>NC_050068.2:83240054-83841523 GCF_009764565.3 Dermochelys coriacea
TTGCAAGAGGATGTTCTGAAGGTCAAGACTATAACAGGGTTCAAAAAAGCACAAGATAAATTCATGGAGGATAGGTCCATCAATGATGGCTATTACCCAGGATGGGCAGGGATGGTGTCTCTAGCCTCTATTTACCAGAAGCCTGGAATGGATGACAAGGAATTGATCACTTGATAGTTACCTGTTCTGTTCATTCCCTTTGGATTACCTGACATTGGCCATTTTCGGAAGACCGGATACTGGGCTAGATAGATCTTTTGTCTGACCCAGTATAGCCATTCTTAATCTGGCATGTGATTTGATGCTAGATGAAATACAAAGTTTGACTTTCCCCAGCTGTCTTTACCGCGTCTATCTTTTTGCTTGTCTTACATTTTTAATTTGTATACATATGTGATCCTAATTTTATTGTTTGCCTTCTCAAACCAGCACTTTCACCTACATCTCCCCCTTCCTCTCATTTGGCAGCCAGTTGGGCTTCTTCCTGCCCTGAATACCACATTCCCTGGTTATTCAAGCTCAGTCATTAGCACCCTGTCCCACTACTGAAATTATGAATGAAAAGCCTTGTTGTTCATTACAAATAACTCAGGCTTCCTCAGTCAGTCAAATTCAAATGGAAGTGACTGCCAGACAAAGCGGCTGTATGATGGACAGTCCTCTCAGCAAGTGATCAAGGCACACAGGAAGTTTTTAAAGACACAATATAGGTAGAGCAGCTTGGGCGTTCCCCTGTGGTCAGGGCTACTTGGGCAGTGGGAGGAAGGATGTTTTTTTCCACCTAACATAAGAAAGGGGAACACAGAGAGATAATTTGCAGTCAGTTCTGCCTCAGCAGAATATATAAACCTTTCCATGCAGACACCTACACCTTCCAGTAATTCTCATCCAAGCAGAGAAAAGGACAGGCACCAGCATTTATTTGGTTTTGAATGCTGCACTGTGCAGAGTGGGTCACGTACTTGGAGCAGCACAACCCCCTGCTGAGAAGTTGCATTGTCCTGGGCCCCCTTTTCACAACAGGGGAAAAGGTAATTGACAGGCTGATTGTTTGGCCAGAACCCCTGCTGTTTTAAAATACTCCAAGGCCCCAGTCACACGTTGTCAATAATAGCTGTCGGAGGTGACGAGTGAAAAAGGGCTGTTCAGGAAACAGTTTGAGCCCTTCAAGTGGACAGGCCTCAGTGACTTCTCCGGCACTCTGGCTGCCACAAGCAGCCCCTTCAAAAATAACCTTAAAGCAATAAATCAAACTTGTTTCCTGGACTATACAAGGAACAGCTGGTTATTTTTCTTCACTTTTTTTTTTAAGTCAAAAAATTATTTAAGCACAGGAAATCAAGCATGTCAAAGTTTGGCAAAGCAGTTTAGGTGATTTAGCAGTTAAACACTTCTCCTCTTTTCAGTATTATACCCTAGCCAACTTTGGGCTTTGACTTTTTATCTTCTCACTTCAATAGCTTGTGCCTTTGCCACAATGTCTACCACAATTTGCATCCCGTCTTCCACACAGCTAGGGAAGCGATCTGAGTAGCTTGCAAGGGGAACTATGGAAAAGTCTTCATATGTTGGAGTCCCCACAGATGAATTGAGCTTGGCTGGACTGTTCTTTTAGGAACCCAAATCATATATGGGGCATAGGCATGTCTGAAGGTGTACAGGCCTACAATGTACTTAATATTTTATATATACACGCTGCACTTAATATTTTAATATATGTACAGTGCCACTGATGTGTAGGGGGCTGTTCAGACAGTTAAAAAGTTACAGGTCCCCACTGAGAGAACCTTACAGTCTTAGGCCCTGATCCTGCAATTGGATCCACAAAGGCAAACATTTACGTCTGCATAGAGCCCCAGTACAGGCCCACCCACGTTGATTTCAGTCTGAGCTTTAATTCTCTGCCACAGCAAGAGACATTTACTATATACTAACTTGCTAAAATCTAAATCTATTACAATTTGAGAGTTCTTAATGTTACCACAGAGTAGTGCCCAACTCACGTCTGCTAATACATTTAGCTCGTCAGAATTGGTGATATACTCAGGAAACAAAAGGCTGAGTTCAAATGTGCTTTTGAAACCCTCTGCAATGTCCATGTGCTATGCTTAAAGCATTACAGCAAAGATGGAAATGTGACCATTTTTTTTTTTAAAAAGTTGATGGTAAAAGCAGAGATTAGGTTGTGCAGAACAACAAACTTCTCTGGAGGTCTAGGCTCAGTAAAAGCAGAATTAAGAGGAGAAAATAGTTTGTTGGTCTCAGGTTAGCATTAAATTGCTAATTAAAATCCCAGATTTTGAATACCTTCGCATTCACATAGCACTGGATTTTTGTTCTTGTTTTTTCACATTAGTCATCTGTTTACAAAATGTAAAGAACAACACAATTTGGTTAGGTACAAAAAGAGACAGTTGTCCTGGAAAGAGAGCTGGGGAAAGCAGATTTATCTCTGTGTGCTATATAAGCAGCACAGTTTACACCATGACAGTGCTGTGTTTGTTTTGGCAGCTCTGTGTGGGTAGTATCAGGCTGAGCATGTGATTTCTGTATCTTTGAAACGTGGTCATTGTTCACCCTATACTTATGGTATTGGTGCCTATATATCTCTGTTAATGAAATTTTGTCAACCATGTGCCTGTTCTGAATGCCCATTACACAATGAATTTTTAAGAATTTATTTAAAAAGCATATTGGATTTGTTTAGTTGAGAATAGTTTGTAGGCTTTAAAACTGGAACTTGCAATGTTTTCCTGTGGCCCACCTGAAAGTAACTCATTGAATCTAAGAGGAACTGAAGGGTGCTCCGTCTCTTGTAGGAGATGCCTTTGCAGTATCAGGCCTTTATCTTGTAAGTTCTTTGAGATGGAGACCTTGTCTTCTTACTGTCTGTAAAGCTCTTAGCACATCTTCAGTGGTGTAATTATTCTTTATTCTTTCTTTTTCCTCCCACACCTAGAGGTGCATTGGGTGCCCACCAGTTTTCACCATTTATTTTGGTTTTCTGCTGGTCTGTTCAGGCTTGTGTCAAGTTGATAGATTTGCCTTCTTTCTCCGTTCTGTGGATTGTTTCTCTAGCTTACCCTCTTTTTCTCTTTCCAGGTGGTGTCCATATTCTCATTTGCTGTGGAAGTCATGTATGTGGTATCCTTAAAGTGTGTCTAATATGTCCATATTAGGCAGGTCTAGGGCTGGGATGGGGTTAGGGGAGGGTCGCCTCTCCCCAGGCCGTGGCAGGTCTGGGGTTGCGGGAAAGGCATCTCTTCCTGCCGCAGCCCTGAGTGCCTGCGTGGCGCTTATTAGGGTGCTGTGCAGCTGTGTGACCGTGCAGCTTAGAGGGAACTAAGGTGCCCGCCATGCAATTTTTCCAAATCTTTTCAAGTTTATGAAAGTTGTTTGCTGCTTTTAATAGTCATTGCTTGACATCTAGCATGGTGTCACCATCATTGCACATCTCATTCCATAGATGGGTAAAATAGTTCACTTCTTCTTTCATCCACTCTAATAGTTACTTTGTGGATGTTGGTAGCCATATATTTTGTCTTACCCTTGTGGATGAACAAACCAACTTGTTTTGCTGTATCTACCAAAAGCTGGGTCTTTTCTTTCACTAAGCAATGTGTTGAACTAAGCAGAAAAATATCAGCAAAAACAAGGTCACCCAATTGTGCTTTTCTCCATAAAATCCCTTTTTTCCCTTCTGTGGTTACTTTCCTCATGATGTAGTCAATGGCCATTTGCAAATAACAGAGGGGATATAATACACTGTCGCGTTATTCCAATTGTCATTGCCAACCATTGGCCAATGTTGCCATCGTCTCTGAGTGCACATTCAGAATTCCCATATACATCCTTGATTATTCTAATTATTTTTTCTGGTATTTTATAGTGTGCCATGATTTTCCAAAAATTGTCTCAGTTTATGCTGTCAAAAGCTTTCTGGAAATCTATAAAATGTATCAGAAGAAGTGCTTGCCACTTCGCACTTTGTTCTGTGATATCTCTGAGAACTATGACATGGTCTGCACACGATCTCATTGATCTAAAACCTGCTAGTTTCTCTCTAAGTTGAAGGTCTTTTTTTTTTTTTTTTCTTGATACGTTCCAAGATGATGATGCACATGATTATCTCAGGCACTGACAATAATGTGATACCTCTCCAGTTATTAGAGTTGATAAGGTAGCTTTGGCAATATTACCATAAGGCCTCTCTTCCACTGGATTGAGTTCTCTTCTTCCTTCCATATTCTGGAGAGCTGTTTTGTCACTTGCTTTAAGCATCATTCCAGTAATGTTGTTCTTTCCAGCTGCTTTCCCATTTTTGAGTTTACTGGTGACTTGTCTAACTTCTTCCATTGCAATAAATCCTAAATTAATATCAAGCTTTAGTGATAGGTCTGCATCACATTAGTTGTTCAGTTGGTATTGTTCTATTTAAAATATCATGAAAATATTCTGCTTATCTTTTCCTTTGTTGTTCTTCTGTACTAAGAATCTTTCCATTGGCATCTTTAATAGGACCTCCAGTATTGCTAAAGTTTCCTGTTAGCTGTTTGATTGTCTTATACAAGATCATAAGGTTATCTCTTTGGCTAACATCTTCAGCCTCTTGACATTTTCTATCAATAAATGCCCTTTTATCTTTTCTGGCACTCCTTTTACCTCTCTGTCTAGAGCTCTGTATTCTTTTTGTGACTTGCTTGTCTCTTCATGTCTTTAGCATTCATGAGTTGTTGCTTTACACTTCTTTTTTCCACTGCTGTCCAAGTAACATCACTAATCCGTTCTTCCCCTTTAGATGTTGTTGTTATTGGAACTGTTATGTAAAGGGGCAGGTTCCCAGTTGGTATAAATTGCTGTGGAATTCACAGGAGCTATACTGACAGAGAATTTGGCCCAAAATCTGTATGATAAATGATACATATTAAAATAAAATAGCATTATGCAATACATAATTTGGATCTGCCAGTGTAGAGTCCAAATAATGCCCATGTATTCCCTGGAAATGTAATATATTATGGCCACATTTACCATATCCTGTTTCTGCTTGTTATAGTCACAAATTACCTATAGCAATGTAACGTTATACCATCCAACAATGGTTGAGAATGTACTTGAATTATATGTATGGCAATCTTTTACTGTCAAACTGATAATACTTTAGAACTCTGTCATGCTAATGAGCCATATGCTTTTGGGTGTCTCTTTCACTCGGCTCATGTGACTGGGAAATAGTTTTGAAAATGCATCAATGTTGGCAAGGCTGCTGCTTCTGCCTTTTCAAAGCAGTGTGACAGCATTTTCTGGACACCACTAGATTGGTGAAAAATCTCACTCATCAAAGATTGCCACCCATCAGAGTGTTTGAAAAGCCTGTTACAAGAGAGCTAGGGGAGACTTAAAATGTGCCACCATAACTGAATCCTTTCTCAGCCCTTGGAGAGGAGAAGGGGGCAAAAGAAAAGCCACCATCTGGGAGCATTGTTGGGGCAGAGTAGAAACCACTGCTGGCATCTTTCAAAGCTTCGAGGAGACACTGTTCCGGCAAGCCCTACCCATACTGTTCTTTCCCTTGCAGGTTCCTGTTCTGAGCACATTCCTGGAGCATCTTTAATAGGATTCAGGAAGCACCTACTTGATGTACTGAAAACATGTGCGTTATGTGGGGGCTGACTGTATGAGCAGGGGTTGTAGGCTAAAGGTGCGATCCTTGCTGTCTGAAGACAGTGAAAGCAAGGGGAGGATGAGTAACATCGGATGCTGGAGGAGAAGAGAGAGGGACAGTAAGGCTGAGGCAAGAGAGATAAGGAGTTCCCATCCGACTTCTCACCTTTGCCTCAGCCTTGCTGCTACTCTTAGCTCTTCTCCTCCAACACCTGGGGTGAAATCCTGGCACCACTGAAGTCAGTGTGAGTTTTGCCATTGACTTCATTGGCGTCAAGGTATAACTCCAGTGATGTCACAGGGCTGAATGTGGCCTAAGAGGAAGGAAAATTACAGAAAAAAGAAAAAAAGTCTAGTATAAAACACTGAGCTAAATTGGTATAAAATCTCTTCCAAGTATTTGAACTATATACGTGTTATAAGAGAAAATATACTTCAAAAATAACTTCTGACAAAAGACAATGATTGATTTATAGCTACAAATATCTAACCTGCAGGCTCTCATAATGACCTGCTCCCAGTAGAGATGGCTTTGGAATATTCTTTCAGCCTCCCCACAGGTCCCTCCCACAACCTCGTCAGTCTTTCTGGTAATTTCAGGGAGAAAAAAAGTAAAAGATTTCAACTTCTGCTACTCAGAAGTTTCCAGATTTTCTCTCTTCACTCTCCCTGTTCAACAAGTCAACATACAAGGCACTCAGTGAAGGTGTCTCCCAGCTCCAAACTAGAGCCAGAGCCCTGCAGAAATGAACACTCAAAAGTAATGCCTTGAGATTACTCACATGTGTAAAGTTACGTTTGTGCATGTTTGCAGGATTGGGACCTAAACCTGGGAGCAGTTAGGCTGTCAGTTAAGTTATGAGTGAAACTTGCACCCTAGCATTATCACAGATGTATCTTCAGGTTCAAGAGCATATGGCCAGAACAGTTGAAATCCAGGCTCTCTTGAAGTCAATGACAAAACTGGCCACTGACTTCATTGGGGCCAAGATTTCACCCCATATATTAAAAAAAAGGTTAAAAAAGCCTTGCTATATATGCTGGAGCAGATTTTCATATAAAGTGAGGCCTGAGGTGTGTGTGTATATTTGAATATCTGTCTGCCTGCTTTGGCCCGTGTGCTTACAATCTCTGTTCGCATGCACAGATGCCACCTGTACATATGCAATTGCAGTAACTGGGCATGAAAAAAAGGTTCAACAATGCAAGTAGATCTCAGGTCTGACCTTCTGAAAAGCTGATCCTGTACACTTTATGGGTCCAGACTCCCATGAGGGGGGCATAGGGAGTGGGAATCACAAATCCACATGATGGCTCTGACTGCTGGATTTTCCTTTTGGATCTTTATTTAGGGGCTGATCCCTTCAGGTGTTGCAGGCTGCTGTTGCCTACTACAGGTGGTGTCTCCTTAAAGGCGTGTTGAATTAGTTGTGTCAAATTCTGTGAGGTGTGTCAGTGAGTCATGTGAGATCGGGTCTTGACAGACTGCATCTAAAGGGGCTCCTGTGTATGGATTGTCTTGTGTTTAGGAGAGATCTGCATAACATATTTCCCCCCCACACCCTTTTTTGGCATAAGTGAATAACTGGGGTTTGGGGCCAAACCTTCCTTGTTGTCAGACAAATAATTTTACTTAGCATTTTTTCATCGGCAAAAGCTTCACAAAAGTTAGGCTCAAAATTGATGAATGTTTTGCCTGAGTAATGACAAGAGGATTTGGCTCGTTAGCTAGTTAATCCTCACAACACCCTTCTTCACAGATAAAATTCCCTTTTTAGTTATTGATCACAGGTGTGTTGGATGGGTGTATGAGTATAAATAAGTCCTTTGGAAGACAGAGTGCCTTTTTAGCATAGTGGCTGCTGTCACCGAGGATGTGTTCTACTCATGGGGATGATATTAACGTGTGTTTTAGGGGTTAGAATCTAGCCACCATTGTACTGGATATATTATCTCTTGCTTCTATAAAAATTGGGATCTGTAGGGTATTGTCTATTTGAATTTGGAGCAGTAAGGCATGTAGTAAAAGTAATTTTTAAAAAGAGGAATTTTGCAAATAGCTGTTTTACTCCTGTATGATAGAAATGCATTTGTCGCACATAAGGTGTAAATTTTAAAGTTTCTAAAATTTGCCAGGCTGGTGTTGAAAAATGAATACAGAAAAGAAAAACAGCTACTTTGGTTTTGGAGCCCACAAAAACCAATGGTTTGTGCTCCCTCTGCTGGCTGTAAAGCAGCAGGTAACCAACAAACCTTGCTCTCAGAGATGTATTGATACGGTACACAACAAGCCTTATGTAATTTTAGTGTTAAATGAGAATCGCTTAGTTAGGAGGCTTGCAAGTTAAATAATAAATTTTTTTAAGGGTTCTGGTTTGTCACCTCGCTCTTACAGTGGTTTGAGCATTGGCCTGCTAAACCAAGGATCTGGGGCAAAAATTGTGGATTGGTCCTGCTTTGAGCAGGGGTTTGGACTAGATGACCTCCTGAGGTCCCTTCCAGCCCTGATTGCGTGATTCTTTACAAAAATAAGGATTTTAAAGGAAAAACATGACTAATCTTACTGATCCTGAATTTCTGTGAACAGCTGGGTTGAATTGTTTAACATATTCTAACGCAACAAAGAGTGAACCTCTCTAGTCTGTTATAATCTGCAGAACCAAGAATACTATGGAATTTTTTTCTGCTCATGGTTTAGAAGTGATTCTTAGATTGAGTGCTGCTGTCCTCTGACTTGTTCCTTGTAGTATGGTTCTTGGAGGTCACTTAAATTAATAAACTTTTTTATTTTTAAATAGAATAGTAAAGAAGAGATATTACTTAATACTAACTAATAATCTGTCCTGTTTCTTTCCAATTATCCTTTAAGAAGTGGCAATTTGCATTCATTAATGACCTATAATATATTCTCTGTAACTAAATCATCTGATTTTATATGTTGTTTGTTTAGGTATGGAAATTTCTTTACAAACTATAATGTCCAAATGTAAGAAAAATTTTGCTCAGCCACAGTATCACCATTTTTTGTTAAACTTCATATGGTGACACTGAAGGAGAACAGGAAGCAATAGCCCCTCTGAAGCACCTGGTATTGGCCACTGTCAGAAGAAAGGATACTGGGATACATGGACCTTTGGTTTGACCCAGTATGGCCATTTTTATGTTTTAGATCGGGGAGGGTGAACTATGGCCTGTGGGCCAGATCCGGCCCATGACGGCTTTCAGTTCGGCCCGCAGGATTGCCAGCCCCATGGCACAGCGGGGCAAAGGCAGGCTTTCTGCCTTCTCTAGCCCGCACTGCTCCCGGAAACAGCCGGCACCATGTCCCTGCAGCCCCTGCGGGGCGGAGGAGGGCAGAAGGCTCCGTGTGCTGCGCTCACCTGCAGACACCTCCTGCTGCAGCTCCCATTGGCCGGGAACGGGAAACTGTGGCCAATAGGAGCTTTGGGGGTGGTACCCACAGCTGAGGGTAGCGTGCGGCGGAGCCGCCTGCTCCACCCCACCTCCAGGAGCCACTGCTGGACATGCCGGCCACTTCTGGGAGCAGTGCGGGGCCAGGGCAGGCAGGGAGCCTGCCTTAATGCCACTGCCACCCTGGAACTGCTCGAGGTAAGTGATACTGGGCCAGAGCCCGCACCCTGAGCCCCCAACCCGCTGCCTTGAGCCCCCTGCTGCACCTCTCCTGCACCCCAATCCCCTGCCCTGAGCAGCCTGCCGCACCCCACATTCCCTCTCGCATCCCAACTCCCTGCCCCAGCCCTACATTCATGGCCCTGCCTACAATTTCCCCACCCAGATGTGGCCCTCGGGCCAAAAAGTTTGCCAACCCCTGTTCTAGATTATGTTTCTTCACTCAGCACTTCTGATACTTGTGTGTACTTCAGTTTACAGTGGAAGAGTTTGTGGAAATGAGCACAACAAAGCTTTTAAAAAGAGCTGCAAGCTTTTCCTTTGACTTGGGATTTCTTAGTTCTCCCAGGCAAGCCTCAAGCTTAGAAGCACAATGCAACTATTTTGGTTAGATAAGCGAACCTTCACTGATTAGAGTTTCACTTCCCATGCTGGAGAAAATCATGCCCCTGGGGAGAGGAACTGGTGTGGTTCTGGAAAGATAGTCATGGAAGGGGTACATATGCCCTCTACACAGTACAGAGCTAAGTTCTGTGGGGTTTCTCCACACGAGCATGTCAGATGTAGGTGTGGATGGGATAGAGAGGCAGGGACAGAGTATCCACTGCTACATGCATCCTCCTGTTTTTCCCCTCTGTAGAGATGTGTGCTAGGGTTACTCTAGGATAAATGACCACGGTTACCTTGTGGCGGATTTCTGGCTGCTCCAGGATCTCAGGCATGGGTGGCAGGTGAACACGCCATTGTGGGAGGTTAGCCTCTGGTCCCACCCACTCTGCCTGAGGTCCGCTCCTCCTCCCCTACCGGAGCCCAGAACATATACCCCCCTGTGGCCGCCAGCCCTCTTGCTGGGTGGGCGGGTGGCATGGCTGGAGCACCCCCAGCCCTGGACCGTCCCCAGCCCTGGAGTGCCAGGCGGGTGGTGTGGCCAAAGTGCCTCCATTTCCAGCCCAGAGGGTCCCCCGCCCCGGAGCTCTGGGCAGGCAACATGGCATAGCCCTAGCTCCAGTGCCCCCAGCCCTGGGCCTGGTGCGCACTGGCCCCAGCTTGCCTGCCCCAGCCTCTTGGTCATAGAAGAGCGGGAAGGGAACTAGAAGCAGGCAGGAGAGGCACTCGGGGTGGAGCGTGGGTGGGGCTATGCCAGGCTGTTTGAGGAGGCACAGCCTTCCCCTGCTTATGCTACCTGCCCTCCATGGTCTCAGGGGAAGTTTGCCCCCATGATTCCCGACCCTGGCACTTCTACCTGTCCCCAGTTGGTACTGGATGTTTGATAGTTTTTAATACTTTCACTTGATGGCATTACCATTCACCACTTTTCATTCTTTTGTATTCTAGGTAGCACTATTAGAAACTATGGTGAGAGCTCACAGTCCCAATCAAGTAAGTGCTTCTTTTTGTTCTAGTAAAAATTAGCTGTATGATAAATATATTCATTGGTTGTTTTCTGTTTCTGTTAGACTTTTTGGACAGTTCTTGAACACCGTTGCACCTTCCTCTGAGCTCCATGAATCTCAACATTGTTATGTCCTCTTTCAAATCCCCTGGAGTCCAGCAGTTTAGGAGCCTAATGCATTTCTTGTAGAAATGAGTTAAGCGGTGGCCTGGATCCCCATAAAACAACTGGCAGTGGTGCTACCACTCACCTTACAACATTTAGTTTGGTCGTTAGAGCACTTACCTGGGATGTGGGAGACTCAGGTTCAATCCCCCCTCCCACTGCCTGACGGGCAGAAAGGATTTGAACAGGGGTCTCCCACTTCTCTCAGCAAAGTGCTCTAATTACTAAGTTATAGGGTATTCTAACATGGGGCTACCTCAGTCTCTCCTACTGAAGCTGTTCCATTGTGGATATATAATGAAAGAATCATTGGGATAGGGGGACTGGCTCCTAGGTCTCTCATTTCCCATGTGGGCTAATCACCAGGCTATAGAGTCATTGTCATTATCTCTCTGGCCTAATGAGTATTAAGTATTTATTCACAGCAGAACAGTCTTTGAGCCAGACAGAGTGTGTGTGTATCTGTGAGAATGACTCAGTAGTCCAGTGGTTAAGGCACCTACCTGAGAGGTGGGAGATCCCAAGCCCAGGAATAGTGTGCCAGCAGCGGTGAATATGGCCACTTGGGGGAAACAACAGGGGTGCAGACATGACTCCACTGCCCTGCATCTGCAAGGCTGAAGTGCAGGAGCATATTATTCCCTTTTGTACTTTTGTTAGGTTTAAAGCAGTGGTGGGCAACCTGCAGGCCCGTCAGGGTAATCTGCTGGTGGGCCGCGAGACAGTTTGTTTACATTGGACATCCGCAGGCACAGCCACTCACAGATCCCAGTGGCCGCAGGTTGCCTACCACTGATTTAAAGCCTGTTCCACAAGACCACTTTAGGCACTGTGTATAAGAGGCAATACTGATGTGATTTGTGGCATAGTATGTTCCCTGGCAGCTGGATCTGATGCCATCAGTTAGTGGTGTAATTGCACAGTACATCCGACTTATGTGATTATGTATACAGAAGTGTCACCCCCTGTGCTGTTGTGGGACTGATTCATGTTGGAATGGCATACTGGCACTTTTGGCACTCTGCACAGCATGACCGTGCACGCAAGGTTACACTGCATGGAGGATGATGATTTGTACAGCGAAATGGAGTCCTCCACACACTGTGTGCACGTGAAGTCACTCTAGGGGGGGCATTCCAGCAGTGGCCCTTTCAGGACTACACTCATGGTCACTGTGCCTCAAAGAACAATTTCAATACTGGTTACACAGTGTTCCAAGGGTTCACTGACTAGTCAGGATATACATAGTACAAACTCCAAGTATTTTATGTATTCAAATTTCTACAATAATTACATCCTAAAAACCTATGCTAAAAGAACATTAAGGTGGCAAAGTCAGGCACTCCTCAGTTAGAAAGTGCCAAAGTTTAGGTTCCTTAGTTACCTCTGGATGCTAAATGAGTTCTGTAGTTTCTGTAAGAACTCAGTTAAAAAAACTGAACATTTTTCCTTTAATAAAAGCATTTATTGTTGGCTTTGTAAGACAGTTTGCACTTTGAACTGAGTAATACCTGAAAGTAGAATTTGTAAAGAAAAGGCTGGGTTACAAAACTGTTTAATCTCACAAGCCTTCCATTTCTAGTCCATTAGCTGATGGATTATTCCATGCTTTTCATCGGGAAGGAAAGGCCGCAGAGGAGATACAACAGGTCTACTTGCCACCCAGAATCAGGATTTTTTTTAGGGGATGCATACAATAGGATCTCAGCAGACCTGCGAAAGAGCACAGTTCCCCCATAAGGATGCTGTCCTTCAGGAATTACTTCTGCAGCATTTTAGAGACCACAGACCCACCATGGTGAAAGCATGCTGGCAGCGGTTACCTCTGTAATGAATATGCACTACATTTACATTCATGGTGATAGCTCCCTGTGTTCCTAGCATGGTGCCATTAAAGGTATCAAGGCTCTCCAAATCATTTCCTTTCTTCCTATTATAAAATACTTTTCCAAATGCACTCTTTTGGTAGACAGCTAAAAATCTACATAACACATACAATCTGCAATTTGTGAAAGCAAGTAGGGCAACGTTCTCCCATTACACTCTTTTATCACAGAGATTAGACATCAAAAATACCTTTTAGGTTCTTTAGTCCATCTCCCTGCCAGCATAGAATCTTTCTACACAGTATCTCTTTTAATGCCTTTTCCAGTCAATACTGGTCATCTCCCTTAAGACATTGATTGATCTCACTATTAGGAAGTTTTTCCTGATATCAAGCCTCAATTTCACATCTATTAATTTCATCCCATTTCTTTTGGTTATACTGTCATTAATTGTCCTAAATAATTCCACATCTTTCGTGGGGTGAAATCCTGTCCCCATTGAAGTCAGTGGGAGTTTTACCATTTACTTCAGTGGGGCAAGGATTTCATCCTTGGAGTTTACATCCTTCTTTCTTATATCTGTACCATAGATGGGCCTGAATCAAAAATCTGAACCCTCTACACCAGTGGTTTTCAAAGCCGGTCCGCCGCTTGTTCAGGGACAGCCCCTGGCACACCGGACTGGTTTGTTTACCTGCCGTGTCTGCAGGTTCGGCCGATTGCGACTCCCACTGGCCGCGGTTCACTGCTCCAGGCCAATGCGGGCTGCGGGAAGGGCGGCCAGCACATGCCTTGGCCCGCGCCGCTTCCCGCAGCCCCCATTGGCCTGGAGCGGCGAACTGCTGCCAGTGGGAGCCACGATTGGCCAAACCTGCGGACGCGGCAGGTAAACTGGTCCGGCGCACCAGGGGCTTTCCCTGAATAAGCGGCGGACCGGCTTTGAAAACCACTGCTCTACACCATATTTTGTGGCCATGTGATTAGATTTGAATCCACCACAAAACCAGATCCTGAACCAGGAGTATGTTGTCCAAACCTTGTTTAAATGCAGCATATGGGGGAAGAAATAGCATGACTGGTTCATCTTGTGATATTGCCACCATTCAAGATACAGGAAATAAAAATTAAGTCAGGTAATCTCATGAAGTTTCTTCCATTTTGGGGTGCAAGTTGAGACTTCTACCTGCCCGATGTCAGTACCATCAAACCCAAGCCCCAATCCTTGTTCAATCTGAAACCTAAAATCTAAACTAGCCAAAAATTAATCGAGATTCTGATCAGAATTCAAATACTACCTCCTCAGCACACTTCTAATTTAGAGATGGCTCATATCTTCCCCTTAATCCACCCTTGCTATGTATATATTTACCACTTTTGATTGAAGCAGTTAGCCAATATTCAGGGTTTTGCAGGTTGTTTCTGTTGGAAGGAAAAATTGATGATGGAGTCATGTATTTCTTCGATGCAGTCCTGTTTATTTACAAAGAACGTACAAAGTCTTGTTTCCCTGAACATAGTAGAAATCAAACAACAGGAGGCAGTTTTTTTTCTCACAGTTCCAAGACTCTTGTTAACCAGGCCTCTGCTCAAAAGCACTTTCTCTTAGGTTTTTATTAGGGTCATGCTACTGGTGCTTCTCTGGGCCTCCCTTGTTGCCTTCTCTGTCTGCCTCTGTGTTTCTCTCTCTCTCTCTCTCTCTCTCTCTCTAGCTCTATATCAGACCATACACAAAACTCCTGCATTTGTGTTCAGCTCCCAGTGAAACCCCTCAAAGTGCATGGCTCAACTCTGTAACCCTTCTGCCAGGTGGAAGCAGCAGCAGTGAGGGCCGGGTTCAATATCTATGGGTTCCTCCTAAGGATACAAAACAGAACCAGCTCGAGCCCCCTCCCAGGAATCTGGGAAAACTTAACACCACCTCTGGGCACCTCTAAGAAGCAATACTTCCCCTTTCTCAAGCGCTGAGTCTGTATATAACAAAAGAAAACTTGTAGTAAAAAGGGAAAAGGAACTTGGCATTAATTTGGAAAACACCACAAACCTGATTTGAAAGCACGTGAGCATATGAGCATACCCCCACCCCATAATATGGTGGGCAGTTTCCTTTGCCTCAGTTTCTCATCTTGCAGAATGAAGTGGAAGTCCAACAAATGTTCCTTTAACTTGCCATTGCCTTCTCCCTCCACTGCACCCCACTCACAGTTGCTGTCCTTGGTCAGTGAAGGGCCAGAGTTCAGAGGTGCAGTCACATGAGTTCACCTCCCATACTGGAGTTGGGGGAGGCATCAAGCAATGCTGCAGCTGCTGCTGCAGCCTCGCAACTGACTCACAGTTGCCACCATTCACTCTGGCGCTGCTGGCTGCTGACATTCACTCTGACGGCATATTCTGAGGTTCTACCACTTAACACAGCTCTCAGTGATTTCAGCGGGTAGTGGGGACCATCACTGCAGGCTGGGGAGTCTGTTTTACTGCAATGCTGTCCCACACCAGGTCTTAGGCTCAGCACCGAGACCTGGTTACCGGTGATTTCAGCTGTAGTGATCACTGAACAAAACAAGGACTCTCAATTGAGTCTAATTGGTTCTGTCTTTAAACAGTGAAGAGGAGGAGGTTCAAATGGTGCCTAGGGCTCTTTAGGCAAAGCTTCTTTCACTGGGATTTTGGTGTTCCTACCCCCTGCTTAGTGAGTGAGGTTCAGTTGAGGGTGACCCCTCCTCTGCCGCCTTTTACTCGTGTGGTCAGGATAACATTTCATTACCCCTGCATTCAAATACTAGTGATTTGTAACCCTCCCCAGCCAAAACTGGTCATTTTGGCAGAGCAGTTTCCTCTGCTGTGCACCTAGCAGAGCCAGCATTTCTATGCAGACACGGTCTGCTGCAGAAGTCTTTTCCCCCATCATCACTATGTGTCGGGGAAAGCTCATTCAGACCCTGCTTACAACTCCTGCTGCAGCCTTGCATGTGGCCTGTGTTTTGGGTGGTGTCTCTTATCTAGCAGCTTTCTATTCCATAAAGGAGCTTAATTGCTTTTTACATTTATCCTGAATGAAGGACGGCTGTTATGACCACCAACTTCAACAGGCCTTCACCCAATCCTCAGCATAATAATATTTACCTGTAGCACATTGCTTCTCAGAGCTCAGTTGGTGCCTGTTCACTCTGCCATCCTCAGGGAGAGCAAACACATGCTGCTGCATGGCTATGGGTCCAGTTTCACTAGCTGAGTGAGGATGCAGGGACAGCCCCTCTGGAAAGTCCCTGAAGCCAGAAGAGTATAAGAATTGCCATAGTGTCCAGCCTGAGTCCACAAAATGTAGGAAAGGATGCTTGCTTCCTCTCTCCCTCCTGTGCATCTGTGAAGGGTCAGACACAGTTGGGTTCAGACCTCATTGCATCTACTACTTTTCCTTCATCTGCTAGCTTTGTAATTCCAGTCACAAAAAAGAAATCAACCAGTCATGTTCCATTAAAGCCGATGGAATAAAATCAGGCCCTAAGTTTGTCGGCTGAGATATATCCTTTATAAAACTATGTTGCATAGTGTTAATGGTCCTGTTATCCTCATGACTGAGAGATAGCGGGCGAGATCCTCTGCTGGTGAAAATCTATGCTGCTCTGCTCAAGTCACTGGAGCGGCTCCAATTTACACAAGCTGAGGCTCTGACTCAAATATTGTCTCTTAATGTACGCCCCATCTACCTTACTAGTGACTGAAGTTGGCTTTACTAGAGTGTAATGGCAATGACCACTCTTTCTTTTGCACATTAGCTTTGTGCTAATCTTCAGGAGCTCCCTCAGTTTGCCATGACCAAGGCTCTGTATTTATCACTGAGGTCACAGATTCACAGGCTAAATACTGATTCACCAGCAGTTCAGTACCCAATTCAGTCTTGATCTACTTTAATTTCTCTCTATTATTACTTTACCCCTTTAAATATTTGTATAATCCCTTGTTATTCGCTTTAGCTATTTTCCTAAACCTCAGAACTTTGAACGGCCCCTTTTGGAGGTGCAGTCACCATTTCTTATGCTTTTCAGTATTCTTTTTTCTCCCTAGAGGAATGAGTCTTAGTCATGGTTCCTGTTAAAGTTCTTCAGCTGTCTTCCATATACGTGGATTTTAATGTTTCCTCCTATCAGACTCTCCTCTTTTGTTTTAATTTTCTACAATTACTTTTCTGAAATATTATTCCTTTATTGCATTCTGTGAACCATTTTCTTACTATAGTGAATTCAGATAGTTCCTGATCATGGGTACTACTATTATATGTGCCTGCATTATTCTCAATCTGTTCCTCCAGTGAGTAAGACTTAGAGCCAGAAGGACCTCTTTACTTCCTGCATATAAAAGCTGACTTCTATGTGGACGTTTGGCTGTATTTGTTACCTGAAGTCTGGCTAGTTAAAATCCTCTGTGAGTAGAATATCTTGTGATTTCCCTAACTTTTCCAGAATGGTGGCCTTAGCAGATGCACATTATTGCTTCTATTTTTTTCCTTCTTCATTTCCTGTAGTCTTCCACCACATTAATTGTATTAACATGTGCATTGTAAATATTTTTCTTATACAATTCTTCTTTCTACTTCTTCTCTCAGTTCTCTTTCCCATCTAGAGAGATTAGATAGACACAATCTTCCACTTATAAGAGTCACCCCACCAAGTTTCAGTTATACTCTCTGGATCATGATCTCAATTACTTAGTACCACTTCTTCCTGTTGTTTCCCTGAACATTTGCATCAAGCATTATATTGTTTTTACCCTTCATCTTCTGCTTCAGAACAACTCTCAATTTTCTGTCTTAATTTGTATGTTGGAAGTACATGATGGATTAATCAAGTTAAGTGAAAGGTTTCCCTTTCCCGCCTCCTGTTTGTTAAAGTATAGAACCTGCCTAACTGGCCCCACCAGTTCTGAACCTAAAAGGTTGGCAACCTGCCAGCTTAAGTGGAGACAGTCTAATCCAAACAGTTGGCTCTCATTGCAGAAGGCATTCCAATGATCTGTGAATTCAAACCCTGGCTACCTACACTATCAGGTCATCTATTGGTTAGTTTCCAGTATTGGTGTTCTCCTTTATTCACCCTAGTTTGGTACAAGAAAGCTCTCTAAAGAGATCACATGTATAATTTCAAATTCAGTACTCTTTCCAACTCACTGAAGTAATTTTTGATCAAATAATAATATATAAGCTTCATTCGCTGCTGACATTTGTTCCCATGGGAAATATAATCATTAAGAATTCCCCAAACATTTTTCAAGATACCTTGCACCATCCTTATTATGACATCTTTTTATCCTGGTCCTGGAATGATAGCAGTCTATCTTGTTTTCTTTGGACACTAATGTATCAAGATACTTTCCTTCTGTGGAGTAACCACTCAGGATTGTTTGCTTCTTTCTTTTTGATAGCTCCCTCTCACTGCTTACCTCTTGATGCCAGATTGTGGTAGTGATCGACGTTGCAGGGGTCAATATTAAATGTCTACAGCCATGGCTTCCCATCTGCTTTTCCTATAGCTTCTAGGATTCTTTGATGCCACATAGCTCTATCTTTTACCTCTCTTGTGTCTAGAGTCCTGATCCATCTTTTCTTTCTTGATGATTTTTCCCTTTGGTCTTTGTCCATCTTGGGCCTCTTTGTTTCCCTTGGTGATCTAAATTTCAGTTCATGTCCCTACTCCTTTTTTCTCAGTACAGAAACCAGTTTGCACTTAATATGGTCTTTCATCATTCATAAAGCATTCTTTTCCACCTCAGAGTGCTCTGGATCCTTCCATACCCATTGTTTATAGCAGTTGTTTCTTAACATTCTTCAGACAATCATCTCACGTGCAGGAATGTTTTAGCATCAAAGCCTTCCATACAAGAACTCCCCCCCTCTGCTATCTCTCATTCCCTGCTGCACCTTTTATGAGTATTCTATATTTGACTCCCATCACTGCTGGTTGCCACTTCATTTTACCACTCATCACTTAGCTCAGTGTGCGTGGGTTACCCAGGTCAGCGCATCAGACAACTGAAAATAAGAGTGGGAAACACAAACAAACAAAGACAGAATACTGGTTCTTTAAGGTACTAGTGGCCTCCCAGCTCATTCTTCTTGCTTCAGTCAGTTTGTAGAAGGTTAAGTCACAGCTTTCCCTCCACCTTGTTCCCTGGGTAGATTCTGCTGCCAGCCCTTGGCAGGTTCACTACAGCCGTGGGTAATCAAAATAAAGTAAATAAAGACTTAGCTAAGTGTCTTTAATACATAATCAGTGTAATAGTTCTTGTATTGTGCCTTTCATCCATAGATTTCAAAGTATTTACAAAGGAGGTAAGTGTAGTCCTCTGACAAGGTTAAAGGAGTCTTGTTCCAGAAACCTTTGATGCAGTGGTCCACTCATTAGCAGGGAAGCAGCGTTGAATTCCCTGGGTGGGTGAGGAGTAAATACAGCTCCTCTGGTAGGAGTAAAGTAGCCCTTATTTCAGGACAAGCAGGTTGCCCATTGTTAATCAGTTCTGGTAGCTGCCTGGCTTGGTTGTCTCCCCAAGTGTGAGGCAGGTAGATGGGCCAAGACACTTCCTGATTCCCTCTGAAAGTATCTCAGTCTTTGTCCTCTTCTGGATGAAGTACGTGCCTTGATGAGCCCAGGTATAAATTCTATGGCCCTGATTCTTCAGCATGTCCACGCGATGCTTGGATGTCCTAGAGAGAGGTGGTAGCAGGGAGCCGGTTGCAACTCTCTGGGCTGCCTGCATCCGATGTAAGTTATAGCAGGAAGATTCAGCTTTTAATTTATGCTTTGGGCATGGGTGCAATATGGCAGTGGAAGAAAGGGCTTAGCAAAGCTCAGCTCTGCCATGCTGCCCCCCATCCTCGCTACTTTCCCTCCTCCCTGTTATGTAGGTGGCATTGGGAATAGCTGATGGAGAAGACAGTATGCCAGGAGGGATGCAGTGTGGATCTTGGTGCAGATGAAGGCCACTTTGTTTTGTGGAGAATCCAGCCTTGTCTCTTTAACTGGGAGGCACAACAGGTTCTCCAAGGCAGGACAAGCCTTCTGCCTGGTTCCCTTTGCAAGAACTTAGTACCTTCCCTGCCTAGTCTAGTGTGGGGTATGTACAACCCCCTCACGCTTCCTCTCAAGCCAAACTCACTTATAGTTTGGATTCACCCAGTTGCTATTTCATTTCATTTCATTGCTGACCAACCTCTCAGAGCTAATGTGAGCTATGCTTTTATATCCTGAGCAGAAAAGCATCCCCCTCTCCAGTGAACTGAGTATTTTTTATTTCTCACTGTTTTAGTGAATTAATTGAAGACCTGTATTAGGAGCACAGGAGAATGAAATATAGAGGAATAGGTGTACCACATGCATTAGCTACACAAACTTCTCCACGCTAATGAACTTCAGTCCCACCTTGGAGAAATCACCTTTAGGGAAGAGAATCAGTTAGTGGCAGTGTTAGTGGTTTTGTGATATGAATACTTGACCCTTAGGCATTGCTTGAAACTACAAACTCATTAAATGTGGGACTTCAGACATCCAAAATATGATTAAATGCTTGATAAATATTGACAGAACATTAATCAATTGGAGATGGTTCAGAGAATAATTAAAGGATTAGAAAATGTGCCTTATAGTGATAGACTTAAGGAGATTGATCTACTTAGCTTAACAAAGGGAAGGTTAAGGGGTGACTTGATCACAATCTGTAAGTAGCTACAGAGGGAACAAATATTTGATAATGGGCTTGTCAGTCGAGCAGGGAAAGATATAACATGATCCAATGGCTGGAAGTTGAAATTCAAGCTGGAAATAAGGTGTAAATTTTTAACAATAAGTGTAATTAACTTTTGGAACAATTTACCAGGGGACATAGTGGATTCTCCATCACTGACAATTTTTAAAATGAGATTGGATGTTTTTCTAAAAGCTAGGCCCTAGGAATTATTTTTGGGGAATTTCTGTGGCTTGTGTTATACAGGCGATCAGATTAGATGATCACAGTGGTCCCCTCTGGCCTTGGAATCTATGACTTATCACTTTTGGTCACAACTGATCTAGATTTCAACTGGTAACCTAGAGGTAAAAGACTATCACATTACCAGTTCCTCACCCAGCTAGTCCCCTGGAACTTAATATTCTTAAGAAGTGGTTTAATTTTGTTATCCTTGGATAATTGAGTTCTGTTGATACTTTACTGTACACACAACTCTCAAATTTCTTAACCATATTTTTTCTTCATCTTATTAAAAAAGTACATGTAAATATCATGGGCCATTAAGATGAGGGATCTGAATAACAGTTTTGATTAATTGCTGGAATTTTAGCTCTAGTATCTGCTCACTCCTATATAAGCTTTGTGGATTTACTTCCATTCACAGGAGACAACAGTCTACATATCACGAAACCTACACATTTTGGTAGGTTATTACCAGTCTTCATGTTTCACATGTTGTAAAATCACTCAGTGCCGACATTTTAGAAGAGAATTTTGTCATCCTGTCAAAATGAATTACAATAGAACTTGTTAATACCAAATGAAAAATAACATTAAAAATTAAGAGTCAAAATTTACAGCGTACCAGTAATTTTCCATCCTCAAGAGGAGAGCACTGTTTTATCCAAAACAACTCAATCTTTCCTCTTATCGCTAATGTACATAGCATGATCGATATTACATTTCGTTATGTAAACATTACTTTAATACTTCTCATTACTTTTGCTCAAGTAACCCTGAATAAATGTAGTATCTGGCACAGGATGCTATTGCTATGGCATTGTTTCAAAGCTAGTGGCTTTGTGTAGTCATAGCAAAAACTCAGTTTTAAAACTTTTCTTTAGAAAAAAAAATTACCTCCATGATCTGTAAATCTTTGTAGCTCTTATCCTTCATTAAGATCCGCTAACCTAGACCCATGCAGGGTCCCACTGATATCAGTGGAGGTCTGCACAGGTTCAGGAGACTGTGCCAGTGGTTTCTGATGCAGGATCAGGACCTTACTATAATAGGACTCATTCCAAAGCCCATTGAAGGCAATGGGAATCTTTCCATTAACTTCAGTGGGCTTAGGGTTACCCCCTCCAAGCAGAAAGCTCCAGGGAAGTGTTTTAAGTTCCATCCTCTGAAAGTATCAATAACACAGCAAAACTTTTTTTTTTTTTAAATAATTGTTTGATTGTAGACGTGGGCAAGGGGGAAGCAGGAAAAGAGGAAGGAAATAAGAGTCCCTCTTTAATTATGCTTCTATAAATGACCTTGAAAGCTTTGATAATGTGGTCTGGGGGATTTCTTTGAAAACCAGAATACTCAAATGTGGAGCCTGCTCTTCCACTTAAAGCAGGCTATTTACATTCACCTTGCTGGGCTGGGCAGATTTTCAAGAAAGGTTAGGTTTGTGTGTATTCCCATATGGGACCAAAGCACATCATTTGTTTTGTTGTGGTGGCTAAGCAAATGACTAAAGCTGTCTTGACTTCTAGGCACTGAAATCACTAAGTGACCCTTAATTTGACTTAACTGTGTCTAGTAAACACCGTTATATTACAAGCTTCTTCACACCTGCTGAGAGGGCTGGATTAACCCATCACTGGGCCCCAGGCAAAACCCCTTCATGTCCAGCCTCACAGGGCTCCCTGCCACCCATCTCCCACCCAACTCTCCCCTGCAGCTGTCTCTGAGCAAGTCCTGTAGACAGAGCAAAAAGGATGCGACTGCTGCTGGAAGTGGAGGCACCAACTTCCTGAGTTCACGGGGGGTGCTTGACCCCCCACTCTGCCTCAGGCCCTGCCCCCACTCCACTCCTTCCCCAAGCCTCCACCCACACCCTGTCTCTTCCTGCCCCTGCTCCGCCTCCTCTTCTCATCAGCACCCCTATCCTGCCCCTTCCCATCCCCCGGCCCCTGCCTCTTCCTGCCTCAACTCCTCCTTCTCCTCCACAGTGTGTCCTGCACACTGCTGAACAGTTGATCATGGCAGGAGGGAGGCACTGGGAGGGAAGGGGAGGAGCTGATCTGCGGGGCCTGCCAGCGGATGGAAGGGCTGCGAGGGAGGAACTGATCTGTGGGATTGCTGTGGGGTGCTGAGCAGCCTAGCTGTTTTCTGTGGGTGCTCCAGCCCTGGAGCACCTGCGGGGTTGGTGCTTATGCCCCCAGGGCAGTGGGTCTGGCGCAGAAGCCAGCCCCATGGCAGCAGCAAGGAGGAACATCACTGACTGACCCACTGCCTGCTTAGATTTGGTCTTGCTGCCTTTTTGTCATGAGGTTGGGGGGTGGGGGGGACAAATTTGAGTGAATGGCACTGTGACCTTGTTCATGTGGTCACACCACCATGCCAGCTGTCCCCACTTCACTCCCCTGCCCACAAATTGGGCCCTAGATACATGCCTAGATTGGCTATGCCTCAGTGTGACACCGCTGTTCGGGGTACGCAGGCATAGAATATCATTTGTCCATATCAAATTACCACCTTACGAAGAGATCCTGCAGATTTTGCTAGAAATGTTGTCATTATTTTCTTTGAAAAATGCATCATTTCATATTTAAAATATTTGTCTTTGCTTTCAAGGTCCAGTCTAGTCCCTGTCTAGTCTAGGGTTTACCTCAACCAGCTAACAGATGTTAAACCTACAACTATCTTGTCTACACTAGTATATTAACACAGACTAGCTAATGGGTTAGCTAAGATGTGTTAAAAATACATTTATCCTGGTGTAGGATGGCTATGGTGCCTTGGATATAAATGATTCACTACCTCCAATGTGATGGCCTGGGACTGTATACAGTTTACTCCCTTTTTGTATGTACCACTAGTCAATTCTCGTCTTCTTTGCTGCTCTAAAATTACACACACACACGCTTTCTGCTTCTGAGACTTGCCCTCCAAATCCTCTTTCAAAA
This sequence comes from Dermochelys coriacea, assembly GCF_009764565.3. Classification (NCBI taxonomy): domain Eukaryota; kingdom Metazoa; phylum Chordata; order Testudines; family Dermochelyidae; genus Dermochelys; species Dermochelys coriacea. The sequence continues at coordinate 83,263,625 of NC_050068.2, forward strand.
AGACATCTTTCAGTTCAGCTTTTTGCCATAATGTACATAACAGTTGAACATCAGTTCCCCTGGTCCCTTCCCATACACCTCACTGCTTCCACTACAGAAATAGCAGTCCAAGAGGTAAAAAGAAAAGGAGTAACATCTCCAGCAATAGTGCTCTTGTCCTTCTCTAGCTATGATGTCCATAAATGTTAATAAGACTGTACTTATTGCCATATATGTACTCAAAATCCACCACTATTGCTCGCCTGGGAACTATCTCCCAAAACTGTGGCTGAGGGCTCTTGGCATGAGTATATTATTCTACCCTTTCATCAGTTACATCTTCACCTACTGACCACACAGACCATCTTCAACTCCTTCAACTAACTTTAGCCTTTTCACAGTCTTTCAGAGTGTAATAGAGTTTCCTGAATCATTAATACATCCAAGTTCTGAAGGTCTTGGAACATTGCCATCTTCCACACTCTTGTCTTCTGTGCTCTAATACTATTCACATTCAATGTTCCCACCATCCAAGGATCCAGCTGCCCCATCTGCCCTTGCCCATTCTGCCTGTGAGGGTCATGGAATCCTCCACAGTCAGAAGAAGCCATCAGGTGTGCTCAAAGGAAGTTCAGTAGGCCTCCCCCTAAAGCCACACACTTTTCCATTCCCCATCCTCAGTCTCTCAGATCTTCCTCTTCTCTTCACCTTTCTATTTTCTTCATCCTGCAGTCTCTTCTTACTCTGTGCTTTCTTACTTTTTCCTCCATCTTCAAGGCTTTTGGATATTCTTGGTGCAGGGAGGAAGCCTATACCAGCGATACTGACCCCTCTGCCAGATGGCAAATAAAAATCAATGGATGTGGTTTCACTACTGGGCAAGACAGTCTTCAGTGACCAAGCCTCATGTTCCAGCCAACTCCCCCAATCCCTTCCCCCAGCTATCCCCAGTTTTTTCATCCTCCTTTCTGTCCCCCTTCTGCTGACCAAGCAGTACCTTCCCATTTCCAGCCCCTTCTTCATTCAAGTTCCTTTTTGTGGGTGTTATCCACTATCAACTCCAGAGTCTTTATTGCCGTAATGACGGTGCTGAATGCCCCTGATCCTGTGCTACCTCCTGGGCCTCCATCTCCTCTGTTCAACTGGCCAGAGGAGGAAATGTATTGACCAACTCTAGGGGGGCTGGTCATAAATTACATAACACATTTTTGGTGATTTTTTTCAAGACCCCCCCCCCCCCCCCCCCCCCGTAACACTGAAATACACACACTTGTCATGGAAAATTTAAGGACCCACTCCACCCCTAGGTGTTGTGTAATTTATGGATGGCCCCCATAGGTAAGGGAGCAGGTCCTGGAAGAAGAGGAGAGTAGGAACAATCCAGGACCCGCAGCCCCAGAGTATCCCCTTCACCCAAGTTGGAGCCCCCCCATGCTCCCTCCTTCACCCCCTTCAAAGCTCCTCTGTATGGTAGGGGTCTTGGGGGGGCGGTGCTCCGCCAAAGCAGAAGAAGGAATTGCCACCCGGAATGGAAGGTGAATAACTGACAAGGAAAGGCCAGAAGAGAGCAGCTCTGAGGGTGACAGAAGAGAGAGAGCCTCTGGAATTGCATGCTGCTCTGGGGAAGAGCTGTAGTGATTTGGTCTTTATAGGGGCCTGGAGGCCAGAGAGGGAGCACTTCCCAGGTTTTGGTCTTTGATTAAATAAATTAGATCTCTGAAGGGACACTGTCTACTGCATAAAAGCCTCATTTAAATCATTGTATTTAAACTGAGGCAGGGATGTTCCAGGGTGTGTATCTACCATAATAGCGTCCAGTCCTGCTCCATTGAATTCAATAACAAATCTCTCACCTACTACAATAAAAGTAGGATAAGTTCCATTCAGAGCACCATTTTGGCTTCTTTGCGGGAGAGAATGAGCTGTTGGATTCCAAGTTCCTTTTTGTGGGTGTTATCCACATTTTTTTGTTACTAAATTTCCTAGTATCAGGAATACAAAACTTTCAAAATACAGTTATGAGGAAACAATACCTTTGTATGAAAAATACCACAGCACCTGGAGTTCAGAGTTCCCCCTTCAGTTCCCAGTTGAGGATTTCCCACTTTGGATATGTCCTTACTTTACTGAATCTGTCCTGTGTGTCAACCCGCAATATGTTTAAGTAGGCAGAAAACACTAAAGTATTCCTGACATTTTAAAGAATTGATTCCATAGATCACTTCGAAGTGGGACTTAACAAGCTCTCCTACAAATACCACTGGGACTAATCACGCTGAAAATTCTTGTTTTCATTTTAAAGAAAGAGGCGCCTCTCTTCTTGATATTAGTATTAGTGTAAGAACTTAGAGTGCAATGTTCTGCAAATCTTTTGGTTATTGCACTGAAAGTCTGGCCATTTTTGCTGCATAACATGGTAAGCTTGGTGTCCTTTTTAAAGGGCTACCATTTTGCGCTGTTGACAGCACAGTGTGAAATCTCCTGCTGAGCTTGTCTTTACAAATACTTTGCTATGGCTCAGCAGTAATGTTCCTTGTTATCCTACCAAATGAATATAAAAAGGGAATATGAATACGTGTAGAAGAGAAATGAAGTGTTTTTGAAAGGCCCCTTGCGTTAATGAAAGAAGAACTAAGTGAGATCAGCTAAATACCTGCAATTTGGTTACATTTTTTCTACCTGTGTTGGCTGAGGTTTGAACTGGTGCCAGTTAACAAATTAGGTCAGTAATATTTACTTTAGTGTGTGTAATAACTCTTAGATGTCTATATAGCCTGTCCATACATGGTGGACTAACATTCATTCTCAGCATTATTCTTTCTCATGTTTGGAAAGAATTTTTACTATACAAATATAATGTGCTGAGCCAGTAAACAAAATATAAGGATAATTCCAGGAAGCTGCTTCATATATAATCTTCTCCCCTTAAAAAACAAACAAACAAAAAAACCCCAAAAAACCCTACATACCCTAAATCTTTCACATTTCGAACTACAGATAATGACTTAGCACTGTTCTCTCCAACAAATAATTGAAAACTTTAAATAATAAAGCTAAGAATTTAAAACACTGTTACATGATATAATTACCTGCATTGTGTGAGCCTAATTATCCACTGCCTTGCAACTTATGTAGTCATTTATACCTGGGAGTAGTGAATAGAAAGGGATTGGCAGTGTCTTGGTGCAAGCCCATGCTATTAGTGCACAGTGAACAAAGGCATTTCTTCTCGGTGTATACTAACGCAGAATGAGTAAGTCTGGGCCAAAAATCCATGCAGAATCACAGACAAACTGTGTGCTCTTCGTAAACTAACAGCAAAGATAGTTCTTTCCATGAAATTTGTGAGAATGGATTTGAATAGACCATTAATGACTCTTCATCATTCACGTACACTGTCTCAAGAGGGTGTGTTCGTTTTCTTTTTGCCATAGCCTTGCATTGTCTCTTCACCCGAGGGACAAAGCTGATACTTATCTCTGTACTGTGCTCTGCAGTCAGACAGAGTCTTATTAATAGTGACAATGGCACATCCTCTGCAGCTTCTTCCTGCAATAATTCACATGGAGCCTTCTCAGATGTTATCTTTTGTTTCACAGTAGCTATAAATATGAAAGTATTTACAAGGAATTGTTTCCAAACAATTAATTACTAAACTATGTACTAAGTTGATACTGCTGCTGTTACACCCAGTGCTGGGCAGAACCAATTAGATACATGGAGTTCTCTACATTTGGGGCATGAGAAACATCACATACTCTTTCTCTTTTTTTAAAATCAATTCAGGACTGAGTTGCTTTTGTGAAAGATGCAGTAGTTGCTTTGATAACTCTTTCCCTGGATGAAATATCCTTTGGTAGGATTTCAAGTATTATCAAACAAAATAGCAAAGCTGAATTTGTTTCATTTGGCAATGTTATTTAAATGAGTCATATTTATCACCTACATAGCACTTTTTATCTGTAGATCTCAAAGAAATTTACAGAGGTGGATATCAGTAAGCATATAGTTAGAAATGCGTAAACTGAGGCACAGAGAGGTTAAGTGACTTGCTCAAGGTTACGTTGTCAGTTGCTGGCAGAGGTAAGAAAAAAACAGGTCTCCTGACTTCCAGATAGACAAATTTTCAGTTTCTCAGAAGTCTCTAGATTACATTAATTTCTCTTTCAGTACTAACCTCAAACAGAAATGACTGAGGAGTTGTTAAGAGATGAGTAAACAATTTTTTTTGGTAAACGTAGTACTCTGCCTTACCAAAATTCCATTTTGCAAACTATATCGGAAGCAAAGCTTTCTGCGGGTTTGAAAAAGATCCGTTAACTCCACAGATTTTAATTTTGTGCTCTTGCAGTTCCTAGTTTTGGATGGGACTTTGGCGGGGTGCACTCACCCTGCACTGGACAGGGACGGGTTAATTCCTCACTGTGGGCTGAGCAAGCCACACCCCCACATCCCTACTGGGCATGCTCCAGGTGCAGCACTAGTATAAGAAGGAGCAGCCCAGCTCAGTCTGGGCTGACTGCCAAGGAGGAAGGATGCTCCTTGCTGGCTCCAGCCCAGGAGAAGCTGGAACCCCCTGACCGCAGAAGTTGGAGATGCTGAGACCCAGACAGGTGACCAAGAGCATGTGACACCTGAGAGGAATCTGAGTCATCAGGACCCACACACACCAAGAAGCCTGGAGACCCTGATGATGCCTCAATGGCAGCCTCAAGAGGCATGGTAGGAAGTGGTTCAGGTGGGGACAAGCTATAGTCCTGCAGGAAGCCAGCTTGTTTCGGTTGGAGCCCCGCTGGCTCAGTGGCAGTGCACTCTGCCACTGCTAGGGCCCTGGGTAGGGACTTGGCGGAGCAGGAGGGCCTGGGTCCCCCTACCCCAGCGGTCACCCACCCCTAGGTGGCAGCCAACTTCACCAGCTGGCCACTGGGCCGCTCAGCTGTGCGAGAGGGGGTGACACTCTTGACTCTGGCCGCTCGGCCTTACAGCCCTGGGAGGAGAGAACTCTGTTGGCTCTGACCATTAGGCTGTACAGTCTTGATACCAAGGACAGTCCGGTGGACCTATTCGTGGGGTGCATTCACCCCACACTGGACAGGATCCCCGCACCCCATCACGGGGACTTATAGAATACCAGTTTATTCTTAGTTCTTTGTTCCAGTATTTCTGACTGTAGATTGAAGAGCTATGAGAAAGCTTGTTATTGTGAGACTGAGAGTCCTGTTCAGAGCTGTGTGGTCTCTGTAGCTTCTCATTTCTGACCTCTAAATGAACAGAGGTGTCGTGTTTAGTGTAATAGTTAAGAATCTACAAGTGAGTTAGGAAGATAAATGTGTTTTCTAAGAGAGATTTTTGATCTGCAGGAGCAGGTTAGAGAACTGGAATTCAAAGCATTATATCAGAACAAGCTTTCACTGGCTGATTCGTGACCCTGAGCTGGTTTTCACAGATTAACCTTTCCATGCATTTCTCATGTACCCCGAGGGGGAGTTGAAAGTTGTTTTATGCTGCTGGGCTAATTTAATTAGATAGGATCCCATTCTTCCCTATTTGATGAGTTTTAATTTTGCTCTTCCACTAAGCTGTTAGGTTGCCTCTTCCCTTTCTACACGCTGCAGAAGAAGCTGTAATTTCCTCTCTCAACATGGGGATCACTCAGGATCTGCGTGGATCTTGGGGAGTTTGCAGGAGATAAGGGGCATCTGAATGGATGCTCCTTGCCTCCATTCTGCAGCCCCGCCTCACCAGGTCCCAGTGGTCCTTTGACAGCATGCTTCTGCCAGCAGTGGTGCTTTTATGGGCTCCCCTACTGCAGCTGCCCCATGAAGTCTCGTCTAAAACAAGATTCAGCAACAGCACAAAGGGAAAAGCAGGACAAGTTAATACAGCCTCAGGTTGAGGATTTCTGCTGAGTCAGAAGCGGGTGCGGAGCATGCTTCAGAGGTGACGGTCCTTTTGTTGTGTGCAGACATGGAGTTGGCATGGGACCATTAGTTTTAACAGGGAAGAGAATCCCCAAAAACATAGTTAGTTTTGTTTTTTTTTTTTAAATGGAAAGGCTGTAAAAGGGAAAGACAAACTGGAGACTGAGCAGCTATGTGCAGGTGGAGAAGAAGGTCTCCCCGAAGAAAGTCTATGTTGTTCTGGCTGTTCTTTTTTGGCAGGAGGGAGCTGAATGGAATGTTGGTTCTTAGGCTGGTGTACGTGTTAAACAAGGTGCTGCTCGGTGTCTCACATAAATGGGTGCACCTGCCTTCAAGCCAAACCCTACAATACAGTCAAAGGGGGCAGATTATTTTTTTGGAGGGGGTGCTGTTTTCTACTCAGGAAAGTGACCGCTTTGGAGGCAATCGAGAGAGGAGGACGGTGAGAGAAGGTAAGGCTGAGAGATGCAGAGAAATCAGGGGCATGCATTGGAGGTTGTGGTGAGCTTGAGAGGTGGGGCAGTGAGCAATGTTAAGAGGACAGATGGAGGTCATGGAGAGAGCACTCAAAGGCAGGAAGGTTTAGAGAAAGCATTGAATGCATCCATGAAGTGAGCTGTAGCTCACGAAAGCTTATGCTCAAATTTGTTAGTCTCTAAGGTGCCACAAGTATTTCTTTTCTTTTTGCGGATACATTCTAACACGGCTGCTACTCTGAAACATTTCTCTAGAGTGACAACAGTGGTGGGGGAAGTCTGTGTAGAGATGAAAGTAGAAAGAAGAGGCAAGAGTGGAAATGAGAGGCAGCAGAGCTGGAGGAATCACGAACCTGGAAACTTGGATCATCCAGGAGAAGAGTAGGAGGTGAGAAAGAGACAAAGGAGGAGGGCTCAGTGTTGACTTTAGATAGGAGTGAGCTAAGGAGCCTGGGGCATGAAAGATTGATGGAATATGTAAAGTGTATTAGTGAAGAAGGGGGGAGCAGGATGTTGGAAGGAGCTGTAGGGGTAAGAGTAGAGCCCTCTGCTGCCACCATGTTCTTTGGAATGGGAGGTTTGAGAAACAGTCACCAAAGAGAGACTGTTGAGACTGGCAGCCGGGGTGAAAGTAGACCAGTACGGCATACCGGTAAAAAGCTGGTACTGGCCCATATACAGCAGACGTTAAAGCACTTCTGCAGCAAATGATCCTTCACTGCCCCTTCACCCTCTCTTCCCCCTCACATCGGCAATCCTACTGGCAGGGCCGCTGACGGCATGGGGGGGCAAAAGGGGCAGCTGCCCTGGGGCTGGCGATTTTAAAAAGAGCCCTGGTCTCCCAGCTGCTGCTAGCGCAGCAGCAGCCAGAGCCCTCGGCCCTTTAAAATCGCTGCTGGAGCCCCGGGTGGCACAGGCCAGGCAGCATGGATGGGCTGGCTGGGGGAGGCTGACCCCCTAGCCCTGCCCCTTCTGCCTGAGGCCCCACCCCTTCCGGGGGCCTGGAGCCAAGCCCCAGTACAAGTAAGAGTTTAATATTACTTTCATCTCTGCATGCAGCTATGGTTGCTGATTCAGATGGGGAGCAGGTTTAGTATGAGGCAGATACAGAAACCATAGACTATTGATTTTACTATAAATGGAACAGGTTCTCCAGAGGGAATAGGAAAAGTAAGAAGGTGTTAGTTACTGCCACTTACTGGTATGTGACTTTGAGTATATTCGTGTCATACTACTTTTCATTACTTCTCATGTAACCAGAAAAATGGATTTAAAGTAGGATATAACTGGGGCAAATAAATATAATGATTCGACTTAAAAAAAAGTTGGGAAAAGAAGCATTAGCACATCTATGGTCTCATCCAAAGCCCATTGAAGTCAGTAGTCTCCCACTGATGTCAGTGGGCTTTGGATTTGACCATAGTCCTCCCACTCCCAGTGTAGGTACTAGTTCTATACAGCAGTGGTTCTCAAATCCGGTCTGCTGCTTGTTCAGGGAAAGCCCCTGGCGCGCCAGACCGGTTTGTTTACCTGCTGCATCCACAGGTTCGGCCGATCGCGGCTCCCGCTGGCCGCAGTTCACCACTCCAGGCAAATGGGGGCTGCGGGAAGGGTGGCCAGCACGTCCTTTGGCCTGCGCTGCTTCCCGCAGCCTCCATTGGCCTGGAGCGGCGAGCCGCGATTGGCCGAACCTGCTGTCGCGGCAGGTAAACAAACTGGTCTGGCGCTCCAGGGGCTTTTCCTGAACAAGCGGCAGCCCGGCTTTGAGAACCACTGCCCTACAGAATAGATGCCGAATCTATGGGTGCTCTGGGGCTCAAGCACCCATGGAAAAAAATAGGGGTTGCTCAGAGCCCACCATCCACAGCTTTTCGGCAGGGCTGACGATCAGCTGTGTGGCAGCTGGCTGGAGGCATCTGAGGGAGGGCGGGACCTCGGGAGGGGGCAGAGCAGGAAGAGGTGGAGCTTTGGGGGAAGGGGTGAAGTGGGGGCGGGGCCTCTGGTGCAACGGGGGTGAAGCATCCACCAGGAAAAATAAGTCAGCACCTGTGCTCTACAGTATAGTGTCTGGTGCTTTATCTAGTGTAGTTTTAAATGACTCAAGCTTTGAGGTGCTAAATTATTTTCAAATAATGTGTACCTAAAATTAAAATGTATTAATGCTGGATGCAGTCAATGGATTATTTTGAAGTCTAAATACATTTACAATAAAATAAGGGATCTGAGAAATAAGATTTACTCCAGAAGAGCTGAGAGCACAAGACAAACAAAAAGAAACAGTTTGAAAACTGGAGAGATGTGAACGTAAACGCACGTAACAAAGTTCAGAGATACTTTGAGGGAACTTTGAGATGTTGCCACAAGATAAGAAATGCAACTGCTTTTACTGCAGGTTTTTGTATTCTTAAAAATCAACATACAGTGGGCTGAACTGGCGATGCCCATGTCACCGTTCGTTCTGGCTGCAGCTCCTTGGCAGTTATGATATCCAAAATGCATGGAAGTAAATTTCATATCGCTTCTCTTTCTACAAAATGGAAAAAGAGGGAGAAATATATAACTACCAGTGCTTGTTATAATAGATTTGTTTCTTGATGGAAAAAGCATGAATAAGAGTTATGTTAGACACAGCCATTTTCAAATTCTTCTGATCTAGTATACAGAAAGTATAAATGTGTTTGGAAGGAAATGTATGGAAAAACCTGTCAAAATGTTGAAATAAGGTAATGAGGGTGCATTTATGCCTGCTGCTTGTAAAGAAACACTCTTGTTTTTCAGCATCTTAAAATGAGTCAGTTTCTCTAAACAACTCTTTTTTTGATCCACTTATTTAAGGGGACTGCAACATATGTTTTTCCTCTTTCACTTTTTAATATTTTGGTCTCTGGTGAATCGGCATACAAAAGCTTCCTTCCTTTAGCTGAAGTCCACAAATGAAAAGCTTTTCTTTCTTTGATTGCAGATTAGGCTGCCAAGAAACAAAATCTAACTGGAGAACATCACTTTAATTTATTTATGGGATACAGATGACAAGGAAGTCTGTCCTCTTCTCTGGCTTTTTGGAATGCTTTAGGCTGACCCAGCCCAGTAGAGTTCATATGGCAAAGGCAAACTGTGCCAGAAACCAAAGCCAATAGTCATTGCAAACCTCTGAACCAAAACATACCGTTAGTGCTTGAATTTCCCTATAATTTGTGTAGATTCCCTTCTTGTCAATGAAGCTAGCAGTGGATAACTAGCTTAGTGCAATCAGACAAAACAACTGTGCTATTCATTCAGTAATTAGATGATAGCAGTAATGCATGCTTTATGGTTTCCGTTCTTCATTCTTTCCTTTCTTTTAAAGCCCTTGGAGACAAACTGGGATGTTTGGCAAAGGGGAGGCTCTTGTTGAAAAATATTTTTTTTTTTTTAATTTTTTTATTTTTTTTATTTTAGGGTTGCTAATAAGTTCTATTCTCAGAAGCAAAACATTAGATCAAGGCAGCAAGAAAGAAGCAACCAGGGGAGGAGGAGAAGGAAAAAACCAAAACCCTACAGTCATTATGTATATGTACTTTTGCTTTGATCTATTTAAATGATGGAGGAATTCTTTCTTTCTTTCTTTCTTTCTTTCTTTCTTTCTTTCTTTCTGAATCATTGGGAAGACATGGCTTAATTTAGAATAAAACAAAGAATATCCATAATATAAATAATTTTAGCAGAACTAAACTGAGCTCTGTGGCCCTATTAGTGGCTCAAGAGAGGGAGGAATAGTGCTAAAAGTAAGAGGTTAGACTTGGTTTCAGGAGATAAATTTGCATAGGAGGGCAGGGGATGGCTTAAATCACTGAGCTGCAGTTTCAGCCAGAAGCTGCTGCTGTTTTTATCCTCCTGCTACCACCTCACCCACTTTCTTTTTGTCCAGATAGACAAAAAGAAAGAGGATAAAAAGCTTCCTTGAGCCACTATGCTTTGATGACTCTGTTACTACAACTATTAACCTCAGGTGCTACCTTTGGCTTTGTCTATACTAGAAAAGCACAATGATTTAACTAAACCATTTAAATGTGACTTATTTTAACCATTGCAAACGGCTAATATAGATGCATATGAGCTACTTTGACTATTGTGTATATAGATTTAGCTTAAATTGGCAACTTATGTTCTATTATATTGTCAGATCTCCCTTCCTCCTTTCACAGAAGTTCTGTGATTCAATTATGGTGTGACCTTGGGCAAGTGATTGAAGCTCCGTGGCTTCTAATTTCTTCATCAGGGTGCTAATCCAAAGCACATTAAAATGAATGAAACTCTTTCTACTGACTACAGTGGGCTTTGGGTCAGTCCCCTTTTCAGTAAGGATGCTGTGAGGATTAATTAATTCCCCTGCTGCTACATCCACATTGCTGTTTTTAGCATGCTAGCTTGAGCAGAACCAGTGTGTGTCCGTATAACTGGGCTGGGAGGCATACTGTTAGGGACCTCAGATGGCTTAAGTTAGAGATGCCCTGAGGCTGATGGAGCAGTGAGAGTGTCATTTAGTCTCCATGCCCATCAAATCCTTTAAATCTTTGCTGTGACTGCCACCATTTATGCCAACTGTGTTGCTGGTTTGGTCATATGGAAACTTACCCAGTTGGAACTGGAGGGAGACTACTAATTTATTTCACAAACAGCACTGAACAATCATTAGATATTAGTGACTTTTTTGGCTGCTAATGACCTGGGCCTAAATTTGATCTGGTCATCTAGAAGTGAAAGACTCTCTGGAAACTATTACTACTCACCAAATAAGCACAGGCCACATCACCTCCAAAAGTCTGCTGTTTGAGATTATAGCAAATGTATAAATTATTCAATGCAAATGTGGAGTTTTTGTAAATAAATAAAATAAAATAAATAAAGCTAGTTGAAATGCTTCTGAATATGATGGGAACAGCCATTTCTAAATGTCAGTAGAGCCAAGAGATTGTGTAGGGGGAAAAATGGCCATAGTTTGAGTATAAAAGTTTAAGGCATTATCCTGTGAAAAATCTATTATTGTAAAATGATCTGTATACATGGTAGAACTGTGACTTGCAATTATATTCTTTTACCACAGAAAAATGCTTGCAGGAAACAATATGGCATAGTAAAACCTATTTGGAAGCAAATGTATGGGTTAAGAGCATGTGGTCTATCATGCTATTTTTTAACTTGATATTTTCAACTTCTGGGACATTGAACAGTTACCAGCAATATGTCGTGAGCAAATTTCTTTTATTTGTAATGCTTGCTGTCATTTGTAGTGTAAGTCTCAATTGAAACATTAAACTTTTTATGAACTGGAAATCTTGGAAATCCTTCAGAGGCAGGCTTTTATTTATGATAGTGTAGTCAGCATTTCCATTATAGCCCCCTGTTTTCAGGGATTTATAATTTAGCTGTAAAAATTCATTCTAGACTGAAACTTGGCATATGAAATTGAATCTGCAGTGTGATGTTTGTACTCCATTTGAAAACAAACCTGGTAATTTCTAAGATGCAAAGCAGAAAAATAGATGCTCTTTTTGGGGTGGGGGGATGGTTTATTATTTAAGCTGATGTCTGCATCACCTTCTACAATTGATTCCATAGTAATACATTCTATTTCTATGAAATCTTTAATCTCCACACATTTAAATTTCATTTAAATTGAAATTTAACTCTGGTAGATATTCCCTTGGGTTGAAACATGGGAGCCATTTATCAATCCACAGTGATGCAACACAACAGTTTAGAATGTTCTGTGAAGAAGAATACAGTGTTCAATAGAAACGGAATGAGGACTTTAGATATACTGCAACTATGCAAACTGCATTTTGGATAAGACACTAGGATTATTATTAGCAGGAGTGTTGGAAGCAAGACACGAGAAGTAAATCTTCTGCTCTACTCTGCACTGATAAGGCTTCAACTGGAGTATTGTGTCCAGTTCTGGGTGCCACATTTCAGGAAAGATGTGGACAAACTGGAGAAAGTCCGGAGAAGAGTAACAAAAATTATTAAAGTCTAGAAAACATTACCTATGAGGGAAGATTGAAAAAATTGGGTTTGTTTAGTCTGAAGAAGAGAACACTGAGGGTGGGTGGGGACGCACAGACATGATAACAGTTTTGAAGTACCAAAAAGGTTGTTACGAGGAGGGGAAAACTTGTTCCCCTTAACCTCTGCAGATAGGACAAAAAGCAATGGGAATAAATTGCAGCAAGGGCGGTTTACATTGGACATTAGGAAATTTTTCCTGTCAGGGTGGTTAAGCACTGGAGTAAATTGCTTAGAGATATTGCAGAATCTCCATCATTGGCGATTTTTAAGAGTAGGTTAGACAAACACCTGTCAGGGATGGTCTGGATAATACTTAGTCCTGCTATGAGTGCAGGGGACTGGATTAGATGACCTTTGAAGGTCCCTTCCAGTCCTACGTTTTTATGATTCTATGACTAATATCCAGGATCTTGCAAAAAGTGTCATGGGATCTTTGGTGGTCACACATTTTCAGGACTTCAGTTTTGCATCTCACTCCAAAGATGGCACCTTTAGCACCACAGCATCCACAATCAACACACTGGGATATTGCTATAGTAATGACTGATACAGGTAAGTATATTGCTACGCTCATCACTTTTTTTAGACCTTAGTTTATCTTTGGAGACAATAATCACTCAGCTTGTCTGCTCTGAAGTGGTATGGGTGCATAATGAGATGTATATACTGTAGTTTGAGAGTAATTTCACAAGGTAGCTATTTGTAAATGAGAACTTGTTCACAGAGATTTCTCCTGGTTATATGAAGATTTGGGTCCAAATTCTGCCCCTTGAGTCTGTCTACACTGCAGTGTAAGCCCGGGCTTGTACCCGGGCTCAAGGCTAACCTCTCTTGTGTCTAGACTACCTGTGTCTAGACTGCAATTGTGCTAACCAAGGGATCGGCAACCTTTGGCACGTGGACCGTCAGGGAAATCCGCTGGCGGGCTGGGACGGTTTGTTTACCTGCAGCATCCACAGGTTTGACTGATTGCAGCTTCCACTGGCCGCGTTCACCGTTCCAGGCCAATGGGGGTTGCGGGAAGCGGCGGCCAGCACATCCCTCGGCCCACCCCACTTTCCACAGCTCCCATTGATATGGAACAGCGAATTGCGGCCAGTGGGAGCTGCAATCGGCCAAACCTGTGGATGCTGCAGGTAAACAAACCATCCCAGCTCGCCAGTGGATTTCCCTGATGGTCCACATGCCAAAGGTTGCCGATCCCTGTGCTAACCCAAGGCTTGGACCCAGGACCCTGCAGGGCTGGAGGGCCCAAGCTTGAGTCAAGCTGGGACCCTGGGTCTAAGCCCTATTGATTTGAAGTGTAACCGCAACCCTCTTTGATTCAGGTCCCAGGAGTCATCCAGAAGTATCCCACAATTTCATGGGACAACTTCCTTACTCCTCTCTATCCCAACAATCTCCAATTCACTTGATTGAAAACGGAAACCATGCCCCCACCTTTGCAAAGAGCAGCAGCTCAGGTCATAGTTAACCTGTTCTCTTCTGATCACCGATCTGCAAGCCCACTGTCAGAGAACCCTCCTGGGTTTGCAATGGAGAGCGAACTGATCAAGCCTTTTGCTTCCTGGTAACCTGCAGGATGGGTAGGAAATTTTTTCCACAGTTCACCAGGTTCATAGGGCTAGAGCAGCCACATATCGGGGGCGGGTGCTAGGGACTCTGGGATATGGTTACTCTGACTCGGGTCTGCGCACTGTAGTGTGAATGCCAGAGCCCTAGCTTCAAGCATGGGTCAGAGAATTCTTAACCTAGGGTTAAATACAATGTAGATGCTCAAGCCCAGGGTTCCCTAACACATGGCAGCTAATTCTAGTTCCATTAACTTTGAGCTTACGTTGTTGTGTAGCCATACCCTTAGATGCATATGTGTAGGCCTCATTGGAGTCACTGGGTGCTGTGTGTTTCCCATTTATGTTGTGAGGGCTCATGTGATCCCACTGACATAATAAAAGACTTGATCCTGAGCAGAAAAACATCCATGACACCCGTTGAAGTCTGCAGAAACAGCAGTTGCTCAGGATTGCTTAAGATCTTACCAAAAGAGAGCAAGCTTGGAGCAGGATAGGATAGCAAGTCTGGAGTAGGCAGCCTCTACTATTAAAACATTGTTGTGTAATACTATGATGAATGCAACTTACTGTTTTTTTTTTGTTTTTTTTCCTAGATTTGCTGTATATGTGAATATACAAGAGAGGAATAGGATATTATGGCTTAGGGATGAAGGAGCCGAGGCTTTTTGTTTTCCCATCAAAATTTAAGCATTTATATGGATAGAAATAATTACCTTTTTTGGGGGGGGGGGGCAGATTGTGAATTGGTAGGCCACTTCTGGGTAAATACAGAATAGATGAGAAGAGCCTTTCAGAAATAGAGAAGGCGGTGATACTTAATAGTGCCACTGATAACATGCTGTGACCCTGGAGTTTTTACAGGACTCAGTGGTTCATAGAATTCTGCTTTATGCTATGCTTTAGATTAATTTACTGACTGGATGCAATGTTTACACATTGGATTTAATGGAATGTTTTCCATATTTTTGTTCAGTTGCATATGTTGAGACAGGCAGGAGGAATACATCCCCTCCCCATCTAAATGGTAGACAATCGTAGATTATTTTAATTTGGCTGAGCCAGCAGAGACTACCACGTGTGGTTTTCGAAACATTTTGTTTTTAGCTTTGTACAGCTTTAAGGCCTGATCAAAAGCTCTTTGACATTAATGAGCGTCTATCAGTTAACCGTGGTCTTTGGACCAGAGCCTCAATGCCTTGCTTTATTTGTTGAATATCTTAAATATACTGGTCAAAAATTTCAGACTTGCCTCTCTGCAGTTAGGCACCTAAATTCATAAAGTACATATGTAAGTACGTGGCCTGATTTTAAAAGTTGCAGAGCACTCTCAGTTCCCATTACTAACCTTTCAGACATAGTGGAAAACCCATCACTTCCAGGCTCTTAGGGAGGAGAAGGCCTGATGGTTGGTAGGGTTTGTTTTGTGAATTATGCTTTTACTTTGTGATTATATTTGTTTGTGGGTTAGATTTTTATATATGTCCTAATGGGAGGTGGGCAGGTCTTTATATTACCACATAAAACTTGGTTAGCTGAGAGTTAAAAATGCTAGATTGCATATTCCACCAACACAAACTATGAAAAGCAAGAAAATAAGCAGTTGTCTTTCAACACCTCATCTCCACTCCTCTAATAAATTCTTCTCTTCAGCCTCAGCTACCTCCCTTCCACCTCCTACAGCTCAGATATCTCTTCCCTCATCCTGAACAACCAGTGGGCAGCCTTAATTCCAAGCGTATTTATTGGTTACGTGATGTTGAGTTGTGATTATTTTCAGGTTGGTGTGGCTTTCATAAATCAGATTGTATGTAGTTCTGAATGTGGTTTTTGTACTGATGTGTGCAAGGAAGAGAGGTCTAGTGTCAGATTGTAAACGATGTCTACAGTATACGGCTTTCTGTAATGCTTGGGAAAAGTTATGAGTGAGTGATCTCTGTTACCGATTGTTCTAAATTTAGCAATAGTTTTTATGTAGACATCAGTTAATTGAAATCTGCATGTGTGTGCATTGGCGAATTATATTTATGCCTGGAATTAAGATTACATGTTGGTGGTTCAGGATAAGAGTGTAGGTATGCAGGCTGTGTGTGGTGGAAGGAAGGTAGCGGATATTGAGAAGGGGAAGGGGTAAATGGGATGTTAAATTACTTAAATGCTTGCTTCCTTTCTTTTTAAGGTATGTACGTGTGTATATCTACACTATACTCTACTGATATAGCTATTTAGAGATAGTTATGCTGGCATATCCCCGTAGTGTAGACACATTCCACATCAATGGAAGGGATTATTCGATCAATGTAGAAACACCAGCTCCTTGAATGATGGTACTACATTGATAGAAGCATTTTTCCTTCTACCTTGCTGCATCTACAATGGGGATTATGTCAGACATGGATGTGGTTTTTAAGATGTAGCTATGTTGACGTAACTTTTAAGTGTATACCAAGCAACAGTCAAGCTACTTGAACATTAAATTAATAAAGTTTATGTGTGGGAATTTCACAGGTTTTTAAAGTTGTAAAAATATTGTATTCCTCTGTGCCTCCTTGCCTGTTTCTCTGAATATATGCTTTCAAGAACATATTATTTTGTTTTTAGTCTGGTAGAACAGCCATTGACCTCAGTAATGGCTTGCGTAGGGTTTGTATGGTTGGGTCAAATCTTAAATGTCAGGATCCAAGTTTTATTATTAGCATTGCTCTACCAAGCACCTTTCAATTGTTTATACTACACACAAACCTGTGGGCAGAAGGAGAGTGTGGGAGGGAAGTCTTCCACCCTGATTCAGTTCACTTTAAAACTTGCATAGGCCACTACTCAGGCACCTCAATAGGCCTGTCTACACTGGGAAAATGTCATCATGAATGAGCATCCATCGGACTGTTCCAGAGTGGAGCACAATGCGATCCCAGGTATTCAAGGTTTCAGATGATGCAGATGTTTTACAGAATAGGAGGATACACGGCTTAGTTTTAAGTCAACACTTATCATTGGTACAATGTTGTTAAAACCATTCAGCCTAAATGAGATCTTGATCAAGACAGGATTGCCCTCTTTTCTTGCTTGTGTTACTCATAAGCCTTCATTTGTTAGCTCAACTTACTAGTCAAATTAGAAACATGAAACAATGCTAATATACATTGAACAATCATTTTAAACTTTATAGTAATGTCACTGATTTCAGTGTTACCCTATATTTCTTTTGTGAAGGACTTTGATGACATTTCATAGTATAAAATTGATTAGCCCAGGTACAAAGTATTCCTTTAAAGGCATATAATCAGCTGTCGTTTTCTGATTCCCATAAGTGTTTAATGTAATTGAGAATAATTCTATATGAATCCATGGAATATTTAGCTTTAGTGTGCACAGTCGAATTTTAAACAATGGCAATAGCATATTGAACTTTTCTCTAAATCATTTCTTGGTTAAGAAAATTCCAAATTTCTTGCCCTATTAAAAGAACTATAAATAGGAAAGTATGTTAATAAAAGTAGGACTGGATATCTGAAGGGGATTGTTAAGTTATATAGAGCCTTCCATTTCTATGATACTGGTTTAATTTATTAATATTACCAACTTGGGGCTAAGTTAAAACAATATAATACAAAATAAAAATATATTTGGGTATTGATGCCTGAGGAATTCCAAATGTCTTGACAAAATTAAATGCAAAAGATAATTAGTAAAAGGTAGCCTGCCCACGAAACATTTTGTAAAGTAGATAATCAAAAAAATTAACCGACTATTCCATATTTACATTCCAAAACAAAATTGAAACAAGTACTCATAAATAACCTCACACACACAACAAGCAAAGTACAAAATAAATAAAATCATTTTCTGTAGGTGCATGGAAGGATGCTGCAGATGGCATGTGTTGTACATTGAGTGAAAGGACATTCATTGGAAATGGCTGAAGGTAACAACTTAAAGTAACTTCTTCCATCTAATGGTGATTGGCAATCTCTGTTGGCAGTTACATATAAACTCACCTTAAGTCCTTTTATACTGTCAGTGGTAGAAAAGGGCTTTATTGTGAATGAGAATAAGCCCTATGTGTTTAATATTTAAAGTAGCTTAATGATTTTCTATTTACATTTGAAAATTTAAGACAACTAGGAAGGTAACAACCACAGCATTTCAAATGTCAGTATGGATGAAAACTAGCTCTGCCCCTGTAGCCTACGCTAGAGCATACTCAGTCACTTTGTGGGGAAGGTAAATGCAGTCTGGTAAGCTCTAGGATGAAGCATGTGCAATGAGGATTGAATCTTTGAAGATTTTAGCTTTTAAGCTCTAAAGTCTCTAACTGAGCACGTGCAACTTCTATTTTTGAAAGGCTTTAAAACTTGGCCAAATTTGGGTGAATTTTCAGACAGCAAAAGTCATATACTTAACACAAAGGTCATCCCTGTCCCCACATTTCAAGTTCCTGCCCCAAGGAATGAGGGTGTTGAGATTCTCAAGTAAAAGGTCACCAGCATTTTTTAATATTGCAGAACAACATATTTTTTCTATCCTCATTCTCAGAATGGATGAACCCTATTGGCTGAAATGTTTTAAAAAGGCAGATACCTTGAGGCAGATACCTGGAATGGAAAATTTTAGTCCAAACAAGTTACGTTTGGCAAAGTTATAAGAAACTGAAAACATAATTTTGTAATAAGAAGTGTTGGGCAACCTTAATAGCTACCAGCCCCACCTGTAATAAGACCAATTCTAAATGACCTGTCAATCCCCACATTAAATTATATATTTTTTAAATGAATGATGTCCTGATGCACACAAAGGCCAGAAATAACGTAAACATATTTTTCTTACTGATTTAATATACATTTCTGACTTACGACTTAGTGACGTGAGGAGGACGAAGTGGATTAATAACAAAATATGAATGTGATCTGTAGTACTTGTCTGTGTGGGATAAGAAGAATGGAGGGCATTGGCAAAGTGTGTAATGCCTCTGCTGCTCTAGGAATTTTTGGGGGGTATGTTGTGGCCTGTGTTTTACAGGAGCTCAGACTGGATGATCACAGTGGTCTGTTCTAGCCTTGGAATCTATGAATCTTGTGTTTGAGTCATCAAAATCTCAGTCTGCTTTCTATAAACACATCCCTAACTGTTTTATTCTAAAAAACACTTAGATGATTAGATGGTAAACATGGGTCCTGGAGACACTAGCATAATTCATGAATCTGTCAGTCACCGAAAATGGTAATAGTTTTTTTCATGTAACTCTTATTACCAAGACAAGGAAGGCTTCATTTCCCATCCTTTCTCCTCTGTTTTTATTTTCCTTCTCTTCAAAATACACCACCTTGTCATGATAGTCATTGTGGGCTTTTAATATCTAATCAAATAAAATCAGTTAATGTGAAAATCTTGTTAAAACAAAGTTGTCTTCCCCTATTCACAAGTGTAACTGAGTAGTTTCATAGTTTCCCTTACGCTCCGTGTGTGTGTGTGTGTGTGTGTGTGTGTTTAAAATAATGCTTTGAATAGTGTCTTTCATACAAACTACTGTGCAGCCTAAAATGCTTTACAGAGTTAAATAATACATATTTACCCAGGGAGAGAGAAATAAAGCGGTAAAAACACCGGACAAAAAAAGGGAGGTGAGACTGTGGAGAGAACAACATTGTATAATGGACTTGCATAATATGGTTTTCGGTTGTAATTTACTCAGTATTATACACAAGTTAAACGATATTGGACCTGGTCAGTACTTAAATAGGAGACTTCCAGATAAAATCTCTAAGACATATGCAACCCTCCACAGAAACTGTGGGATATAGTAATGTAAGATAATGCTTGAAATCAATTGGGGCTTGAAAGTGATGACACAGTAGAGCTCTTGGATTTTCAGTGCTGGGTTCCTAAAATTAAACTCCTGAATCCTTTATTTAGCCCAGTGGAAGTGCATACCCCACTTCATAGAAAGTTATAGTAGATGCCACTGCTGTGTGCACATCTTCAGTATTCCTGGAGGTATTGTACCTACTTACAGGAGATGCCAAATCTGCTGTTGGAGTAGCATACTTCTGCATTTTTCCTATCATGTGGCTTAAAGCAATAATCTAGTCCCGGGCTATATTGCACCGCGACCCCCTTCTGACAACAAAAATTACTATAGGACCCCAGGAGGAGAGACCAATGTCTCCCAGGGGTGGAGGGGCAAAGCCAAAGGCCCACCTTCCCCGGCCAGGGGGCCTGTAACCTGAGCCCTGCCGCCCAGGGCTGAAGCCCTAAGGCTTGGGGTTTAGCTTTGGCCCCAGCAAGCCTAAGCCCGCCCTGGCAACCCCATTAAAACGGGGTCGTGACCCACTTTGGGGTCCCAACCCACAGTTTGAGAACCACTGATCTAGCCCTTGTTATGTTAATAGCCTTTACTGCTAAAGTATAAAGAGACAGTGTATGACTTTTTTTTTTTTTTTTTTTTTTTTTTTTGTTCAGGGCTTTAATATTATCAGCATGTATTTTCATTTACATTGAAGACTTGTTATATTTATAGCTTTCAGACCTAATAAGATCAGGAAAAATGCTGAATCATAAGACTGACTTTTGGAAGTAGTGGGCTTTACTGTGGGTTCCCTGGAAGTTCATACAGTAGCTTTGATGTCTTAGAGCCCAATAAAAACTACTTAACTTTTCTTGTCCTTTTTAAAAAGTGTCTTATAGGGAAAATATTTATATCAGCACTTTTCTTCCCATCAACATATAGCAGCTGCCTTAAAAATATTTCATTGAAATAATTGTTGTCCTAGACATTCAAAATTAAGAATAAAATAGAAATCATGTCTGTCAGGGTAAGGAACACCTTAAAGGAAGATGTGTAATTAGAAGCATTCTAATGCTTCTGATCCTTTCATACTCTGTTACTGGTAAACGGCTTTTAAAAAAAAAAAAATAAAAGAAGCATTACCCAACTGGCAGCTTGGAGTCACAGGAGTACAGCAAATGGAGAGGATCCAGTTCAGGGAAGCAATGACTGATAGTGTGCTGCCTGCCAGGAGTCAGGATCTGAGATGTTATGGAAAAGTTGCTGAGGCTTATCCATCCCTTTGAGCAGTCAGGGGTGCAGATGGTGGTCTCATCCATCCTCCTGGTTGAGGGTAAAAGCCCAGGAAAGCACATGCACATCTTGGAGATGAATGCATGGCTGTAAAATATGGTGTCAATAGGAGGGCTTTAGCTTCTGCCACCATGGGATGCTGCTCTGGAAAAGATTACTGCTGGGAAAAGATGAGGGCCTACCCGACCAAGAAGGGGAAGAGCATGTTCACACACTGATTCACAAACCTAGAGTGAAGGACTTTACACTAGGTTCAAATGGGGCAGGTGACAAAAGCTTACAGGTAGGTATAAAAAAAGTTGACATTATCAAAGGGCTAAATATTGAGGGGGGCATTACAGTAGGGTTATAAGAGCAATGATAGGGATTACTATGGGGGAATATTCTCAGTATTTTAGATGTACACAAATGCAAGGAGTATGGGGAATTAACAGGAAGAATTGGAAGTCTTAGTACATAAGCTAAATCATGACTTAATTGGCATCACAGATACTTGGTGGGATGAATCTCATGAGAAGAATATTGATATAGAAGGGTATAGCTTGTTCAGGAGAACAGGGAGAGGAAAAAGTGAGGAGATATTGATTGTACATCAAGACTATATATGCTTGTTCTGAGGTCTAGGAGGAGGTGAGGCAAACCAGTTGAAAGTCTCTGGGTGAAGATAAAGGAAAAAAACGGGTGATAAGATGGTAGTGGTCTTTTATACACAACAAAATCAGGAGGTGGTAGAACAAATTTCTTTCAGAAATAAAAAATACCTAGCACACAAGACCTGGTTAGTGTCCTTAACCACCCAGACATCTGTTGGAAAAGTATTATGGTAAAACACAAAATGTTCAATATATTCTTGGAATATATCGGGGATGACTTCTTGTTTCAGAAGCTGGAGGAAGTACCAAGCGGACAGCCATTTGAGACTTGATTCAGACTGTGATGAATTGATTGCAGATCTAAAGGTTAAAGGCAATTTGGATGAAAGTGATCATGAAATGATAGATTTCATGATTCAAAGGAAAGGAAGGCATTGGAGAGAGGCAGAATAAGGACAATGGACTTCAAAAAAAAGCAGTCTTTAACAGCCTCAGAAGTGATAGGTAGGGTCCCCAAGAAGAAAAGTTAAGGAATAAAGTAGACACAACAGCAAACTATCCGGATGTGAAGGAAGACTAGGTATAATGGTAAGAAGCCAATAGTTGCATCAGGAACATTTTAATGATGTGGAAATCAAAAAGAAATCTACAAAAAGTGAAAACATGGACAAATTGCTAAGGAGGAGCACAAAAGAATAATGCAAGCACATAGGGAGAAAATCAGAAAGGCTAAGGCACACCAGCAAGGGTCATAAGAGGCAAAAAGAAGAGTTTCTATAAATTAGGAGCAAGAGAAAGATGAAGGAAAGTGTAGCCCCTTACTTAGCGGGGAAGGCATACAAAGAATGAACCAAGAAAACTGAGGTGTTTAATGCCTATTTTGTCTCATTCTTTTACTAAAAAGGTTAATTGTGACCAGGTGCTTAACACAATCAATATTAACATCAAGGGGGAAGGAATGCAAGCCAAAACAGGAAAATAAAAGTTTAAGGATAGATAAGTTAACTGTGTTCAAGTTGGCAGGGCCTGATGAAATTCATTCTTGAGTATTTATTTAAGGAACTAACTGAAGCATTCTCAGAACTGTTAGGAGTTATTTTCAAAAGCTTACAGAGGACAGGTGAGGTCCTAGAAGACTGGAGAAGGACAAACATAGTACCTATCTTTAAAAGGGGGAACAAAGAGGACACAGAGACTTGTGCACCAGTTAGCCAAACTTTGATAACTGGAAAGATACTGGAATAAATTACAGTTTGTAAATACCTAAAGGATAATATGTTTTTAAGTAATACCCAGCATGAATTTGTCTAGAAGTAATCATGTCAAACTAACCTAATTTCCTTCTTTGATAGGATTACTAGCCTAGTGGATGGGGTGGGGGGAGGAGCTGTAGGTGTGATATATCTTGAATTTAGTAAGCAGTGTTGTAGCTGTGTCGGTCCCAAGGTATTAGAGAGACAAGATGGGTGAGATAATATCTTTTATTGGACCAACTTGTGTTGGTGAGAGAGACAAGCTTTCAAGATTACACTGAGCTCTTCTTCAGGTCTGGGAAACATATTCAGTGTGTCATAGCTAAATACAAGATGAAACAGATTGTTTAGCATAAGCAGTTAACACACATTTCAAGGGGCCATTCAAGGTGATGTGGCCCCTTAACCTTGAACGGTTCCTTAAAATATGTATTAACTACTTATGCTAACCAATCTGTTCCATCTTGTATTTAGCTATGACACACTGAATATGTTTCCCAGACCTGAAGAAGAGCTCTGTGTAAACTCGAAAGCTTATCTCTCTCACTAACACAAGTTGGTCCAATAAATATTATCTCGCACAACTTGTCTCTTTGATTTTTAGTGAGGCTTTTGACACAGTCCCACATGTCACTCTCATAGGCAAACTAGGGAAATGTGGTCTAATGAAATTAGTGTAATTTGCACAACTGGTTGAAAAATTGGTTAATAATATTTAAGTACAATGGTTCACTGTCAAACTGGGATCATGTTTCTAGTGGGGCCCTGCAGGGGTCAGTTCTGGTTCTGGTGCTAGTCAATATATTCATTAATTACTTGGATGATAGAGTGGAAAAGTATGCTTATGCCATTTGTGGATGATACAAAGCTAGGCAGGGTTGCAAGCACTTTAGAGGACAGGATTAGAATTAAAAATGATCTTGATAAATTGGAGAATTGTTCTGAAATCAACAAGGTGAAATTCAATTAAGACAAGTGCAAAGTACTGTACTTGGGAAGGAAAAATTAAATGCACAGCTATTAAATGGGAAATAAAAGACTAGGAGGTAGAACTTTTGAAAAGGATCTGAGGGTTATAATGGATCAGAAATTGAATGAGTCAAAACTATGATGTAATAGCAAAAAAAGCTAATATCATTCTGGGGTGTATTATTGGGTGTCATATGTAAGACCTAGGAGAGAATTGTCCTGCTCTACTTGGCACCAGTGAGGTCTCAGATGGAGTACTGTTTCCAATTCTGGGTGCCACACTTTCAGCTGTGGATAGATTGGAGAGAGTGCAGAGGAGAACAATAAAAATGACAAAAGGTTTACAAAATCTAACTTATGAGGACAGGTTAAAAAAACTGGCCTTGAGGTTTAGTCTTGAGAGGGGACGTGTTAAATCTTCAAATATGTTAAGGGCTGTTATAAAAAGAAATGTGATCAGTTGTTCTCCATGCCCACTTGAGGTAGGAAAAGAAGTAATGGACTTACTTTGCAGCAAGGGAGATTAGGTTAGATATTAAGAATAACTTTCTAACTATAAGGGTAAATAAGCTCTGGAATAGGCTTCTGAAGGAGTTTGCAGAATCCCCATCTTGAAGATTTTTAAGAACAGGTTGGACTAACACCGGTCATGGATGGTTTAGTTTACTGTGTCCTTCCTCAGCACAGGGGGCTGGGCTCGGTGACCTCTTAAGGTCCCTTCCAGTCCTACATTTCTGTGATTCTATGGGAAGGAGAACAAACATACATCTGAGTGGAAAGACAGAAGTGCTCTGACAAAACATAGTAAAAAGATTTGTCCTGAAACTATATAATAAGCTTGGCCCAGTTTTTCTCAAATCACTACATCTCCAGTGGCCCACAGGGTGCTCAAATGTTTTGAGAACCAAGCACTGAAGGATTGAGAGGGGAAGTAGTCATGAAAGGTCCTGATTTTTGCGCCCGAGATTTTTCGTGCAACGAAGATCATGTCGGTTGTCCCGCGGGATGCTCTCAAACCACACTGAGATTCTGGCAATATTTCCTCAGCAAGGTGAAGTAATCGGTTTGAGAGGATACGTGCAAGAATTTTCCCAGCTGTAGATAGCAAGGCAATGCCTCAGTAGTTTCCACACACCGACTTTTATCTCCTTTCTTAAAGATTGTAACAAAGTTAGCATTTCTCAAGTCTTTTGGAATCTTCTCATCGTTCCAGATATGAAGAAAGAGTGTAGAACTTCCCTACCAGTTCTTCACCTCCAAACGTGTAGACTTCAGCTGGTGTGCCATCAGGCCCTGCAGTCTTGTTGTTCTTAGTTTCATAATGGCTGAGGGTGAGAGGGTCAGCAAGAGATTCTCTTTCATTGTCATTGAGCTATTGATTCAATAGTGGCATCAGAGACAGTTGACTTATGGTTCAGGAGTAACTCGAAATGCTCCTTCCATCTGGCTTTTATGGCTTCGCTGTCCTTAAAATATGTTGATCCGTTTTGGGCTTGGAGTGGTGTGGGTCCATGGGAGCATGGGCTGTAAATGGCCCTTGTTGCCTGAAAGATGCTGCTTATGTCATATTTATCATCATAAAGTTCAATCTCCATGGCCTTTTCTCTCCACCACTTATTTTTGATGCCACGGATTTTCCTTTGGGCTTCAGTTTTGAGTTGCTAGTATGACTTTCTTCACAAATCGCCATGAAGGCCAGACTTTGGAGACAGTTGAGCACTTTTGCTACCTTGGTAGCCCACTTTCTCAAAATGCAAAAATCGACAGTGAGATCTAGCACAGGATCCAGTGCGCAAGTGCTTCCTTTGGGAAATTGCTCCAATGCATTTTCACGGACCGTGACCTACGGCAGGATAGCAAGATACAGGTCTATAAGACTATTGTTGTTCCTACACTCCTCTGTGGATGCGAAACCTGGGTGACCTATCGATGGCACCTCAAGAGTTTGGAGAGGTACCACCAACAATGCCTCCAGAAGATCCTTCATGTCAAGGGGCAAGATCACTGCACTAATGCCAGTATCTTCACTGAAGCCAATGTTGCCAGTATTGAAGCAGTGATCCTCAAGCATCAACTTCGCTGGGCTGGACATTGTGTGCAGATGCCAGACTCTCACCTCCCAAAACAAATCCTCTGCTCTCAGCTCGCCCCTGGTGAGAGATCCCGCGATAGTCAGAGGAAACGCTACTAAGAGACACTGAAAGCATATCTTAAGAAAACTGAGTGGACATCACAAGCTGGGAAGAGCAAGACGCCAACTGATGCCAATGGTGCCATATCAGGGAATGGCCCACTTTGAGGAGATGCACCTTGCTCTCAAAAGCTGAAAACTTTCTCCCAGCAGGCCGGTGGCCTACCACACAATGTCTGTACCTACTGTGGGTGGATTTGCGGTTCCAGGATCAGACTCCTGAGTTATCTCAGGACCCATATGTAAATCCGTGGTAGAGGTCATCCTCTAATTCAGGGATCGCCAATCATGAATCAGTCATTATAGGACATTTGGTCTTAAGAAATCTGCTGATGGGTAAACCCTGGGTGTTTGGTTTTTTTTTTTCTTTGCTAAAGCCAAGCTTAAAAGGGACACAGTGGTGTGTATGGGAGGGGATGCACATCCTTTCTTCTAATGGTAGGTGTGGGATCTTTGTCCAATGGATCCTCCCTCCGCTTCCTGTTTCAGGTCTGTGATTGGATTGTTTACACCAGCTAGCATCTTTCCACCCTTGCTGACTAATAGCTGGAATCTGCCTGGTGGCTGGGATGTCCAGTAGGTACTGCACAATATCATGAATACATCAGTATATAGTCTCGGAGACTAAACAGGTGGAGTAGGCAAGGAAGCATTACAGTTCTCTGGATTCATGTTAAATTCAAGCCAATATAGATTGACCCAATGCCAATCAATCCAACACATTCAGTAAAAGTGTAAAAGAGCTGTTACTAATAACATGCCTACACCGTGCAGTTCTGAAAACATAAATCGGTGCCTTGTTACTTTGCTTCCAATTCTGACATTTATTGTTAAATTATCTTGTTGAATCAAGCAAGAGACATTACGATTTCTCTCATTAAAGGAGAAAAAAACCCCAACCTTCTTGTTCCTTTCCATATTGTTCCCATTTACTGAAAATAAGCATGAGTTCTGCCTTGAAGCACTATCTGCAAACTGCAGTCAGATGTAAAAGAAGCCTAATCAGGCCTGGGAACCAGGACCTTAATTAGTCTGCTTGGAAAACAGAGCAGAAGAGCAAATGAAAATTATTAACCATCACTCATGATTCCTGTTTCTAATTTTAAAGAGGAAATCATGCATTAATCAAACCCTAGCCTTAAGCTCAGAGGCACGTTTTAGAAATATCCTGAAACAACAAGAGGAAATCTTTGCTGTGTTTAGAGAAAACAACTCCTGATCAGTCAGTATGTGTAGCACAAAATATTTTGACATGAAATAAGCTATGTTGCAGTATACTTAGCTTTAGCTGGGTCCAAGAAAAACAAAACCAGTACCAGTTGAAATGAAGGCACATGACAAAATCAGCATTAAGCCTGGGTTCTGTTACAGGAAAACAGAAATGTACAGTGTGTTGTTTTCAGAGGATAAGTGAAAGATACATTATCACACTGTTCCTGTTACAGAAGGATAAATGTAACATATTACTGTTTGCTTTAGACATAGCAAAGAAACTTTTTAGTGTGTAGAAAAACATTTTAATGAGAATTTATTCTGATAAACTAGTTTAACAAATAGGAACACAACCTCTGGAGATTATTAACTGGAGATGATTTGAGATCAAGTGATAAGATTTATTAGAGCTGCTTTAGATGGTTTCTGTTAAATGTGGACTGTATAAATCCTCCATTTTTTGGCAAAGTAGTATGGACTTTCTGGCTATAATTCAGGTAAACAAATATTCTCTATGTGGAGTCATATTGAAAAATATATTTTTTATTGTATTGGAATAAGAAGTCTGTGCATCTAGGACTCCTCAGAATAAGGGGAAAAATGGGGCCTTGCCCCATCATAAATGCACCCGCTATTTTGGAAACCACTTTACCACAGTAAATGCTGTGGGCTTGATTCTTAAATATAGGTATTTAAGCTTCACCTTTTTTAATAAAAAATACTATGTACAGCATCTAGGTTTACCATGAAGGTCTCCTATCTAAATATTGACCAGAACGTAATCTGTTTAGCTTCTAAAAACTACTAGATGCATAACATGAAATCATACAGCTGCAGATATCAAGACATAAGATTTGCCTCTATTACTATAGTGACTGCAAATATTTTTTGTATATCTGAATGAAAATTATGGAAATAAAGGAAAAACAGGGATTTCTCATCAGTCACTGTATATTAGAAGTTCCTTAATATAATTAAACACTTATATTAACGTTTAGTGTTTAAACCATTAGCCCTGAAAGGCAGTGTTGTGTGGAAGAATTAGGAATTAGCACAGAGCTGGGAGTCAGGAAGGCCTGAATTTTAGTAATGGCTTTGCCACTAACTTCCTGTCTATCCTTGGCCAAATCCCCTTATCTTTTAGCCCTATCTGTAAAATGAGGATAATTGGCTGAATGAAGCAAAGCCTTACACTCAACTTGAAGACATTTTATCTGTGCAGAATAATGGTGAATTGGGCCCTCTGGCTTTAACTGAGGGCTCTGGATTTCTTCCACTGCCTTGACTGAAAGGACACAATTCTTCCACCCTTTTTGAGTTGGATCCATTGGGTGAAATCCTGGCCCCATTGAAGTCAATTGCAAAACTCCCTTTGAATTCAATACAGCCATTGATTTCAGTGGAGGAATAAGTTACTACTCAGTGGCAGTAAGAGTGGCAGATTTGGACCCAAGGGGCTATTCTTTCTCTCATTCACCTACACAGAAGCTGTAGAGTTGGCATGAGTCATTGCCCCTCGCTGGAACTGAATTCAGCCTGAGAACATAAGAACAGCTTTACTGGGTTAGACCAATAGTCCATCTAGCCTAGTATCCTGTTTCTGACAGTGCCCAGTGCCAGGTGCTTCTGAGGGAACGAACAGAACAGGGGAATTTTGAGTGATCCTTCACCTGTTGCCCAGTCCCAGCTTCTGCAGTTGGAGTTTCAGGGACACCTGGAGCATGGGGTTGCATCCCTGGCCATTTTGGCTAAAAGCCATTGATGGACCTGTCCTCCATGAACTTATCTAATTCTTTTTTTTAACACAGTTTTAATTTTAGGCCTTTACAGCATCACCTCTCAATGAGTTCCACAGCTCAACTGTTTATGTGAAGAAGTATTTCCTTTTGTTTTGTTTTTTAAATTGGCTGCCTATTAATTTTATTGAGTGACCCCCTACTTCTTGTGTTCTATGAAGGGGTAAATAAACAGCTTCCCTATTCACTTTCTCCGTACCACTCATGATTTTATTTGACCTATAATAATCTGCTTTTGTTGTCCCTTTTCTAAGATGAACAGTCCCATTCTTTTTAATCTCTCCTCGTACGGAATCTGTTCCATACTACTAATAATTTTTGTTGCCCTTCTCTGCACCTTTTCAAACTCTAATGTATTTTTTTTGAGATGAGGTGACTATCTACATGCAGTATTCAAGGTGTAGGCGTACCATGGATTTATATAGCAGCATTCTGATATTTTCTGTCTTATCTATCACTTTCCTAATGGTACCTAACATTGTTAGCTTTCTTAACTACCACTGAATGTTGAAAAGATGTCTTTAGAGAACTATCAACAATGACTCCAAGATCTATTTCTTGAGTGGTATCAGCTAAGTTAGATCCCATCATTTTGTATGTATATTTGGGATTATGTTTTCCAATATGCATTATTTTGCATTTATCGATATTTAATTTCATCTGCCATTTTGTTGCCCAATCACCCAGTTTTGTGAGAGCCCTTTGTAACTCTTAGCAGTCTGCTTTCAACTTAACTAGCTTGAGTAATTTTATATCAACTGTAAATTTTGCCACTTCATTGTTTATTCCCATTTGCCAGATCATTAATGAATATGTTGATCAGCACAGGTCCCAATACAGAATCTCGTGGGATGCTATTTACTCTCTCCATTGTGTAAACTGGCCATTGATTCCTACCCTTAACCAGTAATTATCCAGGAGAGGACTTGCTCTCTTATCCCACGCCTGCTAGTTTGCTTAAGAGCTTTTGGTATGGGTCCTTGTCAAAGGCTTTCTGAAAGTCCAAGTACACTATGTCCTCTGCATCACCCATGTCTACATTCTTGTTGACACATTCAAAGAATTCTAAAAGATTGATGAGCCTAATTTCCATTTACAAAAGCCATATTGACTCTCCCCCAACTCACTGAGTTCCTCTATGTCTGATTTTGTGCTTTACTATAATTGCAATCAACTTGCCTAGTACTGAAGTTAGGCTTATCAACCCGTAATTGACAGAAGTGCGTCTGGAGCCATTTTAAAAAATACTCTACCCTCCAGTCATTTAGTGCAGAGGCTGATTTTAAATGATAGGTCACATACCATGGTCAGTAGTTCTGCAATTTCATATTTGAGCTCTGGCAGAACTTTTTGGTGAATACTGTCTGGTCCTAGTGATTTATTACTTTTAATTTATGAATTTGTTCCAAAGTCTCCTCAACTAACACCTCAACCTGGGACAGTTCCTCAGGCTTGGTATGGGAATCTCCCTTCCATCATCTTCAATGAAGACCAATGCAAAGAATTAATTTAGCTTCTTTGCAACAGCCTTATCTTCCTTACGTGGTCCTTTAGCACCTTGAGTGGTCCAGGAGCCCCAATGACTGTTTGGCAGGCTTCTTACTTAAAAAAAAAAAAATCTCTCCGTGTTGGTGTCCTTAGCTATTTGTTCTTCAAATTCTTTCTTGGCCTGCCTTATTATACTTTTACATGTGACTTGTCAGAGTTTATGCTCCTTTCTATATTCTTCCAACTTTTAAAGGATGCCTTTTTGCTTCTAATCATCTCTTTTACTCTGTTCAGCCATGGTGGAATTTTTAATACCAGTGGTTCAGTCACTTTCTCCCATACTGCCTGAGGTTGGCACCTCGCCATCATTTACCATTCTCTGTACTTATTTGAGAAAGTTACATGTGGTTGGTTGATTTTGCAATGGCTGCTTGTTCTTCATTGATTTGTGTGTGTGTGGGGGGGGTATTTTAACAGACATCATGATCAGCTTTCTGCCTGTGTTTTGAATTTTATTACTTTACTCAATTCCTTTGATATGATCCAATGGGTTTTTACAACTGCTTATTCTGATGGGATTTGGGTTGTTCTCATGCTCATACAATTGTGCTCTGAGACTTTTTCCAAGT
Organism: Dermochelys coriacea; assembly: GCF_009764565.3. Lineage (NCBI taxonomy): Eukaryota > Metazoa > Chordata > Testudines > Dermochelyidae > Dermochelys > Dermochelys coriacea. Next base: position 83,294,829 of record NC_050068.2, read on the forward strand.
TAGTCTCCTATTATGGGACCTTCTCTTCTTTTCTGTGCCTGTGCCTGTAGCTGTGCATTAGAACAGTGGTGCTATCAACACAGAAAATCTAGGACTGGAAATTAGTTTGTCACTGTCCATTCCATATTTATGTACCAATGTTAACAACTTGGTCGAAATCCAAATTTGATTTTGTTTTGGGTGTGTTGCAGTGTCACTTGACTTTTCTTGAATGAAGTTATTTTTGGTCAAACTGCTTTGAATTACATATTCATGTGCCTTGATGGTGTCAGAAAGTTTTCTTCCTTTTTACATCCCAACATGGCTGCTACTCTGAAACCTGTACATCCCCTTTGCCTCTAACATCCAGTTTACGCAATACTGTTGGTGGTTGTTTTTTTGGGAAGCAAACACAATGAGCTAAGTGCTTTCCAAACATAAAAAAAAATACAGTTCCTTGGCTATTTTAATAGTATCCTTGAAGGTTTAGCTCAATCTATATCCTTTTTATTTGCAGTCTGTCCACAAACGTGTGGCCTGTTTGTTTAGTGCTGCTTGTGTTTTTCCAATTGACTCTACTATTAAGTATTCCATTGGCTGCTGTGTTTATATCTTCTAGTTAAGGTTTACTCAAGTATTCAAGGCTCTGAATCCTGGAACACCTTCCAATTTGTGAGATTTGATTCTATATACACATCCACTTGCAGTTTCTGGTTCATATTTAGTGTCTCCTTTTCTATCATTTTGTGAATTCCAAATACTGGGCTCTCATCACTGTTCTCCCAGTTTGGAGCTGTGTACCTGATAGGTTCTGAGTTGTTGAATGGTTGCATCAATTCAGAACAAAGATGAAAATTCTTCTTCTTCTGAATTTCCATTAATGCTGTAATTTTATACTACTCTGTGTACTATGAACAGTGCTTTTCTGTATTACAGTCCACTTTTAAATTCACAGCAAAGCCACACTTTAAAAGGGATATGTAATAATAGTAACAACAAAAACAATATTTTGCATTTCTTTAGGGCCTTCAATCTGAAATTCTCAAATTACTGTACAAATACCTATAGACCAGGTATTAGTAATATATTATCCTTTAAAGGGGATTATGTGTCACAAACTAGTAGAAATTATAATTATTAAAGTATTGCTGCTTCTTAGGATAGCTCTCCTAAACCTTTATTGCTTTCTGTTCCCATGTGCCTATTTGAGTCTTCTTTCAAATAGTCATACATGTAGCTGGGCCTTAAACTACCTGAGTCTGCTGGGAATAAGTTTTCAGACTGGATTTTTGTTTCTGTGTGTGTGTGTGTGTGTGTGTGTGTGTGTGTGTGTAAACATTTTGGCTCAGAAAATAGTGTAGTGCTTATATAGTAAAAAGAAAAGGAGTACTTGTGGCACCTTAGACTAACACATTTATTTGAGCATAAGCTTTCGTGAGCTACAGCTCACTTCATCGGATGCATTTTTCCACCAAATGCGTCCGATGAAGTGAGCTGTAGCTCACAAAAGCTTATGCTCAAATAAATTTGTTAGTCACTAAGGTGCCACAAGTACTCCTTTTCTTTTTGCGAATACAGACTAAAAGGGCTGCTACTCTGCTTATATAGTGTAATCTTATGAGGTGAGAAGCTGTGATAGCATTGCTGGGGTGGAAATTATACTTGACAGTTTCATTGTATTCATGGAGAGGAAAGAATCCTTTAAAGTTGAGCTTATTGGACCTTATCAAGTGGATAATGTTCTCTAGTGCCCTTTCCTGACATCTGAGGTGAAACTGATTAGTAAACTGCAGCCAGTCCCTTCTTTTTATAAGGCAGAGTCCCACTTCTTCCTCCACAGTTGCAAGTGCCTTGAATATAGTGGAACCAGTTTAGGCCTCTTGTTTGGAGGGCAGGTTTTGGGAAGCCCTCCTGTTGAGAGTATGTGGGAGGCAGAGGATCTGAGACTATGGAGATCCACTTGCAGCCTCACCCCCTGCTCCTAACAGAGATAAAGAATGGTGTAATGGTTACGGTGGTAACCTGGTACTTGAGAAACCTGAGTTCAATTTCCTGTGTGACCTTGGGTAAGTCATTTTCTGTTAATTATTTCCACTTGTGTAAAATAGTGCTAATAGCTATTCCCTTCCTCCCAGGGGGAGGATATATACATTTACAATTGAGGTAGTGGGGCAATATAAGTACCCTAGATAGAGTAGCATGTCAAGATCAGAGGATACTGCAGCATTGAGGTCTTAGACTTGGATACAAATCATCTATGCAGCATGGAGGGGAAGATTACTTCCTAGTGCAGAGCATAGTCACTGGGATGAGGATTGGGATCATTGTGAGGAGATGATATCACTGGGAAACATATGAGAGGAAGCTACTAATTAATGTCCTCTTTCTGTCTCTTTAGTTCAGGATCATGTACAGGGCCAAGGGAAGGACCCTAGGACATTAGAATGCACTAGGCATCCTTTCCTCATTTATATATATCCTTTTTTCCTTTTCTCTCTGTCTCCCTCTCCCCATCCATTATGCTCTTTGCCTCTTCTCTTCACCAGACAACATTAAAAATCAATGACCTTCACTTGATGAAGCTCTTTAAGAAAAAAAAAATTAAAAAGCTTTGAGGATCACCTTGTGCATGGCAGTGTGCTTCCTCGCTGCTAACCACTGTGCTGGAAGGGCTGCTAATTCTGTTTCCATGATGCCGCTGACAGGCCAGTTGTGCAGGCTGGCTTTGATCTAGCTTTTACATTCATTTACCATAATACGAGTTGGCTTTATTGAACCAATTAAAATTACAGTCCTCCCTTATTATCTCCATAGAGTACAGCGGAGATGCAGTGAATTTCAGTAAATGATTTCACTTGTGCGAGTTTATAGATCCTTATTTTACATATGCAACTTGATTTTTATAAGGTGCAATTTAATATTGACCCTATATGTCACTTGTGTAATAAACGTTTTAGGGTCAAGGATTAAAAGCTTTAGTCAGAGATATGTCGCGTTATATAAAGCTCTGTTCGTAATGTTGGTTGCAAATGGTTTTTAATTGCTCAAATTTACAATGAAGTCTAGTCTCCTCCTTTTTTTGTCTTTTGTAATGTCTTGGACACTTTTTTTTAACTGTAGGAGAACAGGTGCTTTGCTGTATATTCTCTTGCCAGAAGTGCATCCCAAAAATACATTTGAAAAGAGTTTAACTGAACATGAACTTAGGAAGTGTGATCCTTCTCCTACGCATGTCAGTGGCAAAACTCTCAATGCCATACAAGCAGCTGATTTGTAATTACAGATTTTAAATGAGTATAATTTCCTTTGGTTTGTTTGTATTGCACAGAAAGAAGTACATGCTTATAATATTGTCTGCGTGCATTTTTAAAACCACTTTTAGTCAAAGAACCAGACTCAGATTCAGTTAACATGAATTGGCTGGATTCATAAAACATGGTGAGCTAACTACCTTGAAACTGTCTTTTCCTTTGGGTGCTCCAAATAACATTTCTTGGTGCCTTAAAGCTACTGTCTTCTGTCTGTCTACCCAAACCTTGTCTTCTCTTTACATATTGGTAAGCCTTTCTGGAATGCTCATCAGTCACTATAGTATGTCCATGTACAATTCTCGGCTTTGACTGGTGGTATCTCTCTGCCCTAGACTTTTTCTCCTCACCATGCTCATATATATATATATATATATATATATATATATATATATATATATATATATATATATCTATCTCGGCAACCATTGTACTTTATGACAATAGGACACTCTCTCTGGATTTTGTCAATTTATATATGAAGGATTGTGTGGGGGACGGTCATTATAGCCCTGTGGCCAAGTGCAAATAATCACCCTCTTCCTCAGGACAGTATGACCTAATGGTCAGAGTCCATAGGACCACCCTTCAGTACAGGACGGTAGGGCCCAGTGGCCAACGTCCATGGGCCTGCCCCTAGATTCAGGGTAGTATGGCCTAACAGCCAGAATCAAAAGGACTATCCTTCAGTGCAGGGTGGGATGGCCCAGTGGCCAGGCAGTATGGTTTAGTGACCAGAGTCAGTAAGTTTGCCCTTGTATGCAGGGCGGTGTGGCCTAGTAGCCAGAGTCAATAGAGATGCCCATTGTGTTCAGCCACAACAAAAGACTTCAAAGAGCAATAAAATACTTCTGGGGGAATTCTGCACCAAAAACTTGGCGCACAATATTTTAAAATTCTGCATATTTTGTTTGTGAAAATAACACAATATAATCAAGCCATTTTCGATTATTTTGGTAATTTATTTCAAAATACCTCTCTGCAAATACATCTGTAACAATACAGATGACAAAAAAAATTCAGGAAATATTTTTTGACAAATTTCTTGGTAGGCCTATCAATACAGAACTCTGAGTAATAATTCATTGAAACTACAAAATAGAAACATATTTCGTGCACCCCTCAGAAGCAGTGCACAGGTATGGGGGAGTCAGGGGTAACAGAGGCACGGAGGGAGGGGGAATTAATTTCTGGGAAGGAACCTGGGTGTGAACCTGGAGGGTTGTAGGGTGTGGGTGGGAGAAGTATGGAACAGGATTTTTTGAGGGGGCAGGGGATTGCTAGGGAGGGTCTCCCATGCAGATCGTGGCTGACCCCCAGTCCTGAGTTAGGCTCTAAGCTGGTCCCAGTTCTGATATAAATTAGGTTGCTGCAGCCCATGCTGACTGGCTGCCTGCCTCCTTCCCTCCCTCAAATCTGCCCATCATGGATAGCTAGAGTGCAGCGTGTTCTGGCCATGCCTCCTACGTGCCCCTTCACACCCCTTACACTGCAAACTATAGGGTTCTGGTATAAGAACCCTTTACTTTGCATCCACTGGGGATTCTCCCACTCCAGTGTAACCCCCTAAGAGGTGATCTGGCTGCTTTGAGTGGTGCAGACAATCTGCCCTGAGGCGTCTTATTCTGTGTTCTGTTATTGGACCTGTACATCTTTAATCCTATAATAAGAATGTCATGTCTATGTGCCATATGCTAATTCTATATGCCATATGCTAATTCTAAGAAGATTACATAAGTGAATTGTACACTGCCTTTCCATCTAAGTTGTATGAAAACTGGATTTTGGGGGAGGATGTCTCAAGTCAAAAGAGATTATAGTGTGTTTTTCATTTGAAATCATTTGTATTTATTTAATTTATTTCAGCCCTGTTTGTTTTTTTCAGTTATTTGAAAGCCTTCTGTTATTCACTGAAAATGCATCTCAATCTGTTGGGCAATCAGCCATTGCTAAAATACATAGGGAGAAAAAAAAAAAGATTGTGTCAATGCATGTTGCAAAAACCTGGGAGGACTCTAGCTCTCTAAAATTTTAATTACCCAAAGACAAAAGTTTACATTTATGAGTGACTAAACTAATCCAGTCTGTTTGTTTCATTAAAGGCTGGGATAATTCAAGCTGGATGTCTGCTTCATTTTGCTGAGGGCATTTCAGGAAATTGGTTCATACTAACTGCCTGCAACAGTACAATCACTGGAAAGACTCCATTAACGTGAATTGGTATAGGATTTGGAGCATGATCCTAAGAGCCATAAAGGGAATTCTGCAAGCAATGCATCTTCTTCAAACGTAGTCTATATGTGATGTCTTATGCTCAGGCACCTTCATCCTAACCTGTCCCATCCTTTCCTCTTCTTCTCCCTACTCTCATCACAGCTCCTTTTTTTTTTCTTTCTGTCTTTACTGTTTTACCTCTACAAAGATAAACTTCCATCTAGCCCTTAGATTCCAGGCCTAATTAAAGAAATCCTGTATTAAAAAAAGTAAAATCTGAATCATTGCTATTTTATTGTAAATACTGCATTGCACAAGTACTGGTTATCACTGTATGTATCTAGTCTTCTGTTGATGTGACATTGCATATCTGTAACCAACAACTGAAGTTCTTTGTTCTTCTTTATGGTCATTAGGAGCTGCAGCATGGTTCCAATGGGAGTATAACCCACAGGTTTTATGCTGCAGCATTAGACTTTGTTTGCCCAAATAAAGGGAGAGAATCAGTGGGGAGGACACGTGGATTTTAGTTGGTATACTCTGTACATGTGTTGCAGAGGACAGGGCAGGAAACTTGGCTAGAAGAGTCCAGAAACATCCTGATCTAGAATGTGGCAGTTTAGTTACTAAACATGCTCAACAGCAGTTTCTGAATCTCTACAGGAAGTTTCTTTGGGGGCAATCTGCCTGGCAGATCACAGCCTAGTCGCCCTCTGGGCTAAGCCAATTGGAGCACAAGGGAGGAAAAGTTATAAATATAGGAGTTAAAGACAGTCCTGTGGACTCAACAGCTGATTGACTTGGAACCAAGAGATATGTCTGCTGTGAGGACCAGTTCCCAAACCCTGTATCACTTTGGATACAGGTGAATGCTATTCCAGTTTCACTTACAGGGAAGCCCTCCATTAGGTGAATGTTTGGTCCACCATGTTATGTTCTGTGGCCCTAAAGGGAGAACTGGGAGGAGGGCATTTGTTACTCATACACACAACAGAGCTTACGGAATTTACATTTAGCTATCATCTGACTGCTCTAAACTGGGATTATGTCTATGTTAAAGAGAATGGGGCAGAGCTCAGAGTTGGGAGGGGTTGGAAATTCTTGCCTAATTTAGCTGGGCATATGAGGGAAAGAGACTGCCCATAGAGTAAAAAGCCTTAGGGAGATTCAGAGAATGGATCTTTTGTATACTGATCGTATTCTGTGTACCCCTTTGGATACAGGCTACAGACTTAAATGTCACCACCAACTGAGATCTCGTCAGCTATTAACCCAAGGGCTAGAATGTTGCTGGCTGTGGAGATTCCCAGACTGTTGTTGTTGTGGGGTGGTTTTTTTTTGGTTTTTTTTGCTGATAGGATTCTGAAGTGTTTGAAAGGACTGAGGTGCTGCCATTCTCCTCAAGCATTAAAGAGTCCAAGTGATACATCTGTAGATTACAAACATACTATAAAGACTGAAAAATAATCTCTGAGAGAAGATCAGAGTGGAATGTGTTTTGGTGTGTGTGTGTGTGTGTGCTAAAGTCTAGAATGTTATGTCAAAACTTTATAGTTGACTATGTGTAACAGAAATGAAACACCAGTGTATTTACTAATAGTTTTTGTTTAAAAGTTTCTCATAGTATTCCAAATGCTATTTGCAATGTTTTCTGTGTGCATTAAATGTTTGTTTTACTAAGGAAGTATATGGTACTCTCGCTCTTTGAAGTAGACTGAAAACTATTAATATCTATTTTTCAGGGTTTTACACAAAATAACCCCGACGTTTAACTCCGTATAATGGTTTCTGACAAGTCTTGAAAAGACTGAACTCTGGCCTGGATTTCACCAAAAAGTTCAGTTGAAGTGCAGGAAAAAGGGAAGTGTAGTAGTTCTATATAATGTTGTTAGCATTCCTCTACCCTGTTACAAGAACATTTTCTACTGATTTCAGTGAGAATGGGAGCAAGTCCTGTTTTCCTTGTGGAAAAGTCAATAACATTGTTTGAACCCCCCGCCCCCCCATCTTTATTTACACCGCCAAGAAAAAAATATTTTATTTCAAACAGGAACAAACTGCTTCCAGTTGCCAAGACTGCAACCAGAAAGCTAATGCTGAAATACTTGCAAATACCTTTGCAGCAATTATAATTTACCAGACTATGGTCCTTCTGTTGTAGAATACATCAAGATGGGCCCAGGCCTGCTTCCATTGTAGTCATTTGTAGATTTGAATGAGAGTAGGATCAGGCCTTGTACAAACAAATTATGAAAGGCTCCAATTATTATTAGAGAGGGATTTCAAGTATTATACCTCTTATTAAAATCAGAAAGAGGTCACTTAAGTAGATGAGGGAGTGTAGGTAATATTATGGTCAAAGGAGAAGACTGGGAATCAGGGAGCTTGAATGCTGGGCATGTCTTTTAGTTTACCCATTGATTAAAGTGTGCCTAATATGTACTGCAGTTGCCTCACAGTATGTTATAGGATTTTCTTTGCTTCATATGTTCCATGTTATGGACTTGCAGTGCCCCAGAAGATTGCAGAGAGCTCACCCTAATGAACTCCCATCTCCCTCTGTGGGATATAACGGTCTTGGGATAGGGAAAGCTCATTCTAAATCCCCAGCTAAACTAGGGCCTTTTGGGGGTTGCATTTCAAGAGGGTCTTGAGAGGTTATTCCTACCCCTTCACTGATTTGTCTGTCATTTCCAACTGACAGCTGAATTTTTGAACCGAGCAGGGTTGCTATAGAAAGGCTCTCTGGTCCCTTCTGAGAAGGCCTCTACAATCAGAAATGGAGTAGCATTCTATGAGTGAAGAGCTTGGCTGGGTGACTGAATTCTAGCTGTGCTCCAGGCCTGCTGATCACCAGGGACAGGAGATGTGCAAAACTCCCATTGAACTCAACGGGACAAGTAAGGACTCAGTAAACAATGAATAAGCTATTGAGAGTTGGCTCATGCTGACTGTTGCCTATAACTCTGACTCCATATCACTGGGTCTGCATTCCCCTCATACAGAAACAAACTCGCACTAGGGGTTCAGGAAAAAGATCTTTCAGTGGGGACATACCAATGTGTAACTTACACCAACATTTATGTCACTTCTGAACTTGGCTCATTGTAGTAATTACCTAAACAGCAAGACATCATGTGTAGATTATTCTGTTTATGCTAAAGTGCATCCTACATTACAAAATAATGTGGAATAGAAATAGTAAGAAAACAGGCACTTTTGACTTTGGTTCAATATCAAGAACATGATGCATCAGCAGTATAAAATTGCTGTTTAGATTACAGGACTGTCTTTCAAGGTTGTGAAATACTTGTGTATATCAGCAGCTGGAAAATAACTCCAGATGCTTCCGCACTATTTACATCATCTGTTCATCTTATTAAGCAAACTATTCCACTGTTTTTCTTTGTTACTGGACCCTTTTCAGCGTAGAAGGTGATCTTGCTATTGTCATTGAGGCAACAGTATCAAGAGACTTAGACTCACTTTCTTAAGTCAGAAGAGTTACATGTTTCCAAACAAAAAAGAAACCATATACAGTACATTTAAAATGGAAAGAACAAAAGTAAGGTCTCCAAAAGAAATCACGGTATGTGCCTCTTCTGTAACAAGTCTGTTTAGTCCCCATATATGTGATGGATCCCTGCCTCTGTAACAGAATGAAAATACTCTGAGAATTAACTGGCTGTTTTCTCTATATCCAGGGAGAGTCCTCAGTAATATGAAAGGCAGCACCCAGAAGACAAAGACATTAGTGTATCAGAGCCATCTACACCACATTAACAAATGGCTTTATTCTGCTGGAACCACCAACCAAGTGGTTGTACTGAAATGGTGAAATGAACCCACAAGGATTCCCTTCTCTTTAAGTCCTCCCCTTCATTCTATATTCAAAATCCTCTCTACCCTATTACAGTCTGTACTAGCCCTTAGTATCAGACTAGCAAGACAGAGGTACCAAGCCAGCCACTTTAGAAAGGGTTGTGTTTGCCTTGGCTTCTGCCAAGCATGCTAAAATTGCTGAGTTATTGACATCTGTGGCAGAGCACCTCCACATAGGGGCCTCAGTGCTTCCCCCTCTGACAGTGAGGCCCTAGAGTAAGTCAGCCCCACTCCAGATGGTGTTTGTTCTTCCACTTGGGGGTTTATTTTCCAATACTTTTCTGGCAGGCCTCAGGGCCGGCCCAAGAAGTGCCCCATCTCCAAGCAAAAAGAGAAACCAGTTCTAACACAAAATGAAAAGGAATAGGCTTTCCTACTCTCCCCTACCCATGAGTGTGGTGTTATTGGCACTGGGGTGCTAGTCCTTCCCCTAAACAGGCAGTGTATTATGTAACTTCTCCAGTAGGGAGGAGAGCAGCCATCCACCCTGGAGCAGCCTTTCTTTCTGCTGCCATTAGCCCTGCAGCAGCTTGTCTCTCCTTCCTTCTCTCTCACCAGAGGTGGACTTTTAAAGGTCTCAGGCAGCCCTTAATGGGATTCAGGTGTCCCTAGTTTACCTGAGGTAACTGCTTTTCAGTTTATAGGGAAAAGGGCCTTTATCATTCCAGGAATATACCTACCTCCTACCACTCTTACAGCTGTCCAGCCTGACTTTGTCACACCTCACAGAAACCTGAATCTTCAAGCCAGCTAAGCAGGCTGGCAGTGCTGATCTAATCACCTCACAAAGGCCTGTGTTCTGGTATCAACCAAACAAGCTATAGCTGTTGAGTCAGTAACCTCAGAAAACATTGTGCTTTCACCTCAGACAACCAAGCTAGAGATGCTGAGCTGGGAACTTTAAAGTGTTTTTGACATTGGTTCAATAAAATACCGTTGGGCCAGGGAGCTCCCAGAGCTGTGTGGCTTACCACCAGTCCAGCATGCTACAGTTGCTCAGCAATGGCTAAAGTAAATTCTAAAATCAGGGACAGCGCTCAGCCTCCTCTTCGTTATCTGGATTTGGGAGAGCTCAGTTCTCCCAGAGCTCCCCCTCATCCTTCCTCTTCACTGGCTCATGAAATGAGGACTCATTAGAAGGGAAAATGTGAGAGTTTTATGTGGTTCCAGGCTTCCTACCAGCAGTTGAGGGAGAAGAATTGAACAAGCTGGAAGTCCCATATCTCCCTCCATGTTTTTTCTACTGTCTCCTTGCTGGTTCCCCTGCCTCTCCAGAGGAGATTGTGAGAGAAAGAGGCAGAATCTGGCACTCCAGATCTCCCTTACCTCCAGTACAATGGGAGACTCCATCACCAGCTGCCTCTTTCCTTAGCCAGAATCCAGGAGAAACAGAAAGGCCCTGTCAGTTCCTTCCATAATGGGAAGGATAGAAATATAAGGATGTTCCCCATATGTGGCTCCAGATTTTGTGCCAGTATACACAGGCTTGTTTGAGGTGTTTTGTGTGGGTTGGGGCTGTGTGAGAACATGAACTTTGATATATCAGTTCCTTTGTCCCTATCATTCCTGTTCCCATGTCATGTCCTGTGACACAATGTCACTTTTCTGTATAACATTGACTCACATGATGATAAACAACAGCTAAAACTGGTGGGTCCCTCTTCCTATTTTGCTCTCCTCTACTGGATTGTTTTATGTCTTGTTGTACAAGGATTTACATGTGCAACTTCAACACAAAACTATATGGATTCTAAGTAGAAAGCGAAGGTTGAACTAGACCTGGCACCTGCTAAACACAAACTAAAGTGTGATTATGCTGAGATGAAGAAGGTAGGACTGGTGAAGGAGAAGATGCAGGGGCTTCTTAATCATAATAATAGTTTACATCCATTGTCCAAACATTTATGGTTATTGTATCATGTAGCGACTCAGCTGACATCATTGCACTAGGTGAGTCACAAACACTTAGAGACATTGCTCTGAAATTTTACAGTCTAAATAGAAAAGACAAAGGGTGGGAGAAAGGAGATACTATTATCCTCAGATGTGAGTTTGAGGCATAATGAGGTGAAATGTTTTACACAAGGTAAGTCTCCTTACTACTCTCATGGGTACCAGTCCAGTGCCTTAACCACAAGAACATTCTTCCTCTCTAATAGAACTGGTCAAAGCTCAAAACATTATGCTGGTTGCTGTTGTTGTTTTTGAAATTTGAAAAAAATTCAACTAGGTCTACTAAATAACCATTTATTATTAAACCTATTTTACAGATTGGGAAAAACTGAGCAGAAAAGTGAAGTCACTTGCCTAAGGCTACATAGCAAAATAAGTGGGAGAACGAGGATTAGAACTCAGGAACATCCGACTCTGAAGTTTGTGCTTATTCTCCTAGACGACAGTGCTTACCAAAATAAATTAATTTCATGCTAGAAGTGTTGTAGAGCCAGGTTGGGTTTTTTATTGAGATAAGTACAATTGTTGTGGTTTTCATCCGCAGTGTCATCATTTTGAATTTCCTGTGCCACATGATGTATCATCCTGTACTATGATGGCATTGGGCCATTATGCAAAACCACAAACAATCAAAAAAACCAATCCAACAACCAAAAACCACTTTAGAAACATAGAATTTTAAGTACTGATATGAAAACATGATGGTAAACAAACAAGTTTTAGAACATGATGATAAATTATTCCGTTCCCCTTATTTATTCCAAAGATAAGTTAAAATAAGTAATTTAACTTCCCTTATGCAACTTGAGAGAGAAACATTGACAAACACTCCATTCATGTTGTTTACAGATTTACATTGCATTTCATTGACAAAACTAGATGCCTTCTTTTTCTTAAAAAGGAAAGATAGCATAAGTATAAATTCTACCTTCTCAGTCCTTTATACAATCCAATAGACATATATTGAAAACAAATTCTAAAAAGCTTCTTTGTAGACATCTGTAATTTAGAAAATTACATTTATTTCTGTTTAGGATCAGTGACTTATCTAGAAGGGACAGCAAAAAGATAACTAAATATCTATCTTGAAAAAAAATGAGAACAGAAAAAAAATAATATGGTTAGCATCCTTGCCAAAATATAGTCCTGTAGTAAAGCTCTTGATTGATTCATGACACAGTAAAAGAGCTACTTACAGAATGTTTTATATTGTTATTACATTCTGATACAAGTTCTCCTTTGCCCATGTTTGGTCAAAGAGGCAAGTTTCTAAGAATTCCTCGACATTCTAGACTTATTGCTTTACAGCAGAGTGCCAAGTTGTTGAATACACAAGGCCACTCATGGCAAAGAATTTGTCTCAGTATTTAGCATGAGTTTCTCAAAAGAAACACAAAGACAACTACATTAGTAGGTAAATGGCAGGTTTTTATTTTTCTCTCAGTGAGTGGAAGAGGCGTGTGAAAGCAAAAGGTCTTGGGAATTAAAATGAAAAATCATCTTAAAAACCAGGATCGCGGAGCAAATTTCTATACACAGAGACCTCTATAATTAGATTTGGGTGATCAAGCAACAATCTTGAAGCAACAATCATTACCAATGCTTCCCTTTTAGGTTGGGGAGCTCATATGGATGATCATATGACTCAAGGCATCTGGACCCCTCAGAAGTACAGAATTCATGTCAGTTTACTAGAACTCAGGGCAGTCCATTGAGCCTGCAACACCTTCCTCCCACTCATCCAATCCTGATATGTCCATAATGTTGGACAGTATAGCTCTCTTCTATATAAACAAGCAGGGGGGACAAGATCACTCCCTCTTTGTATAGAAGCAGTCAGCCTCTGGAATTGATGTATCAGCCATCATATAACCCTTTCAGCAGTACACTTAGCAGGGTTGCAGAACTCCCTAGCAGACAGTCTCAGCAGATGTTTTTCTGCAAACCACGAATTGGAGATTCACAATTCAAGGTCTCCACCCAATAGGGAATGCTGTCCTGGAATCTTTTTGCCTTACAGGTGAACAAGAAACTACCCCTGTACTACTCCAGAACAGCCCTATGCAAGGGCTCGATGGGAGATACCCTCTTGCTACCATGGAAAGATCACTTGAAGTATGCCTTCCCTCCCATTCCATTAATACTGCAGGTTCTACAGAAAAGCCATCAAGACAGAAACTGAATCATTCTTACTGCACTTAATTGACTGAGACAGTTCTGGTTTACAGGTTTACTGAAACTCTCAGCTCAGCCACCTATAAACATCTGCCCATTTCCAGACCTTCTAACACAAAGCAAATATACTTTCAAGCACCCCAGTCTGGAACGACAGCAGCTCAGATCCTGGTATTTGGATGGGCATTGGTATACGGGAGTGCTCATGTTCCAGAATTCATCCTGAATTCATCCTCTTTCATTTCTCTTAAGATGCATTTAGCAGCAATCAGCACTATTCATCCTCCAGTGGATAACTACACAATCTTCACTCATCTTGTCACAACTAGATTTAGATCCTTTCCACCATTGGTGAAGTTTGCGCCCCAGTGTGACCTCAGTTTCATTCTTTTGTCTCTCACCAGACCTCCCTTAAAACCTCTAGCCACATCCTCTATGGCCCATTGGTTTATGGAAGTAGTCTTTCTAATTGCCATAACATCAGGGAGAAGAGGCAGCGAGCAGCAGACACTCATGGCAGACCTGCCATGTACTGACTTCTATAAAGAAAAGGCCTCATTATGCCCCCACTCAAAATGAATCTGTATAAATGTTTCCAAGTTCCACATAAGTCAGACCATCCACTTACCAGTATATTTTTCCTCAACTGCATGGCTTGGATGAAAAGAGGAGACTGCATTCTCTGGACATCCGAAGGGCACTGGCCTTTTATCTACAAACAGCAAAAAACATTATAAAGAACCTGCACTATTTGTTTCCATAGCAGTGAGATTAAGGGGTCAAGCTGTCTCTATGCAGACTTTCTAAATTAATCTCTGGTTGTATTATCCTTTGGTACCACCTAGCTCACATCCCCCACCCACCCACCCACCCAGAGAGGAGAGGGCTCTCTCCACTAGAGCACAGGCAGCCCCTGCTGATCTCTAAGAGACGTACCTCTACTAGAGATATATAGGGCAGCTACTTGGAGCTCCTTGCACACCTTCACAAGCCATTACGCTTTGGTCCAATCTTCTACTGCAGAAACAGTTGTAGGGAAAGCAGTATTAGAGTCAGCTATTACTTCTGCACCCTCACACCCACCTCCTGTTTGACCATTGCTCGTTAATTTCTTACATGTGGAATACACACAGGCACCATCACTTGAAGAAGAAATGGGGTTATTTACCTGTAACTGGAGGTTCTTTGAGATGTGTGGTCCCTGTCTGTATTCCACTACCCACCCTCCGTCCTCTCTGCTGTAGATTATCTGAATTTGTGGTAAAAGTAGGAACAGGAGAGGTGTCAGCCCATACACCCTCAGTTCAGTGTATGAGGAGAGCTTGTTCAGACCAACGGATACTGCTTGCAAAAAAAAATTCCAGAGCATGTGTAACCCTTGTGTGGAATACAGATAGGGACCACACATCTCAAAGAACCTTCTGCTACAGGTGAGTAACCTCCATTTCTTTAAAAAACAACATAAAGAATATTTCTCATATTCTCCACTTCATGATAAATAGTATGTATAAATCCCAGATTGTACTTATAATTAAATTCTCTATCATATTTCTAAGTAGTATATATCATTAACATACCTGCTTTTTAAAATTAATGTAGTCTGTAGCATGGCTGCAGCTTTTGATACTCTTCAAACTGTCTGCTGTATGTACTGACATCTTATGGTCTGACTGTGTGAATGTGTTTGTTTTGTACTACAGTGAACTCACAAAGGAATTCTAATGGAGTGGCAAAAGCATGATTTTAAGTCCTGCAAAAATACATTTCAAGTCCAGAACAAAGCTGTAGGCAGGTATATTTTTTTAAAGATAATATAAATACCGGCCACCAAAAATGTAAATAAATTCAATTTTGGCTTCTCCTCTACTCTCAGCTCAAATGTGTGGGTAGGGATGAAACCACATGGGGCTTGATGTCCCTGCATCAATCAATTAAATAAAGAGCACACATGTTGGAAGTTTATACTTGAGGGCTGATTTTGTTCTCAGATATGTACATCCTTTGGCCCCATACTCCCTAGCAACAAACTTCCTTAATTTGGAGAAACAAGAGACCCAGTGCTACACCTGGTTTGGGTGCAGGGTTCTGTGGGACAGAGCCAGTTGCAGGATGGGGGCCTAGGAGAACACTAGTTTTAATTTGAAAAGTGAAAAGTTAGTTTCAAGTCTTTATTCCTGTAAAGATAGCCTAGAAAGCATAAACCATTACCAACCAATGTTTAGAGTTGACAGGAACGAATAGTTGGAATCTTTTTCTGCAACAGGAGGCTGATGATGGTGGCAGAGGTGGAATATGCCCCCTTACACACACCTTATCTCACTGATCTTCCCCAAGACCCTTAGGTCAGCCATGTGAATAGTGGCACATGGTATATACGAGGGGTGATAAAACTTTTTTTGCAGGCCCACGCAAAAGTGCTAAGGCTAGCTCTTCTCATCTCCCACTGAACTCAATATAATTCTTATGTGTCTATCTGGGCCCCTATATCTAAAGGTTGGACAAGCTATATAGTTATGGCACTACCAAATTCACAGTCCTTTTTGGTCAATTTCACGGTCAGAGGATTTAAAAAATAGTAAATTTCATTATTTCAGGTATTGAAATCTGAAATTTCATGTTGTTGTAATTGTAGGGGTCCTGACCCACAAAGGAGTTGTGGGTGGGGGAAATCACAAGGTTATTGTAGGTGGGGTTGCAGTACTGCTACCCTTACTTCTTGCTGATGCTGGCAGTGGCTCTGCCTTCAGTTGGGCAGCTGGAGAGCAGTGGCTGCTGGCTGGGAGCCTATCTCTGAAGGCAGAGCCACTGCCAGCAGCAGCGCAGAAGTAGAGGTGGCATGGTATGGTATTGCCACCCTTACTCTGCACTGCTGCTGGCGGGGCGCTGCCATTAGAGATGGGCACCTGGCCAACAGTCACTGTTCTCCAACTGCTGAGCTCTGAAGGCAGCACAGAAGTAAGGGTGGCAATACCGCGATTCCCCTAAAATAAACTTGTGACCCCCCTGTAACTCCCTTTTGAGCAGAATTCCCTATTTGAGAAATGCTGCCCCGTGAAATCTGTATAATATAGGATAAAAGCACACAAAAGACCAGATTTCACAGTCAATGACACGTTTTTTGGACTGTGAATTTGGTAGGTCCCTATATATAGTATCTACTGACATCAATCCGTAATTTCTTCTGTTTTCTTGGTGTTAAGAATGTACTTTTCCTTAGAACAACTTCCTGGAAATAGGAGCTATGAGCCAAACATTTTGCATGTAAGGAGGAAATTTATAGCAGATTTCAACAAAGCTGGAAGTCATCATGCAGTAGTGTCGTATGGGACCCAATCCAACTCCTGAAACCAATGGGAATTTTTCCTTTGTCTACAAAAGCAATTGGATCAATTGCACAAGAGGCATCTTAAGAACTCTGTCACTTAGGATTTTTGAACATAATTAAGGAGATATTTCATTATTCACATGCATGACATGCTGATATACTGTATTGGGAAGGCTTCCATGATTAACAATGTTTAGATAGCATCCAGATTAAAAATCTGGCTACATCTGGCTAGCTGGAGTGCACAATGAAACATTTGTGTACCAGACTTCTGCAATACCAATTATGTATTCCAAAGCTGATCTTTCTACACAGCATATATCACATGCAGTTCTTCCATATGCGTTGGGTTGGGAAGAGAGGGGATCCATTAGAGAAAGTCCTCACTGCCATTTGGCACCATTTTCTGATCATTTTTTTCTTTGATATATTTGCAATAAAATAAACTGACACTAACTATAAGGACATATGTACACTGCTTTGCATACTGCCTAAACTTGAGTAAGCCATGGTCTGAATGAGCTTTCCCCTGACATTCAGTGACAAACTAGGGGAAAAGACTTCAGTATTTGCATAGACACACCTTCTCTGCCTAGGTATTCAGCCGATGGTGCTGCTTTACCAAAGTGATCAATTCTGGCTGGTTGTGGGTTACAATTCACTTAAGTATTGAATGCAGGGGTAATGAAATGTTGTTATCCTTATTGTATGAGTAATGGGCAGCAGAACTGTTCTTAGCATGCCTTGATTGAGGGGGTCTTCTTAACCTAAACCTCACTTGCTAAGCAAGGGGTAGGTGTAGCTGGGTGGTCACCTGCTCCTATCCTAGAGGGCTGGGGCTAGAAGCTGGGCTGATTGGGGAAGTGGCTGTAGCTGGCCTGTTTAAGAAGATCAGGGCAGTTAGGAGTAGATTCTTTCTCTGCCTTAAGAGGGAGAAGGGCCTGGCTGCTGGGGAGCATACCTTGAAACCTGAGGTGGGGTGCACTGGGGGAAGGTGAGAGGAGCTGGGGAGCTCCCACCTGGAAACCCCCTAGGGTGCGGGGCCTAAACAGGTTCTGGGGCTGCAAAGGGGCAGCCCACGGGTAGGCAGAGGCCACCCCCCTTGCCTGTGATGAGTGGCTTATATACTGCAGTCAGCCCCAGTGAATTGGGGCTCGAGAGTGACTGGGCAGTAGCCAAAGACTGAGGTGAGGTGAGGATAGTGGGTGAGGGTTCCCCTGGGTGGGGAGACCCAGAGAGTGGAAAGATCTTAATTGGCCCCAGGTCCCTTGATTAACCTGGAGCAACTGCTGTTTGGTTACCATGGTAACAGGGAATTGTTTATCCTGGGGCTAACATACCTGTTTCTCACTACTTTCTATAGCCACCTGGCCTTGCCCCATCACCAAAGATTATAGAAGCTAACTTAAAGCCTGACTAAAACTAAGCAACTAACTAACATAGTGGGTTGTTCCTCTTACCAAGCCTGAGCACTATGTGCCCACCTTCCATATCCAAATTTAATTTCCTCACCCACAAAATATCAGGGTATGCTTACTCTATAGGCTGGCATGTTCACATCTATTAATAACCATTAGCTCATTCTTACATCTGTTATTTAGAGGGCCCTTCCAAATTCACGGTCCATTTTGGTCAATTTCATGGTCCCAGGATTTTAAAAATTGTAAATTTCATGATTTCAGCTATTTAAATCTGAAATTTCATGGTGTTGTAATGGTAGGGGTCTTGACCCAAAAAGGAGCTGGGGGGGGGGGTCACAAGGTTATTATAGGGAGGGTGCTACCCTTACCTCTGTGCTGCTGCAGGCAGAGGCACTGCCTTCAGAGCTAGGCAGCTGGAGAGCAGTGGAAACTGGCTGGGAACCCAGCTCTGAAGGAAGAGCTGCCACCAGCAGCAGTGCAGAAGTAAGAGTGGCATGATATGGTATTTCCACTCTTACTTTTGCGCTGCTGCCTGCAGAGCTGGGCCCTCACGCAGCAGCCATCGCTCTCCGGCCGCGCTGCTCTGAAAGCAGCAATGCAGAAGTAAGGGAGGATGGTATGGTATTGTCACCCTTACTTCTGTGCTGCTCCTGGTGGGGCGCCGCCTTCAGACCTGGGTGCCTGGCCAACAACCACCGCTCTCTGGCTGCCCAGCTCAGAAGGCAGTGCAGAAGTAAGGGTGTCAATAGTGCGACTCCCCTGCAACTCCCTTATGGGTCAGGACCCCCAATTTGAGAAACCTGGTTTCTCCTGAAATCTGTACAGTATAGGGTAAAAGCACACAAAAGACCAGATTTCACGGTTTCATCCTTTTGAATCGTGGTTGTGGTATTTTCCCAAATAAATGGTATGTTCCCTTTTCCTTTTAATAAAAGTTTTGTTTTGTTATACACAGACAGACTCAGTGCTTATGAGTGGGGAAGTATTACTTCGTAGAAGTGGTGTCTAGTTTTCCCAGATTACTGGGTGGGGGTTCAAGCTGTTTCTCTTTTGTATTGTTAAGAGGAACCGCTGGATATTCAACCTGGCCCTTGTTGCTGCCGACTCCACCTGGCAGAAGGGTTACACTTGTGTAAGCGTAACTCATTCCAAAACCAGAACTTCTGAAGAAGTGTTATGAGTAGCATCATACTGCCCCCTACCCCACAGATCCTCAGAAACAGAGATGCTGCAGAGTATAATATTGTTTTGCTTCTACTCAGCTACATGAAAAAACACCACATTTTTTCCTCTTGTTGCTCTGCCTATATCTGCTTTCCCCCTCCAATCTCTGTTATGGTTTTCTAAATTATACTATGATAGTACTGCTGAATCCGAAGCAGTCGTATTCTAACAAGTTGTTAAGATTCTAAAATGTACGTGTTCAGGCAGCCTGTTGTCCCAGTAACTCTACTTGTGATTATATTCGTGGATCTGTAGGCATCTGTGCAGGTGATGGATCTCCCTATCAATCCTTCTCAGATGTTCTGTACTGCGAATCTCAACAGCACCACCTGCCATTGCCCCCAGAAGGTGAGCTAATTATATGTAATAGCTATTGGAATAAATGCATTTGCTTTGTCTTTTCCTACCTACAAGATTAAACCCTATTGAATGTTGTTGGTTTTTTTAAAAAAAACTTTAGAATTTTGTTCCCAAGCTTAATTCAGGATATCAAGACTTAATACCCTAATTGTAAACTAACCAGGGATGCTTTCACAATTACCTCAGTGTTTGTAAGGCTATGACTCATGAACAAACTATTTTCACGGCTGGGTTGCATTTACACAAGTCAGGGTGTGAATTTTACATGCAGATCAACAAGTTGAGACAGATTTAGGTGAGGGCATATTTATGTAAGGTATTTGACTATTGTTACAGAAAAGCAGTATATCCTCTTTGTAGGTGCATATATTATTTCCAGCAGAATTTATTCACTGTATATTCATGAAGCTCCAAAGAGACCGATTTGATACTGGGCATTAAGTAGGATTTTGGCAGGGAATTTGTGGTAGAGCAAGTCTGTAACATCCCAAATCCTTAACTAAATATGGATTGATGCCACATTTCAATCCTTCATTTACAGCAGATGAAATGGACTTCATTCCAAAGATGGCAGCAATCCATTAGTTTCTGCAACAATACAAAATGTCACTATTCTCCAGAGACTAAAGGGAAAGTAAACACATGCAGCTCAAATAAAAATGAAACACAGCAGATTGCTGTGGGTCTTCTAGTAATAGATCATGTGTATGGGAGTCTGGCATATTGACATCATATACTGAAGAGGTATGGCATTTACATCCATGCTAGAATTTCAATTTGTAAGCTGGAGGGAAAGGACAAGTAGAGGCAATACGCACTTGGTAAAAAAAAAGTTTTGCATAAGAAGTTTCCAAAAGGTGGAGTATCTCAGGTAATAACACAGTGGACTCAGGAGAAGCGGCAAAACTCCTTCCATATTGTCAAGAGGCAAATCTTCTACAAGCTTTCATACATCTTCCAAGTCCATTTAATCCATTATTTACAAAATACCTTTTCATGTATGTTAATTCTGATATCATTAAGACAGCAACATAGTATTCACATGGGTGAATAAGATGAAGGAAGAAACCTTTGTATCTAAAATCACCCACATCAATACAGACTTGTATGTTAAATAAGGATGGCATTGACGGGTGGAGCACTTTTATAGAAAAAAATATTTTGCTTGCCATATTTGAAAGCACGTTATTAGAGACTTCCACTCACAAGAGGAAACTGTTTTATTCTTTCCAACATAGTGAAAAGAAAGATCAAGTCATGGAGGTATCTTGTTATTTAGGAATCTGTTATGTGAGCATGGAGTTAAAAGAAGTCAGGGTACTCTAGATTGTGATGTACAGGAGGTAGGGATACATCAGTGAGGAGAGCAGACTGTGATTGTATTCTGAAATGCTTCCTTTTCTACAGCTTTAGGGGAGTGACTGAGAAAGCAATCCTGTCCCCTATTAGTCATCTCATGTGTTTAATTTCCTTTGCACATATTTCCTTCAAACACTTTCAAACAGAATGTTGTGATATCTATTTTGGTAGCATTGGATGAGAATGTGTGTTTCATGTGATTTCAGTAGGTCTATGTGGAGAACTGGTCCTCAGCAACCCAAATGCAGTCCCTTGCCAAAGGTTCTCTGCTAATTGTCCCCAACTGGCACTCTTCTACTGCATTTTACCTTTCTCTTGTCCCTGGACTTAGAGTACTTTCTCCATTTTGTTGGACTCTGTCTGCTTGTGACCACTGAAGAGGAGGATAGGTATGGTAACAATGAGGTTTCTGTGGTGTATCCCTTCTGAGGGCCTCTTCTGCCTCTGTAGATTTCAAATAAACAACAGCGATACCAGGCACGTGCTGGAGGAGGATATACACTAAGCTAAAATTGTGTAAAATGTTGCACATGAAGAAAATGTGGCCAAAAGTGTTTTCATTCATTTCTTTTTGAGGAAAAATATAAGAGGACAAGAACTATTCCCCCTCCCCCACCAAACCAGCTCCCAAATGGAGACTGAAATAACCTGGGGGCAGTTATAATAAAGAATTGCAAAATGGGGCAGAGGCAATTATAGCAATGGCAACAGCTGTAGCATCTCTGTCTTCCCATTTTGTATCTAAAGCAGATGTTAGACTGAGGAAGATTTCCCCTATTATCAGTCTCCATCTATAAATCACCCCTTGTGCTGTATTCTGTACAGCTGCTCCTGCGGATATTGATAAGTAGTTCAGGCCCTATTCCACACTCTTGACTTAAATTGAATTTTCTCAATCTACAAATCAGTGTATGATGCAGAACAGATCCCTTATTTAGTAGCATGAGAGTCACCAATGCCCAAAAGGAATCTCACTACTTATTCAATCAACATAACGCAAGAAAGAATGGCATAACTAACTCAGAGAAATAACACAATACTAGAAGGTTTCAATACTAGACATTTTTTGGCTGTTTTTTACCCAAATCCCTAACCTTTTGAATTTAGTCCACTTTCCTCAAGAGCTCCTTCACTTTTTGATTACTTGGTCATTACACAGCTGTCTCATATGGATTTATGAGGTTATAGGAGACTTTACCAGCATGCTTTCCTAGTAGTTTCTCTTTAACTCAGGATGAGACAACTAGCTGCAGTACTATAATAGTAATTTTTGTCTCTGGTTGCAGCAGGCTGTAGCTCCCCACCTTTTAGTAAGTGTAAATATTCAGCTCCCTTTATGTTGTTTTCTCCTGGCTCTTTCTCAGTCCTGAGGATATGTAGACATAATTTAGAATGACATTTGGGAGACAGTGACAGCTGTGCATTGTTAGTATCCTAAATAATTATAGTTTGCTTAGTTCACTTTACTTTCTTTGATTTCACATATTTGCTATGACAAACAAAAGAGCTTTCATTCCTTAAAAATATACAGAGGTTGGGTTTTTTTAACGGGATACTGTCAGACTAAATCCTTCATTTAAAAAATGTACATTTTCTGTGTTGTTAATAACTTAAAGCTCCAAACCAAGTGCATTTCTATCTCAAAAATGACTTACAAACAATCTGGTATCATGGGAGCCCATGTTTGTGTTTCACAGACCACCCCTCTACACCCAGTGAACTTACTTAGTTTTCAAGTGAAAAGATGGGTTTTTTTCTCTGCCAGCCTCCCAAACTCATGGGCAGATGGCTACATGCCTGGCATAGGCAGAAACCCTTCATCCCACTTGTGTTCCTCTGCAGAGGTTCCAGTGGGAAGTACCAATGCTGTGAAAGAAGTGGAATTCCTCAGATGAACTCTGGATAATTGAGCCAAAATGTCTCTTGGACATTGCTGCATGGCCTCTCTGCATCCTCTACCCTCTAACTCTTAACATACACTGTGCCTTATGAGCCTCTATATAGCCTTCAATTTGTTTAGGAGTTTGTTCCTCACCCAGGGGATGGTCAAGATGGCCCACTCCAGTTCTCTTGGGATGGACAACCTCATGGCATTCAGAAGTGAACATTCTGACTATTGCAGGAGCAACATTGTGGGTATACAGAAGGAGAAATGATGAGGGGGTCTTATAAATGAGGCTATAGACATTTCGAGGCACATAACATAAAATATGTCCATGTGTTCCTGAGTGGAGGGAGCTCTTGAAACCCAAAAAGGGCATGGAAAAACACAGTGTGGGGTTTGAGTGTGTAAACAAGTTCGGATGTTTGGAAAATGTGTATTTTGATTTAGTGACTGGAAGAATTCTGATGTATCCTCTCTGTGGCTATGGATGCTAATCACTGTCACAAATTGCTGTGGTCTTTTATTGTTGACTTTAATGGATAATTGAGTTTTACAGCATCCATTACCAGTTTATGCTGCTATACGGAAATGTTTTGGAAGGGGATGGACCAGCTAATTAACTAGCTCAGTTTAAAGTGAATTTTAAACAACACAAATCCCACTAAATTGATTAATCTCACTTTGGTTCAAGTTTAGACAAAATAGTCCAGTCTGTTGAGGTTTTCGTTTCTGTTTGGCATGTACATTTATATTGCAATCCTTCAAGTATCTGAATAGTTCCCCTTCCTGTTTGTCTCCACCACAGCAATCAAATGAGACATGGAATTCTATTATTTGTAAATCACAGAGGAACTTTAAGTTAGGGCAGAAGCCTGGCTTGTCTGTAGTTTTAGGCAAACTTAAAGCAAATGTGTTAGTGTAATAAAACATTTGTCATGAACTTATGAACCTATAGCTCTTACAGATTTGTCTTTTATGGTTGCTTGTATAAATGATATGTACACTTTTTGCACTAAGTGTCTGTCAAAATGATGCATAACGCTTGCACAACATATAGCTTGGGATGCATCCAAACTTAGAAGTCTAAGAATGCAAATAAGAGGAAAAATAAGATAATTTAGTTGCACATTTTAAAATTAATATTATGTAGCTGCATACAGCTGTCAATCCCAAACTGTGTCTTTCCATCTGTTTAATAAGCCATGATAATGTTGTGTGAAATAGAGGCTTTATTGTCATGAGTTTTGAATAAATACATTTGCTCTGAAGCCATCATGAATTGTACTTGTAATTCCAAACAAGTCCCAATACAATCATTGTCACACAGTGGCTCAGGGATTCTGTATGTGCCACATATTTGACAGAAAAATGATTTAAAAATGTGTAAGAAATTTAAACACCTGATGGGTGCTATCGATCCTCTCCTCCCAATTGTAAAGCTATGTTCCCATAGTACCAGGAGTATAACAGGGCAGGGCTCAAAGGGAGAGAGAAATTATAACTGGTACATTTTAAAACTCCCAAAATGCATAAGGCTCTGACTCAGCAAAGCACTTATACAGATATTTAGACCCATTAAAAAAGTAGGACTTAAGCACATGCTTAACTTTAGGCACACATTTGAGTGCTTTGCTGAAGAGGAATGATGTGCTGAATTGGGGCCTACAGTAATGTTGTGCTGTTAAGGTTCGCTGTACTGTGAGCTACCAGGGCTAGAAACTTATAGTGGAAGAAGGATCCTTTTCCAATGGTATAGAGGTCATTACTATGCTTAGGTGATCACATGACTTTAAAATTCTAGTGTCTATATTAAAAGAAAAGTTATTTCCCTCTTTAGAGCTTTTAAAAAAAATTAGTATTAAACTTTGGCACTCTGAGGCCTATAAAGCCGTATTTCTTGGTACTAAGGCAACCAGGCTTTACAGGGAGAATGAACACAGTATCCATAATATTTTTGAACACATCTTGAAAAGTCCTAAAATACCTTGTATGTAAAATTTGTGGCATAAACAAACACATGGTGGTGTGTGGAGATACAAATGAGACAAGATGGGTGAAATAATACCTTTGACTGGTTTTATTGTCACTTGTGGAGGATATTGTGCCGAACTCACTCATGAGTAATGTGACCATCTCAAACTCATGCTGTGCTTCCTGTCAGCAAATTCTCCTCCTGGTCCCATACCTCTTTAGGAGCCCCCTCTGCAGTCTTTCTCCTCTCCGTCCTCCCCCAAAAATACAAGTGCTACTGGCTGTAGCAGCAGTCCTCCTGCCCAGGGTCTAGATCCACTTCTTGCAGGAGGATACAGTGGGGCAGGGCAGATTCCCTCCAGCTGCTGCTATCACCTTCAGAACTCCCGTTCTGTACATCTTGGCAAACAGGATCCAGCACCAATGTTATGGGGCTGCAGCCTGGAAATGGGGAGAAAAGAGGTCAGACTAAAGTACTTTGTTTTTTCTGTTGTTTGTTCAAAGTAAAATGACAGTAATACTCCCACAATTATTACTCCACTGCCAGGAATTTAAAGGGGGCCATTGAGGAGAATTCCCCCTTAATGTGCAGGAGGGAGGGGCAGGATCTCATTGGGCAAAGGCCTCCGTGAAGTCTCGCACAGTAAACTGTGTGATGTTTAATCAACCTCAGAAGAGTAATGGACCAGTTTAATCTTGCCAGGATTTTAACCTGTGGTTCTAAGGAGTGTAGATGTTCCAAACCTGAAATGCAGATTACTACAGTAACAGTTCTGGCTGTCCATGAATTTAACTGCTTGGTGAGATACTAAACAGAACATGTCATATTACTATGGATTTGTGGACTATAAATACAAAATATAAAAATCACTGGAAGAAATTTTTATGGGCTGAGTTATGTTGGAGATCAGACTAGATGATTATAATGGTCTCTTCTGGTTTGAATCTACTAAATCCATGATGAATATAACATTTCTCTAGTTTATGCAGACAAATAATAATATTCAAATCTTAGTATTATTGTATCTGTGTATCTGGGGCTGAGATGGAATAGAGGAAATCAAAATGATTTGAGGACTTCAGTAACTCAGCCAGAGGTTATGGGCCTATTCCAGGAGTGGGGATGGGGGGTGAGGTTGTGTGGCCTGCAATGTGCAGGTGGCCAGACTAGATGATCATGATGGTCCTTTCTGGCCTTAAAGTCAATGAGATGAAGGAGAGGCTCTGAGTCAGAAAGAACTCTCGCTATTCAAATTCCCTAAATCCCTATCAATCTGTAGTTAAATCCCTATCAATCTATAGTTCCTGCCAGGGCCAGCCCACAACATTTTGGCACCTGAGGCGGGGAGCTCAAATGATGCCCCCATGCCCACTCGTTTGGGCCAAAACATTGAAAGGTCTCAATTCTGCCTTCTTCCTGTTCTTCTCCTCTCATGGTACTGCTCTGCTACCTACCCCAATAAAAAAGAGCTACTTAAAATGTTTGGACAAGGCATTTTAAGTTAACACTTAACTTTCAAAAAGAAAAGGAGGACTTGTGGCACCTTAGAGACTAACAAATTTATTTGATCATAAGCTTTCGTGAGCTAAAGTTCACTTCATTGGATGCATTCAGTGGAAAATACAGTGGGGAGATTTATATACACAGAGAACATGAAACAATGGGTCTTATCATACACACTGTAACGAGAGTGATCAGGTAAGGTGAGCTATTACCAGCGGGGGGGGGGACCTTTTGTAGTGATAATCAAGGTGGGCCATTTCCAGCAGTTGACAAGAATGTCTGAGGAACAGCTGGTGGCGGGGGGGGGGGGGAATAAACATGGGGAAATAGTTTTACTTTATGTAATGACCTATCCACTCCCAGTCTTTATTCAAGCCTAAGTTAATTGTATCTAGTTTGCAAATTAATTCCAATTCAAACGCCTGAACAGCAAATGTAACTTTTCTTGTCTGCATAGTAAACACTGGCATTTTTATCTGTTTGAATAATCAAAGTGGTGCTTTCTGTACCTTCTTGGTTGCAAAGATTTGAACTGCTTCCTGAAGGTCCACCATCTGGGCCAGCTCATGCTCTATTGAGATGATTGCAAGGCCAACTAGCCTCTCCTATGTCATTGTGGAGCGTAGATGTGTTTTTATTAACTTCAGCTTAGAGAAGCTGCGTTTTCCACTGGCAACTGTTACAGAAAGTGTTAGAAGGATGCGCAGAGCAACAAAAGCATTTGGAAAGAGGGTGGTCATCTTATTTATGCACATCTATTCCAGAAGAGCCTTTGGAGTTGATCCTGCTGAAATGTATCTTGAAAGGGCTTTCAGTTCATCACCTAAATCACTCTCATCAATATCGCGCATGTCATTATGTGCCAATACTGTCTCTAGTGCCCTGCATTGCTGGTGTAGGTCTTCTTCAGGTATAGCGAGGAGTTTTGGAATATAAAACATCATCCCAAATATACTGCAGTGTTCCTTGAACTGTATGAAACATTCTTCAACTGGCTGTATTGCACAATCTAGCACCTGGTTAAAGAATTCAACATTGAATTGTTGTTTGGGGTCTCTTATGGGATTATCCCGTGCCTCATAATCAAAATGTTGTCTTTTTCGGTGACCATTGTATTCTTGAATGGGTGGGAAAATAGCTTCAGTATGAAGTTCCTCTGCCAACTTCTGTATACTCTTCAGAACGTTTTGAAATCCCTCATCTGACCGGTAAGACTGTAGGTATCACTTTGCTTTATCCGGTTGTTCAATTGCTCCAGATATATCAAGGTCAACACCTTGGAGTCTCTTGCTTACAACATTTATTTCAAACAGTATGTCATGCCACAACACTAAGCCACACAGAAATTTTAAGTTATGTATGTTTCTGGTGATTCTATTCACCCCTGCCACTGTTCTCCCACAAACAGTTCCTGTCATAGCATTATCCTCCATAGTGGCAACTATGGCAACATCTATCTTCCCAATTTGGTGTTTGATAGGCTTTATCACCTCCACTCGACTTTCCCACTCCGTGTTTTCAGTGTCACAGAGGATGTTCCCAGATGTTGCTTCAAAATTTGTCATCAATGAGTGGATGCAGAGAAAAATACATAGATGCTTTGAATTACATTAAAAGATTCAGCAGCCTCACTAGAAGCTGATGCTGCATCACTGACCACCAAGTTCAATGAATTAGAACTACATGGGACAAAAAAAGCTCAAGGGTTTAACTCTCAGATCCATGTCTGCACTCCTCTGTTCTCACCTCTCATGTTGGCACCATTATCATACCCCTGACCTCTCATGTCAGCTATTGCAATTTCCATATCTTCCAGCTTTTTAAGAAGCACATTTGTCATACCAGCTGCTGTAATATCATTAATGTCAATACATTCTAGAAAATGCTCTCTGACAGTCACCATTGCAGGGACATTTTCACTAGGTTCTGTTGTTGTTACAAAACACACCATTAAAAGTCATTTGTTCTGTATGGCTGATGTCAGGTGTGCAGTCCAGAATAACACAGTAATGTCTTGCTGACTTCAGACCTGCCACAATCTTCTGTTTGACTTTTGTTGCCAGTAACTGTATGATCTCATTTTGAATTGTTTTTCCAAGGTAGCAGTGTGTGTACATTTCTTGGGTGGTGACTCTTCTTAGATGCTCCTGGAGTACAGCATTAAACTCAGCTGTCAGCTCCAAAATTTTAAGGAAGTTTCCATTGTTTGGCACATACAGCTGATCTGAAGTGCCACACAGTGCTAGGTTTTGGGTAGCAAGCATTCTCACAATGGCAATGAGCCTTTTCATAACATTTTGCCAGTAAAGAGTCTCTGATGCAGTCTTCTCTCGATGCTGATCATCTATGGTGACCTTTAACCTTAGTCTTATCTCAAGCTTTTTCCACCCATGGAATGCTCTCTTGTGATTTGCTGCCTTCTCATGGCATGCCAGATTTCTAGCCAGATTTTTCCAGTCATTTGTCCTGTAGAACCCAATGTGGCTGGAACATTAGACTGGAAGAGTTTGCAACAAAAACAGTATGCAGCATTCTGGGTTTTTGAGTACATAAGCCATGGCCTCTCCACTTTGTCACCATTGGGGATTTCACACCAGTAGTGTGTTGCATGGAAACTTCTATTTTCATTGTCTTGGGGGAACATGAAGTTTTTCACTTGCTGTGGCCCATGCAGAACAAGGAAGTCCCTCAGGCTACTGCTCAAGTGGGTCCACAGTCCTGGATAATATAGACTTAAGGAACTAAACTCAGCAGCAGCTGTATCTTGTGCCTCCATCTCACTCTTCTCTGATCTACTTTTCTTCAGGAATGGGCATGGTTACATCCATTTGAGGTGGAGATATGGATGCTGCAGTAACTGCATCCTCTGACTAACTTGAAGATTAGGCATCTCCTCACCACTCACATCCTCACTGGGGCCAGAAGGCTCACCATGAACATTTGTGTCTATGTATCTCAGGAGAGCTCCTTCCTGCTTAGATAGAAAAGCTTCCTTTGCTTTCTTTCTTTTTCTGAATGCTGCCCCAGAGGGGCTTTTTCTTCTTTCACTCGTGACTGCTGTTCTGTGCCAGCTATGGTGGCTCTCAACACTCAGTTGAAGAGGAAAAATGAGCAGGCTGGTAGCAGGGCCTGAGTAAGGGAACATATTAACATCTTAAGGGCCTAACTGGCTCCTACTACTTCAGTTGACTGCCTGTTCTCCTCAAGTGGATTTAGGGAAGCAGCAGGAAACAGGAAGCTCCCTGAGAAGCTGCTATTAATCAGTCCAGGCTGGGAGTGCTAGAAAGGTACATAAGAGGCTCCTCCTCCTCTCTCTCCCTGCAGCTCCTGCTGCTTTCTGTTATTCCCTCTCACCTTTTTTCCTACCTGCCTGTTATCTCTCTTGTGCCCTCCTTCCTCCAGTACAGCACTCCACCATCTCTGTGCATCTAGAGCAGAGAGAATACATATGCACCAGCAACTGACACAATTTTCTACATTTTGGGTCCTAGTGGCGCCCCCACACTGTCGGGGACCTGAGGCGGCAGCCTCAGTTCTCCTCATGGTAAGGCCAGACCTGGTTCCTGCCATGCTCTCGACTATGACTTCATTAGATACATGAGAAGGTGCTTTCTGGCATTCTTCCCAAATTCTTTTCCCTTTCTATTTATGTCTGTCCTTTGTGCCAGGGTTTACAGACAGCTGGAAAGAGCATACTTGGCCTGATATTGGCTTGAGCACTTCTGATTTTTACACACTTACATTTTCTTTTATTCCCCTTTTTCCTGGAAATATTATGCCATTGACGAATTCCACGTAGTTAAGTGGCTCTAATGAAAAGAATTCTCCTCCTCCAAGGACAATTTAGCATTTGAGCCAGATCCACTATTCTTACTTCCCTGTGGTTCAGTCTGTCAGATTGTGTCCCTTGTTTACTAGGTGACAGAGAAATTGGATGGCACCTGTCTCAGGTACTTTCACTGTTATCATCTCTGTGGGCTTAGACTCTTGTGTTTACACATGCCTAAGAGCATTTCCTTCAAAGCCTTCTAGATCTGTTTGTCCAGCAGATGACTGGATTCCTTCCTGACCATGTCTGAAGATTTGAAAATAATATAATGGTAAAGTTCATTACCCTGATATTTTTAAAGCCCTCTCCTTATCTTTGCTATGGTTGTTCGGATGAAGAATAGTTTTAATTCTACTGTTTTCTCCAAAAGAATAGGGTTTTTCTCTATTTCTTTCTGTTTTCTCCTAGAATAGGCATGTCAGTTTTCACACCAACTCTTGGCATAAGAGTGTGGGTGTGTAGGGAAACAAGAATGTTTATCTTCTGCCCTTCATAATGAAATATCAACCGTTTCAGAATAGTTGTTTGCTGCCAGCATGTTTTATTAGATGGTGAAGTTTAGTATATTGAATAAGTTCAATAGGTATCGGGCAAATATTAACCTCCCCTTCGGCAAGTACAGAGAGCCCCGAAGGAAGTGAAACTAGTCTCTTTCCGTTGTGATGGGGCAGGAGGAGGAGGGACAGGATGCCAGGAATCTGTGCAGAGCATGCGTACCCCACAGGTGTCATTGTACTCTGCCAGGGAACATTCTGCCCCTTTCCCCAGGACACCCAATGGATACCGTAGGTCTCTTCCTTCTGGAGCTACTGCCATGCTCATGCTGTATCAGTGGCTGCAGAGCAACTCCACAATTCAGAGTAAGAATTCCTTTCCTTAAATGAAGCCATATACCTGGTTTTGGCACAGGCAATAGGATATAAACCTACAGCTGGGGGAGAGATACTGTCAGCACTCCATTGGCTTTTCCTTTCTGCTGCAACTAACTAGTTTTCCCAGCTGATGCTGCAGGCAGCAGAAAAATCTTGTAGGTGCATATGAAATAAGCATACCTGATAACTGACATTTGTGACCTCACCCACATGTGAAATTTAATCTGGGAAGTGAATGGCTAGAGTATTAAACCTCTGCAACAGCTGGCTTTCCATACTGCTCCTTCCATTAATTAAATCTCTTTTGGACTGTTCAGGATAGATTTTATTGGAAAATATTGATTAGAGTATAAAGGGTAAGCATATAGGAGCCATCTGAGATCCACCTGCACAGAACCATTTGGAGGATTGGGACCCTAATTAGTAGGGTAGGTATCAAAGATTCCATGGGGCTCTGTGTGGACACAGGAGTCAACCTGTGTAGAACTACTGGAGGACTGGGGCCTTGGTTTTCCCTAAAGGTGTTGTGCTGCTGGGCACTGAATTGTGCTTGTTTCCTGTATCTAGGTAGAGTTAATTGCTTCCTGTCTAAACCATGTAAATTGCACCCAAATACCAGGATATTACGCACTATGCATGTATGTAATCATATTTGTTGTTATTTAATAATAGTAATAAAATCTAATGATCTTAAAGGAACACTCTCTATTTGGAAATAGCCAAATACATTTTCCAAGGTTTTAGTGTTCCAAGGTTTGAGGGTTGGAGATGCTTGCAAAACATAAAAGGGTTTTCAACTATAAAGCCTTAAACTTCCGTGATTGAAAGAAAAACAAAGGCTCAAAGATGGCCTCTATACATGTGGGGCTTCTATCCTTGGTTAAATGCTGGGCAATCCCACTTAATTCACAGGTGGAGGTGAATGTAGAAGTTGGATCTGAGCCTTTTCTCCTTTTAGTGAATAAGATTCAGACTGTTGATTGGCTGAAACCAAAGTCTTCTGCTTAGTGGGATGCAAGCCGTACCACACATGGGAAGTTGTCTTTATTTCTTCTATTTCTTCCATTAGTGTCTAAGTAGTAGCTTGTTCTGAATGACTGCAAGGATTGTCTCTTGTTCTTTCAAAAGGAAGTCATTCATTAGGATGCTTTACCTTTACTAAAAGACATGTTCTCAGCTTCAACATGGCTAGCAGCCAGAAAAGCAATTTCCCCTTTTTTTAAAAAAAAGGGGGGTTGGAAATCATCAGCTTATATCAAGAAGAGGTATTTCAGTTTTAAAGGTGAAATAACATTCACTCCTTTTACATGATAAATGGAAGAAATAGGATACATTAATGAGAGAGGGTAGAGCAATTAAAAATACCAAAAAAAAAAAAAAAGGTGGCACAGAACTCTATCCTCATGTTATCTTAAAGTAAATTAGCATGGGAGGTTAAAAAAGTCAGACTTCTTTTACTTCATAAATAACTCAGTTTTCAGTACTGGTTTTAGAAGAGAATATGTTACTTACCTGAACAACTGATAGTGCACTATTTATCACATGCTGCTTTCATTTGTAAGGCCATAAATTCTCTTGCTATGGTTCCCTGTAACTTGTTTCAATGCTAAGTGTAGCAATAAAATCTTGAAAAAATCTATAGATTCAACTTATAACACCCACCTCTGTATTTATCCTATCTTAAAAGAAGTAAGAGATAAGGTTCCCTAGAACTAGCAGATATAGGAATAATAGCTACTTAACTGTCTTTACTGCCATTATAAATTGACTTCTGGAATTTTAATGGATGAGAAAATAAAGCTTTTGCTTCCTACATAAAGCCAAAAAGACATCAGCTTTGAACATTGCCCCTAAACAACTACCTTCTGCAATATGCTTACATGGATAAATAAATAACGTGTGTTACTGAACTTGATTTGCATGTAGGTTCTGGTTGAGGTCAAAGGACATTTTGAAATCTTTGCAAATTGGTTCAGGCCCTTCAATTGTTAATCCTTTACAATGGGACTTTGTTTTTGTTTGAATATGTTTGAAAATCTATCCACTGTATCTGATTTACTGATTATGCATATAAGAGGCCCTCAGAAAATTTAGTAATAGTAATACAGTAGTACATTTATATACCAGTTACTTTTAAGGATCCCAAACTACTTTACAAGCTATATCCAACAAGGAATTATGTCATGACTGAAATGCAGATCTGCCAGGAGGAAAGTGCAGCCAGGTCAACAGCCACAATACAGCTCAGGATGGTGCATGCTAATATGTGAAGAAGGAATTTTGGTCACAGCTAACAGCAAATCTCTCCCCTTACTAAAAGTTTCATAGGATCTTCATGGTCCATGCATATGTATTTGTTCTTGCTCCAACTTTTTTCACCATATTTTCAAATGACTTGCCTCCAACAATTTCAAGACCATTCAAGTATGTAGATGGCATCTGCATAGCTTCAAAAGACAGACTTCAAAAAGGTTGAGGATAACCTGAACCACGACGTGGCAGCCATCAGGGACTATTTCAAAAAGTGGAAACATATATATGCCTAGTGTGTCAAAGACAGTGTCGTCATGCTTCCATTTCAATCATATCAATGCTTCATGAGCGCTCAACATATTCTTGAATAACTGACACATGACCCAAAACCAGTATATCTCAGAGAACTCTAACTCACATATTTACCTACATAGACCACTTTACCAAGGTAACTCGGAAGATTAAATAAACCTGCGGGCTCAACTTGGGCAAACACTGCACAGCTCAGTATTAGTTCTCTGCTACTCAGTTGAAGAATAATGTACAATTGTGTGGTGAGACTCTTCTTACGCAAAGGTAGCTGATGTATAACTAACTCAAATGATGACAATAATAACAGGGGCTGTCAAACCAACAAACATCAAGTAGCTACCAGTTCACTCTAATATCCCACCTCCTAACATCAGGCATTATATTGCAGCAATCCAGGAGATACCACAACGGCCACTTTTCAAAGATATCTGGGAACCATCTCACTACCAACTCATCAGCAGAAGACCAATCTGGACTATGAAACAATGATCTCTATGGTGGACACTGCTACTTTGTGGCAAGCAGAATGGGAATGAAGAAACTCCTTCCTCATCACATAGGCTGATGAGAGACAGCCTGGCTTCAAGCTGCCATGCTATCTCTGGTGCAAGCTCAAACATTTCAGATATGGGGTGGTGACATGTGTGGCAAAGGGCCACACACTAGGGATTCAGGATCAGTCTAGCTGTGGTGCAGTTGAGGACATCGCACACCTATTGAATAGCTGCTCCTCTCATGCTAGTCTATCAGGAAGACTTTCCATACTCCACTCTGCTGACTCTGAAGCTATTGAATGGCTGAAACCTGTGATGCCCTTTTGACATTTTTCTTTTATTATATTTTGCTTTTTACTTATATATCTTTGTTTTATCTCCCTACTTTATATTTTGTATTTTCAACTCTTTCCCATCTTTATTGTGTTATTTGTGCATTTTTTTTTAATAAAAATTGTCCATGCAAGCAGATGCAGACATCATCTGAAAGATTTCATGGCACTCTTGTTTGTGTTTCCCAAAAGAACACAGCCAACCCTGTCAGCATTCTAATTTATATTCCAAGAATCTAGAGGATTCCACTCCATACATTTTACCATTAACCCACCCTCTCTGGCATAGCATAAGAATTCAAATTAGTCTATAGCAAAATCTATTCAAAGGAACACAATAAGAATATATCCTGGTCAATGAGAAGCTTTATCCCAAAAATTAATAGTAAAGTATTTTTATTAGAGAACATCCAAACAGTTAGTCCAGAAGAATGCATTGCTATGTGAGGAGTCCTGCAATAGTCAGGTAAAATTGACCTCGGGTATGAGGGGGTGAGTGGTAGGGGGAGGTTTTGGATGTTTGCAAGTGTGAGTCAAGGGAAGGATGTACACATATGATTTTAGAAAGTATGTGTATCAAATTAGATCAAAGCAACACAAATTGAATGCTCAAGAATTCAATAGATCTGATGTAAATATTTTTGACAAAGAAGTTGCTTTAAAGATTTGGTACAAAATGCAGGTGGACGACAAGGCAAACAAAAATACTATATCACAAAATTCAGTTATGGGGTATTGAAAACACTCTTAACACTTGTTTATCAGAATACTCATGCCTTACTTGTTCTTCACAAGAATGATGTTTCTTGAAAGACTATTCGTAGAGCTGGTCAGAATTGATAAATATTTTCCTTGAAAATTTTTGAACCAAAATGAAAAATATTAGGATTTAAAAAAAATTGCATCATTTTTACATTTTTTCAGTTAAAACCTGAAAATGTTATAACTGTTTCTAGGTTTTCATCAAACAACCAGAAAGTTAGTTACCCGGACTATTAAAAATTTGCACCTTATTTCTATTCTTGGTTTGACTACCTGCAGCATCCAGCCAGATATGGGAGGAAATATTAATGTTTGTAGTGGTAATTGATGATGAAAAGTTGTGCATTTCTGCATTGGATCTCAGGTATAGAACATTGTTCTGTCCCATGGATCAACTCATGTTAGGACTGATTCTGCCATATTGAAATTAATGTCTTCACAACGACAGTTCCGAATTGTGACCTCTCTGTTTAAGGACGTAGTCAAGAATATGGTGCTTGCTGAAGATCTAATCCGTACTTCAGCTACAGAGAGATTCCTGTGTTGATCCCCAGGGATTTCTAGTTACCAGTGGGATGCGTGGAAAGGGTGTATTGCGTTGACGATACACCACAGAGTGGCAATAGTGTTTTTTACTAGCTGCAAGATCAGACCATAGCATCGCCCAAATCCATGTTTCACTACTGCATGATCTGAATTTCCCTGATACATACAACATCTGGCTGGAGACTCCTGAACAGTAATGCTGCTGCTGGCAAATTTTGCCCTATACTGTTATATGTTTTTATGTATTCCTAGAAAATCTCAGGAATGAGCAATAACCTTGCATGTAAAATACAGAACTAGGATTAAGGAGACTAGAGTTCATTCTCAGTTCTACCACAGACTTCCTCTGTGATCTTGGGCATGTCACTTAGGTCTTCAAGGCCCCACATTCTCCTGTTGCATGGAGAAATGAAGCCCATCTTCTGCTGGGATCCACATACAGTTGCCAACATTTAGTATGTGTTGCAAGGGACGATTGTTGAATTAAGGTGGGGATCTGTAGACTATTAGATCCCCAGCCACTGGATAGTTTTATGTCTATTGTAGTGCATGTTATAACTTCACAAACATTAACCAATTAGTAGAGCACTTTATAACTAATTTATTGTCAACTTTCCCCCCACTCCAGCACACACACACAAAAAAGACAGGGCAGAATTATTATCTGTTTCACAGATGTGGAAACTAAAGCAGGAAGGTTAAGTGACTTCATCAAGATCACAGGAGGGATCAATCTCAGACCCAGGATTTAAAAGCTGGGAGTACTTTGCTCTCAGTTCTGTAGTTAGACCACTAGCTGCTCAGCAGATAGTCCAGCTGAGCGGAAGGCAGAAGGTTGTGAGAGAGCTTGTTGCAGTCCTTGTGCCATTAACAGCCTGGGCAGCATTATTCTCCTTCCCCCCCACCCCCCCAAGCTGTGAATTAATCTTGGTTCTTATGAAGAAAAAAACAAAAGGACCTGTAGTGATAGGCTTCACAGAGCCCCCCAAATCCAACTTTGGATAGCTTATAACAGACTGTCAACCAAACTTGCAGTCAGTTAACATTGTGTTTGAATATCAAGGATACCTTCATATGGAAAAGAGCTAGAAACTTATTTTAAAAATAGAGGAAAAAAAGAAGAAGATGAAATTAGCTCTGAAATGTCTACGTAACCCAAAGCAGAAATTGGGCCTTGCAAGCTCCAAAGGCTGGTTCAGCAGGAGGGTGTCTAGTGATGAGAATATAGTTGCTGCCAGCTTTTTTCAATCCTCCTGTCTACGTGGAGTGCCAATCAGGGCACTACTTAGTGCCATTTATGTCTGTATCTTTACGATAGGGACACCAGCCCTCACTAAGAGGTGGACTGAGACCACCAATTCATTTTACACAGGCCACCAAATAGTCACCTATTGTCACAATAGTTAATACCCAGTTGTGGCCAAACTTTTATCTAGCAACTGTGTTGCGAAAGGCTCTTTATCCCATTCTCAAAACCAATCCCTGGAACCATGTAGTCCTCTGGTATGCTTGATTTAAGTGATCATGTAGCACTCATAAGGGAAAGCCAAGGGTCTAACAATACAAATGATTTCCACTAACTAATATGAAGAAACACTTAGGATGGTGAAAGCCCAGATGGG
Source organism: Dermochelys coriacea (assembly GCF_009764565.3). Lineage (NCBI taxonomy): Eukaryota > Metazoa > Chordata > Testudines > Dermochelyidae > Dermochelys > Dermochelys coriacea. The sequence goes on from NC_050068.2 coordinate 83,332,411, forward strand.
GAGCTATGGCTTTATAGGAGTTGAACTCTGTGTTATTACTAGCATCCTGAAAGTAATTTGTGACAATAAGGCAAGAAATAGGGGCTATCAATCAGAATGTCAGTTTCTGTTTTAACCAGAACACGTTCAGGCAACATATTGTAAAGCCAGATCTTTCAATGTGCGAGTTCAAGAAGCCTTTTTCTGCTGATTTGCAGCCTATGGAGGAAGAACACTTACTAGATGCTGGTAATGCTGCCTTTTTAATTCAGTGTAAGTTCATAAAATAAATTTCCCAGATAATTGGATGTGTCTTCAGTCCATGTACATGCTGGCTGTATTTTTTCCATAGATGCAAACCAGATTTGCAGCTTAAAAGTAACTACAGCGATAAATAAATATTGCTAATAATAAGCTTGTGCCAAGTTTGATGTCAAACTAAAATAAAGAATGAGAGTGGCCACTCTGAGTAATTGAATCTGTCAGTTCCTGCTCACTGTTCCCTAGGCCTTGATGGGAAACTCAAGAACTGCATAAACAAAATGTGGTCCTAAGAACAGTACTTTTAAAAAAAAAATCTTACTAAGGCTGAAATAAAAACCATTGGTCTCCAGATAGATTTATTCTTGTATTTTCTTCAGTGTTCTTCATAAATTAGTGGTCCACTTGGACCGCGTGTCTTCTTATTTTGTAATTGAAAACTCTTCAGATGTGCCAGGGCTTAAAGCTGTACAATTAACTTAGTTTAGACCTTTTCAATCAGATATTGGGCGTGCTATAGAAATAAGACTGTAATAAGAGATAGGAATTAATAAAATTTGGATCTAGTTAAAAAACAAACATCTGTTGGATTACTATACAAAGGTAGCATATCATGAAATGCAGTGTATTTTTGCTACTGCTTTCCTTTAACCCCCCCCCCCCTCACAATTTTTACTACACACAATGAAAGAAAAAATAAGATATTTTTTAAAAGTCATTGGATATTTTTAAGATACGGTGAAATCTGTAGTAAGCACCTTCTGAATATATGTTGCTAAATGGAAGTAGTTTACTAGTAGCCGGCGAAGAACTGCACTCTGTGGATAAAAAGAAAAGGAGGACTTGTGGCACCTTAAAGACTAACAAATTTATTTGAGCATAAGCTTTCGATGCTGTAGCTCAAGAAAGCTTATGCTCAAATAAATTTGTTAGTCTCTAAGGTGCCACAAGTCCTCCTTTTCTTTTTGCGGATACAGACTAACCCGGCTGCTACTCTGAAACTCTGTGGATAGAATGTCTCCCGTGCTGCTGTGCACAATTTTTTACTCTGGTCTGGGCATGCAAGACACAACCGAGCCCTGCTTTTCATACTGAACTGGGGCATGCAACTTCAATAGGAGTCTTGAATGAATAAGATTCATTAATTATTGTTTCAGAGTAGCAGCCGTGTTAGTCTGTATTCGCAAAAAGAAAAGGAGCACTTGTGGCACCTTAGAGACTAACAAATTTATTAGAGCATAAGCTTTCGTGAGCTACAGCTCACTTCATCGGATGCGATGAAGTGAGCTGTAGCTCACGAAAGCTTATGCTCTAATAAATTTGTTAGTCTCTAAGGTGCCACAAGTACTCCTTTTCTTTTTATTAATTATTGTGTAAGTTCATTGTGGCAGGGGAATGAGGGGGGAGCTAATAACAGTCTTCAAATATGCTAAGGGCTGTTATAAAGAGGATGGTGATCAATTGTTCTCCACGTCCGCTGAAGGTACGACAAGAAGTAATTGGCTTAATCTGCATCAAGGGAGATTTATGTTGGATATTAGGAAAAACTTTCTAAATATAAGATGTGAAAAAGCTCTGTCCTTGCCTCCATGGGTCCCGTGTTTCTTGGTGGATTTTGCTCGCCTCAGAGGCTCACTGTGACCCTCCACATAACCCTTCTTTCTCTAGAGACAAGGGTCACAGTCTACTGAGCCATTTTCATCATAAGACAGTAAGGGAGGTGAGGAGAAGTTATCCTTCCTTGGACTGTCTCTGTTGTCTCCCAGTCTCAGTGATTAATCAGGAGGCAAAGGGGGCGGGGGGAGCCCGGGCCCACCCTCTACTCCGGGCTCCAGCTATGATACCTGATCTTTTAGAAACATGACATGTATAATTCCCTGGGCTACTTCCCCCACAGCAGCCCTCACTTCCTCAAACTCCACTTCACCCTTACCTCAGGGCCCCCTTCCTTGTGCCTGATATGGTGTGTACTACTCAGCCTCTCCAACAGCACAACTTCCTCCCACAGCTCCTGACATGCACACCCACCTGACTAACCGGGAGGCTTTTAACTAGTTTCAGCCAGCCCCTGATTGGCTTCAGGTGTCCCAATCAACCTAGCCTTCTCCCTGCCTTCTGGAAAATTCTTAATTGGCCCCAGATGTCTTAATTGATCTGGAGCAGCTGCCATTTCACTTATCCTGGTACCAGGGATTTGTTTAGCCCTATTTCCACCCTTTGGGCCAGAAGCAGCAGCCAGCCTAAAAAGACTTGTGCAAGTGCACGTGTCCCCCCCCCCACAGCCTTGCCCTTTACTACCTGCCCCATTTGCCACTTGCAGCTTTACCCCCCTATGCCCCAGCCCCCCCTTACTAGCTTCAGTTTGTTTGCTCTGCCCATTTCCCTCTACAGCCTTTGTTTGTTTGCCCCACCCCAGCCTCTGAAGCTAGCACCTTGGTTTCCCTGCCCTACCTCCAGCTTGCTTAGCCCCTTGCTTCGTGTGCCCATGTCCCCTCCCATGCGCTTGTACCACTCCCCAATTTAGTTTCAACCCTTTGCACTGCACCCACAATGTTGTTGTATACCCCCCTCCCCTAGTGCAGCTAGAGGAGCCGGAATTCCACCCTGTGTCGGCGACTGACCCCAACCCCTGATTGCCCCCTGTCCAACCCACCCTTTTGGTGCCCTCCTCCCCTGGCTGCAGCCTAGCTGGGAGGAGCGGTCAACCTGCTTCCCCTTTCCCCTCCCTCTTCTGGTATCTCTCCTCACGATGTTGGGGGACGAGATGGGTGGGGCTTCTCCAGCAGCCCCAGCTACCCCTCCCCCACCTGCCCCTCCATCACCCCCGCCAAGCCTCTACCTCCACTGCCAAACCATCTGCCACCGCCCCCGCTGGGCATTATTCCATGGGGGAGGCCCGGTGCTACCTCTTCCGGGTGATGGGGCACGTCTGGAGGGACTACCCCTTGGCCCGGCAAGGAGGGGCATCTGGGACCCCGGAGCTCCGGCAGAGCACCGGCCCCATCATCGCCGGTGCCCATGGCTGCCCGGTGCCCGAAACCATCCCTCCTCCTTCCCAGTCCATCATTGCTCCCGCTCAGGCCCAAGGGGCACCTCCCAAACTATGCCCAGACGAGCGGGAGAGCCCCACCCCTGCTGCTTGCAATCTGGCGGGGCCTGTGGAGGAGGCCCCGCCCCAAGGGGAATCTTTCCTCCCTTGTGCTGTCCCACCATTATCCCCTCAAGTCCCTGAGCCATCACCTCTGCCCCCTGACACAACCCCTGCTAGCCAGCTCCCGGATGATGCCATGGAGGGCTGGGCCCTAGTCCAGGGGAAGCGGGGCAAACGGAAGGCTCAAGCTGCGCTCCTTCCATCTGATGCGGAGGCCCCCCAGAAGACCAGGAAGGGGGGCACCGATGCCGAGCCTTCTGCTCTACCCACGGGTATGTTCCATCCACTGGAGCTGGCTGGGGAAGATGTGGCAGCACTGGAAGGTGGTATCTCCTCTCCACGGGAGTCCCTCTCCTCCAAGGCCCCATCTAAAGCCTCAGTGTGCCCTGAGGCAATCGTCGCATCAGGTGCCGGCGGGGAGAATCCCGGGGTGGCAGAAAATGATTTCCCATCCATATATGAGGAGATTGAGGCCCTGGGTCTGACCCAAGTCACCCAGTGGGAGGATGACCCTATGCCAGCGGGCCTCGATCTGGGCGACTTCACCTCTGAGGAGCCCCCGGACTCCTCCATCAACCCGGCTGCAGATGGCACCCAGCTGAGGGCCACCGAGCCTGTTGAGGCGACGGCCAGTGCCAAGCGGCCGGGACCTGAGCCACCAGGGGCACTCCTCGTTGGTGAGGAGCATCGACCTCCTTCCTGGGAGGGGGCCCTACAGAAGAGAGTCCACCTCCTGATGCCGTGGCTGCCAAATCCACCATAGAGCTTGTGCCCAGCATCACTGAGAGCCCTCTCCCTGCCCAGAATCTCACGTCTAACCCTGCCGCTGCCCCTGTCCCTATCCTGTCCACCTCCCGAGATGTTATTGCTGCCCCGGGGCTGTCTCCTTCCCTTTTCCAATCGATGACCCCCAGGGAGCGGCCTTTGTGTTTACCCGTCCCGACCCACCAGGGGCTGCTATCCTCCGCCACCCCCTATCGCCCCAGCATTCGAGGCACCAATCCATCATGATCCTAGTCGGGGGTCCGCACCCTGTCTTCCCATCTCGGTGGGCCACGGGGCTGTACCAAGGGCTCCATCGGGGAGTAACCAGGAGACCGTAACCCCAGCACCCTTGTGCTGCGAGAGGAGTTGCGGGAGTTTTTAGAAGACGTCCGTGGCTCCCGCAACAAAGTCCAGCTTGCTCTCCAGCGATGGGGGGATTTTCATCAAATCCTCTGGGCCGCAAGGGCCCTCATGGGGGATGGTAAAAGGACCAGGAAGCAGGGCACCGTGGCCTACAAGCGGGTCCGCCTCTCCCGTGACTCCTTACTCACCTACGGGGTAGGTCACGGACTGCTGCGCGGCCTGTCAGTAGCCGCGAGCGTCCCTGCCGGCGAGGATCCCCCCCAGCCCTCCTCATGGCACTTCTTACCATCGCAACATTGAACACCCGTGGCTGTAGGATGGGTCTCCGCAGGTCCCAAGTGCTCTCCTTTCTTCGGGAGAGGAGGTACTCTGTGATTTTCCTGCAGGAGACCCATACGGATCCGACCGCCGAAGACAGCTGGCGACTGGATTGCGGGGACAGGGTCTACTTTAGCCATCTCACAGTTCGTACGGCTGGAGTGGTGACCCTGTTCTCCCCCGACCTACGGCCCGATGTGCTGGGAGTTGCCGAGGCTGTGCCGGGCCACCTGCTGCACCTCCGCATCTGCATGGAGGGGCTCGTAGTCAATCTAATTAACATCTATGCCCCGGCAGCGAGCCCAGAGCAGCTGCAAATCTATCAGCAGGCATCCGCCTTCCTCAGCACCTTGGATCCTCATGAGTGCCTGGTCCTGGGAGGGGACTTTAACATCACCCTTGAGGAGTGGGACCACTCGGGGACCGAGCAGAGCCCGGCCGCTGCCAGCGTCCTCCAGGAGATAGTCGAACACCACTCCCTGGTGGACATCTGGCGCGACCACCACCCAGATGACACTTCCACATTCACCTTTGTCTGGGTGGAGTCCCGTCGGTTGAGCCACTCCCGGTTGGACGGCATTTATTTATCATGCTTCCATCTTTCACAAGCCCACTCCTCCAGCATCCGGCTGGCCCCATTTTCTGACCGTAATTTAGCCACTGTGACAGCCTCCCTCTGCGCGGAGAGGCCGGGGCCGGCCTATTGGCATTTCAAGAACAGCTTGCTGGAGGATGCGGGCTTCGTGGCATCCTTCTGGGAGTTCTGGCTGGCCTGGTGAGGGCAGCGGCGTGCCTTTCCCTCGGCACGGCGGTGGTGGGACGTAGGGAAAGTGCGCTCCCGGCTCTTCTGCTGTGACTACACCCGGGGCGCCAGCCGACGGAGGGATACGGTGATAGAGCAGTTGGAACGGGAGGTCTTAGAGCTGGAGAGGTGTCTGGCCGCCAGCCCCGAGGATCCGCCCCTCTGTGGAGCGTGCCAGGAGAAGCGGGAGGAGCTCCGGACCGTCCTGGACCATCGGGCCCAGGGTGCCTTTGTTCGATCCCGCATCCGTCTCCTTCGGGAGATGGATCGCGGCTCCCGCTTCTTCTACACCCTGGAGAAAAAGAGGGGGGCCAAGAAACATGTCATCTGCCTTCTGGCAGAAGACGGCACCCCCCTCATGGATCCGGTGGAGATGTTCAGGAGGGCGAGAGCCTTCTACGCAAGCCTTTTCTCCTCGGATCCGACCGATCCTAACGCTTGCAGAGTGCTCTGGGAGGAGCTCCCTACGGTCAGCGTGGGCGACTGAGACCGGCTAGAGCTGCCTCTCACCCTGGCCGAGTTCTCAGAAACCCTCCGTCGCATGCCCACCAATAAATCTCCGGGCATGGACGGGCTGACCGTGGAGTTCTACCGCGTGTTCTGGGATGTCCTCGGCCCAGACCTAATCACCGTCTGGGCCGAGTCTTTGCAGAGCGGGGTCCTCCCTCTTTCATGCAGGTGAGCCGTGCTCGCCTTATTGCCGAAGAAGGGGGACCACTGCGATTTACGAAATTGGCGTCCCGTCTCGCTCCTCATCACGGACTACAAAATCGTGGCAAAAGCAAGCTTGCTGTGGCTAGGGTCCGTGCTGGCGGACATGGTCCACCCAGACCAGACCTACACCGTCCCGGGCCGCAGCATCTTCGACAACCTATATCTGGTCTGGGACCTTTTAGAATGTGGGTGTAGGGATGGTCTGTCGTTTGCCTTCCTGTCCTTAGATCAGGAGAAGGCGTTCGACAGGTGGATCACGGGTATCTGCTGAGCACTCTGCAAGCGTTTGGCTTCGGACCCCAGTTTGTGGGTTTTCTCCGGGCACTGTATGCCTCCGCAGACTGTTTGGTCAGGCTTAACTGGACCCTGACCAAACCGGTCAGCTTTGGGTGAGGAGTAGGGCAGGGGTGCCCCCTCTTGGGCCAGCTGTACACTCTGGCGATCGAGCCCTTCCTCTGTCTCCTCCGAAGGAGGTTGACAGGGTTGGTGCTGCGGGAGCTGGAGCTGCGGCTGGTCCTGTCAGTGTACGCTGATGACGTGCTCCTCGTGGTCCAGGACCTGGGCGACTTGGCGCGGGTGGAGGCTTGCCAGGCCATCTATTCGGCAGCCTCCTCCACGCGGGTCAACTGGTCAAGAGCTGTGGCTTGGTGGTAGGGGACTGGCGGCAGGCGAGCTCCCTCCCACCCATGCTTCAGGCCATCTGGTGGAGCACGGGTCCGCTGCTTTATCTCGGTGTTTACCTTTCTGCCACGCATCCCTCTCCGCCGGAGAACTGGCAGAATTTAGAGGGCGGGGTGATAGAGCAGCTCCGGAAATGGACAGGGCAACTCCGGTGCCTCTCCCTTCTAGGGAGAGTGCTGGTGCTTAATCAAATAGTCCTGTCCATGCTCTGGTACCGGCTCAACACCCTGGTCCCGGCCCCGGGTTTCCTGGCCAACCTCCGGACATCGATTTTGGACTTCTTTTGGTCAGGACTGCACTGGGTCCCTGCAGGGGTTCTCCATCTACCTCTGGAGGGCAGGGCCTAAAATGTCTGCTTACTCAGATCCATGTCTTCCACCTCCAGGCCCTGCAGAGGCTCCTTTATGGTGCAGGTAGTCCGGCATGGAGCATACTGGCGCATGCCTTCCTGAGCCGCTTCCGAGGGCTCCGATACGACCGGCAGCTCCTTTATCTCCATCCGAGAGGTCTTCCGCGAGACCTCTCCAGGCTGCCGGTCTTCTACCAAGACCTCCTCCGGACCTGGAAACTCTTTTCAACTCTTTTCCAGGTCCGTGGCAGCCACCGAGGGGGCAGATCTCCTCGCGGAGCCCCTGCTACACAACTCCCAGCTCCGTGTGCAGATGGCGGAGTCCCGCTCGGTGCGCCAGAGGTTGGTCCTGGAAGAAGTCACAAGAGTCGGAGACCTCTTGGACTATGACCGAGGAGACTGGCTGGATCCCCTGACGCTCGCTCAGCGCATGGGGCTCTCCAGACTGTGTAGTCCCCGGTGCATACTTCAGGAGGTGAAGGCTGCTTTGCCGCCCGCTGCTCGGGTTTATCTCGACCGGATCCTGCATGAGGGCACACCCCTCCCACCTTCTACCCCAGGCCCACCGGACCTTTTAATTGGACCCCTGCCCCGTGGACCCAACCGACCCCCTCACCCCTTCACTGTAAGCCGGCCGCACGAGATGCAGCTGGTCTGCTTTCAAACCTCACCAAGAAAACATCTATACACGCTCGTGCTCCACACCCTTCATGCCCTCACCCTCGTGTCCCGCCCCGATACAAAATGTTGGGACCTCCTGCCACTTTTGGAGGGTGAAGAGCCCCGGTGGGCCAGTCTATATTCCACCTTAGTCCTGAGGCCCGCCAGGGATATCAGTTGGTGGCTCCTTCATGGAGCCGTGAGTACGGGCATGTACTTGGCACGGTTCACCTCAATCCCAGGCACCTGCCCCTTTTGTGGCGTGAGGGAAACCGTGGCACACATATACCTGGAGTGTGCCAGGCTGCAGCCCCTATTCCGGCTCCTCACCAATATTTTATTATGCTTTTAGTTGCACTTTTCCCCTCACCTTCTTATTTATGCATTCCCTATCGGTGGCCCCACAAAGTCACGGGATCTCCTGGTCAGTCTCCTCCTGGCCCTAGCTAAAATGGCCATCTATAAAACCAGAGTGAGGAGGTTGGCCGATGGAGTCTCCTGTGACTATGGGGCCTATTTCCGATCCTCAGTCCGTTCACGTATCCGGGCAGCGTTCCTCTGGGCGGCGTCCTCTGACTCCCTTGACGCCTTTGAGGAGCAGTGGGTGCTGTTTGGGGTTCTCTGCTCGGTGTTCGTTCGACCCTTTGACCACACATCTGTCCCTGTTATTTCATTAATTGTCCCCCCGAATTAATTGGAATCTAGGTCCTGTGGATCCCCCTTCTAGGCTGTGGGGGGATCCTTTAGCAGTGGACGGACTTCGCCTGCCCACTTCCCGGATCCCAAAAGGACTACTCTTCCATAGCCATCTGGCCTTGCCCTGTCACAAAGAGTAGTGAAGCTCTGGAATAGGCTTCCAAGGGAGGTTGTGGAATTCAAGTCACTGCAGGTTTTTAAAAACAGGTTAGAAGGTGAGGCATGACCTAGATTTACTTGGTCCTGCCTCAGTTCCAGGGGCTGGATATTATGATCTCTCAAGGTCTCTTCCAGCCCTACATTTCTATTATACTGTGACTGTATTATGACTGTGTATGTTTGTACAGCATGCAGCAAAATGGGCTTCAATCATGATTGTGGTCTCTAGGCACTACTGTAATACAAATAACACTACTTATTGCGAACTGGAGAAACAGGACACATTTTTGACTTCAGGTTTAAATTGTGTATATATAAATAAACTAAAATGATAGTAAAGTGAAGGCAATACCGCCCCCTTCCCCCACTCTAATATGGTATGGGAGCAGAATTTTTCTGGAGGGAATGTTTTCAAAGCTCCAGATAAGATGTCTGGAGTGGAGGGGGAAAAGGGACCTTTAGGTCTGTCTTCACCGTTCTTTATGTTTGTATGCAATTATTTTCTACTTTGCAGCCTGAGCAGTGAATACTATATTGAGACCCATCCTGACTGCTGTATCATATCTCAGCATTAGTCACATCAAATTACATTCCAGTTTCTACATTTATTTTGCTAATTTGGCTGCAGTCTGACAGAAGTTATCATGTTTGGCAGGATTTGTTTTGACACTGAATGACTCCACAAGTCTTTGCTTGCAAAATATGACAGTCCACATGCTCATTTTAACTTTCACTCCATTTATTAGTTTAGTCATAAATGGTTTTATGTGCCTCATATGAATTTTATACATTTTAATGAATTTACAGATGGCCATTTATGTGACCTTTGATTTACAATTTATGAATATTTCTCTTAATCAAGTTTTGTACACAGGGATATTTGGAGAATGTTCTTTATATGAATATGTAGATTCAGAGGCAAATTGACTGAAACAGGATAATTCATCATTTCCTATTCTTCCATTTTAAAAGTTTTTATCTAATCAGGAAGCAAATGCAATATCACGTTACTTAGGCACCCAGTCCATAGCATGAAGAGGCAAAGTGAATGATTGGCAAACAACACCTAGAGTGAAATTTATTAACAAATTGTACATAATGTGTGGCTGTGTAATCCTGACTTATGCTGGTGAGTACTTAAGGGGACTTCTCACATGAGTAAATGCTTGCCAACATGAGCAAGGGTTGCTAAACTTGACCCAAAATAATTTTGAATAGTGGGAAACTCTTACAAAAACAATTTGAGAAAAGAAAAAAAAATTGTTGGAAAACTTATTCATAACAAATCATTTGTAACTATTCTGTATCTGTAACTAGTCTGTATCTGTTCCTTTGTTTGCTTTTGTTGGTCACATTTATACTTTGCTTTTGTGTTGGATGTCCTTTCTGAGCAGGGTGTATGTGGAAAATTTGAAATGAAATTTGAAAATCTCCAAGTTTGCAAAGCTGATTTTACTTACACACACACACATACATGAAGTTTCAGTTTCCAGCTCAAAAGTGATCCTATTTTCAAGCAAAAACCTCATTTTCAAAATTAGAAATATAAAATTTCATTTTGACTAAGATCAGTTTTCAAACGGAAACATACAAACTCTGAAATCCAGCAGCATTTACAGATCAAAGTAGTAACTGATAGCTCACAACATGGTGGGGGTACTGGTTGAGGAGGTGTGTTACATAAACTACCAAATCAGATGAGGAAATAAGATGAATTGTTCTTTAAACATCTATCTACAACGTGTAAAAAGAATAATTGCATCATCATGAGGGATTTCAGTCTGGGCAACATATGCTGGAAATTTCATGCTGCCACTAGTAAAACATTACTGGAGTTCCTAAACAATATTGATGATAACATTCTTACACAAAAAGTGTTGCAACCAGCTAAGGGTAACTTTATATTGGATATCATTCTGATGGATAAATATGAATTGATCACTGAACTAAAAATTGATGGTTGCCTAGGTGCAAGTAATCGTGATCTGATTTCATTTGTTATGTACAAAGAAAATACAGTCCTCCTGACCAGTAATGTAGATACATGGTGCTTTAAAAAGGTCAGTTTCTTGAAGCTCAAAGCAATCAACAAAATTGTGAAAAATTTGAACATAAAAATACGAATGACAATTGGAAATTGTTTAAGAATGTTTTATGTGTACATTTTTAACAGTGATGGTAATTTAACCATTGGGAAAAATTGCTAATGGATGTGGTAGATTTTCTTGCTGTCTTAAAATCAAGATTGGGATATCTTTCTAAAAGATATTCTATAGCTCAAACAGCAGTAAAGGACTTGTTACAAAGATTACTTTGAGGTTTTTTGGCCTGTGTTATGCAGAAGGTTAGACCAGATGATCGTAATGGTCCCTTCTGGCCTTAAAAGTCTTAATCATTTTTTGGAGAAAATGACACTCGCAGGTGGCAGAATGACCCAGGAAAAACTTTCCCACAAAATACTGTGGAAAACTATTTGCTATTTTCATACAGCCTTACTGATGGCTTTTGCAGTGTTAGAAGGCTTTTCCTGGTGCTCTGGTTTATTGGACGTTATATGCAAGATTTATATCTAACCTAACAGAGTGTTGTTGTGCTCCCACCACTTCATTGAAAGCCGAGTTGGACAAAAGTGACTGGGAAAGCCCTGCTGGAGGTGCACAAAAGGAGGAGCAGTAGCTAAAGTTCATACTCCCCATTTCCTAGCAGGCATACCCTAGAGTTGCAGCTCATAGGTCAGGAGGGCAAGCTGAGCTCCCTGCAGCATAGTCACATGGTGATCTGAATTCCTGAGAAATAACAGTCCACCCATACCTGCTAGCCTCCTCATTGAGGAATAGACTTAGAAACTGAGGAGGAGATGGCCAGTGGCAGCATATTGCTCCAGAGGGAGGGGCTGGCTCTTTGTATTGATATACCCAGATCCACAAGGATGGAGCCTAGTTTCCCTGTAACCCCTAAAGCTTTGCTGGGTTTCTAATCCACAACTTTCTCCCACTGATGTGATGTAAGAAACCTCTCCCTCTGGAAGTGGGGAGGCACAGGAAACTCCATGAAGAAAAGCATGTGGAGGTTCCACTGGACTGTCTCTCCTGCCTGTTTCCCCCTCCCCATCCCCCATAGGAGGAGGAGAATAAATCTAACAATAAAAAAGTAAAAATGCTTTTTACAAATCTCAAATGTGGGTGATTACATAATAGAGAATCCACTGGAAACCTGAGGGAAGAGCGGTACTTAGCAACATCAACACAAGGGGCTGAGGGCCATGCACACCTACCCCACATTTTGGCTGGCCTCTCCTTGCCTCTTCATTTTTTTCCCCCATGTAGCAGAGTCTGGAAAGAAAATATGAAATTGTGTAGCTGTTCCAATAGCAGCTGCATGCACTGGCTGTGGAGAGAACTCTGGGGTTCATGGCAATTCCTGAAATGTGAAAGGCTGTTTAATACTCAAGTTTTAATCTGATCCCCAGGCTTCTTCCCACTTGGACCACTCCCACATAATGTTGTGCGCAAAATTGCGAACAGAATGAGAGAGGAGAGAAGGGGAAAGTGGCTCTTTGCATTAATTATTTGCAGTCTACAACTCAGGACAGCTGCTGATGATGGATTTTCTCCTTTGCTTCCTGTTTCATGTCTCCTTCCTCACTTTTCCTTCTCTTGTTCTCTCTTTCCCTCTTCTTTCCCTTTTCTCTATGTCCACCCTTACTTCCCTTCTTTCTCACTCTGTCACTCCCACACACTCCTTTCAGTCTTCATCCTAGCTCCTCAATTAAATCATTTACATTCCTACTTTCCAAACCTCTCTTCCCCTTTTTCCCTTCCCCCTCCCCCACCCCATTCCATTCCCTCACTTTTTGTCCCAATTTCCCCTCTAGATCAGTTGGCCTCACTTCCAACCTGATTTCCCACCCTTTCTGACCTGTTCCATTTCTCCCCCTTGCTCTCTGGCCCTCTCTCCTGCATCACAGGTTCTGCAGCTGCAGGAATCTGAGACACTCTCAGCCTGGGTGGAAACTGCTTACCGCAAGTGCAGGAGGGTGTTGCAGGTGCAGATCTGGGAACAATAGTTCTTGAAAGCAGGATATGAGAATTTATATTTAAATGAAAATTGGGACATCTGGTACATTCCATCCCTACCATTCCATACCTTTAGGTACAGCAGCTATTATGAGTGTCACAAATGTGGGTAATTTCACATACCATAGTAGTTAGAATGCACCTAGAATCCTATTTTTGACGTCTCCGACTCAAGGAATATTTCCAGCACACCTCTGAACAACATACTAAGCCACAGAGACCTTCCTACCAACACTACAAAAAGAAGGATTCTGGGTGGACTCCTCCTGAAGGTGGAAACAAAAGATTGGACTTCTACATAGAGTGCTTTTGCCGACATGCATGGGCTGAACTTGTGGAAAGGCAGCATCACTTGCCCCATAACATCAGCCGTGCAGAATACAATGCCATCCACAGCCTCAGAAACAACTCTCAGCTCATAATCAAAAAGGCTGACAAAGGAGGTGCTGTCATCATCATGAATAGGTCGGAATATGAACAGGAGGCTGCTAGGCAGCTCTCCAACACCACATTCTACAAGCCATTACCCTCTGATCCCACTGAGGATTATCAAAAGAAACTACAGCATTTGCTCAAGAAACTCCCTGAAAAAGCATAAGAACAAATCCGCACAGACACACCCCTAGAACCCCAACCTGGGGTATTCTATCTGCTATCCAAGATCCATAAACCTGGAAATCCTGTATGCCCCATCATCTCAGGCGTTGGCACCCAGACAGAAGGATTGTCTAGCTATGTACAGGTTTCAGTTGGAATTAATTTGCAAACTGGATACAATTAATTTAGGCTTGAATAGAGACTGGGAATGGATGAGTCATTACACAAAGTAAAACTATTTCCCCATGTTATTTCTCCCCCCCACCCCACCCCCCACTGTTCCTCAGATGTTCTTGTTAACTGCTGGAAATAGCTTACCTTCCTTGTCACCATGAAAGGTTTTCCTCCTTTCCCCCCCCTGCTGCTGGTGATGGCTCATCTTAAGTGATCACTCTCCTTACAGTGTGTATGATAAAACCCATTGTTTCATGTTTTCTGTATGTGATTATAAATCTCCCCACTGTATTTTCTACCAAATGCATCCGATGAAGTGAGCTGTAGCTCACGAAAGCTTATGCTCAAATAAATTTGTTAGTCTCTAAGGTGCCACAAGTACTCCTTTTCTTTCTGGCTATGTAGACTCCCTCCTCAGGCCCTACACGACCAGCACTCTCAGCTATCTTCGGGACACTACTGACTTCCTGAGGAAACTACAATCCATCGGTGATCTTCTTGAAAACACCATCCTAGCCACTATGGATGTAGAAGCCCTCTACACCAACATTCCACACAAAGATGGACTACAAGCCATCAGGAACAGTATCCCCGATAATGTCATGGCAAACCTGGTGGCTGAACTTTGTGACTTTGTCCTCACCCATAACTATTTCACATTTGGGGACAATGTATACCTTCAAATCAGCGGCACTGCTATGGGTACCCGCATGGTCCCACAGTATGCCAACATTTTTATGGCTGACCTAGAACAACGTTTCCTCAGCTCTCATCCCCTAATACCCCTACTCTACTTCCGCTACATTGATGACATCTTCATCATCTGGACCCATGGAAAAGAAGCCCTTGAGGAATACCACAATGATTTCAACAATTTGCATCCCACCATCAACCTCAGCCTGGACCAGTCCACACAAGAGATCCACTTCCTGCACTCTACAGTGCTAATAAGCAATGGTCACATAAACACCACCCTATACTGGAAACCTACTGACCACTATACTTACCAACATGCCTCCAGACCACACCTTTCATCCAGACCACACCACACGATCCATTGTCTACAGCCAAGCTCTACGATACAACCGCATTTGCTCCAACCCCTCAGACAGAGACAAACACCTACAAGATCTCAATCAAGCATTCTTACAACTACAATATCCACCTGCTGAAGTGAAGAAACAGATTGACAGAGCTAGAAGAGTACCCAGAAGTCACCTACTACAGGACAAGCCCAACAAAAAAAATAACAGAATGCCACGAGTCATCACCTTCAGCCCCCAACTAAAACTTCTCCAACACATCATCAAGGATCTACAACCTATCCTGAAGGATGACCCATCACTCTCACAGATCTTGGGAGACAGGCCAGTCCTTGCTTACAGATAGCCCTCCCCAACCTGAAGCAAATACTCACCACAACAACACACCACACAACAAAAACACTAACCCAGGAACCTATCCTTGCAACAAAGCCCGTTGCCAACTCTGTCCACATATCTATTCAGGGGACGCCATCATAGAGCCTAATCACATAAGCTATACTATCAGAGGCTCATTCAGCTGCACAATTACCAATGTGATATATGCCATCATGTGCCAGCAATGCCCCTCTGCCATGTGCATTGGCCAAACCGGACAGTGTCTACGTAAAAGAATAAATGGACACAAATCAGACATCAAGAATTATAATATTCAAAAACTAGTCGGAGAACACTTCAATCTCTTTGTTCACTTGATTACTGACCTAAAAGTGGCAATTCTTCAACAAAAAACTTCAAAAATAGACTCCAAAGAGAGACTGCTGAATTGGAATTAATTTGCAAACTGGACACCATTACATTAGGCTTGAATAAAGACTGGGAGTGGATGTGTTATTACACAAAGTAAAACTATTTCCCCATGTTTATTCCCCCTCCCTCCCCGCCCACTGTTCCTCACACGTTCTTGTCAACTGCTGGAAATGGCCCACCTTGATTATCACTACAAAAGGTTTTTTTTCCTCTCCTTCTGGTAATAGCTCACCTTACCTGATCACTCTCATTACAGTGTGTATGGTAACACCCATTGTTTCATGTTCTCTGCGTATATAAATCTCCTCACTGTATTTTCCACAGAATGCATCTGATGAAGTGAGCTGTAGCTCATGAAAGCTTACGCTCAAATAAATTTGTTAGTCTCTAAGGTGCTACAAGAACTCCTTTTCTTTTTGTGGAAACAGACTAACATGACTGCTACTCTGAAATCCCTCAAGTTATACAGACTCCCAGTTTAGCATACCTTAGAAAGAAAGAGGTAAAGATGTGAATGTGAAATTCACCAATGCATGCCACTTGCAAGCACAGAGTTAAAATTACCATAGTCACCTCAGGGGAGCAGACAGATTTCAAATTTCAAATATTTTGTTTTAAATTCAACCCTGTTATTTAGATCTAATAAAAACAATACAACCCTTCCCCTGAATACCCTCTGTTAATATGGGACATGTAGTACAGGGCCAAATTTATAGAGGAGGGTGAATGAAGTGCACATATCATGTACTTGCGTACATGCCTACACTTTCATGAATACAGTATTTAACAGGTGTTTACTGTACAGGTCTAAAGTTCTGATCCAGTACCTCCCTGGACTAGGCCCTTTTACCCATTTGTGACAATTATGCATTAAATCATTGTAATCATGCATGCAAATTTCAGTGTGCTAGCAAGTGTGTGTTTTTACACCTCCAAGTGTGCTTCTATCTAGCTAAAATTTGGCCCTGCTGTTTTGCAATCTGCAGCCAGCAGAGGGAGCACAAGTTAACAATCTCTCCTCCTACTGTGCCTTGTGCCTCATCAAAGCAATGACTGAAACAGAAATAGGAAGGCATGTTCATTTCAGCACCATTGATAACACTATAGACAAAATAATTGCCGGATGGAGGAGGATGAGAATAACTAAGGAGAGGAATGTTTACTTTAAGCTTCTGAGAGGATCATATGTACAGTGTAGGTTAAAATATAAACTTGCAAAAATGCAATTAATGGAATCTGTTTAACCCAGAAATTGTTTTTTGTGGATTTAAATTAGAACGTTGAACAAAGATTCTTTTTAACAAATAAACCCTTTGTTTCTGTGAAGGCCAGTGTACTGTTTCTCTCACAAAATGATACCGGGGTAGTGGAACTGCATTCTACTTTATGCTGATCTCCCTTTTCCTATGTGGGATTGAGGCCAGCTGCCTCTGAGGAACCCATCCCCCTTGTCCTTATGCCCCTGGAAGACCCTCCACACGCCTAGGACTTGGCATGAGTGGATGGGGGAGTGGAAAGTCTAGAGCGTCTAGGAGAGATATATCATTTATCCTTGGTGAGAATGAGCAAATCTACTACCAAGTTTATGCAGCTGAAGGCTGAATGCGTGTTTTGGTGGATCCCTAGAGTAGCAATGGTTTGTGGAAGCCCTGGCACCACAGGTCTTTTTGAGCCATAATGGCCATGGATCAGTGGAGCACTTGGCTCTGGGGCTGAGGAGGAAGCCATTTGCAGAGATATCCCTGTGTTTTCGAGCAGATTTACATGTGTCTGTGTGGAACTAGCGGTAACCCTGAAATTTGGAGATTTAACGTTTGTTCCCCTGGAGGGGGACTCCAGAAAGATTACCCTCCCCAAGTCCTACAGTCCCCCTTGTTCCTACAGTCCCTGCTGCTATTCTATAGGATAAGCAGGTTTTTGAACAATATTACTATGCATTGCTAGTACTTTAAATATGCCAATTGAATTCAATGGTGCAGCAGTCCCAGTCATTTCAATGAGATGTTTAGTAATGAAAGAGTACTGTGAAGAAGCTAATCAAACCATTCATGCAAGACAATGCTCCATCCGTACCACACAGAGCACCAGTGCAAACAGCTTATTCAGACTATGAAATATTATTCTAAGCCAATGTTTTTCAAACTACAGTCCATGGAGAACTGGCTCATTACACTGTGCTAACTCTCCTTCTTGCTTTCAGCTGCTAACTCGCATTAAGGGATATTAAATACTTTCTTAATATTAATTTTCCATGTAAGTGATTGCTGTAGTTGCCATGTGGATTTTATGTGATTGCAAATTGGACAACAGGTGTCCACAAGCTGCACTGAAAAAAAGGTTCAGAACCATTAAGGATTCTAAAGAATTTTCAGAACCTGTGCAAATACATTGTTTGAATTAAAAATGCAATCAAATTCTGAGCGCTCCCTCTTCAATAATATTACTAACCCATTCATTTTAAAGACACTTTGCTAACTAGCTATCTGTCTGGACTAAGGTTTTGTGGAATGGAGCTAAGTCTAAGAGCAATGGAGACAATCTGACAAAAAAGTTTGGGGAGCACCAGTTAAGCAGGATAGAGCTCTGCTGCTTCAAAAGTTGATTATTTTTAGAACAGTATCACTGTTTGGCTTGGGGCTTCCCTAGGTCCAGGCTACTTTTTCAGATATGGGAAAATGGATTCTGTAGGGATGATGCCACTGAATAAAGAGTATTGAATCTGAAATATAGACCATACAGGTCACTTGTTTGTAGCAATTTTCAGCACTAGATCCTGCTTCTATCCAGGGAAATGACAAACTCTTCTTTTCAAGGATCACAGATTTTATTTGCACATCAACCATGTTAAGTGAAAGAGAAAACAGAAAGAATCTATTGAGGCTATGTCAGAGAGGACACTGCTAGATAGTCACATCCCCAGAAGACTCAAATGGCCTTATTAGTTCCCATGCTGCATACACTGAGATGGAACTAATTGTTGTTAATTAAGGCTGTGAGTCTTTCATGGAGGTCACAGAAGTCACGGATTCCATGACTTTCTGGGACCTCCGTGACTTCTGCAGCTGCAGCGGCTAGTGTGGCTGACCCCAGGGTCAGTTGGGGTGGCCTGGCGGCCAGCCGCACCAGCCGCTGCTTGGGTAGCCCCAGGCAGCTGGTCCCAGGCGCTGCTCTGGAGCAGCGGTCCGCGAGCAGCAGTGGCACCCCAGGCTGTCCTCACCCCAGCAACAGTGGCGGAGCCATGAGCCACCCCCGCCCCCAGGAGCAGCAACAGGCCCTGGCCCCATCTCAGGAGCAGCAGTGAGCACCAGAGCATGCCCCCTGCCACAGTAGCAGCATCCACTGGAATGCCTCCCTCTCCTCACCTAAGATTTAATTAGGGGTAATTTTAGTAAAAGTCATGGACAGGTCATGGGCAGTGACTTTTTATTTATTGCCTGTGATATATCCATAACTTTTACTAAAAATACCCATGACTAAATCATAGTCTTATTGTTAATGCATAGTCCGTCAGCTCAGAGATATAGATAACTTTAGCTCCCCAACTGAGAATTAGAAGTATGCTTCAGTTTGTGTCATGTTGTGTATTCCATCTTCCTTATTTCATTCAAATTACCAGAAGCTGGGATGGAAGACAGGGGTAGATCACCCTATAATTTCCTTACTTTGTACACTCCCACTGAAGCTCTGGTATGGGCCACTGTCAGAGACAAGGTACATGGTAATATGGACTATGGTCTGACCCAGTATGGCAGCTCTTATGTAAATTCCTCTTAACACTCACCATTGAGAAGTGACTGGAGAGAAAAGGTTAAACCAAACAACCCAAATTAATGTGATTAGCAGAATTTGTACATACCTTATGGAGTAAGTATTCAATCCTGTTATTCTTACTCTGTCCTTTCTCATTGTTCTCTTGCTCTCTCTCTTTTTTTAAATATCTAATTGTAATGCTCAAGTATTGCCATGTTGTATCTCTTTGGGGCAGGGATGCTCTTTCCTTGTTTTGGTGAGGTACCTGTTGCATTTCTGAGTGCTTGAAAATTAATTATGAATAATATTCCATGCCATTCTCTACTCTTTATCATATCCTGTTTGTTTTACAAACATCCTATCAATATATAGTAGAATGGGAGGTTGGCGCTATTCACCGATGAAAAAATGAGGGTTGACCAGTATCTCTTACAGATAGGTGGTATGAAGGTGGACATAAAAGTATGTCTCTTTCCATAAGAAAATGTAGTGAGTAAGTCTGAGCCTAATGGATGGGCCCTTAGTCTAACTTGCTGAGATCGGTGATCTCAGTGAGTGTCTTACTAGCTTTGAAACACAAAACTAGTCAAATTTCTCTGAAGTTTTGTAGTTATCGCTTGTGTCAAAGTGCACTGGGTGAAAGGTAACAGGGGTGTCCATCTGGATTAAAAGATTATTTTTATACAAAGTACCTTGCCTGGCTACTACAACACTTTGATACCTGTAAAGATACTGGAACAAATTATTAAATAATCAGTTTGTAAGCACCTATAGGATAATAGGATTTTAAGGAATAGCCAGCAAGGATTAGTCAAGAACAAATCATGCCAAACCAATCTAATTTTTTTCTTTGGCAGGGTTACTGGTTTAGTGAATGGGGAGAAGCAGTAGATGTGATATACCTTGAGTTTAGTGAGATTTATGACCCAGGGCCGCATGACATTCTCTTAAGCAAGCTAAGGAAATTTGATCTAGATGAAATGATTATAATGTAGGCCTGCAATTGCTTGAAAGACTGCTCAAAGAGTAGCTATGGTTCTCTGTAAAACTGGGAGAATGTATTGTAGTCACACTGGCATCAGTCTTGGGTTTGGTACTACTCAGTACTTTCGTGAATGACTTGGATAATGGAGAGGAGAGTATGCTTATAAAATTTGCAGATGTCATCAAGCAGGGTGGGGCAGTAAGCACTTTGGAAGACAGGATTAGAATTCAAAACAACTTTGAGAAGTTGGAGAATTGTTCTGAAATAAGATGAAATTCAAATAAGACAAGTGTGAAGTACTGTACTTAGGAAGAAAAAATCAAATACACAGCTACAAAATGGGGGATGATTGACTAAATGGTAGGACTGCTGAAAAGGATCCGGGAGTTAGAGTGGATCACAAATTGAGTCTGAGTCAACAATGGGATGCAGTTGCAGTCATTCTTGAGTGTATTAAAAGAATGTCGTATGTAAGACACAAGAAATAATTGTCCCGCCCTACGTGGCACTGATGGGACCTCAGAACATGAACTGTGTCCAATTCTAGGTGCTGCACTTTTAAGAAAGATGTGGGTAAATAGGAGAGAGTGCAGGGAACAGCAATACAAATGACAAAAGGTTTAGAAAACCTGACCTATGAGGAAAGATTAAAAAAACTGGGCATGTTTAGTCTTGAGAAAATAAAACTGAGTGGGGACCTGATAACAATCTTTAAATGTATTAAGGGTTGTTATAAAGAGGACTGTTATCAATTGTTTTCCATGCCCACTGAAGTAAGACAAGAAGTAATGGACTTACTCTGCCACAGGGGAAATTTAGGTTAGATATTAGGAAAAACTTTCTGACTATAAGGGACGTTAAACTGTGGAATAGGCTTCTGAAGTAGTTTACCGAATCCCTATCTTGGAGATTTTTAAGAACAGGTTGGACTAACACCTGTCAGGGATGGTCTAGGTTTACTGGGTCCTGCCTCAGTACAGGGATGACCTCTTAATGTCCCTTCCAGCCCTACATCTCTATGATTCTATGCTCATAAAACAAATGTTACAGTGAAAGTTATTGTACTGTACTCCTAAGCCTTCTATAACTCCATTCACATGTGCTCAAAATGTTCTAGTTTTTGGCAGAGTTTTTCCTTATGTGGTAACAAACGGCATCAGTAACATGTGCTAATGTATTAGTACATGGCTTATGTCTTCTCTCCCTTGAATGCTGGTGTCATAAATATAAAGGGAAGGGTAAATATCTTTAAATACCTCCCGGCCAGAGGAAAAACCCTTTCACCTGTAAAGGGTTAAGAAACTAGGATAACCTCGCTGGCACCTGACCAAAATGACCAATGAGGAGACAAGATACTTTCAAAGCTGGAGGGGTGGGGGAGAGAAATAAAGCTTCTCTCTGTCTGTGTGTTGCTTTTGCCCGGACCAGAGCAGGAATGCAGGACAGAATTCCTGTAAAGGGTTAATAAGCAATCTAGTTAGATTCTGTTTTGTTTAAATGGCTGATAAAATAAGTTGTGCTGAATGGAATGTATATTCCTGTGTTTGTATCTTTTTGTAACTTAAGGTTTTGCCTAGAGGGATTCTCTATGTTTTGAATCTGATTACCCTGTAAGGTATTTACCATCCTGATTTTACAGAGGTGATTCTTTTACTTTTTCTTCAATTAAAATTCTTCTTTTAAGAACCTGATTGCTTTTTCCTTGTTCTTAAGATCCAATGGTTTGGGTCTGTGTTCACCTATGCAAATTGGTGAGGATTTTATCAAGCCTTCCCCAGGAAAGGGGGTGTAGGGCTTGGGGGAATTTTGGGGGGAAAGACATTTCCATG
This sequence comes from Dermochelys coriacea, assembly GCF_009764565.3. Classification (NCBI taxonomy): domain Eukaryota; kingdom Metazoa; phylum Chordata; order Testudines; family Dermochelyidae; genus Dermochelys; species Dermochelys coriacea. Next base: position 83,354,513 of record NC_050068.2, read on the forward strand.
GGAGCACTTTCCTGGTTATATTTTGTTAGGCACTTGGTGGTGGCAGCAATAAAGTCCAGAGACAAAAGGTAAAATAGTTTGTACCTTGGGGAAGTTTTTACCTAAGCTGGTAAAAATAAGCTTAGGGGGTTTTTCATGCAGGTCCCCTCATCTGTACCCTAGAGTTCAGAGTGGGGAAGGAACCTTGACAGCTGGATTCACTTTTCTGGGAGCAAATGGCCTATCTGCACCATGACAGTATGAGCAGTACAGCTACAGCAATTTAATTAATTCTTTTTTCCGATTTCCCATTCATGCCTGAGGTTGTTTATATTTTATTCTATCATGACAAAACAATAGCACAGTGGTATCAAAGATAATTTTCAATAAGGCCATAGGAGTGCACTTTTCTGAAGGGATACTCCAGTCCTACTATCTCTACTACGGCATTGACATCAGATGCTAAAATGTTGAGTAGGCACTGTCATTTCTGAACATCTTCTATGGGTATTACTTTTTGATCTGTGATAATTTCAGTTTGCAAATATTTCCGTCAGCTAAACTGGATATTAAAAATTGACATTCAGATACATTTAAAAAAAACCCCTCCCTTTATGTATTTGCTTGTAGCAAGCAGGAGATAGGTACATAACATGCAGATTTTGTACCTGCCTTTTTAAAAAAGGCCTTCAGATTTATTAGTTTTGTATTTTGTAGCTCCTGTGCTATCAATTGCTGGTAGACATCAGGTTTGCTGATACCATAATCTCAACAATATTCTCCTATAAAGTTTAGGTAACAGTGTAGAGGTTACAGATGCAAGCTTACTTCTCACTGATTCAATGATACGATTAAATGTAGCCCGAAAATGTGCTAAAAGTTTAGCAATGTGCAGCTGAAGAAGTAGCTGGTATGATTTTCTCTCTCACTTTCTCTGGTGTCATTAAAAATATTGGCCTAACCTACAGAATAAAGAGGTAGAAAGCAAACCCATTTTGATTGTGTGGAAGCCTGTTACATCTCTTACATTTCTAGGGGTTAAGACTATTTTCACTGACCGAGGACAGTGTTAAATTGTTGGCAGGTTTTGTATTTTAACATTTATCGATCTGCTGCATTAAAATATTACACTATGATACATGGACTGTAGGGTACTCAATGAAGAAAATGATCCCATAATTTGAGTAGGACCTATAAATGAGAACAATGAATCAAGTGGAGCCACCAGAGTAGAAAAGGAAGGTCACTACAGTGATGAAGTACCAATAGGAGAAAGCCATGAAGAGGTAGGAACTGTGGGTACTTGAGGATAGGGGAAAAGAACTAGTGAGAGGTAGGTAAGACCTGGAGGGACTCATAAAAATAGTGCAGTAATGGCTCAAAACACTATAGCCTTTCATTTGGTTTATTTGCGCTTTATGGTGCTTACATATTTCATACTGTATATCTGTGCACATGTGGGTACCTTGCACCTGCAACATGGAGGGCTAAAAATGGGAAGACATTAGGAGGTATTGTATGTGTGTGTATGCATGCGCGCGTGGGGGAGGGCTTTAAAAAAATTAGGACAGATCAAGAAGACTGACTGACTGAAGGTATGTGAGAAAGTGGAGCATGTGACGGTCATAGAGCACGTCCACATTACTCCACCATTATGCATGACTCGATTTGACTTCTGATTGCTGTTACAGAAGTTTCCTTATGAACAACCCAGTGGGCAAAGATTTAGAGAAGCATTAATGCCAATCCATGGATGGGCAGGGAGCTGATGCTGACTTTGATCCTGAAAGTCCTTCACATGCACAACTCCCATTGACTTTAGCAGACTGATGCCATGCAGGATGGGGCTCATTATGTGAGCAGAGAGGTCAATACAGATTTACTAGAGGTAGAGTATTTTACCTCCACAACAGTAAGCTAAATGTTCCCCTGTGAATGGCACCTCACATCACTTACTGTGCTGGCTCAGCCTGCCTAGCCATCTATATTTATCACTTTCACAAACCTTACTGAATAAGTATAGGCTCCCCTCATCTCTCCCCCTCCCCCCCACTCGTGGCTTTTAAACAGGAAGGAAGTATCATTTTCTTCTCCTAGCACAAAGAGAGCTCTAAGCATCTAATTACAGTTACTGTGAGCAAATGGAACCAGAAAAGCACTTCTCTGTAGCTAAAATGCACATGCAGGGCTCTCTCTGACTTTTCCCAGACTAAGACTGAAATATCTGCTCTCTAAATTATTCCATTGCTTTACAGAGGAAGTATTAATTACATGACTGCAAATGTAGATCAGGGTAGGATGTAATTACAGGGCAGGCTTTGTGTCTGTTGTCCAAGAGAATTAGACAGGAAGTGTTCCTGATGCCAGCAGTTTCAGGTGTTTTGCAGCCCATTATATTTCACAGTTCTCACCAGGTCTTAAAGGTGGATCAGGTGACACTTTCTGATGCCCTATTGTCTGGAAAATCCACAAAGCTGCTGTTACCACAGGGACATGATTTTTACAAGTCTGGAGGTTTTGAATTTTATAGAAAAAAATGTGAACTAAAATCCAGTCTGGGTTTCCTCTCCTCGACACCACTACCCCCTTCAAAATAGACCTTTCTTTCAGCTTTGCTCCCAAGTTTTCTTAATTTTAACCCTGTGTTTGCTCTGGATGCATCTGTGTATGTGTACCGCATTCATTTTACTAATAGATTGGCATATTACACTAGTCCAAGAGTTAATGGGTCATAAAAGGTAGATCATGTTGTGTATTGACAGAGAACTGTTTGAAGATATTTTTCAGTTTTTTTTTGTATAAAACTTTACCAACTCCCCACATCCCCTCATAAGATACCAGTAATATGGAGAAGTAATTTGACGGACTTAGGATCTATGCAGAATGATTTTCAGGGAGCAAGACAGCACTGGGCTGGCACAGGGTAACGTGACAAAGAAGTCATCTTCACACCTGCACCATAGGAACATGAATGGAAAAGCCATAAGGAACTTTTTCCCTTGTGTGTACACAGTCCAGCATGCAGGATAGGATTGCTAACTGTCTAACCACACAAACCCAAACACTCTTGCCCTGCCCCTGCTCCGCCCATTCCCTGAGGCCCCACCACTGCCCATCCCTTCTCCAAGGCCCTGCCCCCCCCACTCCATCCACCTTCCTCCATCGCTTGGTCTCCCCAACCCTCATTCACTTACACTGGGCTAGGGCAGGGGGTTGGAGTGTGGGGGGGCAGGGTCTGGGCTGGGGGTAGGGCTGAGGTGTTCAGAGTGTGGAATGGGGCTCTGGGCTGAGCCTGGGGCAGGGGTTTGGGGTGTAGGAGGGGGTTTGGGGTACAGGGAGGGGACTCAGGGCTGGGGCAGGGGTTGGGGTGCCGGGGTGGGGGTGGGCGGTCTTTGGCTGGGCAGCGTTTCCCTTGAGTGGGTTCCCAGAAGTGGCTGTCATGTCTGGCTCCTAAGTGCAGGGTCGGCCAGGGGGTCTCTGCATGCTGTCCCCACCACAATTGCCAGTTCTGCAGCTCCCATTGGCCAGGAACTGCAGCTAATGGGAGCTGTGAGAGGCGGCAACTGCAGGCAGGGGTAGCATGCACAGCTGCCTGGCTGCCCCTGAGCCACGGAGCTGGACATGCTGGCCGCTTCCGGGAGCTGCGTGGAGCCAGGCTGTCTGCTTAAGCCCTGCTGCATTGCTAGAGTTAGTTGTTAAATACTGTGAATTTTCATTTCTTCCTCACTCCTTTGGCCTTTCTCAAGCTTCCCGCCTAACTATTCCTTTGAGATCATTCTATCTGTTGTCCTTGTGCCCATAGGCGCTGACTTTTCTTTTTCCTGGTAGGTGCTCCATCCCGCCTCCATCCTTCCTGCAAGGCTCTGACCTCACTTTGCCTCTTCCTGTCCCCACCTCACACTCTCCCCCATCCCCCTGCCTGACCTTCGCTCACTCCTCTCTGCCCCCTTCCCCAAGACCCCACCTCCTTCATTCCACTGCTGGCTCATCTCCACCCTCCAGTCCTTACCACCAGCTGCCAAACAGCTGATCGGTGGCCAGCCCCAGCCCGCCCAACAGCTGTGGCTGAGGAGTGTTGATCACCCCATATTCTTTTCTGTGGGTGCTTGAGCCCCAGAGCACCCATGGAATTTGCGCCTGTGCTTGTGCCTTCTATCTAGGCATTTCCCTACTATCTGGGTATCGTCGAGATGAATAAGCACCATCTTCCGTGCTGCCTCTCAGATTGGAGTAGACTCCCGCTTCCTTTGTGCCAGCTGACCAACATCCCTAAGATACACGTTTTTAAGCCTTTCAGTGAGAATACACCAAAGCAATATAATTTAGCATATTGCACTATTTTGAGATTGGACCTCCTGGTCTTTGTTTGTATTGAATAAAATATAATTTTATTGCTTGCTAAGCACCAACAATGTGTTCAGCACTGTACCAATCAAAGAAAGAGTCATTCCTGGCCCTGGAAAGCTCTAACGTCCCTATGTTGCAAACAGATAAGCCAATGACAACCCTTACTCTTGCATGGAATCCCCATTACACTGGGTCTTCAGGCAAAAGTAAGATTGATGTGTGCTCTTGATGTCATATATTGTGTGATTCCTTTTTAATCATCTAAACATTGAGAATTAGCCATCATCTAACTTTTGTATCAATTCCTGATATGCATTTTATGTTTTCTACTAGAATCTAACACCTTCATATTGCATTTCAAATAAAGAGAATGAGTAGAAACTGGATTTCTTTTATTTATTTAAAATTATATAAACAGTATTGGTGCTTAGATACCATAGTGACATGTGCCATAGAAATTCCTAAAATAGATAGGATAACTATTACATATAGGCAGACCCCATGAATACAGGCATTTAGTATATACACAGCATACATAGTATAGTGAGATGTGGAAAATGTTTACATTCATTCTTGAAGGAATGACCTTAATAATTCATTCTGGGTTCTACCTCTCATGAATTATATTTGGCTCACTTGTGGGATATTTTCCATATCTTGAAAGGCTCCTATAAATTCTGATATTTTCCTAAGTGTGGAAATAATTAGTATGAGTAGTAATCATGATGTCACAAATTTGCAAGTTATTTTCATAGTTGTGACTGCTAGAAACATGCATTTCCTGTCTGTTCCCAGATGCAGAGTCCATTCAACGTTTATTTCAGTGAGAATTGGAATTTGGTGTGTGTATTTTTTTAAAAGAGAATTTTCCTTTCTCTCAAATATTCTTTTAATTACCTAGACACTGTGCATCAGTTAAGCATCATGTCTCTTGCATATGGGTAAGGACTGCCCTGGTCCTGCCCCTAGTCTGACAGTCTCTTTGCTGTTAAGGAGGATGAAAGTCTCAGAAGGAGAGCATCAGGCTGGAGTGGAGAGAAACTATCCTATATTTGGGACCCTCCTTCCAGATGATGTCATGGCATCCTCTTGCACTGAGGACACCCCTCCAGGGGAGGGAACCTCCATTACCAGAAAGAACCAGGTAACGGTAATAGGGTTTTTGATTATTAGAAATATAGATGTGGGGTTGGTGATGATCAGGAGAACCTCCTGGTGAACTGCATGCTGGGTGTAAAGGTTGCAGACCTCCCAAATGTCTAGACAGACTCGTGTGTGGTGCAGGGGAAAAGCTAGTGGCCATGACACATATAGATACCAATGACATAGGGAAAGGCAGAAGAGAGGTTGTGGAGGCCAAATTTAGGCTGCTAGGTAAGAGATTGACGTCCAGAATCTCCACAGTAGATTTCTCTGAAATGCTTCCAGTTCCATGTGCAGGCCAGGGAAGACAGGCAGAACTGCTGTGTCTTAATGTGTGGATGAGATGATGAGAGTAGAGAGGAGAGTTTTAGGTTTATTAGGAACTGGGGAAACTATTGGGAAAGGAAGAGCCTATAAAGGAAGGATGGGCGCCATCTAAACTAAAATGGAAATGGACTGCTGGCACATAAAATTAAAAAGGTTTTAGAGGCTGGGGGACACCAAACAGGTGTGAAGGAGCACACAGTTCAAGCAGAGATGTCCCTTAGGTATGAATTTATTACAGGGGGAAATCTATATCCTAGTAAAGAGGATAGGAAAGAAGTTGGTGAAGTACAAATAAAAGCTAATAAGGAACAGTCAAACATAAAAGAGTCATTCTTAAATGTAACACATGAAGTCAAGCAACTGAATAGTGACAAAATGTTCAAGTGCTTTTATACAAATGCTAGACGGCTAAATACTAAGCTGGATGAACTCAAGTGCCTGGCATTAAAGATGGATATTAATATAATAGGCATTGCAGAAACTTGGTGGAATGAGGATAATCAATGGGACACGGTAATACCAGGCTACAAAATATATAGGAATAAGCAGGATCTGAATGAATTCTCCCCGACAGCTAGCTGAGAGGGGAAGAGACCTCCGGAGCAAAGTGTATTTACGTTAACACACCTACTCTGCTGAGATATCCAGCAGACAGAGTGGTGTTACTCAAGAACATGAGGCAGAAGGCACTGCCTGACGCACCCTGGGGTGGGTGTCCTGCTCAAAGTTTTATGATTTATGAGTTCTGCTTGTGACATTTTCCCTAATTAGTGTCGATGACTTCCCTCCTTTCATTAAAAGTTTATTTTCTACACTCAGGTTTCAGAGTAGCCCCTCTGCATTTTCCACCAAATGCATCCGATGAAGTGAGCTGTAGCTCACGAAAGCTTATGCTCAAATAAATTTGTTAGTCTCTAAGGTACCACAAATACTCCTTTTCTTTCTACACTCAGACTCTGTGCTTGTGAGTGAGGAAGTAATGCATCCCAGAGGCACCCAGGGGTGGAGTGTAATTTTCCCAGGTTACTGGGTGGGGGCTCGAGCTGGTTCAGTATTGTATTGTTGGAATGGAGCCCCTAGATATTGAACCCAGCCCTGGTTGCTGCTGCCTCCACCTGGCAGGAGGGTTACATAGCAATGACAGAGTAGGTCGTGCTGATGGGGGAGGAGCACTATATGTGAAAGAAAGAATAGAGTTAAATATAGTAAAAATCTTAAATAAATCAAGCACTACCTTAGAATCTCTATGGATAGAAATTCTATGCTTGAATAATAAGAGTATAGCAGTAGGAATATTTTATTGACTACCTGACCAGGATAGTGATGGTGATTGTGAAATGCTCAGGGAGATTAGAGAGGTTACAAAAACAGAAAACTCATTAATAATGGTGGATTTCAGCTATCCCCATATTAACTGGGAACAGGTCTCCTCAGGACAGCATGCAGAGATAAAACTCCTAGACTCCATAAATGACTGCTTCTAGAGTAGCTAGTCCTGGAACCCACAATAGAAGGGACAATTCTTGATTTAGTCCTAAGTGGCACACAGGATCTGGTCCAAGAGATGAATATAGCTGAACTGCTTGGTAATACCAACCATAATCTAATTAAATTTAACATCCTTCTCGGGGAAAAATACCAAAGAAACCCATCACATTAGCCTTTAATGTCAAAAAGGGGAATGACACAGAAATGAGGAAGCTAGTTAAACTGAAATTAAAAGAAATCGTCACAAGGGTGAAATACATACAAACTGCATGGAGACTATTTAAAAACACCATAATAGAGACTTGAACTAAATGTATACCCCAAATTAAAAAAAAACCCAAACAATAAGAGAGCCAAAAAAAGGCCACCATGAGTAAACAGCAGAGTAAAAGAGATGGTTAGAGGCAACTTTGAATAGCAACTAGATAAAGACACATTTTTTTAAGTATGTAAGAAACTAGGAGTCAGTAGTGCCACTGGATGATCGAGGTGCTAAAGGAGTATTCAAGGAAGGCAAAGACTTTCCTGAGAAGCTAAATTACTTCTTTGCATCAGTTTTCGCTGCAGCGGATATAGGTGAGATTCCCACACCTGAGCCATTCTATTTAGGTGACAAATCTGATGAACTGTTCCAAACTGAGGTCTCAGTTGAGGAGGTATTGTAACAATTGATAAATTAAACAGTAATAAGTCACCAGGACCAGATGGTATTCACCCAAGAGTTCTGAAGGAACTCAAATAAAAAATTGCAGAACTGCTAACTGTGGTATGTAACCTATCACTTAAATCAGCCTGTGTATCAGATGAGTGGAGGATTACTAATGTAATACTGGTTTCAGAGTAGCAGCCGTGTTAGTCTGTATTCGCAAAAAGAAAAGGAGTACTTGTGTCACCTGAGAGACTAACAAATTTATTTGAGCATAAGCTTTCGTGAGCTACAGCTCACTTCATCAGATGCATTCAGTGGAAAATACAGTGGAAGATTTATATACATAGAGAACATGAAACAATGGGTGTTACCATATACACTGTAATGAGAGGGATCACTTAAGGTGAGCTATTACCAGCAGGAGAGTGGGGGAAAAAAACCTTTTGTAGTGATAATCAAGGTGGGCCATTTCCAGCAGTTGACAAGAACGTCTGAGGAACAGTGGTGGTGGTGGGGAAATAAACAAGGGGACATAGTTTTACTTTGTGTAATGACCCATCCACTCCCAGTCTCTATTCAAGCCTAAGTTAATTGTATCCAGTTTGCAAATTAATTCCAATTCAGCAGTCTCTCATTGGAGTCTGTTTTTGAAGTTTTTTTTTTGAAGGATAGCCACTCTCAGGTTTGTAATCGAGTGACCGGAGAGATTGAAGTGTTCTCTGTCTGGTTTTTGAATGTTATAATTCTTGACGTCTGATTTGTGTCCATTTGTTCTTTTACGTAGAGACTGTCCAGTTTGACCAATGTACATGGCAGAGGAGCATTGCTGGCACATGATGTCATATATCACATTGGTAGATGCACAGGTGAATGAGCCTCTGATAGTGTGGCTGATGTGATTAGGCCCTATGATGGTGTCCCCTGAATAGATATGTGGACAGAGTTGGCAACGGGCTTTGTTGCAAGGTTAGGTTCCTGGGTTAGTGGTTCTGTTGTGTGGTGTGTGGTTGTGGTGAGTATTTGCTTCAGGTTGGGGGACTGTCTGTAAGCAAGGACTGGCCTGTCTCCCAAGATCTGTGAGAGTGATGGGTCATCCTTCAGGATAGGTTGTAGATCCTTGATGATGCGTTGGAGAGGTTTTAGTTGGGGGCTGAAGGTGATGATTCTGTTATTTTTTTTGTTGGGCTTGTCCTGTAGTAGGTGACTTCTGGGTACTCTTCTAGCTCTGTCAATCTGTTTCTTCACTTCAGCAGGTGGATATTGTAGTTGTAAGAATGCTTGATCGAGATCTTGTAGGTGTTTGTCTCTGTCTGAGGGGTTGGAGCTGATTTTTAAAAAGGCTCCAATGGTGAAATCCTGGCAATTTCAATCTGGTAAACTTATCTTGGGTACCAGGCAAATTGACTGAACCTATAGTAAAAAATAAAATAATCAGAAATATAGATAAACATGAAATGTTGGAGAAGAGTTAACATGGCTTTTGTAGAGGGAAATCCTGCCTCACCAATCTATTGGAATTCTTTGAGGGAATCAACAAGCATGTGGACAAGGGTGATCCTGTAGATATAGTGTACTTGGACTTTCAGAAAGCCTTTGACAAGTTCCCTCACCAAAGGCTCTTGAGCAAACTAAGCAGTCATGGGATATCAGGGAAGCTCCTCTTATAGATTAGTAACTCATTAAAAGATAGGAAACCAAGGGTAGGACTAAATGGTCAGTTTTCACAATGGAGAGAGATAAATAGCGGGGTCTCTCAAGGATCTGTACTGGGACCAGTACTATTCAACATATTCATAAATGATCTGGAAAAGGGGGTGAGCAGTGAGGTTTGCTATGATACAAAGTTTGCATATGATACAAAACTACTCAAAATAGTTAAGCCCAAAGCTGACTATGGAAGACTTACAAAGGCATCTCCCAAAACTGGGTGACTGGACAAGGAACTAGTAGATGAAATTCAATGTTGATAGGTGTAAAGTATTGCCCATTAGAATAAATAATCCCAACTGTACATACAAAATTATGGGGTTACCACTCAAGAAAGAGATCTTTGAGTCATTGTAGATAGTTCTCTGAAAACATATGCTCAATATGCAGCAGCAGTCAAAAATAACAGAATGTTAGGAACCATTAGGAAAGGGATACATAAGAAAACAGAAAATATCACAATCCCACTATATAAATCCATGGCACACCCACACCTTGAATATTGCATGCAGTTCTGGTCAACCCTTCTCAAAAAAGATTCAGTAGAGTTGGAAAAGTTGCAGAGAATTTTTCCACATAGTTTAAATATTGTAAATATGGGGTTTTTTACAGATGAGATATGGGTCAAAGGTCAAACCTTCATACTGTCACATTCATTAGTTCTTGGTGGGATATCACTATAAGATTTCATGATAGGCTAGGACCACAGCCTATCATGCCAACTAATATTGTCTCATTGTTTTCTTTTACTTCCCTGTTGGCCTTTCTGCAGCCATCTGTTGTCTCTAGTTTTGTATTTAGATTGTAAGCTCTTTGGTACAGGGACTGAAATTTTATTCTGTGTTTCTACAGCACCTAGGACAATGGGGTCCAGGTCCATGACTGGGGTTCCTAGGCACTGTGGTAATACAAATATAAATGTGTTAAGGGGCATCTGAATATGAAGTGAAGAGAATAAAGGTACAAAAAGTTTAGAATAAGACGAGGAGAAGACTAAAGGGTAGTCAGACAAAATATTGTGAGTTAGAAGAGCAGAAGGGTGTGCAAGAGGAAATGGGAACAGAGGTAAGGTAGGAGCAGTATTGGGTGGAGTCTTAAAGGTGAGAATAAGGAGATTCAATGTGATGTGGAACATGAGGGAGGACAGTGAAAGTTGTGCTTTCAGTCCTATATCTGCTAACTAATTGGTAGATTGTGCATTTTTGGAACTTCACTTTTAATGATGGAAAAAATGAGATGCCCCTGCTAAAAAAGAAGGCAATATGCTCTGAAATACTGTTTTCCAGAAGGGCTGTTTCTGGCTAACACATTACTGCAGTCTGTCAGGTGGGATACCAAGGACACACTATTTAAACTGTTTTCTACATCCTAAATTTGTGAATTACATTTGGTGCTGAGAACTACTGAGTTAGGCAAAAAAGTAAAGAACGGCCATAAATCTGTCAGTTGCGTGACTTAAAAACCAAACAAACCACCCTATATAAAGACTCTTTTCAGCACATGGAGTGAGTAGCAAATTGGGCCTGAAGAAACATGTTGCAGAGTTTGATAGTTGCCAACACACTTTCAAGACACCCTCTTTTATGTTTTTCATCCCTCAGTAAGAGCCTAAAATCAGATACATTCAAACCAGCTGGTAAATGAGCCGTAAACAACTTCAGCTGATAAACCTGAGCTGGCTATGGAAAAAGCAGCCACGTGGGCAGTGACTGGAGTGCACAGATGAAGAGACAATGGCAATTGGGAATGATTATAAGGACTTGAAGAGGTTAGAAGAAAGCCTTCTATCTGGTATGTACTGCAGAGGTACATCTGTGCGCCTGCTTGCTCATTGTTTCTAGCATTTATTTTCCATCAAAAAAATGCATCACTCTTTCTTTCTATTGAATAGGGCATGAACCTTCCTTTCCTTCCCTCTCTCTGCCCCCCGTACTTCCTGTGTTCTATGTGTTCTCTATCCACTATCTTTGAGGCCTGGCTACCATGCTTGGACTCCAGGGCTTCTGTAACCTCCTTGCCACATTCTCTGCTGCTTTCTGGCCCATTTGTGCTAGGTCTGTACCCTAATGAACCTCTTTTTGTTGACTGCTTTCTTATTGTCTTTGCTATGCTACGTCACAATGGATTATGCCATGGGTTCTTTATTTGGGAATTATGGCCACCCTGTGACTATATTGCTAAATGAGATGGAGGTCTTGGCTAGATCCTCGTTATGGTGTGGGGTCCTGGTAAGGAAAAGATTGAGAGCCACTGGATAATGGAATCCCAGATTACATCCTATAACACAGAAACCAGCCCAATTCATTGAGAAAGAACATTCAGCCCAACCATAGGCAGAGATGGGCCCAATAACTTCATAGAGTAAGAGGGCAGAGGGTATGCAAATGGCTGGAAGGCTGAAAATTGTGGTAAAACTGGACAAAAATCTAAGTTTCACTAGAAGTGGCAGTAACACTAAGACTTTCCCTCTACATATAAGGCACATGACTGAATCTAAATTGAGCACTAATTAGCTGGAATGCTCTCAAAAGCCTAGGAAATCTCAAAGCAACCCCTCATGCTAATCCCTAATTTTATTGCCATATATTTCGAATAGTTGATCAGACATAGTTGCTATGTTGAATATAGCCAATATTCACAATAATTGGCAATGTTATTGTTTGATTTGTGCATTAGGAGCAACTTTGTTCAGTGAGCAAAATAGAGACCCAGTCATGCATGCACAGGTAGAATCTAAGGCTATGTCTACACTGCACACCTTTTAGTGACATAGTTGTGCCACTACAACTGTGCCGCTAAAACGTGCGCAGTATAGCCGCTGTTTGTCAGCAGGAGAGAGCTCTCCTGTCGACAAAGCGCTGTTCACACCTACGCTTTTTGTTGGCAAAACTTTTATCATTTGGAGGTTTTTTTTTTCACACCTCTGAACGACAAAACTTTTGTCATTCGGGTTCCAGTGTAGACGAAGTCTAAATCAATTCAGATGAGAAGAACTGGAGAATGACTGTGCTAGCAGCAACGTCTGAAATCTACCACTTGAGAGAATTATTTTTAAACAACGAAACATCTGGGGAGTTGGCATCCGTAAAGCAATTAAAGCTAAGGACACATTCATAAATGAGCTATCTCTACAAGCCCATTAAAAGGTATTTAACAAAATGTGGATATTAAATTGTAAAGGTTGTAATACTTGGCTATAATCAAGCCTGAAAGTGGATTAATTAATTTTTCCTACAGAATGTATTCTAAGGGATGAATCAATCATCTCTTTATCATTGTCTTAATGAATGCAATTGCCTTTTGCCAAAGTGTAGGACTAGGCAGCATGATAATGAAGTGAAATTACCTTCTGGAATAGAAATTCATGTTAAAAATGTACGGTTCCCAATATCACACCTCCACAGTGTACAGACCTTTGGCGAAACACCTTCAAAAACATTCTTATTATTTTCAAACAAGTTTTCAGAGTCCGATGTACAGGATTCATACAATGAGTCATCCAACTATCTTCACTTGTCTTACAGCACTAAAGATGCTAAAAGATAGTTTAGACAGGGTACTACAAGTCTTTGGGTGTTGGTGTATTATTTGAGAAAGACCATGCGGGGGAAAATCCCACATTTTAAGCACTTTAGAGATCAGAAACGGTCCTTGGAGAATTTATAATGTATTGAGCTGTGTTTTCTTCAAAAATCTTAAAATTCAGAAGGAGAATGGAAGACAGGAGACTTGTGCTTCTGTCAATCTAATGGCAAACCTGCATGGAATGCCACAAGACTAAAGTCATCCTGATACTGTTTATTTAGACTGTAAAAACTCTGGGTGCACAGACTATCCCTTATGTGACTGTATAGTGCCAACCATAATGAGTGGGATCTCTAGGTATTACTATAACACACATAACAGTAGAGCAGGAGTGTAATGGATAAGAAGATGGTGAAGTTGTACCTATAGCTTCCTGAAAAGATTGAGTGCAGTAAAAATGTTCCTCTATTTAAAAAAGAGCAACTATGTACAGTGGATACTTTTCATGCCTTTGCAGTGCATTAGTTCATGGATTCACACTTGGAATATAATGCTCTCAGATAAGATTTAACTGTAAGTGTCAGTGGGTCCATACTTGGGCAAACTCCCATTGACTTTAATAGGAGTTTGCTTGAGTGAGGACTTCAGATCCTTACTATGAACATTAGTAAGCACCTTTTTGCACAATCTTTTGTTGAAGGGTAAGATTAACTTCTGGCCTAAGTGAATGCAACTCCATTGAAGTTAATAGAGTTTACCTATGTGTGCGAGTAGTTAATCTGGCTGTATGAGTTCACTGGCCAGCATGATTCTCTACCTCCCTTACTGAAAACTTTAATGTTCTCCCTTTTAGCCTTTCTCTTTTATGATAGCCACTTTTAAAGGCCAAAATCTTATAAATCCTTCATTCATAGCCCAGCACGAGGCTTGATTTGTCATAAAATAAATCAGTGTGCTCGCCTCAGGAGGGTACAAACGTATGCTAAAATGATTCTTCCAGCCCCAGCTACAAAGAGCCAAATACTATATTTTTAAAAACCATGTTGCATTTAGTGCTCATTATAATGGACTTTCTTATTTATTCAGATGTTTTTTCAGTTATCTATGGTAAAAATGAGCCACCTGATATTAAACAGTCTTAGCTTGATATTCGTTGCTTTACCAGATTTGACTTAGGGTTGATTTTTATACCATAGAAACTAAGTTTTACAGAAAAAGAAATATCAATTCTGTTTCCTAATAAGAGAAAAACAGTTTAGTGTTCTGGAAACAATATCATATATGCTAAATATTGCAAATGATCATCCAGTTGGATCATGCCAGCCAGACCAGCATGTGGATGGGACCCTCTGCATGTGGGCTCACTGCTCCTACACAGAGGAGAGGCTCAGCTGCCTCTCAGGAAAAGATAATACAGCATAGCACTTAGAGGTGTATTATCTTTGTCAGAAGGCCCTCTTTATGCAGCAACTGAGGGAGCTTTGCCTCTGACTCTCTTGTACTAGCACTACAATGGAACTGTGTTAAGGGACAGGGTCCACAAGAGACCTCTCTGGGGAATCACAGAGTTCCACATGGTTTGTTCTGTGGAGTAGGAGCAAACCAGACTCTCTTCTCTTACCCTCCCAGCATCCCTGCAAGACCAATATGGGGAAGCTGAGAGGAAGTCCTTATGAAATGAATCCCTGCTACAGAGGGGTGAGGGTTGTTGCATGGGTTTTCCAGCATAATGCTCACTACTCTTTTGTTTCCTGTTGTTAACATATACCCACAGATTGCTAAATTCTATGATTTTTAAAATAAAATAAAGGATTATAATTCTAAAATGTCCCTTGTTTCAAAGGACATCACTGAAAATTACCTCTGTTCCACACCGATTTGTATTCTCACTTTTATTTTGGAAAATATTTACATCAGAAATAAAGAACTGTGACACTGAGATTAGAGAAAGTGTTGTTTACTTTAAAAGTTGAATGGCATCTTAATTTGTAAGTTACATCCAACTATAAACTAAACCCTCTTACATTCTCTTAGATAAATTCAGACCTGCTTTACCATTGTGTAAGGGTTATAGGAGGGTGCAACTTACATATCAAGGAATTGGAAGTTAAAGTAAAGTGGGGGTTATGACCACTTAAACTCCATTACACATTGGTAGAGTGAGCCTAAATAAGTCAGAGTATGTAAAAGTGAATGAAATGGTGTTTCACTTTTACCAACTTATTCATCTCTTTTAAATTTGGTCAGCTGTATAAACTACCATGAAAACAAAATATGGCATATGCCAAAATAATCAGTTTCCCATCAGTTCTTAACTTCAAAAAGTTATTAATTATGTCTTTCAGAAAGTGTCAAGGATCTAAATGAAAATCAAAGCTAATATCTAATGTTAGAGATCATGAAATGAAATTTAAGGAAAATCCAGTCTTTACAATTCTTTTACCTGCAGCTTCAAGGATTGAATTTAATGATCCATAGATAAGGCCAGAACTAATTTTAGATGTGTTACACAGATTTGATACAACTCTGCTGAATCCTATAAAGAATAACCTATTCAACTTTTCTCCAAAGAGGGCTTCAGCTAGTATTAGTGGAGTTTTCCTGCGGCTTCAGATGTAATTACAGCACCACACAGGTAACATTCAGTCACTTTTTAATTTAAAAAGACAAAAATATTTCATATGGCTCCAGGACTGTGAAAAAAATTTCTCTGTAGCAAAACTGTTGGAGAAAAACAATCATTTTCCTGCTTTTGAATACAATGTTAAATTTTGTGAGTTTGCCTTAAATTTTTGCTTGTTCTCTTTCTAAAAGGAAAAAAAATACACACAAAGATATCTGCTGTTTTACCAAGATAAACTGTTTTGCTGTAAAACTGGAATATCTCTACATGCTTGTGCTCCATATGATCCACTTCCTTGCCTTCATGTCCCACCCCGACAGCAACTGGTGGGACCTGCTGTCACCGGTGGATGGCAAGGAGCCCTGATGGGACAGCCTGTTCTCCACAATAGTTCCACGGCCCACAGGGGACCTCCGAGATCATGGATCCACAAAGGAGCCACCAATTGGAGTGTGCTTTGCGTGCATCACAGGTCACCTGACACATGCCCTTTTTGCAGTGAGGGAGACCCTGGCACAGAGCTACATAGAGTATGTCGGTATGCAACCCCTTTTCTGGCTCCTCCAGAACCTCCTGCTGAGATTCTGGCTGCACTTTTCTCTGCGCCTCTTTGTATTTGCACACCCCATCTGTGGCCCCACAAAGTTGTGAGACCTCCTTGTCAGCCTGCTCCTAGCTTTGACCACCATGGCCGTCTGCCAGACCAGGAGGAGGAACCAAAGGTCCATCTAGCCCAGTATCCTGTCTTCTGACAGTGGCCAGTGCCAGGTGCTTTGGGAGGAATGAACAGAACAGGTAATCATCAAGTGATTCATTCCCTGCCACCCAATCCCAGCTTCTGGCAAACGAGGCTAGGGACACCATCCCTGCCCATCCTGGCTATAGCCGTTGATAGGTCTATCCTCCATGAATTTATCTAGTTCTTTTTTGAACCCTGTTATAGTTTAGGCCTTCACAACATCCTCTGGCAAAGAGTTCCACATGTTGACTGTGCATTGCATGAAGAAATACTTCCTTTTGTTTGTTTTAAACCTACTGCCTATTAATTTCATTGGGTGACCCCTAGTTCTTCTGTTATGAGAAGGAATAAATAACACTTCCTTATTTACGTTCTCCACACCAGTCATGATTTTATAGCCCTTTGTCATATTCCCCCCTTAGTCATCTCTTTTCCAAGCTAAAAAGTCCCAGTCTTATTAATCTCTCCTCATATGGCAGCTGTTCCATACCCCTAATAATTTTTATTGCTCTTTTCTGTACCTTTTCCAATTCCAATATATCTTTTTTGAGACGGGGCAACCACATCTGCACACGGTATTCAATATATGGCCATACATAGATTTATATAGAGGCAACATGATATTATTTTCTATCCCTTTCTTAATGATGTGCAACATTCTGTTAACTTTTTTGATGGTTGCTGCATATTCAGTAGGATGTTTTCAGAGAGCTATCCACAATGACTCCAAGATCTCTTTCTTGAGTGGTAACAGCTAATTTATACCCATCATTTATATGTATGGTTGGGATTATGTTTTCCAATGTCCATTACTTTGCTTTTATCAACATTGAATATCATCTGCCATTTTGTTGCCCAGTCACCCAGTTTTGTGAGATCCCTTTGTAACTCTTCACAGTCTATTTTGGACTTAACTATCTTGAGTAGTTTTGTATCATCTGCAAATTTTGCCACCTCACTGTTTACCCCTTTTTCCAGATAATTTATGAATATGTTGAATAGGAATGGTCCCCATACAGACCCCTGGGGGGGACACCACTATTTACCTCTCTCCATTCTGAAAACTGACCATTTATTCCTACTCTTTATTTCCTATCTTTTAACCAATTACTGATCCATGAGAGGACCTTCCCTCTTATACCATGACAGTTTACTTTGGTAAGGCACTTTGTCAAAGGCTTTCTCAAAGTCTAAGTACACTATATCCACTGGATCGCCCTTGTTCACATGCTTGTTGATCCCCTCAAAGCTCTCTGCTCTATGACTGTAGGGCCTGTTTCTGCTTCCTCCTTGTCTCACAGCTCTGGGCAACATTCCTGTGGGCAACGTCCACTGGCTTCTGGGACTCCTCTGAGGAGCAGTGTGCACTGTCTGGGGTTCTCTGCTTGGTGTCTCCCTCTGGATTCTTTGTTTTGGCCGTATGTCTTTCATTCCTGTCTGTTTTCTCTTTTTTTTTGTCCTCCCTGCCTGGTTTAGGAGGTGTTCCTTTAGTTTCAAGCAGGCCTAGGCCCACCCATCCCAGTACCCACAATACGTACAGATGGTATCAGCTTCCACCTTAGTTGTAGTACAGGATAGTCTTGGGGCAAAAATACAGACCAGAGTCAGGCAATCCGAAGTCAATTCCCATTTTTGCTGCAGGCTAGCTGTGTTAACTTTGGTCAAGTCACTTAACCTGCAAGCTTGAATCCTGGGGTGGAAACTTAGACTAACATGTGGACATCAGCATAGAAGAAGAAGAATGATTTACTGGACAGCTGGGGTGGATAACCTTAAACTCAATGTTCTCTCAAACTGGGTTGTGTGAAGCTTTTCCAGGAAACATGAAACAAATCTAAAAAGGACTGGGAAGCTGGGAGGGAAGCCTATGAAAGAGTCTCCCTTTCAAAGTGGTCTGAATAATGGGCAAGTTGGAGAATCACTGTATATAACTAAAGCCATTGACAAGTTTGAAAAAAAGGAGGTCCAATCCTCAAAACTCTGTTTGGCATAACTGAGGAAAAGCATGAGAAACTTAGATTTGAGTCACCTTGGTGATGACCCTGGTATAATTTAGGGTGACCTCAAGGCTGTTATAAATTACATCTGTTTCTAAGGGCCGTTACACCATCTGAGAATTGCAAGACCACAGTACGTTCTGGTCTCCCCTTGGTACACACCCTAAGTATGTCTGGGAATATGTGCAGCAAGAGGATATGGTATAGAGCCACTTACTTTGGCTCTACAGAGGCCAAAGATTTCCCCTTCTGAGGGAATCCTCAGCTCCCTACATAGGGCAGTTTTGAAGAACATTTGTGTTGCCAGAGTAGTGCAAAGGAGCCCTTAGTCTATACTTTACAAATGCTGGAGCAATACACAACTGAAAAGGTCAGCTCTTCCTTCTTCTGTGGAATGAGAAGTTGGAGGCCTGGAGTGCCAAAGAGTTCTCTGAATTTGAAGGCATCTTCCCACCTATATATCAACTACACATTTAAATTGCTTCCTTTTGTAATCTATTAAAATGTTGTAGGTGAGCTGTGTTCTATTACCTCAGAATTAAGGTTCCGGTGGTGTCTTATGCCCTTCTAGAACTTCAAGATCAGCTACACTCAAACTCTGAAAACCAGGAAATTAAGGGAACACAAATATAAACTTCAGAGACCCTGGAAATGGACAGTTAAAGTACATGTCATCCTTGCAACTCAGCCTTAACTCTAGAGCTGGCAATAGCCACTGTGAATGGTTGAGTGATGGGGGGCGGGGGGGCTAGGGGTAACATAGTAAGTAGACATGAGGAAGTTCTAAGAAAATGTGCCATTGTGTGTGTTGTCCTGAGTTCTACAGATTAGTGTTGCAGCATTAACTGCATGCTGTCCAGCTGCGTTCACTGTGTTAAGTTTAGTTTTATTGAATGGTGGAGGTTTAATTGGAACAGGTTGGCAGAACTATCACCATGATCTGAAGAGAAGGGCATGTACTTTGAAGGATGCTTCATTTCAGCATTGAGTTCTGAATGTTGTGTCAGTAGCAGTGCACGGGGTGGTCTTGTCATGGGGATTGTCAGCAGTGGTGTTAAACATGACAGTGGTCTCTGGGAAGTAGTGAAGGGTAAGTGAAAGCAATGTCTCGGAAGGAATCCTCAGGGCAAAGGTGAAGGGGTGGTAGAATCTAGCAAGTCTGGGGTGGTTTGTGTGGAGTAGGTTTGAGTGCCTGCCAGATATAGGTACTCCTATTTGCTATGCCTGATATAAATCCGAGTTTTGCTTTAGTAAAGAGAGAGTGTTAGATTTTGTCCTACAACGTTCATGTGGCTCAGTACCCTGAAAGTTCTGTAGCATCTTCAAGGATAGAGTGATAGTATGTGTTATTGGTGTGTTGGGGTATCACTCCAAAATGGCAGAGTTGATTGAGGGGAGATATGATAAACTTCTATAAAATCCTGAATGGTATGGAGAAAGTGACTAAGGAAGTGTTATTTACCCCTTCACATAACACAAGAAATGGGGGTCACACCAATGAAATGAGTAGACAGCAGATTTAAAACAAACATAAAGGAGTACTTTTTCACACAATGCACCATCAACCTGTGGAACTTGTTGCCAGGGCATATTGGAAAGGCCAAAAGTATAACTGGGTTCAAAAAAGAATTTAAAAGTTCATGGGGGATAGGTCCATCAATGGCTACAGCCAAGATAGTTAGAGACGTAACCCCATGCTCTGGGTGTCCATAAACCTCTGATTGCCAGAAGCTTGGGCTGGGCAGATGGGGATGGATCACTCGATAAATTGGCCTGTTCTGTTCATTCCCCCTGAAGCATCTGGTACCGGCAATTGTTGGAAGACTGGGCTAGATGAACCATTGGTCTGACCCAGTGTAACTGTTCTTTTGAGAAACCACCACTCCAGGAATAACAAAATAGGCGAACATTTTGTTGTTAACAGAAGAAAGCTAGAAATAAGAAAAAATAATAATTAATTTTCTTCTTTCCTCTATCTACCCAGTTAACAGAGAACTAAGGTATCCCCAATCACTGACCTTTGGACTTATAAAGTAAAAAGATATTTGGGTTACAGGTAGGTGTGTGCATAACAACCAGTGAAACGTGAACATGTTTACCAATGAGAACCTCATCTTATTGAGTTATTTGAAAGAGAATGATGAGTAGCAAATAAATGATATGAAGCAGTTAATCAAATGTGAAGCTCATAGCGAGTAACAACATTCTCCACCATCCTTAGCTGAACATCACCACTATTACTGTCTGAGAAACAAACTTTCCCTCCTGTGTAAACTGTTTTATATCTGGTGTGACAAACCTCTGTCCTTGCCTATGTGGTTCCCATGTTTCTGGGCAGATTTCGCTAGCCTCAGAGGCTCACTGTGACCCTGAACATAACCCTTCTCTCTCTAGAGACAAGGGTCACAGTCTACTGAGCCATTTTCATGATAAGCCAGCGAGGGAGGTGAGGAGAAGTTATCCTTCCTTGCACAGTCTCTGTTGTCTCCCAGTCTCAGTGATTAATCAGGGGGCAAAGGTTGGGGGGGGGGGGGAGAGCCCGGGCCCACCCTCTACTCCAGGCTCCAGCCCAGGGACCTATTAGTATCAGCTATGGTAGCTGACCTTTTAGAAACATGACATGTACAATTCCCTGGGCTACTTCCCCCACAGCAGCCCTCACTTCCTCAAGCTCCACTTCACCCTTACCTCAGGGCCCCCTTCCTTGTGCCTGATATGGTGTGTACTACTCAGTCTCTCCAACAGCACAACTTCCTCCCACAGCTCCTGACATGCACACCCACCTGCCTAACTGGGAGGCTTTTAACTAGTTTCAGCCAGCCCCTGATTGGCTTCAGGTATCCCAATCAACCTAGCCTTCTCCCTGCCTTCTGGAAAGTTCTTAATTGGCCCCAAGTGTCTTAATTGACCTGGAGCAGCTGCCATTTCACTTATCCTGGTACCAGGGATTTGTTTAGCCTGGAGCTAATATATCTATCTCCCACTACTTTTCTATAGCCATCTGTCCTTGCCCCATCACACTGGTCAAAGAAGTAGATTTTTTCCCCTGGGGTTTTGGTTGAAAATCAAACTTTTGATGAAAACTTTTAACAAAAACGTTAAATTCAGGAACTTTAGACCAGATGTAGTTCTGATCCAAAAACTAACATCTTTTTAGATTTTCTTTATGCCAGGAAATATTAAAATATGTTTTATGAGGCCTTGTTAGAATTAGAGTGGAACCTGCTTACTACTGATCTATTTTTGTGATCAGGCATACATCTTGCCCTTACACCCATGTCTTGGATCATGAACACCTTTACAGACAAATCCTATAGATTGTAACAGAATGTGATAACCTTTCTATCATATGTTCTTAACCAGCCTGTAGAATTTAACAGAGAATGATCTCTTATGGAATTTTGTTTTCCTGTACCCTTTGATTTTGTTAGACTTTTCTGTGAGGTTGTAGGGCCAGGCCAACCAAGAACAAAAATGACTGTTAAAAATCTGTTACTTACTTAATTATATAACTGACCTAATTTGTACTTGTGACCTGAGGTTCCATCTGATAAGGGTTACTAAGGAAAGCACATGACATGAGTTTGTATATGTTTTGAGATATTGCACCAGTCCTCAGCTGGTGTAAATCAACATGCCTCCATGGACTTCAGTGGAATTCATGATTTCAATGGAGCTGTGCTAATTTACCCTAGCTGAGTGATATCTGACCCCTTATCCCACCCTAGTTGTGTAATGCAGCATAAAGCTAATGAAAGACTGCAGCACGCAAGCTGTTTCAGTATCTCTCAACATACCCATACCCTGAGTGTGTTTCACTTCCGAAGACCAAATTCTGCTGTACCAAGTGTATATGCAAATACCAGAAAACAGTGCATCAAGCCACGGTGTTGAAAGAGTACACAGCAGGAGACACATAGAAAATTTGCTTTCAGGGGTTCCATTACAGGAGACACAAAGATGCATAATGGGGCAAGACGTCAAGGGGCATAGTATGCCTGTTTATGCAAGTACTTATATCTGGCTACACTGACCAAGCCCTTGGTTATAACTCCTATTCATGACCCTCCATGCAGTTTACTGTATTCCTATTCTGAGAAGGAATGGGTTATACAGGGGGAGCTTTCTTCAAGGTGTTCACTGCCAGATTATAGATGCATATTAGCATGGTATTGCAGTGTGTATATGTACCCATTGATGGGAGGAAAGGGAGGGAGAATTATATCTCATTTCAGTAGCTCACCAGAATTTGGCCAAATAAATGGAGATTTTTAATATTAAAAAAAACCTTAAATATCTCTAAGCGCCTAGAATCCCCAGTAGCAACTGAAAAAGCACGTTTTATTTTAGATTCAGCCCCAGCCCACAGGTCTCTGGCTTTGAAGTTCTGGTGTTTGGGGACAAAGCCATTTTCTGCCAAAGAAACTGATGCAGTACAAAAATAGATGCTAATATATTTACAGTCAAACAAGAAATATTTTAAAGGCTTATGATTTTTCAAATAGGCAGTTTCCCTTGGCTGAAAGCACATCTAGTCCCAGCTGTGGGTTACTTCAAAAGCAAAGATTTGTGGCTGGAGCTGAACCTACAATCCAAACTGCCAGTTTTGGCTCACACAAGGAGGTTTTAGGATCCTCAGAGCCTCATTCTAAATTAACTAACATTAATAAAAGAATAAATACAGATTATAAGGAAAAACCATAATGACTATTTCCTTTTGTATCTGTGGCTGTATTGTTCCCCCGAGTCTCATATGACTAACACATGCTGACTGGAAATGGGTTTGAGCTGCAAAGTTTGGATCTGAATCTTGATCTTGAACCTGCTGAATTCAGAGATGTTCAGGTCCAGCCCATTATGGAGACAGACATAAGCAGTAAAAATTGGATCCACAGTTGTGACTCACTTCCCTCCTACAAAGCCATGTTCAAATGAGGGGCCTTCATTTGGGCCTTTCTATATTTTTAGCTTGTGTGACGGTTGCCTCATATAATTTTATAGTGGGTGCCATCAAAAACTGGACAATTCAGAATTGTGAAATTTGCCATATGGAAAAGTATGTCCATTGGTGCTAAAAATATGCATGCTCTATCAACACAACAGATTTTTTTTTTATTTAGAGCTGGGCAAATGATCCCCATTGGAAACCTGATTAAGAGAGATGCTTATCCAGTCATGGAATGGAAACACTCTACATGATACATGTGTCCAATCAAAAATAGCCAGTGCAGTTCAAATTTTGAATGCTTGCAGCACAGTCTGTACACCCATGATTATTTGTAGAAACCACGTGGCGAATATTTTCAAACAAAAAATGAACTCAAGAAAATTATAAGCTGCATTCTTTACATTGATCTTCACTGCAGAGAATGTGAGGGACATTCCCACACCTGAGCCATTCTTTTTAGGTGACAAATCTGAGGAACTGTCCCAGGCTGAGGTGTCAGTAGGGAAGGTTTTGGAACAAACTGATAAATTCAAAGCAATAGATAAGGATGAGATGGGATTCATTCAAGAGTTCTGAAGGAACTCAGATATGAAATTGCAGAACTACTAATTGTAGTATGTAACCTATCACTTAAATCACCTTCTGTACCAGATGAGTAGAGGAGAGCTAATGTGACACCAATTTTTAAAAAAGGCTTCAGAGGTAATCCAGACAATTATGGACTGGTAAATCTAACTTCAGTACCAGGAAAATTGGTTGAAACTATAGTAAAGAACAGAATGATAGATAAATATGATTTTCTGGGGAAGAGTCAACAAGATTTTTGAAAAGGGAAATCATGCCTCACCAATTTATTAAAAAAAGAAAAGGAGTACTTGTGGCACCTTAGAGACTGACAAATTTATTTGAGCATAAGCTTTTGTGAGCTATAGCTCACTTCATCAGATGCATTGAGCTTATGCTCAAATAAATTTGTTAGTCTCTAAGGTGCCACAAGTACTCCTTTTCTTTTTTGCGAATACAGACTAACACGGCTGCTACTCTGAAACCAATTTATTAGAATTCTTTGAGGGGGGCCAGCAAACATGAACAAGTGTGATCCAGTGGATATAGTATACTTGGACTTTCAGAAGGCCTTTGACAAGGTCCCTCACCAACGGCTCTTAAGCAAACTAAGCAGTCATGGGGTAAGAGGGAAGGTCCGGTCATGGATCAGTAACTGGTTAAAGACAGGAAACAAAGGATAGGAATAAATGGTCCGTTTTCAGAATGGAAGAAGGTAAATAGTGGTGTGCCCCAGGGATCTGTACTGAGCCCAGTACTGTTCAACATATTCATAAATGATCTGAAAAAGGGATAAACAGTAAGGTGGCAAAGTCTGCAGACAACACAAAATTGCACAAAATAGTTAAGTCCAAAACAGACTGAGGAGAATTACAAAGGGATCTCCCAAAATTGGGCAACAAAATGGCAGATGAAATAAATACTGGAAAGCATAATCCCAAATGTACATAAAAAATGATGGGGTCTAAATGAGCTGTTACCACTCAAGAAAGAGGTCTTGGATTTATTGTGGATAGGTTTCTGAAAACATCTGTTCAATGTGCAGCACCAGTCAAAAAAGCTAACAGAATGTTAGGAATCCTTAAAAAAGGGATAGATAATAAGATAGTAAATATCATAATGCCATTATATAAATTCATGGTATGCACACACCTTGAATACCGCCTGCATTTCTGGTCACCCCTTCTCAAAAAAGATATATTAGAAATGGAAAAGATACAGAAAAGGGCAACAAAAATTATTAGGGGTATGGAACGGCTTCCATAAAAGGAGAGATTAAAAAAGACTGGGACGTTTTAGCTTGGAAAAGAGATGACTACGGGGAGATATGATAGAGGTCTATAAAATCATGACTGGTGTGGAGACAGTGAATAAGGAAGTGTTGTTTACCCTTTCACATAACACAAAAAACAGGGGTCACCCAATGAATTAATAGGCAGCAGGTTTAAAACAAACAAAAGGAAATATTTCTTCACGTGTAGCACAGTCAAGCTGTGGAACTCATTGCCAGAGAATGTTGTGAAGGCCATAATTGTAACTGGGTTAAAAAAAGAATTAGATAAGTTAGATAAGAATTAGATTAGATAGAGAATAGGTCCATGAATGATTATTAGCCAAGATGGTCACAAATACAACCCCATGTTCTGGGTGTCCCTAAGCTTCTGACTGCCAGGTGCTGGGATGGGATGACTGGGAGATGGATCACTTGATTGCCCTGTTCTTTTCATTCCCTTGGAAGCATCTGGGATTGGCCACTATTGGAAGACAGGATACTGGGCTAGATGGACTATTGGTCTGACCCAGTATAGCCGTTCTTATGTTTATGTTCTTGTGCTTGTGGATAATTCAGGAACAGTAGAAGTAGTAATATTTTCTGAATAAATTATTCATTGTGATTTATTTGTCCCGCTCTAATATTTTAGTTGGGGTTGAGTCAGAATCCATCACAGCTCATTGTGACTTTGATGATTAACACAACACTAAAGAATACCATGACATTAATTTACTCATTGTTTGGAAAAAGCACCATATACCAGACTATTACAATGCTTGTTAGTTTATTGAAAACTAATCTGCCATTGTGAGGTTTTAAAAAAAAATTTGCTCTTTAAGGAAGAAATTTACAGGCACTTGATAAATTAATGTTGCAGCTAAAGTGGGGCATCTGTCACACAAATTATCACTAAGTGAAGCCCGGAACGCTTAATGCATTCAGCACGACAGCAGTAATTTATATAATGATTTAACACACTTCACATCCTACCTTGATACAATTATAATAGAAAAAGCTTTCCTGCCGACAGTAACAGATGTTACTCTAGATAGTTTTGCTGCAATCAGACCGGAGGCAATCAGCAATGAATGAAGTTGTTTCCCCACCAGGCAAAAATTTACTCTGCCAATCAAGGTCTGGAAAAAAAATGTGAAAAGGGCTTTGCTGTAAACAGCAAGGTTCATTTAAAAGCCTCTATTATTCTCATTTTGCTCATTTTTTCGGGTCTATTTCTAACTACCTCCTTTCTCCCAACTAACTTCCCCCGCTAGAAACCTTTTTCTACTTTCTTTCATTAGACAAATATCTTTATTAAACATAGACCCAAACCAAAACCCCAGAGATCTGAATTCCCCTTAATTTCAGTGTGAGATTTTAACCCAATTCTATAATGAGACGAACCAAAACATCGCTGTAAACACGCTGAAACTTGTCAGCTAAAGGATTTGGAATCTAGATCTGAATTTTGTAGTTGATGCTTATATCTGCTTCTAACACTGCTTCCATGAACTGTAAAACCAAACTAAACTGTCAGCTTGACAGTAACAGGTAATGTCGCGTGTGCATGCACTAGAAGATAAGAAATGTAGCTACAATAACTCATTTGATAGGGACTGTTTGATCAATGAGTGGAACTAATGGGTTCCATAATGGAGTTTCTCAGTAAAGCTTCCTCCCTGTAAAGTTTTAAATTATATCAGAGATGTGTTGACATTGTCTTGAAATTAATTTAGACACTGGAGGAAAAAAAACACCCAGAGATGAATTAGTAAAGGAATCTGTTGCAAGATTAAATGACTTCCGGTCTAGCATCAGAAGACACTATAAGCCAAAGGCACCTGTACATAGCCAACAGACTTTTGAATTATTACTGTGTGTGAATGTGGTGCTATTAAAAGTTGCTGAATTGACAGCCGTGGGGACTGAAGTTTTTCATTCACATTATGGCAGTTTCCTGGGCAGTTGCTGTGCAAGCTATCTAACCTTGCCTGTCAATATGCTTCAGTCCTTACCAGGCTTTTGCTACTCTTGGAAAAGACTTGTTTTGGAAAACATATTATCTAATGCATTTGACCATAACCATCCAATCCATTTTTAAACACTAAAGTTTTATAACAATCTGCTAATTAAAATGTGTTACATTTTCTAACTGATTTTCCCAGTGTACACAAAGCTGTACAAGTTTACTGACCACTATCAGAAGACAGGATACTGGGCTAGATGGACCATTGGTCTGACCCAGTATAGTCATTCTGATGGTCTTATTCACACAGGTTATTGAGAAGGCAACAAATGACAACCACCTTATCATCACCGTTTAAGGCTTGTCTGCAAGGAGAAGTAACAGCTATTCCTGATTAACTCAATGTGTGGATGCTATTCCAAAGTGGATTAAGCTAATTTGAAATACGGCATTGTTATTCCAGAAAAAGAATATCTACCCAGGAATTTAATCAGGAATAACCATTCCACTTTAAATATACACTCTCTCTTAATCCAAATTAATTTCCCTGCATAGACAATTTATATGAACTATCTACAAGTGAAAGGGACGTATGTGTGTGTGTGTCATTGCCTATCACCTGAGCCACAGTGGAAAGGTTGAGCCAATTTGTTTATTTATATTCTGTCCTTTATTGTGCCAAGCAACTTCAGTCTTCTCCTTCCAGTCCTCTTTCTGCCACTGCCAGTGCCATCCTGTACTCACTTCTCTTCCTAAAGGGCTTGATCCTGAGCCATTGAAGTCAACAAGAGCTTTGCCATGGGCTCAGATCCACAAAGGTACAAAGGTGCCAAAAACCCCAGATTTAGGCATGTAAGTCTCAGTTTTGGCTCCGCTGCTATCCACAAAACTCCCACTGAACCCTGTAGATTCCTCAACTCACTTGGCACTTAAGTTTTCAGAGTAAATGTTCCCTAGACACGTATGTTTCTGCCTCTGAGCATGCATCCAGGCATCTGTCTCCAGCTTAGGCCCCAGAGTGATTCACAAACTTGAGAAAAATAAGCATTCAGTGTCTAAATCATGGACAGGGCCTGATCCAGTAGGCATGCTCAGAGGCCACTTACCACATTGGGTCTCATTCAAAATCTGGGGGTGCCCACTTTATAACTTTTAGCCTAGTGGTTAGAGCACCTGCCTATCTCTAAGAGGGGCAGGGAATAGCACACACCCCTGTAATCAGCATTTCCCATTGGCTGGCTTTAGGTAGCTCCCCCACTAGCATGCTGGCTTTTGTGGATCATATTGGAAGGTGCCTATCTCTCCCTGTTCATTATATAGAGAGCCTAGGCACCTAAATTAGCTTTGTGGATTGCAGTGTTGTCCCTGTAATTTTTTAGGCTCCTAAAAGTTAGGTGCAATAATGCTTAGCACTGCAATATCTGAGGCCAGGTCTACATTTAACAGTTAAGTTAAATATCTAACAGTTAAGTTAAATGCATAACTATCTAGACATTCAACAAAAATAGATTTGAATCAGAATTCTCATAAGGAATGAATGAGTTTACCGCCAGGGATCTGGATTTCTGCTGCCTTGCACTTTGTATATTCAGTTACACCCATGCATAGTGAGTGCAAAGTGGATGTGAAACATCATCAAACTCAAAATAACCGGCTCACTTAAAACAGAGCAGAGGCAGGTGTCAATGATCACACAGGGCATAGTTGGTATTTTTGTAGAGATGCTTTTCATATAACATTCTTCACTTTAACAACTAAGCATTTTCTATTATCCTTATATTGTGTTTGCAGGAAGTCAGTGAAGCTTTAATTTACAGGACAGGTCTACACTTAAAATGTTGCATTGGCACACTTAAAATGTAGTTGTGCTGCTGTAGTGCTTAAGTGAAGATGCTCCTATGGTGACAGAAGAGAGCATCTCCTGTCGGCATAGTTAATCCACCTCCTTGAGAGGTGGTAGCTATATTGGTGGGAGAAACTCTTCCGTTGACATAGTGCTGTATGCACGGGGTGGGGGTGGGGTTAGATTGGTATAACTATATCTCTGTGAGGTGTGGATTTTTCACACCCCCAAGCAATGTAGTTATACCAATATAGGTTTGTAGTGTACATCTGGCCACAGGAAGATAGATTATAGATGTAACAAAGCTGTTGTGTTTCAGGAAAATTTGTTTGTTAGGAAATTAATTGATTTTGACAAAATAAACATGTCCCTTTGGATAATGGCCAACTAAAATACTGCCAAACCTCCTCTCCCCCCAGCTCTTCCTGCTTTTTTTAATAAAATGTTTTTTCTCTCAAGATGCGCAGAAATTGGTTCACAAAGACTTGCTGCAAAAAAGTTGAACTCTTGTTTAGATTCTAATTTCAAATCTGCTGAGGAAAAACAAGATGCTACAAAATGAAAGCAGTGCGTTTTTTTTCTACAGACTGACTGCTTACCCATTCTGAACATGTGGTTTTTAATATAAAGCCTGGAAAAAACTTACAATATTGATATGAGATTACACCTCTGAGGGGAATTAAAGGCTCACACTGAAATATAAAATATGCAGTCCTACTGAGAGGGCCCAATGGCTTTAAAGAGAGAGGCTTCTGCCATATTAGGTGGACATTGAAAATCAGTCAGGGTTTTTCTCTGTTCTGATACATAACAGGTACAAGATAGTAAGACTTAATAATGCTTAGTATTTAGCAGCATACATGTTCAAAGTTACATTGAGTTAATCTATTTAAAACTTAAGGGGCCTGTATCTAATGTCACTTACACACTGGTTTTGTGTCACTGTAATTCCGTAGCTTCGCTGGAGTTATTCCTCGTTGGCATGAGATCTGAATTAGGCCAAAGGAATTCTGTGGCATCTGCCCATTATTTGCATTGAGATTATACAGGATGTTTACTTACCAAACTCCTATAATCTAAATATTTATTAAATGTCTACAAATAAAAGGAGATTCATTTTCTTTTCTAGAAGTACCTTGACTGGTTTAATCCTGGTGCTCATTACTGAAGGACTGAAGAAGAGTAAACTTCTTTCCAATCCCTGTCCTCCACTCAGCTGCCCCAACTGTAGGAGCCTGAACCCTACTACACTCCCTTCTTTGTCTTTCAACAACATAAGACCTCAGCTATTTCCCTAGCCTTGCCACAGCATCCTGTTCCCTCATACTGAGTGGTGGAAGTTGACTTCCTGCTCTTGAAGGCTTGGTCTACACTTAAAAGTTGGGTCAATTTAGCTATGCTGTTCAGTGGTGTGAAAAAAAACACACCCAGCTTTCTTTTGTCTTTAATTCCCATCTGTCATCTCAACAGTGATGATGAGGGCTGAATTAAATTGTTCCATCACTTTCTATCTTGTACCAGCTTTGTGACTTCATTCATCTTTAAACCTTTTTGTTCCATGTCATTCTTCACTGTATCTATTCAATGCATGGTTGTCCTCTAGTTCTAGCTCCTGGCACTCTGGTATATATCACTATGTATGGTATCATTTCTGGGTCCTTTCTTTGACACATGACAGTCATCTTTCTTGTAGCTTCTCTAACAGCATTTTTTTTGTCTTCGCTGTTTTCTTATCTCTTCACTTTTTTTTCTTCAGTCTTGAAACTCTCACTATTCTCTTTCCCAGTTCATTTCTGCAATCAAAATCTTTCATTCATCAGCTTTCTTCATGCTCCAGTATTCCGACCTGTACAGTAGTATTGCTTTGACAGTTGTCTCATATACACGGATTTTTTGTTTTTATTGAAGTGTCTTTAACCTTCCAGATCTTGCAGGATTTTCTGAATGCAGTAGTCTTCATTTTAGGTCATGTTCACAATTCCCATTCTTCAGTACTAGTTCTCCAAGGTAAACAGTTTTTTCCACTTGTTCGAGTTCTTTTTCTGAATTTGATCTTTACCTCTTTCTCCTGTCTTCTGATTGCCATAATTTCTGTCTTTTGTCCATGATGATCTTCAGTTCAAATTTTCTACTTTCCTGATCTACCTTGTCCATTATTCTCTGTAAACCCTAGTTAGTCAATGATATGAGGTCAATATCATGTGCAAATCAAAGGTTATGCACTGTCCTACCTTCCCCTCCATTTCTCCTCAATGTTATAGCCATTACTGCTTCCAGTACCAAGAGGAACAAATCTGGTGATAGCATGCATCCTTGTGTCATTCCCTAGGGTTGTCCTGAACCATTCTGTCAGCTTCCTGTGTGTTCTCACTGCACTCATCAGCTTGCTGTAGATGTTTTCTAACAGTTTGGTCAATTTTTTAGGGATGTCATACAGTCTCATAACTTGCCATAATCCTTCCTGCCAAATGCTATCAAAAGCTTATTTGAAGTCCGTAAAGTTGTTATAACATGTCGAGTTGTGTTCTATATACTTCTATGAATCTCTTTGATATCTCTCTTATCACCAATAACTGACCTATTGTACTTTGTCCTGATCTAAAACTGGTCTGTTCCTCTGCAAATGCTGTTTTCACTTACTTCTTCATTCTCCTATGCAACATCTTGGTGAATGTTTTTCCCAGCACACTCAATAAGCTGACACCTCAGTAGTTTTGCACTCACTCTTATCCCACTTTTGTATAGATTGGTACTATTATTGCTTTCCCCCATTCACTCGGCACTTGCTCTATTTTGCAAATCTTGTTGAATAGCTTGCACATCACCTTTACCGTGTGTTCCCCTCATCTGTTTTTAGCAGCTCTGCAGTTATGTCATCACTTCCTGGTGTCTTTTCTTTTTCAAATTTTAAAACTTCAGAAACCAAGGTGAGGCCGAAAAGTATGCAATTGGAAAAAACACAATCAAAACAACATGCAAAACAGGGAATTATGTGATGAACTTGAAGGATAAGACATTTATTGGAACATGGAACTTAAGAACATTATACCAGGCTGGAGCACTTGTGGTAGTGATGCACAAATTGAAAATATTTGAGTGGATGAAGTTGCATTATGCTAAAGCTGAAGGCAAGTCAGGCTTTTATGGCATTTAACCTAATATCTCCTAGTATGTTGAAGGTGAGATTCAGAATCAAATCCAGTTCAGTAAAATAGTACAAATATATGCCCTGACCTCAGCAATGCCAAAAGAAGAAATTGCTGAATTTTAAAACGATCTATAGAAAACAATACAAGAAGTTTCAAGACAAGATGTGTTATTGGTAGTGGGAGATTGTAATATGAAAGTAGTGTATGACTAGGCAGTTTTGGACTAGGTGAAGAAAATGAGAGGAGAAAGGCTTCTAAATTTCTGCCTAACAACCTGGTGATAACAAACAAGCCATTTCAACAAAGAAAAGCACAGAGGATGTGGATGTTGATATCACCTGATGGGCAAATAGAAAACATGGTAGTCTTTGAACTTATGTATTGCAGATGGAAATCAAGTGTTGTTTTGCAGATTATTTGCAGCTGATATCAGATCAGCTCCTAAATTAGTGCTGGCATCAATGGTAAGGCTGAGAGCACTCAAAAAGTGCCAAGAATTAAGATCTGTGATGAGGACAAATTGAAAGTGCCAGATATCAGGAAAGAAAACTAGAAGCTGTGCAGAGAAACATCAAGTCTCTGTAAAAGAAGAATTGAACACTGAAGAGACATGGAACACTGTAAAAAGTGGGCTGCTGAACAAGTACTGGGCTACAAAGACAAAATGAAGAAACTGAAGTGAATAACGGACAAAGTGCTTCAGTTGAGTGACAAGCACAGGAAGCTGAAGGAGAATACAAAGAACAAAAGTCTAAGAGCTGAGTACAATAGGCTGACCAGAAAGATAAAAGAGAAAGCGAACAGAGACAGACACAATTGGATAAGTGAGCTATGTTCAGAAGCTTAAGAATACACAAAGAGAAATGTGACACAGGGGTGCAAGACAAGATAAGAGAACTGAATGAGAAATACAAGCTGAAGGTATCAGCAGTGAAAGAAAAACACTGAAAAATAGTTGAGGATGAACAAGCAAAGAATAAGCAATGGAAAGAATATTTTGAAAAGCTGTACGATGTGCAGGGTGCAGTCGTTGAAACCGTCCTGGAGAAGCACAAACGAGGGAGAGCAGATGCTGGAATTCTTAGTAG
Source organism: Dermochelys coriacea (assembly GCF_009764565.3). Lineage (NCBI taxonomy): Eukaryota > Metazoa > Chordata > Testudines > Dermochelyidae > Dermochelys > Dermochelys coriacea. Next base: position 83,387,865 of record NC_050068.2, read on the forward strand.
TAGTAGTAAAGATCTTGATAGAAAGTTTGAAAAAGAAAAAGGTGCTAGGAAGTGACTAGCATAGCTATGCTGACATAACCACCAGGGCAGATACAGATACATCCATGGAAAAATGCTTTCATCCACATAACCAACTTCATTTGGAGAGGTGATGCTTCTACACCAACAGAAAATCCCTTTCCATCAGTGTAGGCTGAGTCTGCTGGCAGAGCTATGCCAATATAGCTATGTTAGTATAGTCTCCATAGCGTAGACGAACCTAAGGGTCCTAAACAATTCCCAGAATGCCCAGTCTATATAGCTGGGCCAAGTGCTGAGGATGTGTGTGGAGAAAGGGAAGGAATTCTCCCCTCCAAAAGCCATGGAATAACCACGTAGGCACTTCACCCAGACTATCACAGCCTAAAAACTGAAGCAACCTGCATTGTCCACAGTGGACACTTCCCACATGGGACAGACTGAAGGACAGAGGTATATATTCTTCCCGTCTTCCCCTATAGCTCCTCTTTGAAAGATTTGGTGAAATACTGTAGGTCAGTACAAGTTCACATGAAATTAGGTCAGGGTTGCTTGAAAGGTTTAGAAACACTTTGAGAAACCAGGTCTGAGTTTCAATTTTGTGGTTAAACCAACCAACCAAACCAAACCAAACAAACAAACAAAAAAAACCACAATACCCAAACCAGGTGGCTTTTGTATTTTGTGGCAACCTGTATGCATAACTTTAAATGCTTATACTTCTAGTCCCAGATGTTTGCTCTTTGATTACATTGCCAATAACTATGAGCCTCCTCTTTCCATTTTTTTGACATAACATTTATTATTTCATGGCATTTTACTGAAATTCACAAAATGAACACTCCATCCAATGAAGGAAAAGAAAGGGCAATGAAACCGAGCAGCAGTTTGCATGCAGTTTTTTATATGTAGAGAGACATGAAACTTTGCGAACATCTGTGGCTTTCCCACAGACACAGAATGTTGCAAATCCTAGATGTTTTGACCTATATTCTTATCAAATACAGATATGCTGCACCAGCAGTTCTCTCTAAGCCTTGTGCTGGTTTTGGTGGCATGGAAGCTCTCTGAAAATGTATTTTATTTATTTTTCTGACTCAGGCCAATCATGGGGGTGCGGAGAGGGGGAAGATGAAACAGAGAATATGGAGACCTTTTAAACAGGAAGAGGAAGTGATCAGCATACAGAACATGAAATGTGGATTAAGTGGCCCAGCATGTTTGCTCCATAATGAGGTGTGAAATAAATATATGTGCAGCAAGGCCAGGAATTATAAAGATCTTAGCTCTTGTACAAGGATATGTCTGGTTTTCAAAACCACATTTTTATGGATCTTGCTTAAGCATTCTTGTTTAATGTTTCAATTTTTTTGCTCTGAGGCCTCTATGCGGCTGAATAAGGAAGACACACAAAGAAGTGATAGCAAAATATAGAGTACTGTATTTTTGCAGCTACACAATTATTTCAAATCAACACTGATTCCTTGTTGCTAACAATTATAGATATTTAACATTTCAGTTTGTATTGCTGTGCTCCCAAACCCATTGAACAATAGGAATGTAAGTGTCTCTCTGCCTCTCTTTACAAAATATAATGGGAAAAGTACAATTGAAAAATAGGTTGCTTAATACACATAATAGATGTTTAGGGTCAAATTCTGTCTGCTGAGTGTTGGAGTAAATTGACGTTTGCCAATATCTAAGGGCGAAGTATTGTCCTAAAGGTTTATATTTTGAATAGCTACAATTAATTTTATTGAATAAGCTCTGTTTATTGTATTGTGTCTGGGTGTGTGGAGGCTTAGCACATTGATCTTTAACCTCACACATCTTCTGTTTGTTTCATCAACGTAGTCAAGACAATGGTCTATGTTGTTGGGATGTTACTCTCTTCTGAGCCAGTGGTTTGTTCTCTTTGTGTCTTTATTATAGGCAAATAGATTATACTGAATTCTCATTTGCACTAGAGAATTCTCTATAGTGTAGTATCTCCCTTCTTTGGTTTTCCTTCCTTTCTGTCTGGAATGCTAGTAGTGGTCCAGTGGGAACTGCAGGACATAAGACTCCTTTTTTCCTGAAGATCTGGGATACCTCCATAAATACAAACAGCAACTATACAACAGAACAGATACATGAATAATGCAGGAGTTTAACAGGGAACTTGGAAAAATGTTATTTGTGTAAGGGCTGCATTATGTTTCCCTCTTGCTCTTGTTCCCTCTGGATGGTTTCTATGGCCTCTTGGTCCTTAGGGACATTCCTTTTTCCTCTCCTTTGATGCTCAAGCTATTTTATGTAAGTTCAGAGACAATCAAGTTGGCTGTCTCCACCTTATTTTTTGGAGGCAATTTCCTCTTGATTTTAAATTTGTCACTGGGGAAAGCTTTTTCTTCCTCTAAGCCAAACAGCTGTTTTTTATTTATTTTTAATTTTTTTTCTGCTTTTTTCACTAAAGAGGTGAAGTTTGTCTTTGGAAAAGTACAGTTCTGTGTGTTCTTCCCCTTCGTATCAAAATAATAAAACACAAATTACTAGTGGAATTGCTATGGTTAGGTTCAGTTCTGTTGCTTCAGCCATCATTTGTGCTTCTGAGATGATAGTGGTGTTTTTCTTGTGATGCATCATTGAATCTAGTTGGTTTGTGAATGCTTTGTGGAGTCTTGACTTATCTATTTATATGGCCCTCATCATTGTAGTATCACTGCAGTATTCATAGATGAATTGTCTTTTTTAATTTAAGGTTTTAAAGTAAATATGGTGCTAGTGAAAGGTTCTTAATTGTCTGGATTGGTCTCTGAAGTCATCTGTGCATGGAACAGACATGACATGGTCACCAAGTTTCCCATGCTGTCCTGACAATGTACCTCAATCCTGACCACTTCCTGTGTCTAGCTGAAACTGTGCTAGCAATAGCTGTATAAGTATTAGTCTGTTATAAAGTTTCCAGTGTGCCATGGTACCAAACTTTGTCTGACACACTCTTGACAGGTGAACCATGGCTGAGGCCAGTGCACTATGCACTTCACCGGCTAAGATGCTTTAACACCTGGTAGATCCCACTCACCAATTGCCTTCAAATGCCACACCCCTCCCAGGGCACTAGACACCCTACTTTTGTGACCCACACTTTACAAGTACCATGCTATCATGACCTATCTTCTCCCCAGTTGGAGTAGCTGTACCATCTCTCTAATGCTCTTCTAATTCATTGCATTACCCTCTCCTCCAAAAAGGATATGTCCTCTCATCACAAGTAATCTATTAAGGATTCTTGACCCAAAAGGCTCCTTTTGACCCTCAGACCAAAGCCTGGGTCTGTATATCACCTCCTACCCAATGTGGATGTAAAATTGGTATTGTTCCAACTGAGCCAACAGCTTTATAGGGGTCACTGGCAGAGCAGGATTTGGTCAAGCTCTTTACAGACTTGTGCCGTCTTGGCCATTAGTAGCATTTCTATACTGGATCAGTAAGGTCACCTTTTTCTCTGTATTCTCAAATTGTGGTATCCGACCACATCCCCATCCATCCTTAATCGCACAGGCAAAAGTCCTTGTTCAAGGTGTAGAATAGTCTCAAACTTCTCAGCAGAAACCAAAGAAATCACAGAAAGTCCATTCTTTTCTAATGTACCAGTCAGTTTCCAATCCCTTATCTGGACATATTCCCAATTACTGAGGTCCTTGTACTTGAGTCATCCCTGCTCCAGTCCCTGAAGTGCTTGTCTCATGAGAACTCTCTAAGAGCTCCTTGGTCCTTCTCCTTGTAATTCTGGTAGTTCTGTTGAACATTCAATGGCTGGTTTCTCTAATGTGGATTGTATGTGTGATGATCAGGCACTGCTGAATATGTACTCCCATGTATCAATGTCTTAGCAGGTCCTCAAAAACAACGAGGAGTCTGGTGGCACCTTAAAGACTATCTGAAGAAGTGTTTTTTTACCCACGAAAGTTTATGCCCAAATAAATCTGTTAGTCTTTAAGGTGCCACTGGACTCCTCGTTGTTTTTGTGGATTCAGATTAACACAGACTAAAGCTGCTGCCCCCTTCTAGCACATCAAACTCCACAGTATGTCCATCTTCCACATGTTTCAGAGTAGCAGCCGTGTTAGTCTGTATTCCCAAAAAGAAAAGGAGTACTTGTGGCACCTTAGAGACTAACAAATTTATTTGAGCATAAGCTTTCGTGAACTACAGCTCACTTCATCGGATGCATCTTCCACATGGCACCAGCATTTCCATGCATTATTTTCCTGTTATTTTATTCCAGTGCACAAACACATCTTCTCTGGTGTAATTCCTTTTGATTAAGCCATATCCGCTTCTCAGATTGTTGTGCAGTGATTCATCTGAGACTGTTGTTGCAATGATTCTCCTCTTCAGTATGGTGGCTGCTGATCTCAGAAGTCAGGAATGGGTCTCCTTTCATAAACAGTCTGGTTATCTGTCTATCGCACTCTTAGTTCAAGTGTCAGGATTTTCATTCTTGACTAGAGCTGGTTGGGAATTTTTTCAACAACACATTTGTTGGAAAATGCCAGTTCATTGAAACTGAAAATACTAGACAATAGTCTGGTGGGTAGGGTGCTCACTGGGATGTGGGAGACCTGGTTTCAAGTCTTTACTCTGCCTGATGTGGATTAGGAACGTGAACCTGAGATTCCTGTATCTCAGGTGAGTGCCCTAACTGCTTGGCTATAGCATCAGTCTCCCTGCTTCCCCCTGGGGTATTTAATTAGGCATACAAAGTGGGAGACTGAGACAGAGTCCTGTCCTAGCTTAGCCAGTGGCCTCGTAGTTAGAGCTTTGGCCAGGAATGTGGGAGACCCATGGCCAAGTCCCAGCTCCATAGAAGGCAGTTAACCTTGGGTCTCCACATCCTGGGGTGTGCCCTAGCTACCAGGCTATTGGAAATTCTTTCACAATGTTTTGGAGTGGGGAAATTTTCAAAATCTCAGTGTTTCATGGGACAGGAAAAGTGTTTCCCTCCCAGCTCTACTCTTGATTCCCTCTTTGGGCTTGTGTTTAAGAGAACATGTCCATGATGCAGTGGCCTGGACTGCCACTTCTCCAACATTGTCAGTCTCTTTGAACTCCTTGGCTTTTTTCTAAGTTATTTCCAAGGTCTCTGTCTTCTCCCCGCCTATCTTTGTTGAGTTGTGGGGCTTATGACCTTAGATCTTCTCTGCTTTAAACTGGTTAATGTCACATTGCTGTGCCTTCATAATCACTGTCAGTTCTTGAGTGTCTGAATCTTATGTCTTTACTTTAGAAAAACTTGCCTCCAGGTTGGTGTCACAAGCCTATGTACAGGCATCTGAGCCCCCTTCTTCTGTATCATCTATGGCTAGCTCCAGCTTGCAGCAGTTGTGATGTCTTTTTCCAGTCCTTTAGGTTTCTTTTTTCAAAGCACTATTCACATCTCCCTTCCAGATACATGGGTCACAAACAGGCCCCTAGTCAATCAATCTCACTTTTTGTCCTCACAGTCTGGGAATGCTCCGATGGCAGGACACTAGAAGCCACAGCCAAAATTATTATCAGAGCTCCGCCACTCCTTTTTTCTTTAGTCTCTGTTGAAAGCTGTTCAGCCTTGTGTTCTGTGGTTCAGTCCAGGGGCAGCTGTAGGGTATCTTTGATAGATGCTTCTTCCATTGATTGTCATTAGTAGCAGGCCCAGAAAATACAGTTTTGTGGCCTCCTCCCAGCCATTTATTCTTGTAGCCTGCTCAAAATACTGATCCAGTTGTCCATCCCCCATATACTTTCTGGACATGAAAATGGGCTTCAACATCACCCCATCTGAACTGCCGTGTCAACGTCTTTCCTCAGGACTCAAGAGAGCACTTGGATTGTCAGGGCTACACATTTGCATTAATTGGATAGCATTCTCTCATCTTGCTCATCAAAAGTCTACCATCCGAATTCCCCAACTGGGCTTTTCCTCACACCATTGGGGATGTTTACAGGATCACACTCCTACCATCAGTGTAAATGTCAGCCTTTTGTGGGGTTTCCAGCATGGCGTGGTGCCAGCTCTTGTCTCACACAGTCCCTGGTACTGTGACAGGAATACAATGGCAGTTACTGTAGTTGCCTCAGCTACCAAGGGTCTTTGGCTCTAGCATGTAGTGGGCTGCAATATGTGCTCCCAAATGCCCTTTAATGTCTTATTCCTTCCGGAGCTCCAGGAGCTCTCTACAACACACTCCTCCCTAATTGTCCCCTTACCTGCCAGGCAATCATCATGAACAGAGATTCGCCACACTGAGTTGTGCTAGCTCATTATTGTGCATCTGATTCATCACAACTGTTCTGGATTCCAACATGGTTTTCTTGACCATTGTAACCAGGATTTTTTGTGAGAAATGTATTAACTAACCCAAGCTACAGACTGCCCCCTCTGGCCTTTCCTGCATTAAACATTTTTTTCTTAAATTTCCTACTTTTGTTAACACAACAGTGCAGCTCTATCTCTAATTGCCCCTCGTCCTGCCTCAGCACGGCTCTAGACTAGACAATCACTCAAGGTCCTTTCCAGCCCTACATTTCTCTGATTCCATGATTGTAATATAGATATGTACTCTAAGCGGGACTGGATGACGTGATTAGTATAATGCCAGCTGCTGTTCTACACTGGTGCCCTCACCATTGCTGGTATTGGTGGTAACAAAAGTAGACAATTTTAAGAAAAAATTCTAGCTACACATAGCCTTAGGTAATTTTATAAGATAACTAAAATGTGGTTTTCAGAAAACAATATCTATCCATGGTGTTCAGTGAAACTATGCTAGTGTGTTTTCAGCCATACTAAGGTCAGGGCCTGGAGTAAACAGAAAGTGGTCTTCATTCTCATTCAGTCCTTTGTCTAAAAAGAAATGGACCCTGTTTCAGCAACACTCGTACATCTGAGAACTTTAGTGGCATGCATCTATGTTTGAAGGATTTGGGCCCATATTATAGTAATACAGGAATTGCCATATTGGATCATACCAGTTGTCAAAGTCAGTGGTTCTCAATGAGCAGTATGCATACCCATGGGGATACGCTGTGATTCTTCAGGGTACATCAACTCATCTAGATATTGTTTAATTTTACAATAGGCTACATAAAAAGCACTGGTGAAGTCAGTATAAACAAACTAAAATTTCATACAGACAACGATTTGTGTATATTGCTCTATATACTATAGACTGAAATGTAAGTACAATATTTATATTCCAATTGATATTCTTATAATAATATGATAAAATGAGAAAGAAAGCAATTTGTCAGTAATAGTGTATTGTGACATTTTTGTATTTTTATGTCTGATTTTGTAAGCAAGTGGTTTTTAAGTAAGGTGAAACTTGGGATATACAAGACAAATCAGACTCCTGAAAGGGATACAGTAGTCTGGAAAGGTTGAGAACTGCTGTATGTAGTCTATGTAGTCTAGTATACTGTCTCTAAGAACCAGATGCTTCAGATGAAATGCAAGAAACTCCAAAGCTGACAAATGTAAAACAATCTCCTGTGATAGACCCAGGCCAGTTGGGTACAGCAGAGTAATAGAAGGCAGATATACTGGCCACTGGATAAGCAGTTTTCTGTTTCCTGAGTGACCCGAGCAGGGGCTGCACTAGAGCAAACAGGAACCTGCTATAATCAATTATGGCAGGCAAACTAATCAGGACACCTGGTTTAAAAAGGATCTCCCATCACTTAGTGGAGGGCGTGCAAGGAGCAGGGAGTGAGAAGGCATGCTGCTGGAGGACTGAGGAGTACAAGCATGATCAGGCCTCAGGAGGAAGATCCTGCTGTGAGGATAAAAAAGGTGCTGGGAGGAGGCCATGGGGAAGTAGCCCAGGGAGTTGTAGCTGTCACGCAGCTGATACAGAAGACATTGTAGACAGCTACTGTTCACAGGGCCCTGGGCTGGAACCCAGTGTAGAGGGCGGGCCTGGGTTCCCTCCATCCCCCCAACTCCTGATCAGACACAGGAGGAGTTGACCTGGTCTGTGAGCAACACCAGAAGGGAAGGTCTTATTTGGAAAGGGATCTGGCCTGTCCCTGATCCACTAGGTGGGACAACAGAGACTGCAGAGGTTGTTCTCCGTTTCCCCCATCCTGGCCAGTGATGAGGTTAGCTGAGTGAACGGCAGGTTTGAGTCTCTAGCAGAAGCGGTCAAACTGAGGGCTGCCATGAACCTCTGAGGTGAGCAAATCAATCAAAAAGTGCAGGACCCACCAAGGCAGAGGAGGAACTTTGTCACACTCCTCTATAAAGATGGTGGTTTGTACCATGCATATAGCTATCTTGAAGGAACTAGCCTGAGATCATCAGTTCATTTTATACAAAATACTGACCAGTCCCTGTGATAACAAATTTCAGCCTCAAACAACTTGGGCAGACTTTGAAACGGGCCTAATAACAAAAAAATCCATATTGCATTATTAGGCTCCCTGGCATCTGTCTACCATCAAAGAGAGATTCGCATGATCTTAGTTTGACTTTTTTATATTTAAATAATCCATCTGTCCATGTTAATCTTCATAAACATTAGGGGCAAGAGTCTGCCTTCAGAGGCACTTTTGTCTTCATGGCAGCTGCACATGCATCCAGAGTCAGAAATTGGCCCTAATGTTGAACTTGTGAGATCTCGAACCAAAGTTACCTATAAAAATTACCTGCTAGAGGACAAGAAAGGAGTTCTGCCTCCATTTGAAGTCAATGAAAATTGTGCCATCGACTTCAATGAAGTCAAGATTTCACCCAAAGTCTTTAGTTTTTCTTTGGCTAGTTTTTGATAATGTTAAGACATTAATTGTACAGCCATAAGCATGGACCACCTATTGTTTCTTGATTAATACACATATGATGAACATCTAAGCATATCTATTTTATTTGTCCTTCTACATATGCATGCCATATAAAACACAGGTATTTAAAATTTGGAAAAGCATATCAGAGTTTGAAACTGACCTTTTAAATAATAAGTTGACTTTTAGCTTTTTTTATTTCTATGCTTTATATTTGAAAGGGAGTCTGATTTTTTTTCTCTTTTGCCTCTGATTTGTTGCATAGCCAAGTGGCTTTTGAAACTGGGGCCTTGCAGAATTGAGTGTCCTCTTCTGAGAAAAGATTGTTGCTTTGCAGAGAAACTAAGGATACTGGGAATTAATAAATAAGGGGATCAGATATATCACTCTGCAAACCTTATTTTCTATCTAGGTGGAACTGCACTATTCAAGTCACTTGCATGCATCTTTTGGTAGCTCAGCAGTCAATCTCTAGTCCTTTATCTTACAGCAGTCATGATCAGTATATCCCTTTACTTATTGTAGTCTGATCATTATACAGTGCCTGTACCAGTGTTTTACTACTGCCATTTAAGGGATCCTAAGCTGTTGTACAAACTACAGTTTGGGTAACATAGACCTATGTGTGCAGAATCTTCTTGAAGGGTTTCAGTTTGAATGGACAGTGTGTTAGGTATGAGGTGGACTCAGCCCTAAGAGGCAGCCACATGGAGAGTGAGGTTCTGTTTTGGATCCATTATATGGACAGGCCAAAGGTATGAAGCTTGTTTTTGGATGTGAAGCCAAACCTTCCCAAAATTCAGAACAGAGTGCCAGTTTGGATTCATCATAGAGTTACAGCCCTGAGCTATGAAGTTTGAAACCAGATTCAGATAAATTTTTTTCCTGTATAAAGGATGTTGTAAGCCTGTGTTCTCACTTGGACCCATATGAGGTTGTCAGCTCTCCCAATAAAAGGAGTTTTTCTTAAAATCTATCTAGTGGAATCATTTGATTACATAAGGATCTCAGCATTTTTTTTTCAAAGAAAATAAGTTTCTACCCTTTGTGGCTGTGGAAAAAAACTTTAAAACATGAACGAATCCTATAGGCTGAGAAACTGGAAAGCAGGAAAAATAGAATTTAACACTTACTTTTTTTAAAAAAAAAATCCTGTGATTTTTAAGCCAATCTCATGATTTTTGTGGCCTGACACATGACTTTTGAATGATTAGGGTTGGGTTTTGTTGGCAATACTGTAGAAAATAGCCTGAGATGAGAAGCTGAGATCTAAATCTTCACTTTTCTGAATTGTTGGGTCTTTCAGATCTGGGTGTGCAGTTTAGGTCCATCTTAAAATTGAAGTCATAAAGTTACAGTGATGGACATTTAATTCCAGCAGAGCCTCATGATCAGATATCTCAGACTGATTCTAAAATAACTGACAAGGAAAAAATGACGGAGCTCAGCATCCTTTTACGATGTGACCTGAGTCTAGGGAGTGTCGTAGCATAGGATCCTTTCAGTCTCTCCAGTGATGATCCAAATTACCTCCCCAAATCCCATTCTCATTTGAAATGCGTATTTTGTCATGCAAAAGAGGGGGGAAAACCTCAAGGTTCTACAGCCAAGTTCAACAAGTTAAACAGTAAATCCTAACACATCAAGCTCCTGTGAGGCAGAGGCATCACTTGATGATCTCTCTAATGGACTGAAAATCCTATTAAAAGTGAGTGCAGATCATAGGTGCTGAAAGAAAATGTTTAAAATGACAGCTTAACAATGACCCTGGTTATTTCTGTGTCTTTCCTAATCAGGGGATTAGCGATGTAAATTAGGATGCTGAAGATGGATAGGTTTTTTTCCTGTAGGTAAGGTGGCTTCATGTTCACTTCTTGCAACCTTTACTAAATTATAAGGTTTACAAGCTGAATTTACTTAAAGGGATATAGTCAATTTATAAATCAAACTTCTGTCTTACATTTTTGTACCTGCTAGCTGTAGAAGTAATGAAAGAGATGAGAAAAAGAGAGAGAGAGAGGTTCCTCTTTTTTTCACTTGGTTTCTTTGTGACTTTGGCAGCACATAGTCAGTTTCACTGCATTTCTCTGTATAGTTAGACCCTGCTCCTGCATCTGAAGCCATGCAGGCAGTTTGACTTAAATGGGCTGCATGCGAACACCAGTCTGTGCACACAGATGCAGTGGCAGGATTGGGTTCTGGGTTAGTCCCATTGGAGTTAATGGGACTCTGGGTGGATGCAAGAGTTCACCTGCAGGGATCACTGTGCGGGACAGAGGCCTTGGAGTGAAATCTTGGCTCCCATTAAATCAATGAGAATACTATTATTGTCTTCAATTGAGCCGGATCTCATCCCATTGTTTGTTTGGTTTGGGTCATCAATGCAGCAGCAAGGGAGAGAAAACATTTAAAAACAGGAAAACTTGATTGTAAAAACATGAAATGGAAGAACTTGGAGGCAAGATGCATCACTGATTGCATTAAACCGATTAGATTTCAAATTGATGGTGTTCTTTAACATTCTATTTTGACTCAGAGTATTATGGGCTGGAGCCATGCTTCACCCATAGACCTTACTTCCTGTTTGTTGGTGGGGATTGTACCATCATTTTGAGTATGTAAATCCCACAATAAAGCAACATGTTCTTTAGTCTGCAGTAATTGTAAGTAGATGGTGATGCTCTGTATACTGTATGCTCTGGGGGTCCCTATACAAAATTCGTGTTGATGAGAAAACATAGACTGAAACTGTGACACAGAGGCCCACTGGTGATTCATTACTCTGTGTCAGCAACTCTTCTTTATACCTTGACTTTAGCAAAACTTTAGATACGGTCTCCCACAGTATTCTTGCCAGCAAGTTAAAAAAGTATGGATTCGATTAATGGACTATAAGGTGGATAGAAACCTGGCTAGATCATCAGGCTCAACGGGTAGTGATCAACGGCTCGATGTCTAGTTGGCAGCCAGTATCAAGCAGAGTGCCCCATAGGTCAGTCCTGGGGCCAGTTTTGTTCCATATCTTCATTAATGATCTGGATGATGGAATGGATTGCACCCTCAGCAAGTTTGTGGATAACATGAAGCCAGGGGAAAGGTAGATATTCTGGAGGGTAGGGATAGGGTCCAGAGTGACCTAGTCAAATTGAAGGAGTGGGCCAGAAGAAATCTGATGAGGTTCAACAAGGACAAGGGCAGAGTCCTGCACTTAGGATGAAAGAATCCCATGCACTGCTACAGGCTGAGGACTGACTGGCTAAGCAGCAGTTCTTCAGAAAAGGACCTGGGGATTACAGTGGATGAGAAGCTGGCTATGAGTCAACAATTTGCCCTTGTTGCCAAGAAGGCGAATGGCATATTGGGCTGCATTAGTAGGAGCATTGCCAGCAGATCGAGGGAAGTGATTATTCCCCTCTATTCAGCACCGGTGAGGCCACATCTGAAGTATTGCATCCAGTTTTGGGCCCTCCACTATGGAAAGGATGTGGACAAATTGGAGATAGTCTAGCAGAGGGTAGTGAAAATGATTAGGGGGCTGGGGCACATGACTTATAAGGGGAGGCTGAGGGAGAAGAGTGAGGGGAGATTTGATAGCAGCCTTCAACTACCTGAAGGATGGTTCCAAAGAGGATGGAGCTAGGCTGTTCTCAGTGGTGGTAGATGACAGAAGAAGAAGCAATGGTCTCAAGTTGCAGTGGTGGAGGTCTAGGTTGAATATTAGGAAAAACTATTTCACTAGGAGAGTGGTGAAGCACTGAAATGGGTTACCTAGGGAGGTGGTGGAATCTCCATCCTTAGAGGCTTTTAAGGCCTGGCTTGACAAAGCCCTGACTGGGATGATTTAGTTGGGGTTGGTCCTTGTTTGAGCAGAGGGTTGGACTAGATGACCTCCTGAGGTCTCTTCTAACCCTAATCTTCTATGATTCTACTATTCTCAGGCCTGATACACTGTTATCATGGTGTATACCCAAAAGGTGGCATGTCATTGTATATATCATTGTAAAATTTATAACTCACTGATCACTAATATTCTTGTGTGGTTTACATATGGGTAACATATGCAAAATTACAAACATATGCTAAAATTATATTATTAACCTGTGTGTCTGGTAGGACATAAAATACCCCACCCTAGACAAAGGAATGTGGCTCCACCTGCTTTAATGTGTCTCCAATGTAAATTAGGTACATGTGACCAAAGACAAAAGCACATTTACATAAAAAGGTAAACAAAGCCATCAGCAGAGCAAGTGGGGAAGGATGAATGCTTAACAATCTCGATGGAGACTGAACCAAGAGGGAGTCTTTCTGCCTCTTGAAGCAGGGTCAATGAACTTTAGAAAGACAACATGGTGTTTACACCCCAGATGGAGATACAAGCTTACTTTTCAAAGAATACATTTCAAAGGCTTACTGGACTATAAAAATAAATGGTATAATACCCCATAGTTATCCACCACTTTGGGGACTAAAGGGCCAGAGATTTTGATATCACAGAACATTAGGTCCTTTAACAGGGCATTGAAGTTTCTGTGAACTGAGTTCAGGTAAGAAACCTGCTTAGGCAAAGATTCTAACTTGCTGAAATTAAGTTTTAGTCTTAGAAGTGTATTTTTACTTTTGTTTGCTTCTAACCTTTTCTGTCTTTATTATGCATACTTGGTAACACTTAACTCTATGTCTTTTTGTTAAATAAACTCATTTTACTATAAACCAGTTCAGTTCTGCAATTGAAATTAGGGTGGTTTTTGAATCACAATTAAATGAATGAACTGAAGTAGAGTAATGAATTTAATAATTTCTGTGTGTGTTCCGGGAGAGGAATGGACACTCCAGGAAAATGCCTCTGGAGAACTGGGGAGCTGGGGTTCATTGGTTGTTCCCTGCAAGTCAAGGATTGGAATGGCAGAGTTCTGAAGAGTTTGCTGGCAAGGCAGACAAGCTGGTGCATCATGGAATATTAATTTCACACATCTTAGCAGTAGAAAAACTCACATGCTGAGGCTGAGTCTTGGTCTACACTAGGAGTTGAGGTCAAATTTAGTAGCGTTAAATCGATTTAACTCTGCACCCGTCCACACAACGAAGCTCTTTTTTTCGACTTAAAGGGCTCTTAAAATCGATTTCCTTATTCCACCCCTGACAAGAGGATTAGCACTGAAATTGGCCTTGCCGGGTCGAATTTGGGGTACTGTGGACACAATTAGATGGTATTGGCCTCCGGGAGCTATCCCAGAGTGCTCCATTGTGACCGCTCTGGACAGCACTCTCAGCTCAGATGCATTGGCCAAGTAGACAGGAAAAGGCCCGCGAACTTTTGAATTTCAATTTCCTGTTTGGCCAGCCTGTCTGCCCTTGCTTTCACAGAGGGAGGGAGGGATAGGGGGCCTGACGATATGTACCCAGAACCACCCGTGACAATGTTTTAGCCCCATCATGCACTGGGATTTCTACTGTGAGGGGATAAGGCCAGATGGCTATAAAAGAGTAGTCTTATTGGGATCCGGGAAGTGGGCGGGCGAAGCCCGTCCACTGCTAAAGGGTCCCCCCCAGCCTAAAAGGGGGACCCACAGGACCTAGATACCCAAAAAATTCCGGGGGACAACTAATAAAATAACAGGGACAGGAGTGCGGTCAAAGGGTCAAAAGAAGGGAACCGGACGGGGACACCGAGCAGAGAACCCCGGACAGAGCCCACTGCTCCTCAAAGGCGTCAAGGGAGTCAGAGGACGCCGCCCAGAGGAACTCTGCCCGGATACGTGAACGGACCGAGGATCGGAAATAGGCCCCACAGTCACAGGAGACTCCATCGGCCAACCTCCTCACTCTGGTTTTGTAGATGGCCATTTTAGCTAGGGCCAGGAGGAGGTTGACCAGGAGATCCCGGGACTTTGTGGGGCCACGGATAGGGAGTGCATAAATGAGAAGGTGAGGGGAGAAGTGCAACCAAAAACGTAATAAGATATTGGTGAGGAGCCGGAATAGGGGCTGCAGCCTGGCACACTCCAGGTAGACATGTGCCAGGGTATCCCTCACGCCGCAAAAGGGGCAGGTGTCTGGGATTGTGGTGAACCGCGCCAAGTACACGCCCGTGCTCACGGCTCCGTGAAGGAGCCGCCAACTGACATCCCCGGCGGGCTTTGGGACTAAGATGGAATATAGGCTGCCCCACCGGGGCTCTGCACCCTCCAAAGGTGGCAGGAGGTCCCGCCATTTTGTATCGGGGCGGGACACAAGGGTGCGGGCGTGAAGGGTGTGGAGCACGAGCGTGTAGAGATGTTTTCTTGGCGCGGTTTGAAAACAGACCGGCTGCATCTCGTGCAGCCGGCTTCTAGTGAAGGGGTGAAGGGATCGGTTGGGTCCACGGGGGAGGGGTCCAATTAAAAGGTCCGGCGGGCCTGGGGTAGTGGGTGGGCGGGGCGTGCCCTCGTGCAGGACCCGGTCGAGATAAACCCGAGCAGCGGGCGGCAAAGCGGCCTTCACCTCCTGAAGTATGCATCGGGGAGTACAAGGTCTGGAAAGCCCCATGCGCTGAGCGAAGGTTAGGGGATCCAGCCAGTCTCCCCGGTCATAGTCCAGGAGGTCTCCGACTCTTGTGACCTCTGCCAGGACCAACCTCTGGCGCACCGAGCGGGACTCCGCCACCTGCAAACGGAGCTGGGGGTTGTGTAGCAGGGGCTCCGCGAGGAGATCTGCCCCCTCGGTGGCCGCCACGGACCTGCTCGTTGTAAAGAGTTTCCAGGTCCGGAGGAGGTCCTGGTAGAAGACCGGCAGCCCGGAGAGGTCTCGCGGAAGACCTCTCGGATGGAGATAAAGGAGCTGCCGGTCGTATCGGAGCCCTCGGAAGCGGCGCAGGAAGGCGTGCGCCAGTATGCTCCACGCCGGACTACCTGCACCATAAAGGAGCCTCTGCAGGGTCTGGAGGCGGAAGACATGGACCTGAGTAAGCAGACATTTGAGGCCCTGCCCTCCCTCCTCCACAGGTAGATGGAGAACCCCTGCAGGGACCCAGTGCAGTCCTGACCAAAAGAACTCCAGAATCGATGTCCGCAGGTTGGTCAGGAAAGCCGGGGCCGGGACCAGGGTGTTGAGCCGGTACCAAAGCATGGACAGGACTAGTTGATTAAGCACTAACGCTCTCCCTCGAAGGGAGAGGCACCGGAGCAGTCCTGTCCATTTCCGGAGCCGCTCTATCACCCCGCCCTCTAAATTCTGCCAGTTCTCCGGCGGAGAGGGATGCGTGGCAGAAAGGTAAACGCCCAGATAGAGCAGCGGACCCGTGCTCCACCGGATGGCTTGAAGCGCGGGTGGGCGGGGGCTCGCCTGCCGCCAGTCCCCTACCACCAAGCCAGAGCTCTTGACCCAGTTGACCCGCGCAGAGGAGGCTGCTGAATAGATGGCCTGGCAAGCCTCCACTCGCACCAAGTCGCCCGGGTCCTGGACCATGAGGAGCACGTCATCAGCATACGCCGACAGGACCAGCCGCAGCTCCGGCTCCCTCAGTACCAACCCTGTCAACCTCCTTCGGAGGAGACAGAGGAAGGGCTCGATCGCCAGAGCGTAGAGCTGGCCTGAGAGGGGGCACCCCTGCCGTACTCCTCGCCCGAAGTTGACCGGTTCGGTCAGGGTCCAGTTGAGTCTTACCAGACACTCTGCGGAAGCGTACAGCACCCGGAGAAAGTTCACAAATCTGCGTCCGAAGCCAAATGCCTGCAGAGTGTTCATTAGATACCCGTGATCCATCCTGTCGAACGCCTTCTCCTGATCTAAAGACAGGAGGGCGAACGACAGACCATCCCTACACCCAAGTTCCAATAGGTCCCGGACCAGATATAGGTTGTCGAAGATACTGCGGCCCGGGACGGTGTAGGTCTGGTCTGGGTGGACCACGTCCGCCAGCACGGACCCTAGCCTCAGGGAGATGGCTTTTGCCACGATTTTGTAGTCCGTGCTGAGGAGCGAGACGGGACGCCAATTTCGTAAATCGCGGAGGTCCCCCTTCTTCGGCAATAAGGCGAGCACGGCTCGCCTGCACGAAAGAGGGAGGACCCCGCTCTGCAAAGACTCGGCCCAGACGGTGACTAGGTCTGGGCCCAGGACGTCCCAGAACACGCGGTAGAACTCCACGGTCAGCCCGTCCATGCCCGGAGATTTATTGGTGGGCATGCGACGGAGGGCTTCCGAGAACTCGGCCAGAGTGAGAGGCAGCTCTAGCCGGTCTCGGTCGCCCACGCTGACCGTCGGGAGCTCCTCCCACAGCACTCTGCAAGCGTTAGGATCCGTCGGCTCCGGGGAGAAAAGGCTTGCGTAGAAGGCTCTCGCCCTCTCGCACATCTCCACCGGATCCGTGAGGGGGGTGCCATCCTCAGTCAGTAGGCAGATGATATGTTTCTTAGCCCCCCTCTTTTTTTCCAGGGCGTAGAAGAAGCGGGAGCCGCAATCCATCTCCCGAAGGAGACGGATGCGGGATCGAACAAAGGCACCCCGGGCCCGATGGTCCTCGAGGCTCCGGAGCTCCTCCCGCTTCTCCCGGCACGCTCCGAAGAGGGGTGGATCCTCGGGGCTGGCGGCCAGACGCCTCTCCAGCTCTAAGACCTCCCGTTCCAACTGCTCTATCGCTGCATCCCTCCGTCGGCTGGTGCCCCGGGTGTAGTCACGGCAGAAGAGCCGGGCGCGCACCTTCCCTACGTCCCACCACCGCCGTGCCGAGGGAAAGGCACGCCGCTGCCCTCGCCAGGCCAGCCAGAACTCCCGGAAGGACGCCACGAAGCCCGCATCCTCCAGCAAGCTGTTGTTAAAATGCCAATAGGCCGGCCCCGGCCTCTCCGCGCAGAGGGAGGCTGTCACGGTGGCTATGTGATGGTCAGAAAATGGGGCCGGCCGGATGCTGGAGGAGTGGGCTCGTGTAAGATGAAAGCGTGATAAATAAATGCGGTCCAACCGGGAGTGGCGCGACCGATGGGCCTCCACCCGGACAAAGGTGAACGTGGAAGCGTCATCCGGGTGGTGGTCGCGCCAGACGTCCACCAGGGAGTGGTGTTCGACTATCTCCTGGAGGACGGCCACGGCGGCCTGGCTCTTCTCGGTTCCCGAGCGGTCTCGTTCCTCAAGGGTGATGTTAAAGTCCCCTCCCAGGACCAGGCACTCCTGAGGATCCAAGGTGCCGAGGAAGGCGGATGCCTGCTGATAGAATTGCAGCCGCTCCGGGCTCGCTGCTGGGGCATAGATGTTGACAAGGTTGACTACGAGCCCCTCCATTTGGACCCGGAGGTGCAGCAAGCGACCCGGCACAGCCTCGGCGACCCCCAGCACTTCGGGCCGTAGGTCGGGGGAGAACAGGGTCGCCACTCCACCCGTATGAACTGTGAGGTGGCTAAAGTAGACCCTGTCCCCCCAATCCAGCCGCCAGCTGTCTTCGGCGGTCGGATCCGTATGGGTCTCCTGCAGGAAAACCACAGAGTACCTCCCCTCTCGAAGGAAGGAGAGCACCTGGGACCTGCGGAGACCCATCTTACAGCCACGGGTGTTCAATGTTGCGATGGTAAAGGGTGCCATGAGGAGGGCTGGGGGGGATCCTCGCCGGCAGGGATGCTCGTGGCTCCCGGCGGGCCGCGTAGCAGTCCGTGACCCACCCCGTAGGTGAGTAAGGAGTCACGGAAGTGGCGGACCCGCTGGTAGGCCGCGGCGCCCTGTCTCCCGGTCCTTTTCCCCTCCCCCATGAGGGCCCTTGCGGCCCGGAGGATTTGATTAAAGTCCCCCCATCGCTGGAGGGCAAGCTGGACTTTGTTGCGGGAGCCACGGACGTCTTCTAGGAACTCCCGCAACTCCTCTCGCAGCGCATGGGGGGCTGGGGTTATGGTCTGGTTGCTTCCCGATGGGGCCCTTGGTACAGCCCCCTGGCCCAGCGGGACGGGCAGACAGGGTGCGGACCCCCGACGGGGCTCTTGATGGGTTGACCTGAATGCTGGGGCGATAGGGGGCGGCGGAGGGAGGATAGCAGCCCCTGGTGGGTCGGGACGGGCAATCACAAAGGCCATTCCCTGGGAGTCATCTGTTGGAAAGGGGAAGGAGACTGTCCCAGGGGTGGCAATAATATCTCGGGAGGTGGGCGGGAGAAGGGCAGGGGCAGGGGTAGAGGTGAGAGTCTGGGTCGAGAGAGGGCTCTCACCGATGCCGGGCGCAAGCTGTCTGGTGGATTTGGCAGCCACGGCATCAGGAGGTGGACTTTCTTCTGTAGGGTCCTCTCCCGGAAAGGAGGTCGAATGTTCCTCACCAGCGAGGGATGCCCCTGGTGGCTCAGGTTCCAGCCGCGTGGCACTGGCCGTCGCCTCAACTGGCTCGGTGGCTCTCAGCAGGGTGCCTTCTGCAGCCGGGTTGATGGAGGAGTCCAGGGGCTCCTCGGAGGTGGGAGCAGAAGCAACGGTTAGGGGGAAGGAGTATGGGGAAAGGGGGGCTGGAAAGAAGTCGCCCAGATCGAGGCCCGCTGGCATAGGATCGTCCTCCCCCTGGGTGACCGGGGTCAGACCCAGGGCCTCGATCTCCTCATATATAGAGGGGAAATTATTTTCCGCTACCCCAGGATTCTCCCCGCCGGCACCTGACGCGATGGTTACTTTGGGGCACACTGGGGTTTCAGATGGTGCCTCGGGGGTCTTGGAGGGGAGGGACTCCCGTGGAGGGGAGATACCGTCTTCCAGTGCTGCCACGTTTTCCCCAGCCGGCTCTGGTGGGTGGAACACACCCGTGGGTACAGCGGAAGGCTCGGCATCGGTGCCCCCCTTCCTGGTCTTCCGGGGGGCCTCCGCGTCAGATGGGAGGAGCGGAGCTCGAGCCTTCCGCTTGCCCCGCTTCCCCTGGACTAGGGCCCAGCCCTCCATGGCATCATCCGGGGGCTGGCTAGCAGGGGTTGTGTCAGGGGGCAGAGGCGATGGCTCAGGGACTCGAGGGGGTAACGGTGGGGCAGCACAAGGGAGGGAAGATTCCCCTTGGGGCGGGCCCTCTCCCATGCTTGGCGGTGTCCCTGCCGCACCCTCCTCCACAGGCCCCGCCAGATTGCAAGCAGCGGGGGTGGGGTTTTCCTGCTCGTCTGGGCATAGTGGGGGAGGTACCCCTTGGGCCCGAGCGGGACCAATGGTGGACTGGGAAGGAGGAGGGGCTGTTTCGGGTGCCGGGCAGCCAGGGGCGTCGGCGATGACGGGGCCGGTGTCCTGCCAGGGCTCGGGTGTCCTGGATGCCTCTCCTTCCCGGGCCAGGGGGCAGTCCCTCCGGACGTGCCCCATCGCCCGGCAGAGGTAGCACCGGGCCTCCCCCGTGGAATAATGCACCCTGTAATGCGTCCCCTGGTAGGGGACTAGGAAGGACCCCTCCAGTGCCTCTCCGTCGCGCGCCGCCGGCAGCAGCTGAAGCTGCACTTGCCGGCGGAAGGAGAGGACGTGACGGAGGGCGGGGTCTTTGCAGCCCAACGGGAGAGGGCTGATGACAGAGATGGGCTTCCCCAAGGTAGAAAGGGCGGGTAACAGGGCGGCATTGGGGAGAAAGGGAGGGACGGAGGTCAGGACCAGGCGGACGCCCAGGTCCTCTAGCGGCTCTAAGGGGACGAACACGCCCCCGACCGCCAGGCCCTTCTCCACCGCCTCCTGGGCGGCGGCCTCCGATGCTAAGAAGAAGACGACCTTGCCATACATTTTGGAGGCCGCCACAATGGCCGTGGGCCCCACCACCCTCGCCAACGCCCGCACATAGGTTTCCACGTGGGGTGAGGCGGGCACCAGGAGGCAACGGACGCCGTGCTTCCTTGTCATGGTGGGAAAGGGGCCCCGGCCGCTATAGATGGTAGCGGAGGCGGTGGGCTGGAGAAATGATGTAGCGGCAGGCGGGGGGGCTGCCGCCACCTGGGCGTATGCTCTAGGGGCCGGGGGAGGGACACCTGCAGAGCTGGTGGAGGGAACAGCGGGGAGGGGCGCCACAGCTGGAGATGGGGCCGGGGCATCGGGGACAGCCCCTGCCATGGAGGGCCTGGTCTTTTTAGCGGGGCCCTTCCCCTTCTTCTTCCCCTGGCCCTTCCCGCCGGCTGGGAGGACTCCCCCCAAATCTGAGGGGGTGATAGACGTGGCAGCAGTGGAGGTCACCCCGGTGCCCGTCGCTGCTGGTGCCCCAACGGGGGCGATGGCAGATGGTTTGGCAGCGGAGGTAGAAGCTTGGGGGGGTGACGGAGGGGCAGGCGGGGGAGGGGGAGCTCGGGCTACTGGAGAGGTCTCACCCGTCTCATCCCCCGCCATCATGAGCAAGGAGGAAAGGGAGGACATCAAAAGGAGGAGGGGAGAGGGGAAGCAGGTCGACCACTCCTCCCCGCTAGGCTGCAGGCAGGGGAGGAGGGCGCCAAAAGGGGTGGGCTGGACAGGGGGCAATCAGGGGCTAAGGGTCAGTCACCGACACAAGGTGGAAATTCCGGCTCCTCTTGGTGCACTATGGGGGGCGGGGATTCAACAACATTGAAGGTGCAGTGAAGAGGGTTGCAACTGAAATGGGGAGTTGCACAAGCGCATGGGAGGGGGCACGGGCACACGGAGCGAGGGGCTAAGCGGTCTGGGGGTAGAACAGGGAAACCAAGGGGCTAGCTTCAGAGACTGGGGCGGGGCAAACAAACAAAGGCTGCAGAAGGAAATGGGCGGGGCAGGCAAACAAACTGAAGCTAGTAAGGGGGGCTGGAGCAAAAGAGGAGGCAAAGCAAGTAGCAAATGGGGCAGGTAGTAAAGGGCAAAGCTGGGGGGTAGGCAGTCCAGGGGGGGCACATGTGCCCATGTGCACTTGCACAAGTCTTTTTTTTAGCTTGCTGCTGCTTCTGGCCCAAAGGGTGGAAATAGGGCGTGGCAAGCCAAGCAAGCAGCTGAGTCCAGAGGCAGGAGCTGAGGCAGATGGTATACAGCCAGTGGGGGTGGTGGAGGGGGCAGTGGTGGTAGTAATAGTAATAGTGGTGGGGGTTGGGGGGGGACACACAGATGGATCGGGGGGCAGCTCCACGCCACACCCCCGGTGTCCCTACAAACACAGTTAAAACCCCCACCGCAAGAGCACAGTTTGAAAATTACTCAGTCTTAGGGCCCCCTCCACGGTGGTCTGCAAAGTCTCTAGGTGCTGCCCCACTGGCAGATGATCCTCTTCTTCTCCTCCTCGGGCTTCAGCAGCTCCAGGCAGCGGCCTCTGCAGCAGCAGCAGCAGCTCCAGGAACTCCAGGTGGTGGTCCAGGCAGGTAGAAAGGACCCCTCTCAGGTGGTGGTGGTGGTGGTGGTGGTATCCACAACAGCAGTGGCTGGGGTCCCTCACTCCTCCTCTCTGGGGAGTGGGCTAGCAGCCCCCCCCCCCCGGGGCTGCAGTTGCAGCAGTAGCAGCACCCAAGAGTGGGGGGTCCAGCAGCCAAGTAGCAGAGAATGGGGGTGTCTGGCCCAGCCAGGGGAGCAGCTGGAGCAGCAGGGAGAGTTTAGGGCCTAGTAGCAGCAGGAGTACCAGCTTCCCACCTCCCTCCAAGCTAGAAGGCTATGGGAGAGCAGTGTGGGAGAAAGAGAGAGAGATTCGCTCCAGGCTAAACAAATCCCTGGTATCAGGTTAAGTGAAATGGCAGCTGCTCCAGGTCAGTTAAGACACTTGGGGCCAATTAAGAACTTTCCAGAAGGCAGGGAGAAGGCTAGGTTGATTGGGACACCTGAAGCCAATCGGGGCTGGCTGAAACTAGTTAAAAGCCTCCCAGTTAGTCAGGTGGGTGTGCATGTCAGGAGCTGTGGGAAGAAGTTGTCCTGTTGGAGAGACTGAGTAGTACACACCATATCAGGTACAAGGAAGGAGGCCCTGAGGTAAGGGTGAGGTGGAGCTTGAGGAAGTGAGGGCTGCTGTGGGGAAAGTAGCCCAGGGAATTGTACATGTCATGTTTCTAAAAAGTTAGCTACCATAGCTGATACTATTAGGGTCCCTGGGCTGGAGCCCGGAGTAGAGGCTGGGCCCGGGCTCCCCTCCTCCACCTTTGCCCCTGATTAATCATTGAGACTGGGAGACAACAGAGACTGTGCAAGGAAGGATAACTTTTCCTCACCTCCCTCGCTGGCTTATGATGAAAATGGCTCAGTAGACCGTGACCCTTGTCTCTAGAGAAGGAAGGGTTACATGGAGGGTCACAGTGAGCCTCTGAGGCTAGCAAAATCCACCAGGAAATGCGGGACCCACAGAGGCAAGGACAGAGCTTTGTCACAACTAGTGTGAGAAGTGGGATTTCGTTCACAGTGTGGCTGAAGAAAGAGGTTTTTAAAAAAAAGTACACTGGTGGTTTGGATTTTTTTTTAGTTTTGGTTTTTGTTTGTTTGCTTTGTACCACAATGGAGGATGTGCTAAGAGCTCTGGTACAAGCCACGGCAGCCCAGCAGGAGGCCACCTGGGTTCAAGCAATGGCACAACAGGAGTCTATGTGGCTACAGCAGGAAACCAATCAATTATTGGTGAGCCAGGTGTCCCAAGATCGTGCTCTCTTGAGAGAGGTGGTGGACCAGCTGAAGTTCCTCATCACCCAGGCCCAGGGATCCGACAGGATGCAAACCCTGAGGGCCACTGGTTGTCTGCCAAAGATGACGTCAAGAGATGACATAGAGGTATATCTCCTCTCATTCGAAAGGACTGCTCAGCATGAGGCATGGCCCCAGGAGCAGTGGGCCAGCATCCTCACCCCATTTTTGTTTGGAGAGGCCCAGAAGGCCTACTTTGACTTGCCTGCCACAGATGCCACTGACTGTACCCATCTGAAGGCAGAGATCCTAGCACGAGCAGGGGTAATGGCAGCGGTAAGGGCCCAGAGGTT
The DNA here is from genome assembly GCF_009764565.3 of Dermochelys coriacea. Classification (NCBI taxonomy): domain Eukaryota; kingdom Metazoa; phylum Chordata; order Testudines; family Dermochelyidae; genus Dermochelys; species Dermochelys coriacea. Next base: position 83,411,524 of record NC_050068.2, read on the forward strand.
CCATGAGTGGAAATAACAGGAGAACAAACCCCCAAAGTTCCAGCTATTCAACCTCACACACCTCGCACGGAAGTGTTTACAGCCTGAGGTGTGCAGGCTGGAGGAGATTTTGGAAACCCTGGTCATAGACCATTACATGCGGGTACTGCCTCCAGATCTCTGCAAATGGGTACGCCAGAATGATCCGTCCATGTACGATGAGATGATAATACTGGTAGAAAGACAGATGACAGCCAGGGGACTGACCCGACTACCCAAGGAAGGCCCTTTTCAAAGCAAGGACCCGACCCCAACCCTGGAAGGTTGGGCAGCCAAACCCCTGGGGAGTCCTAGGTGGAAGAAGGGTGGGGCTGAAAACCAGCGGGGATCCCAGAAGGAAGGGATTGGCCTGAGTGGGGGGAGCCCCGGGACTAAACCCCCTAACCCCTGGGATAGCGGAGTGATTGAAAGCAATTATAAATGTTATGCATGTGGGGAGTGGGGACACATAGCAGCACAGTGTCCCAGCACCGAGGAGCCTATGCAATGTAACTTGGGGGATTGGGAGGTCCCATGCTCCCTTATCCACCTCGCAGGGGTCGCATTAGCCCCGCATAATTACACCAGGCCAGTGAGGATAAATGGAGCAGAGACTGCAGCGCTTGTGGACTCTGGGAGTGCTATCACCCTCATATCAGGTAAGCTGGTAAAAAATAGTCAGCTGCTACAAGCCAAACGCGTAGCAGTGACGTGCATGCATGGGGCCGTGAGCCATTACTCCACCATCCCAGTCGAGACAGAGGTTCAGGGAAACCCCACTGGGGTGACTGTGGGCGTAGTTCCTAAACTCCCAGATCCTGTAGTCATTGGGAGGGACTATCCAGTGTTTGATAATTTACTCCCCCTGGAGAGGCTGGAGGGAGGTGGGGACCCTGAGGACAGCGACTCATCACCGGGGGAATGTCAACCCCCGATGTTCGCTGAGATTTCTCAGGATCTGTTCTCAGCCCCCCGGAAGACAAAAAAGGAGAGGAAGGCCGTGAAGGCCTTGGGAACCTGGATCCTGACCCAGGGCCAGAAGACCTCCCTAGTAGGCAGATGGACGTGAGCAGCCAACAGAGAAACTTCCACCACAGAAGGTGAGCCAGAAGCTGCCCCCAGCCATGAAGGTGGAGAGCCGTTGGAAGAAGCAGAAGCCAGCCCCTTGGAGCTTGGGCAGGTTAGTCCCAGGAGAGAGACTTTTGGACGGGACCAGGCGGAGGACCCCAGATATGATAATGCCAGGAAAGAGGTGGCCGAGATTGATGGGATACCTGTGGATGGGAAGGTCCGGGGTCCCGGACCTTACTTTATAGTGAAGAAAGATCTCCTGTACCGCGTGGTGCAAATGCAGGAGCAAGAGATACAACAACTTCTGGTGCCACGAAAAGATCAAAAAGCCATATTGAGTCTCGCCCACAGTCATCTGTTTGGAGGACACGTAGGGGTAGAGAAAACCCAGACATGGATCCTGCAGAGGTTCTTCTGGCCAGGAGTACATGAAGATGTCCGGCGATACTGCACCTCTTGTCTGGAGTGTCAGTTATATAGCCCTCGCCCGCACTTGCGGTCTCCTTTGGTACCTCTTCCAATAATAGAGATTCCTTTGGAATGGATAGCCATGGATCTAGCCAAGAGAAGACAGTTCGGGGCCACCAACATGCGCTTGTTGTACTGGACTATGCAATCCGGTACCCGGAAGTTGTTCTCCTGCACAACACAGCTTCCAAGACAATAGCTAAGGAGCTAGTACAAATCTTTGCCTGGGTTGGGCTACCCAAGGAGATGTTGACTGATCAAGGGACACCTTTCATGTCCAGGTTGATGAAAGATCTCTCTTCATTGCTCCATGTACAAGCCCTACGGACCTCTGTATACCACCTGCAAACAGATGGCCTTGTGGAAAGCTTCAATAGGACCCTCAAGGCCATGATCAGGAAAGTGGTGAACTGGGATGGGAAAGATTGGGATACCCTATTGCTTTACCTCATATTCGCCATCTGGGAGGTCCCGCCAGCCTCCACAGGTTTCTCTCCATTCAAACTACTATATGGGCGCCACCCTCGGGGCATATTGGATATAGCCAGAGAAGCCTGGGAAGAGGAGCCAAATCCCGGAAGGAATATAGTTGAGCATGTACTGCAGATGAGAAATCGGATAGTCCGAGTTACGCCCATTGTACGGGAACACTTGGAGAGAGCACAGGAGACCCAACAAACCCATTATAACCACCAAGCGAAGCTTCGATGGTTCCAACCAGGGGATAAGGTGATGGTATTGGTGCCCAGAGCAGAAAGTAAACTGTTGGCCCAGTGGCAGGGACCCTACGAAATAATCGAAGCCGTGGGCGAGGTGAACTATAAGGTGCGGCAGCCAGGCCACTGGAAATCGGAGCAAATTTACCACATCAATCTTCTAAAACCTTGGCACGATCAAGAGACATGCTTAGTCATGCAGGAGACCCTTCCCCAGGAGGATAACTTACACGAGCAAGTGAGGATATCATCCGACTTGACGCCGATCCAAAAGATCGAGGCAGCCAACATGATTAATCGCAACAGAGATGTGTTCTCTACAAAACCAGGGCGGATGACTGAGACCTATCACCATATCCACATGATCCCCAGAGCCAAGGTAACATTGAGACCCTACCGAATCCCAGCAACCAAAAGAGAGGAAATCAAGGCCGAAGTAAAGAAAATATTAGAATTAGGGGTTATTGAAGAATCTTACAATCAGTGGTCCAGTCCAATTGTTCTAGTGTCTAAACCTGACAGTACCATGAGATTCTGTAATGACTTTTGCCGACTGAATGAAATATCCCAGTTTGATGCATACCCCATACCATGCATCAACGAACTGGTTGACCGACTGGATAGTGCCCGATTCTTGACTTCACTGGATCTGACAAAAGGGTACTGGCAGATTCCTCTGACCAAAGAAGCTAAAGAAAAAACAGCATTCTCCACCCTGGATGGGTTATTCCAGTACACCGTCCTCCCTTTTTGGCTATATGGGGCCCCAGCCACATTCCAGTGCCTCATGGATAAGCTGCTGAGCCCCCATACTAGTTATGCAGCTGCATACCTAGATGATGTCATCATCCATACGCCAGACTGGGGAACTCACTTGGAGAAAGTTGAGGCAGTACTGTGCATCTTAAGGTGGGCTAGCCTCACTGCTAATCCCGCTAAATGCACCATAGGGCTAGCAGAGGCTAGGCACCTGGGATATATTGTGGGAAGGGGCATAGTGAAACCCCAAATGAATAAGCTAGAGGCAATTCAAAACTGGCCCCGGCCGACCCGAAAGAAGCAGGTCTGTGCGTTCCTAGGTGTGGTAGGCTACTACCGACGTTTTATTGCCCACTTCGCCACTAGGGCAAGTCCCCTAACGGACCTGGTGAAGGCCCAAGGTCCATACATGGTAAAGTGGACCAACGCAAGAGAGGGGGCATTTACAGAGCTTCGGACGGCCCTCTGTAATGACCCCATACTCATAGTCCCGGACTTTAACAGGGAATTTGTTTTACAAACAGACGCTTCCGAGGTGGGGTTGGGAGTAGTTCTGTCGCAAATGGTGGGAGAAGAGGAACACCCAATTCTCTACCTAAGCAGAAAGCTTCTCCTAAGAGAACAGAAATATGCAGTAGTCGAGAGAGAATGCCTTGCTGTCAAATGGGCTGTGGAGACACTGCGTTATTACCTCTTAGGCCGGCGATTCACTCTTGTGATGGACCATGCACCCCACCAGTGGATGCAGTGGAATAAGGAAAAGAATGCAAGGGTCACCAGGTGGTTCTTATACCTCCAACCATTCCAGTTCCGCATATGGCACAGGGCTGGATGCCACCATGGCAATGCTGATGGTCTGTCACGAGCATACTGCCTGGCGTCCCAAGTTGCCCAACTCTATGGTGTTGAACAGAGGGGGGCGATATGTGATGGGACAAGGCCAGATGGCTATGGAAGAGTAGTGGGAGACAGATATATTAGCTCCAGGCTAAACAAATCCCTGGTACCAGGATAAGTGAAATGGCAGTTGCTCCAGGTCAATTAAGACACCTGGGGCCAATTAAGAACTTTCCAGAAGGCAGGGAGAAGGCTAGGTTGATTGGGACACCTGAAGCCAATCAGGGGCTGGCTGAAACTAGTTAAAAGCCTCCCAGTTAGTCAGGTGGGTGTGCATGTCAGGAGCTGTGGGAAGAAGTTGTGCTGTTGGAGAGGCTGAGTAGTACACACCATATCAGGCACAAGGAAGGAGGCCCTGAGGTAAGGATGAAGTGGAGCTTGAGGAAGTGAGGGCTGCTGTGGGGGAAGTAGCCCAGGGAATTGTACATGTCATGTTTCTAAAAGGTCAGCTACCATAGCTGATACTATTAGGGTCCCTGGGCTGGAGCCCGGAGTAGAGGGTGGGCCCAGTCCCCCCCCACCTTTACCCCTGATTAATCACTGAGACTGGGAGACAACAGAGATAGTCCAAGTAAAGATAACTTCTCCTCACCTCCCTCGCTGGCTTATGATGAAAATGGCTCAGTAGACCGTGACCCTTGTCTCTAGAGAAAGAAGGGTTACATGGAGGGTCACAGTGAGCCTCTGAGGCTAGCGAAATCCACCAGGAAACGTAGGACCCACGGAGGCAAGGACAAAGCTTTGTCACACTACCCAGAATTCAAATGGGTGGCAGAGAGTGCAGGAACTGTGGGATAGCTACCCACAGTGCAACACTCCGGAAGTCGATGGTTGCCTTGGTACTGTGGACACACTCCGCCGACTACATGCACTTAGAGCATTTGTGTGGGGACACACACAATCAATTGTATAAAAATGCTTTCTACAAAACCGACTTCTATAAATTCGACCTAATTTCATAGTGTAGACATACCCTGAGAAAGGTAACACAGTAACTCACGATTCTGGAAACCCTAGCAGATCATCACAGGGCAGATGGTTTTGGGGAAATTCAGGACTGGGAGGGTGTTGGGATCACTGGAAAAATTAACTGGATGGTGGAAACTAGGATGAACAGTGTGCTTGTCTATAGGCTGTTGGTTTCAGGGTTATTAGCCACAGCAGCATAGTGGCACTCAGAGTTACAGAGCATGTGTTAACACAACCCCTGACATGTCTGTGTTGAATCCCCAGAATGTCACAAGCATCTTATGAAAAATTTGAAGCGTTTAATGCAACAAGGATCGGCAGCAATATGTTGAAAGATTGGACCACTATTTTTTGACAAACTAGATTAGAAATAAGAAAAGGAGTACTTGTGGCACCTTAGAGACTAACAAATTTATTAGAGCATAAGCTTTCGTGAGCTACAGCTCACTTCATCGGATGCATTTAAATGCATCCGATGAAGTGAGCTGTAGCTCACGAAAGCTTATGCTCTAATAAATTTGTTAGTCTCTAAGGTGCCACAAGTACTCCTTTTCTTTTTGCGAATACAGACTAACACGGCTGCTACTCTGAAACCTAGATTAGAAATGAGGGAAAAGAGAAATTAATATTTCTCTGTGTCTGTGACAGTAAAACCTACTCCCTCTTAAGAAGTTTGTTACAGTCTCAGGAACCAGGAAATAAAAATTTAGAAGAACTGCAAAGGATCTTAACTCAGCACTGTATTCCAAAGCCCAGTATTATTGTGAAACTTTTTAAGTTTCATAATTGGATGAGGTGAATCTGTATCACTGTTTGTGGCTGATCTTAAAAAGCTAACTGAATATTGTTCATTTGGAAATGTCCTGTCTGCGAGACAGATTTGTTTGTGGTATTAATGATGAAAAAACTCAAAGGCAGTTGCTGGCAGAAGGGAGCTTGACCTGTTTCAAAGCAGTAGAACTGGCAACAGCATTGGACGTAGCAGTGAAAAATTTACAAGATTTGCATTTGCACAATACTGATTCTATAAACAAAAAGCAAAACCAACAAAAAGGGAGTACAGGCTCCTGAGGGGAGTTTCTGCTATGGATTAGCTCATTTGTCAATATAAAATGGCCCAGTGTCATGCCTGAAGGTTGGACACTTAGCAAGGAAATACAAAGGGAATTATCGACCAGCATATTAAAGCCAAGCAGTTAAATCCCATAATTACAGAGAAAAAAGAAGGAAGCACAGGGCTTTTTTCCTGAGGGAGAAGGAAGAGACAGAGGAAGAGCTACACGCTGTGTATTGCATAGAAGAGAAGAAAGTTGAACCTTATTAAATAAGAGTAGAGTTAAACAATCAGTTAACCAAGGAACGGCAACCTTTGACACGCGGCCCGTCAAGGAAACCCACTGATGGGCTGGGCCAGTTTGTTTACCTGCTGTGTCTGCAGGTTCGGCTAATCACAGATCCGACTGATTGCAGTTCGCCATACCAGGCCAATGGGGGCCATGGAAAATGGCAGCCAGCACATCCCTTGGCCCACACCGCTTCCCGCAGCCCCCATTGGCCTGGAGCAGCGAACTGCGGCCAGTGGGAGCTGTGATCGGCCAAACCTGCAGATGCTGCAGGTAAACAAACAGTCCCTGCCGAACAGCGGATTTCCCTGATGGGCTGCATGCCAAAGGCTGCCATTCCTGAGTTAAACAATCAGCCAGTACACATGGAAGTAGAAACAGGGGCTTCAGCTATGGTGATTAATGAATATACTTATCAGTGGGGCTGAGCAGGACTGAATCCACTAGCAAAGGCAAGAATGACACTGCGTACCTACACAGGGTTAAACGTATTTAGACTTCTCCTTATCGTCCAGCTTCAAATAGTCTAGCTGAAAGCGCTGTTCAAACCTTCAAAGAGGGAATGAAGAAGATGGAAGCTTGGAAATGAATCGGGCTTGATTTCTTTTGACATACTGAACTAATCCTCAAACTACAATGGGGTGATTCTGGTCCAGCTATTGATGAGCAAGTAGCATGAGAACTTTTTTGGACTTAATTCATCACAGCACTGAAGGGAAAGTTTTAAGGAATAGGCTGATCAAACAAACAACTATGATTATCATGCCAAAGACAGAAAGTTGGGTTTGAAGGATTGAATGTATACCAAAGTTTTAATACACGCCAGCCAATGTGGATTCCGGGTACTATCCTAGAACAAACTTGACTTTTATCTTTTAAAATCTGTTTAAGTGATGATCGTGTGGCAAAATAACATCATGATCAGATCTGCTTATGGAGTGACATACAAGTGCACGAGCTTCTGGGTGAGGTCTACCGTAAGAAGCAAAGACCTGGAGAGGATGAAGAGTTTCCTGCAATGACCAAATTGGGAATATCTACAGTTTTGCTGAACCCAGAGACTGAGGGTATAGTTTCCAAAATGTGAGGTTTCACTGGCAGCTGAGTAGGGCCATTATCCAGTGAGAGAAAGGTCTATATCTGGGCTGTAAATTAAAAAGGAAAGTGATGTAGTAAAGTGGTTATTAAGGGGTTAACTGAGTGACTCAGAATTTTATGGGCTAGAGCCATGCTTTGCCCTTTGCCCTTACTTCTTATTTGCTAGTATGTGTTGTATCACCATTTTAAATATGTAGCTCCAACAATAAAGCAGTATGTTCTTTAGTCGGCAGTAACTGTAAGTACACCCTTATTTCTAGTCTTAATCCAAATAAGATTTACAACCTCCTTTCTTCCCAAGGCCTTTCCTCCTTATTTCTTCCCCTCCTTCCTTCTGACCAACATCTTTTTTGTTACACCTGGGTTCACACAGGAGATAACAGTGTGTTGTTGTATCCTCTGGCTGTTCCTATAGAAAGCTGTCTTTAAGAGCTGTACATACTAGATTAAAAAATAGTTATTAATAGACAACTTTGACTCCTTAGGTTCTCAAATCATTCTTTAGGCTGTACTGGAATAATTTATTTGTTTTATTATGCATTTAATAAATAAGATTAATAGTTAACTGTATTGATGTAAATGGCTATCTAATTCTGCTGAACCTTTGGGGAAAATATGTGTGCAATCCACAAAGACTACTGAGTTAAAACATTTTATTAACCTGATATGTCTAAGCCTTAGTTTTTCAAAAGTGGAAAAAGAGTTCCACACTTGAAACCTGGTCTACAATCCTTTACATTTAAATTGCCAAGAACCACTCAAAATGGGTTCTTTGTAAATAACTTACAGTTAACCACATAAGATTCAGCAGGATTAAGCTAAACCTTCTTTTGATACCTAACACTTCCAAAGCAATTTGGTGGCAAAGACAAATAGTTAAAGTGCAGGAAATTCATATGCATCCCCAGTGGCAACAGATCTTCAGGGTAGTGAGCATGGGAAATAGAGAATTCCTATTTGTGTTTCTTCCAATTTCTTGCCATGTTTCCTCATCCAAGCCAGTACTGCATTGCTAAAGATTCCACAGTGGCCAATGAAAGGATGAATGGAATTTAGTTCTCTTTTGTGAGCTCTGTGAGGAAAGAGAAAGGACACAGTAAAGCTTTTATTGACCCAACTCCAAATCCAGTGTGTCTAACTAGGAAATTGTTCATTCACATGGAAGCCAAAAAAGCATCTATGCCTCAATGTGGCTGAGACAGCAAAATCAATTCAAAAAAACAACAGCTCTGTTTAGTAAGTATTCAGGGGAGGAAAATGTAGGTCTAACTAAATCAATAAATAATATAGAGAAGAGGGTATTTATTACACAGTATTCAATTAAAACAAAAATGTCACGTGTTGAGAAATATTAAATCCATCCGCCTTTAGTAAATATTTTTTATTTGATTTTTAATAGGTCAGAAGTCCTAAATCATCATTTTTTAAAAAACAAAATTATCATCAGGGACAGAATTGTATTTTATTTTTTCTGTTCTTTCCATGTGGAAATGATTTTGCCCTGTATATTGTATTGTATTCATTGTAAAAACACTTGTAAGGTCATAAAAGTTAGACTTTAAGACATTTTATGTAATCTTTTTTAGCCAATTTCCTGCCACAGAACTTTTGTTGTCTACAGATTTATAGCTGAAGAGCACAGTGCAGCAGTAACCAGGGCCTGTTGTGTAATGTGATTGTGCAGTCTCATACACAGCTGCATAATTGATCTTTTAAAAATAAAGATGTTACATAAATGTGCGTTTGAGTCTAAGTTTTCCAATAAAAAAAATAAACAAGGTCAATATTTTCAAATATAGGAGCCTTTAACTGGACCCCTAAAAAGATGTTTAATCAACTAAATAACCACAGCCTGCCTCCATGGAGTCTATGGTTACTCAGAACTCTGAGAATCAGGACACTTCTATGTAAATGGTGAACTGTGGATGTAGAGTTCTAACAGTAGGTACCCAAATTCATTTTTTTTAAGTTTCTCTATTCCTTTTTATTGTGGAGATATCATCATCATCTTCATCATGTCTTTTGAGGACCATTGTGCCAGCTAGAGTGTCCAAGGTTTATAGCATCATATCAAGCATTGTAGAGTGAAGTTCCCAAATCTGTCTCAATCCTGCAAATCCACAAATCCCTGTGATGGTCCAGTGGGCAATGCCAGGTAGGGTCAAGTCATGCAACCCTTCATGTCTCCATGGAGAGTTATTGCCTGGCATGGTATACGTAACACTATATCACACACCTCTTCTGAAACAATTGGCTTCAGACAGTAGCACAAGAAACCTTGTCTTTCTAAAGAGGCCTTTGATATATTAGCAAGCAGGGAGATGTGAAGATAGCCTTCAAGGATTAACCAGATGTAAATCAGTACAAAATTGGTATTGTTTACTTGAGCCTGCAGGAAGCTTGAAATACAATATACACACTGAAAGGTATGAACTGCCCTATTCTTCACATTTGGGTTTGAGTTCTGAAACCTAATGAGAAAAAGTTAAATGTAAATATCATTTTTTTCAGGGCTGATCAATTTTGCAGAAAAATCAAGCTAGCATATTTATCTGTTATCTTGGTGTGTAACTGCAAATAATGGAGCTGAGTTCAGTGTGAGGCAGTTAGTTGTGACTAAGGGTTGGTTGGGAGGGGAAAAAGAAATTCAGGCCCTCGCATCCAAACAGTTACATCTGTCCTGGTTAAAAGGGGAAAGGAAAGAGTAGGTGACCTTAACAGAGGGCTAGGGGTTGTGTGGGGAGCTGAGGTAGAAGGCGAGAAATGACAAACTACAATAGGATTATAGGCACAACAAGAGGAAAACAGTGGGGGAATCTGTTCAACATCTTAGATGTCTATACACAAATGCAAGGAGTATAGGAAATAAATAGGAAGAAATAGAATGTGCATAAACTAAATCCCCTGGCATAATTGGCATCACACTTGTTCAGGAATGACAGGCAGGGGGGAAAAAAGAGGTGGTGTTCCATTATACATGAAGAATACATACACTTGTTCTGAGGTCCAGATGGAGGTGAGAGGCAGACCAGTTGAAGTCCTTAAGTGAAAATAAAAGGGGAGAAAAGAGGGACGATGTCATGGAGGGTCTACTGTAGACCACAAAATAAGGAGAAGGAGGGGGATGAGGCATTTCTAGAACAAATAACGGAAACAGTCAAAACACACCAGACCTTGTAGTAGTGAGAGACTTCAACCACCAGACATCTGTTGGAAAAGTAATATGGTAAACACAAAATGTCCAATAAATTCTTGGAATATACTGGGAACAAATTCTTGTTTCAGGAGGTGGAGGAAGTATGCAGGAGGACAGCAGTTAGACTTGATTCTGACTAACAGGTATGAATTGGTTGTGGATCTAAAGGTTGGGTGAAAGTGGTAATGAAATGAGAGATTTCATTATTTTAAGGAAAAGAAGGAGTAAGAGCCACAGAATAAAGACAATTGACTTCAAAAAAAGCAGACTTTAACAAACTTAGAGTCCCATGGGAAAAAAGGGAATAAGGAGTTCAGGAGAGCTGGCAGTTTCTCAAAGAGATAATATTAAAGGCACAACAGCAAGCTATCCTAATGTGAGGGAAGGATGGGAAGGGTAGTCAGAGGCCATTGTGCCTCCCTCAGGAGCTCTTAATGACAGGAAAACCAAAAAGGAATCCTACAAAAAGCGGAAACATGGACAAATTGCTAAGCATGAGTCCAAAAGTCTAGAATAAGCACGTTGGGACAATCAGAAAGGCTAAAGAACAAAATGAATTGCACATAGCAAGGGACATAAAAGGCAATAAGAAGAGGTTCTGTAAATACATTAGGAGCAAGAGAAAGACAAAGAAAAGAGTTAGGTCCCCCTCTTAGTGGAGAAAGACAGCTAATTACGGATGACATCAAGAAGGCTAAAGTGTTTAATCCCCTGTTTTGCTTCAGTCTTCACTAAAAATATCAATGGTGATTGGATACTTATCATAATTAATATTACTATCAAAGGGGAAGGAATACAAGCCAGAATAGGGAAAGAACGGACTGAAAAGTATTTAGATAATGTAGATGCATTCAAATTGGTAGAAAACTGATTAAATTAATTCTAGAGTACTTAAGGAGCTGCCTGGAGCAATCTCGGAAGCCTTAGTGACTATCTTCAAAAACTCGTGGAGGATGGGTAAGGTCACAGAAGACTGGAGAAAGGCAAACATAGTACCTGTCTTGTAAAAGGGGAACAAAGAAGACCTGAGGAATTACAGACTAGTCATCTTGATTTCAATACCTGGAAAGATACTTGAACAAATGAACAATCAATTTGTAAGAACTTACATGATAAGTAAGGATATGACTTTTGTGACGAAGGTCACGGAGGTCTCTTGCTAAACTCATCCTCCCTCCATTTTCCCCAAATGTCTCTCCTCAGTTATCTTCTATCCTCCATGTTCCCCTGATCACTCCTCAGCTTTTCTCCAGTCTCCCCTTAATCTGCCTGCTATGCACTCCTCACACTCCTTCTGTACTTACCTTTCCCTGGCACCCTCTTTAGTCTCCATTTGTACACCGTCAATCAGCTTTTGGTTTTCATTTCCCTGCATCTTCAGTTTCCTGTTCCATAATAATAGAGCACAAGTCAATGGACAGCTTCCCTCAAGGCAATGCAGCTTAATTGCAGAAACAATGGCAGATGGTGGCTGTGGTTACTCAGGGTAGCTTCCCTTCCATGTGCAAATGATGTAGGGAAATTACAGCTGTCTTGACTATTGAAAGTAATGGGAGATGCTGGCTATTTTGCCTAAGGGCTTTATTATTAAGGAGAACCACTTGAGAGACTATGGTTGGCAGGAAGCACCAAAGAAAGTCCTATTCCTACACCTATTAGCAGCTTCCTGTGGAAAATGTATTCACTTGCAGTTAAAGAGAGGTGAAGTTAAAGAGAGGTGCAGAGCCAGGGCTTCTGACCAGCCACAATTCTACCTTTTCTCGAACTTCCTCCCACTTCCTGTCATCTAAGGTGAACAGGCAGGACTGAAGCTCTCTAGTCTCCCAATGAGCCCCTGGTTTTTATGGGCCTAAAGTACAGAAAGGAAGGGGGACAGTGACCTGGAAGGTACAATGTGGGGTAGAAATCTGTTTGGCAGGACCACATAACTCTGGGTCCTGGTCACTTAGCATGTTGGCAAAAGGACCTAGAAAGATGGCTTCTGAGGGAAGGAAATTAGTAACAGCCAAACCTGTGGAGAGGACTTAAGCTGCAGAAAAGAGCCATAGGAGCACCCAAGCCTGTGATAAAGAGCCTTAGACTGTTAACATATTTAAATTATAAATGTAGACTAAAGCAGCAGCAAAATACACATGGTGAATATTAATTCTGATGCCCAGTACCTCACAAGGATGTTGCTGGGCTTTAAAAATTTTGGTATGGCACTTTGAGCTACTTAGATGAAAAGTGCTGCACAAGTACAAGGGCATATTAAAGAAAAATTCTTTATTATGAATGAAATCAGACAAGATTGTATGTTTGACAGCTGTTCAAGTAGCAGAAGATCATTCCCCATATATTCTTTGCTATATTTTTTCATTCTTTTCTCTGTGAAATTTTTTAGTACATGTATTTTTTATTTCTCCTTTTATTCCTGTGTGGTGAGTTCAGTAGCCAGAGAAGAAGCAGTAGAATCTGTTTGGAGATGGGCATAGCTCAGAACAGTCTTTGGAGCATGAGGAGAGGTGAGTGGGAACAGAAGACAGGGAAAATGGAGGAAGCACTGATCAGCAGAAGACATTTTAAGATTTTTTTCTAGGTCATTTGTGTGACAAGCTGCAGAAGTAAAATCTAGTTTTTTATGTGCTGATTCATATAAAATCTAATATAGAATCATAGAATCATAGAATATCAGGGTTGGAAGGGACCCCAGAAGGTCATCTAGTCCAACCCCCTGCTCAAAGCAGGACCAAGTCCCAGTTAAATCATCCCAGCCAGGGCTTTGTCAAGCCTGACCTTAAAAACCTCTAAGGAAGGAGATTCTACCACCTCCCTAGGTAACGCATTCCAGTGTTTCACCACCCTCTTAGTGAAAAAGTTTTTCCTAATATCCAATCTAAACCTCCCCCATTGCAACTTGAGACCATTACTCCTCGTTCTGTCATCTGCTACCATTGAGAACAGTCTAGAGCCATCCTCTTTGAAACCCCCTTTCAGGTAGTTGAAAGCAGCTATCAAATCCCCCCTCATTCTTCTCTTCTGCAGACTAAACAATCCCAGCTCCCTCAGCCTCTCCTCATAAGTCATGTGCTCTAGACCCCTAATCATTTTCGTTGCCCTTCGTTGTACTCTTTCCAATTTATCCACATCCTTCCTGTAGTGTGGGGCCCAAAACTGGACACAGTACTCCAGATGAGGCCTCACCAGTGTCGAATAGAGGGGAACGATCACGTCCCTCGATCTGCTCGCTATGCCCCTACTTATACATCCCAAAATGCCATTGGCCTTCTTGGCAACAAGGGCACACTGCTGACTCATATCCAGCTTCTCGTCCACTGTCACCCCTAGGTCCTTTTCCGCAGAACTGCTGCCGAGCCATTCGGTCCCTAGTCTGTAGCGGTGCATTGGATTCTTCCATCCTAAGTGCAGGACCCTGCACTTATCCTTATTGAACCTCATTAGATTTCTTTTGGCCCAATCCTCCAATTTGTCTAGGTCCTTCTGTATCCTATCCCTCCCCTCCAGCGTATCTACCACTCCTCCCAGTTTAGTATCATCCGCAAATTTGCTGAGAGTGCAATCCACACCATCCTCCAGATCATTTATGAAGATATTGAACAAAACGGGCCCCAGGACCGACCCCTGGGGCACTCCACTTGACACCGGCTGCCAACTAGACATGGAGCCATTGATCACTACCCGTTGAGCCCGACAATCTAGCCAGCTTTCTACCCACCTTATAGTGCATTCATCCGGCCCATACTTCCTTAACTTGCTGACAAGAATGCTGTGGGAGACCGTGTCAAAAGCTTTGCTAAAGTCAAGAAACAATACATCCACTGCTTTCCCTTCATCCACAGAACCAGTAATCTCATCATAAAAGGCGATTAGATTAGTCAGGCATGACCTTCCCTTGGTGAATCCATGCTGACTGTTCCTGATCACTTTCCTCTCCTCTAAGTGCTTCAGGATTGATTCTTTGAGGACCTGCTCCATGATTTTTCCAGGGACTGAGGTGAGGCTGACTGGCCTGTAGTTCCCAGGATCCTCCTTCTTCCCTTTTTTAAAGATGGGCACTACATTAGCCTTTTTCCAGTCATCCGGGACTTCCCCCGTTCGCCACGAGTTTTCAAAGATAATGGCCAAGGGCTCTGCAATCACAGCCGCCAATTCCTTCAGCACTCTCGGATGCAATTCGTCCGGCCCCATGGACTTGTGCACGTCCAGCTTTTCTAAATAGTCCCTAACCACCTCTATCTCTACAGAGGGCTGGCCATCTCTTCCCCATTTTGTGATGCCCAGCACAGCAGTCTGGGAGCTGACCTTGTTAGTGAAAACAGAGGCAAAAAAAGCATTGAGTACATTAGCTTTTTCCACATCCTCTGTCACTAGCTTGCCTCCCTCATTCAGTAAGGGGCCCACACTTTCCTTGGCTTTCTTCTTGTTGCCAACATACCTGAAGAAACCCTTCTTGTTACTCTTGACATCTCTTGCTAGCTGCAGCTCCAGGTGCGATTTGGCCCTCCTGATATCTTTCCTACATGCCCGAGCAATATTTTTATACTCTTCCCTGGTCATATGTCCAACCTTCCACTTCTTGTAAGCTTCTTTTTTATGTTTAAGATCCGCTAGGATTTCACCATTAAGCCAAGCTGGTCGCCTGCCATATTTACTATTCTTTCGACTCATCGGGATGGTTTGTCCCTGTAACCTCAACAGGGATTCCTTGAAATACAGCCAGCTCTCCTGGACTCCCTTCCCTTTCATGTTAGTCCCCCAGGGGATCCTGGCCATCTGTTCCCTGAGGGAGTCAAAGTCTGCTTTCCTGAAGTCCAGGGTCCGTATCCTGCTGCTTACCTTTCTTTTTAGTGTAATTTTTTACAACTCCGTGAGTTGCCGGAAGAAAGCCTCATCCACCTCATCCCCCTGGTCCGGTGGTCTATAGCAGACTCCCACCATGACATCACTCTTGTTGCACACACTTCTAAACTTAATCCAGAGACACTCAGGTTTTTCCACAGTTTCGTACCGGAGCTCTGAGCAGTCATACTGCTCCCTTACATACAGTGCTACTCCCCCACCTTTTCTGCCCTGCCTGTCCTTCCTGAACAGTTTATAACCATCCATGACTGTACTCCAGTCATGTGAGTTATCCCACCAAGTCTCTGTTATTCCAATCACGTCATAATTCCTTGACATCACCAGGACCTCCAGTTCTCCCTGCTTGTTTCCAAGGCTTTGTGCATTTGTATATAATTTAATTTGTATATGATTTAATGAAACTGGCCAATCCTAGTTAGGAAGTAATGTGTTTTGTGTTGGAAAGCCTGAATGAAGCACATTTCCCTTCCCACCCCACAACCCCCTACCCAACAAAAGAAAAACAAACAGACAAACAATCCCTCTCCCCACTTCGATCTGGAGTTGGATGTGGATGTTCAGTCACTGTTTACCAGATATCACTGATTGTGTGTGTCATATCTGCAGTAAACTAATTCTACAGTCCTGAAATTACATCTGCACAGCAAAACTCATTTTTCCTAGAGAACACATTTTGGTATAATTTCCCCAGTGTGACTGTGCAGAGATATGACTCTCTCCTGCCCCCATGCACTCTTTTCAACGAGGGCAAAATTTGACCATGTAACAGGTCATACTACATTGAAATTAAAAGATTGTACTTTTGGGTTTAAAACTCCTTGAAGCTTACCCTCCCAAGGTATTATATACTCTAAATATTAGGGAATAGGTAGCATACACTCTCATATTAAGGGATACATATTATCTCAATTTAAAGTAACTCAGATCTTTCTTCTCTTCCCTTTCCAATTCCACTCAACTACTCCTTGTCTAAACCATTTGACTCTAGCCAAATTTTATTTGTATGGTTGCCCTGTATTTCTCATTCAGATCTTGTTCAATGTTCTTTCTGGGAATCTATGCTTCAGCTTAAAACTTAATTCTGTTATTCCTATGTGTTCAGCCTTCTAAGGTTAGATTTTACTGTCATTTTCTTTTATGGTGGTGTTCCAAGCTAGGGTTGCCTTCCTTCTAAAGATCACTAGAAGAGACAGATATACCACAATAACTTTCATTGAAATCACATGAAGGAAATCTGTTGATACAGAAAGCTTAAATCAGTATCATAAAGGACATTATCAGTATCACTCTTTAACGATCAAATCTTGTTAGGCCTCAATTTTAGATAAAATGAAGTAGAAATTGCATAATGCCTAGGACTCTTTGGGCATATGTTCAGATTTGAAATGCCTTTAAAGACCTCTAAAGTGGTGAACAATATAAACATGCTGGACTTCAACTAAACCGATGTAGAAGAAATGCGAAGTTGTACAGAAAATTTGTTAGAATTAAATAATTGATAAATCTACCCAGAACAGCAATACACATTTAAGATCCAGGTGGGATGACTATCACAATGTGTTTTAATAAAACAAAAAAATGAGGAAAAAGACAACAGAAAGCAATTATTAGAGCTGGACAGGAATTTTTCTAATAAATGTTTTTTGTTGGAAAATGCAGATAGTTGAAATTGAAACTTTTCATAGAAATGTATTGGTGTTTCTCCCTTTTTGCAAAAAAATTCTATAGGTCTTGGTTTTGACCTGATGTGGAACAAAACCAGATGCTGAAATCTCATAATTTTTCACAAAACAGAATTATTGTTTTCTGGCCACATCTATTTATTACTGCCGTGAAAGTTAAAGGACATTTTGAGCATATTAGGAGCATAGGAATTTCCAGACTGGATCAGATCCTTGGTCCAGGTAGTGCATTATCCTGTCTTCAACAGTGGCCAGCACCATATGCTTCAGAGAGACCTAGATTTTCAAAAAGCAGTTGATTAAATACCACACCAGTGATTAATAAATATTAAATAGGCTGCTGGATGGAAAACTGGTTAAAAAGTGCAACAGAGAACAATTAATATGGAAAGGTGGTGTAATGAGTGATGGACTTCAGGAATTAAGACTCTGTTATTCATAACACACATAAATTAACTGGATGAGAATATTAAAGACAATATCTCCAAGTTTGCAGATGTTATTAACATTGGAGACAGACCAAATAATGAGGAATAGAATAACTCTTATTATAAAAGATTTAGATTATTTAGTGATTGAACTAGCAGATGTCATATAGCAATATATTAAGTTTACAAAGTGCTTTTCTAAAAGTTCTCAAGTGCAGTTCAGCAAAACACAAAATAATTAGACTGGAAACAAGGAACAAATGTAGGGCAATAAAGATATGGGAATAATAATCCAATATCCCGAGTAGTTTTGGAGTACCCAGAATGGCTTTGGTGTTAAAGTGGAAACATTTTAAAAAAAGTATAAACCCAGATCAGAGCAGTAGTAAAATGTAAATTGGGAATGTTAATTCTTATGGTGTTGTTGGTTTTATTTAATATGGCTGTAGTGCTTTGAGATCCCTGGTAAAAAGGTGGCATGCAAGTGCAAAAGTGTAGTAATTTATTATGACCGAAGTCAGACAAGGCCAGTATATTTGAGGCTGCATGTCTCCCAAGCTCCACGCTCCTTTTCCCAGTAGCAGCAACATCCTTGCTCAGTCAGCCCCACCTTCCCATAAAGGGTGCAGACCTGGCTGCTCCTGCTAAACCAATGCTATGATTCCTTTCCCCTCTCTCTCAACTGCTAGCACTCTTTGCATTGGATTCCTCCTACAACTGTAGCTGGAAGGAGGTGGGGGATCTCACAGGAGGACAGTGGAGGATCTGAGAGCAGGGAGGGCACAGATTAGCTGGCAGAAGTCTCTGCCACATGGCTCGCCTACCCTGACAGTCTGACAGAAAAGTCAGAGCCTCAGCAGGGGAAGCCAAAGAGCAAATCTGATAGCTGGATCAGCTGGCTAAAAGCCAGGGGTTAGAAAAGTCTCCATGAACATCTTTAGTTTATGGTAAAAAAACCCCATGATGTTGAGAATAAAACAGCTCCAGATTGGTTGCAGCTCACGTTATGGAAATAATTGTTAGACTCCCCACACTGAAGATCAACTAGTTTTCTGAGATATGTTAAAGTCTGAGTCCTCCTTCTACTCCTAAATTCACCAGAATCAAACCAATCTGCCTGAAATTTCACAAAAGTAATCCTATTAGAGAGAAGATTTTTCTCTGGGAAGTTTGAGGCAAATCAGAGAAGATAGTTGGGAGAGATGAAGTTTTTAAAAAAGGAAGTGGTTTTACTTCTTGAAAATCACAGGTTTCAGAGTAGCAGCCGTGTTAGTCTGTATTCGCAAAAAGAAAAGGAGTACTTGTGGCACCTTAGAGACTAACAAATTTATTAGAGCATAAGCTTTCGTGAGCTACAGCTCACTTCAAATGCATCCGATGAAGTGAGCTGTAGCTCACGAAAGCTTATGCTCTAATAAATTTGTTAGTCTCTAAGGTGCCACAAGTACTCCTTTTCTTCTTGAAAATGTAATTGTTTTTTGTCACATCATAACTCCATAAAAGTGAGACCCAGAAACTCTACATTTATTTTATTTGCTTGCTTTATGTGAGAACTGGTAATTTTGGATATATTTTTAAGGGGGTGATGGTTCCAGGTTTAAGTATTTGGGGAGAAAGTCATACAGCACATAATTTATCCCAACCAGAGATGGTTGAAAAATGGGAAAACAATTGCATTAAAAAAATTCAGAATGTTGACATTTGATTTCATTTTGCAGAATGATTTCATCCATTTTTTCTAAAAGTGTCCATGCCATGATATTTTTTTTTACCATTTTTTAAATTGAAGTTGTTTTCAAAATATTTCATATTTCTTAATAGTAAGAAAATGGTTTTTTAAATGAAAAATTTTAGTAAAAATTATTTAAAATACCAGAAAATTTCACAAAAAAGTGGAAAATGGTGGTAATGTCAACAAACGGTTTGTGAAAATATTTCTGATTTTGGAAAAAGACCATTTGCCAATGAAAATATTTGTCATACCAAAAATTTCATCCAGGTCAAATCCCCACAGCAGTATGGTTTTGGACTTCTAAAATATATACTTTAAACTTCATGGGAATAATGCATGTAGATGTGGAAACAGGAACACATTACTCATTCACTGTCTCCATTACTCCATGTCTGCTGGTATTTGGGCTTCAAATCTAATCTGAAATTGCTCTCCTGCTTTTCTAAGCTATTATTGTAGCAAGCATTTCTATGGTTCCCACCACCATAGTATCTGAGTTATTTTTACATATGTTTCAAGTAGATCTAGAATGACCCATGAAGAAAGCAGGCCTATCCTCCACTTTCCTCATCGACCAGAGTCTCTTGTGTGAAGTTGCCCGGGGTCCTCCTCCATCACCCGTCTCAACAACTTCCATCTTCTCTTTTGTAGCCTATAGGTATTTGCTAGGTAAGGCAGAGGTATAAATTAAGGCAGTAATGTAATGAGCCTACAAGGCCTGTAAGATAATAGCTTAGCTAAACAAGGCATAAGGCCCCCAAAGCCTTAACATAAGCAATTAACCGGGAGTAACCCTAGGTCATATGATATCACAAAATAGAATGCTGTAATGATTAAACTGCTGACAGAAAACCACAGTTTATACCAGCTTGTGATATTTTAAGTAAGGACCATTAGCAGATATCTGAGCATAAGAGTTCAATGGTAACTAATTGACATATATGCTAAAAAACTTGTGGTAAACAAACTAGCAAGCTATGGGAGAAGGGCACCCCAGTATTAGTATGGTGAAGATATACAAATTAGGAAAAGGAGAGAAACCTGTCCTAAATATGCATTAGGCACAGTGGCATCAGCAGGGGCACTGGAACAGGAGGCGCCAAGGCCCTTCCACTTTTGAAAATGAGGTCCCGCCAGCCAGCCAGGCCAGAAGCTGGACCCTGACCTGGGAGCCTGGGCAGCTGTGGGGAACCATGCACCCTCCACATGTCTGAGGGGTGGGGGCAAGAGCACCCAGGGCAGATGGAGGGTCTGTGGCTCCTCACAGCTACCCTGGCAGCTGTCATCATGACCTGGCTTCAGCTCTTTGGCTCTTGAGGGCCCCCCCTTCCCCGCCAGGCCAGAAGCCAGAGCCGGGACAGGGTAACCGCCATGTGGGCAGCTGTGGGGAGCCCTGAACCCTCCATCTGCCCTGGGCAGGGGGCCCTGGAGGGCAGGGATACGGGCCAGGGGCTGCTCTCGGGCCTCCCCACCCCAGGCAGGTGGAGGGGTCCAGGCTCCCCGGCCTGGCTCCGGCTTCCAGCTTGGCTGGTGGGCAAGGTCTCAGGGCGAGAGGAGGGGCAGGGCCTCCCAACTTTTAGGAATAATCCAATACCCCTGGGCATCAGCATAACACATTATGAAAGTTGTAACCTGGGTTGTGTGCCTTGGGAGATCTAACTCTCGGGAGGTGCTAGGATGACGACCACTGTGATGGTGACGAGGAAGAGGAGGTGGAGGAGGAAGATAATGATTAACACTTCAGGTTGTTCTGCAGGGGGTGGGGTGAGAATATGGATGCTCAGATGCACATTCTGTATTCTCTCTAACAATCCTACTGCATTGGAGTGTTTATAACTTTGCTAACTGTGTTAATACAACAATTTCAAATGCAGGTTTTTCCTAAGGATGGGAGTTGCAGCCATGCATGTCAGGGGTTCCCAACTAAACTTTAATTTTAATACTGGGTCTGATCTTAGGGCAAAAACCTACCAAACTTCAGAGTGCTAATTGGGAATTCTTAAGTAATCAATATAATTAATATACACTCAGTATATCATTCAACATCTTTCTTAGCTAGATTGTCTCTAGCATTCTAGCTCCAATTGTCATGAGCATATTGTGGGGTGTGGCATGCCATGTGCCTGCCATGACAAGGCCAAATTTAACATAGACAGTCGGCATAAGTTAGAGCAGCCCTTAGGCTACTCAAAAATTTCTAGTACAATACAATACAAATTTGGCTCTCTGATATCATCCTGCTTTGCTGAGCAGTGCATAAGCAAAGCAGAATAAATGGACCTCTGAGTTCATAAATGCCTAGTCCTGTTCCTCACTCACTCCACTGTATTTTCAGAGGCCTTTCTCTTCCTTTCTTTTAACTCTTCATAACTCATTTGTGCTGTCTCCTCTCTCTGTCTACGTCACTCTGTTTCTCTCCTTCTGAGCCATATGACCGACTGTCTCTGTGTAACGCATTCGTGATAACATGACTAAGGATGGGCCATAGAAACTAATTGTACTGTGTTTTTAAAAAGAGGCTAAGATGTAATCTCATTATGTAGAGGGATTCGGGCACTGCTATATTAATAATTTTGCTTTTTCCATTAATAACAGTGTGTTTCATCTTACGTAAGCATGAACAATCCGTTTTTAATCAACTTCGCTGAGCTTCATCTTTGAGATGCATTAAGTGCGAGCTCATAAGGTCATGTTCATGGGATTAAAGAAAGCACTGAGGTTTTGGAGCATTAAATTCCAGTTTTCTCACTATGTGTGCCATTATTTCCACTGTGGTCTTTTTTAGTTTCTGGTTAAAGAAATAAACAAAATCTTTGTCAATTCATTATGTAATAATATGAGCTTTAGCTAAATGGAATAACTATTTTGGAATGCATGAATTCAGCTGAATGTTATCTTCAGACAGAATTTGATGTAATTATTTAATTAATGGAAAAGAAGTATTGCAGCACTGAAGGATTTGAATATGTGTTGAAGGACACTGTGGATAAGACCCATGGCTTGGCTGCAGCTCAGGGTAATTCATATATTCAAATAGTGAAATGGTGAATTTTCATTGCTCGTCTCGCTTTTCCTTCTTTCAGCTTTGCATCGTGATTGAACCAAAGAAATCTGTCTTCTGCCTCAAAGCAGAAATCTTGGTTGCTGAGGCAACATGTTGACTGGGGGGACCCCAAAACTAAAGCAAAAAATCTTAAGTAAAGATGGCTCATTTCCAACTCACTATTTATATTTTGATCTTCATAGAAAAGACACATACTGGCAAGAAAGCACTGCTGGTGGCTTTTTAATAAAAAAATCTGATTGCTGAGGGATTATGACTCATAACTGGAATGTTCAGCTGGTGAGAAATGCACACTAGTATTTCAAAATTTTAAAAATATGAAACACTGTATTAAAAATCTTTAGAGGTTTTATAACCTTAGTAGGAAAAGTTCTTAAAGGCCCTAGCTGGAAAGCATCTGCTTAACCATGAACTGGTTGCTAGGTTTTAAAAAGATTTGTTACTTGTAGCTAATACAGAGTTGTTCCAAAATGCACTCTGTTTCACTTAATGAACATGTCTTTAATGTTGAAGTAGTTGCATAAGATTTAGCCACACAGCTCCCACTGAATTGAACGGGAGTTCTGTATTTAAATCTAGTGAAACCCATTGAAAATGTGTCACAATTTAATTTGCACTCCAAACTTTTTTGTTACGAGGAGAAAAAAACCTTATGAGTTAACTTATCAAAAGAAAGAAGCACAGTTAAAAGTGTTTGCTGAAACTTTCTTTAATATTTTCCCATATAGATATTGGGCTAATGTAAATCCACATAAATTAATTGAAATATATGGAGCTGTGATGAGTAATGCTAGTTGAGGCTCTGCCCCATTTTGCCAAGGTATTCAGCCTCTTTCAGTGTTGCATATTATCTGGTGTGTACTGTAATATCTAGATACAAGATTAAGATTGCTTGAAAGCTTGTGTCTTACACGAACAGAAGTTGGTCCAATAAAATATATTACTTCACCTACCTTGTCTCTCTCATATCCTGAGACCAACATGGCTATAATATTAAATACAAGATGTCATCTTAAAAATTGCAAGCCAGTATAATCCTATTGACTTTCACTAAATTTTAATTGGGCTAAATCAGGGCAGAAAGTGATCCTAAGGATAGAGTTTCAATTAGCTTTGAATTCCTTTGTCAAGTCCTCCTTTTCTTTTTGTCTTTTAGTTCAGATTTGTGTGAAAATGTAAGGGTGTGTGTGTGTGTGTGTCTATAAACACAAACACACACACACAAATGATAACACTATATACATATACATATAATTATTTGTATGATTGCAGCACCTAGGAGCCTTAGTCAGGAGCCAGAACTCCATTGTGCTAGGTGCTGTACAAACACAGGACAAAAGGATGGTTCCTGCTCCAGAGAGCTTACAATCTAAGACAAGAGACAACAGCTGGAGACAGACAGGTGGGGGAGTACAGGGAAACAATGAAACCATATGGTCAGCATGACAGGCAGCGGTCTCAGCTCATCCGCAGCCTAATTGTTAAGTTTTTTTAAGGCATCATGGCAAAGGAAAGTTTTAAAGTGGGGATCTGTAGGAGAACAATGTAGTATTTTTGCAGATGTTTACAGATGTGAGCTTCTCCCAAGCATGAGGGGCAGCATAGCCAAAATTACATAGGTGCTTGTTTGAAAATGTAACAAGTGGGTGATGGAGGCTGGCATCCTGAGCCATATCAGATGTGGGAGTTGACATCTCAATAGCAAATGAGAGAGTAGGTGTGATGGCGTGTGCACTCCATACTGATCTGGCAAGAGCTGGGTGGGGCCAGATGGGTCAAAACTACTAATTAGGCTGAAAGTCAGGGAGCTAATGGAGGAGGAATTGGCTCACTTGGGCAAGAACATGTGGGGTCTGTAGAAAGCCAGGTAGCTGGCTACCTGGTAGGGGATGGCGTCTAGGGAAGGGTAGTCGCTCCATGGAAAGGGGGGAGGAGTGTTTGAGGCTGCGGGAAGGCAGGCTGCAGAGACTAGCTGAGAGGAGGGAGTGAAGAAGCTGGTGAACCCAGGGTGGGGGTGGGTAGCCAATTAGGTAGAAAAAAGCCCAGGGAAACAACAACAAGGTCAAAGGCAGTACAGGCTTAGGCTACATGTTATAGGGTCCCTGAGCTGGAACCCAGTGCAGAGGGTGGGCCTGGGTTCCCCTACAAGCCAGTGGGTATTGGCTCCGAGCACTGGAAATGCCAGCCGGCTAGCTGGTCTGGAAACACTGTGATTTCCCTGGAAGGGGAGGGACTTAGTGGTCTCGCTGGAGTATCAACCCATGGACTGGAAGCATCAGCACCAAGAACGAGAGAGGCCACATACAGAGAGAAGAAGATGGGTGGCAAGACCACTGAGAAGGGTGCAGCTTGAGACAGAGCTAATCCCCAGAGTGACCAGCTGGAGGCGCCTCAAGTGGAGAGTGGACCCTGTGACAGTGGGGATAGGCCATGAAGAGCCTTTAAAATGAAAGAAGTAGCTTTATATTCGGATGCAATGTGGAGCCAGTGATGGGGTGCAAAGAAAAGGTTACATGGTCAAAGTTGTAGGACAGGGGAATAAGCTTTGCAGCAACATTCTGAATTGTTGCATTTGTCAAGGCCAGAGAAAAAGATGTTACACAAATTGAGACGCAAGGTGATAAGAGCCTGGATAAGACTTATCCACCCACAAATCTATAAGAAAAGATATATCTTAGAGATGTTATGCAGAAAGAATTTGCAAGATTTAGACACAGTCTGGGTGTGAGGACCTTGAGAGAGGTCCAGGTCAAAGATGACACTCAGGTTATAGGCCTGAGTAAGTCAGGATGGTGGTGCTGTCCACAATGATCGAGAAAGGAAGTAGCAGGGAGCATTTTGGGGAAAAAAATAAGAACTCTGGTGTAGCCATGTTGAGCTTAAGCTGATGGTTAGACACTTACATGGATATGTCAGAGAGACAGGCTGCTTTTTAATGATACAAGACAAAAAATGAAAAATAGGTACAATAGACTGAGATGGCTCCTTTGGGCTCTGATTTTACACCCCATATTCTTTATGAAATATGATTATGATGTGGATATGGCATAACAGATATATTTTATGCAAGATGGGTCTTGTAAGTTATCATTGGAAAGGTTATAATTTAATTAATGTGATTATCCAATTTGTATGCATGTTTCATTTCTGTACCTAAAGTAAGGAATATTGACGGTGTAACAATTACAACCATGTGTGTATTTGGGAGACACCCACCAGACAACAGGTCAACACTCTTGATGGGCCATTAGGAAGAAACAGTAAGACTTTGAAGATACTAATCTCTCTCCTTCCTGAGATGCATCCTGGGGTGTAGCTGTGACACTACCAGGTCAGGTGATCCTGTCACCTGGTACTAAACATCATTTTGGACTTCTTGTAATTTTCCACTAAAAGAAGGGGACGGACAAGACTGGGAAACAAAAAAGATTCCTGCCTTATGTAAATCTTATTTAAGGCTAGGGAGTAGGGCAAACAGGACTCTTCTCCATTGCCTTCCTGCCCAAGAAGAAAGACTGCTGAAAGTACCTGAAGAGACAAAGGAACTGAACAATGAGAAGGGCAAGGGCTGAGTCCAGAGGAGTCTAGTCTGTAAAGAGAAATAATTGGAACTCTAAGCTACAGAAACTCTGCAACTTGCCTAAAAACAACTTTTAGGGTGAGAAATTACTTCTTGAAACTAGTCTCTTTAAGATCTTAAGTTTAGTATGTGTGTTTTGTTTTATTTGCTTGGTAATCTGCTGTGTTCTGTTTGTATCCCTTATAATCACTTAAAATCTACCTTTTATAGTTAATAAACTTGTTTTGTTTATTATTAAATCCAGTTTGTGCAATTTCTAACTGGGGAGGGGGCAAGAAGTTGTGCATATTTCCCTGCACATTGAGGGAGGGGTTTATATATTAACTTACATTGTGTAGATTTCTCTACAGCGCAAGACAATATTATTTTGGGTGTACTTTCCAGAGGGGAGCTGCACTTGAGTGCTGGGCAATTTCCTAGCTGAGTCTTCTCATAGAGAGCTGTTTGCAGACTCTGTGTGATTCTACAGATGGTGCATCCCTACCTGTATGTGTATGCTGCCAGGGGCTGGAAGGCCTAATTCAGCAAAACCGGGAGAGGGAGCCCAGGCTAGAGGAGCAGGCAGACTCAGTGAAACCTCAGTACATCGGGTGGTATCCCAGATGAGGGGTCCAACCCGTTACAGACTCATTATCTGTTGCATGTTTTTAGGAACATACAAAAATGCACAACACACGCAAATGTATGAGTAATACATTGATGGTGGATTTGTATATTAAATTTCAAAATCTGTGCCATTTACTCAGTAAGCCAAAATAACTAGAGAAAAACTTGTGATCAGGCTGACACCTGTTTCTGACAAATTTGAACCTGGATCAATTTTAATGTACGAGTGATTGATATTTTTGGGTTTTTTTAAAGTTAACTTTAAATGGGGCACAATCCTCCCTATAATGTAGATATCTGTACAAAGGCTTTATCTAGTTGTGAGTTACAGCACAATAGTGTTGAATCAAACTGAAATAATTTAAAATATTTTAAAAGTATTTTTCCTAATGGTTATTCCAGTTAGAATTTAATTAAAATATGTCATTCTATTTGGTACCCTCTTGATTTTGTGTCTTTAGGATGTTATTAGAAAGTATTTCTAATTTACTTATTAGAAAGTATTTACAATATTATATGCATAGTGGCATAAGCATATCAGATTTTTAAAAAACTGTTTCCATTAGCACAATAAGAATTAGTTGTTATAGACAGAACATGGAGAAATGTACAAATTTAGAAAAAAAAATTCTATGTCTTTAGGGCAGTGGTTCCCAAATTTGTTCCACCACTTGTGCAGGTTTGTTTACCTGCTGCGTCCGCAGGTTCATCCGATTGCAGCTGCCAGTTGCTGCGGTTCACTGCTCCAGGCCAATGGAAGCTGCTGGAAGTTTTTGAACTTTTAGGTTTCACATTTTCTGCTTTTCTTTTCAATCACAAAGGCTAGAAACTTATTTACAAAAATAAAAAGTGGAGATTCTGAGATAATCACATAACCCTAAGAGCTAAGGACTTAAGTAAATACCAAGTTTTGGGAGACTAGTGATTCAAATGAGAGTTGGGAACAGTGGAATCTGTGGGACTAAAAATTCCAGAGCCCCAGGTGGAGGAAAGAGCAAATATTTGAATTTGGGGTGGGGAGGAGGCGAGGGTTGTTGAGTGGAAGAGTGGGAATTGAGGGGTCAGAGTTGGAGGGAGAGAATGATTCTGGGATTCAGAAAACCTGTGTATGGATGTGGGGATTGAAGGAATTGATTTGAGGACCAGGGGAACCAGGGGAGCAGAAGCAGAGGGAGGGGAAGGCTGGTGGAATCAAAAGGGAGGAAGCATGTCTGAGGGAACCAGGTGAGGGATATTTAAGTGCTGGGCATCAAAAGACAATAGGAGGGAATCAGTCTGGGAGCTGAGAAACTCAAGATGGTGGCAACAGGGAATATTCGGCCAGCTGGAGTGAAAGGAAGTCTTTCTGGAGATCAGATGCAGGATGAACTGATGAAAAGACGTGCATAGAGGTTGTGGAGATCAGTCCTATCCTTGTTTCAGAGCTTAGACCTCCACAGGGACTTTTGAAGAATGGAGTGTAAAGGTGAATGAGGAGTGAGCTCTGACTGTGTGAGGATAGCAGAACTCAAAGGTGAGTAAAGTTTATATATATTTATCAATATTTTGTTTCTTTTCTTCAAATGTTCTGAAGAAACCATTTATATTGACAGGTTTCAGAGTAGCAGCTGTGTTAGTCTGTATCCGCAAAAAGAACAGGAGTACTTGTGGCACCTTAAAGACTAACAAATTTATTAGAGCATAAGCTTTCGTGGGCTACAGCCCACTTCATCGGATGCATAGAATGGAAACATAATTTTTCTGATTACACAAATTCTATGAACATGCAAATATCCCAGGCTGATGTTTTGAGGAGCCCTGTGGTTGACAGCATGCATGTTCCTGTGGTGTGGAGAACTCCAGACCTGGACATCTCCAAAGTGACAAGAGGAGTAAGAAAACCTGAATGAAGCAACTCCTGTTGGTCTCTCTGGGGATGAGGAAAAGAAGAGTTAAACCAGCAATCTTGGAATCTGAGTGTGGTGTCCGAGTAAGCAGTTGGATCAATTCCCCTCAAGTGCTGCTGTATGTCAGGTGAGGGGTGGGGCCCAAATGTTGCTGCAAGTCAGGGATCTCTGGGGCAGGGATGTGAGCTGGGCATGGAACCTCTGCTGATTAATTTAGTGAGGGGAGAGATCCAATGGTGTTTTGTGTAAAGGAAAGTGCTGGTTGGTTAAGGAGCAGAGTCAGCGATGTGCAATGTCATAGAATCTGCAAACAGGAAAAAACAAATGTTGTGAAAAACATTTAACAGTGATATATAATCATACAGCTTCCCTGTGTCCCAGGAAATTCTTTCAGGACCTGAAATGTCCTGTTTTTCTATTTCATCAATAAAAATCTGTGGTTTAAGAAATATTTACACAATGTGTGTTACGGACTTATTGCTCTACAGAGTGAAATTTGTCTGTATCTACCAGAAACAAAAGTTCAGTGGAACAAGCACTCAGTATAATGAAGTGTTTGGAGTGAAGAGAAAAATCAAACGAGTTTGTACACTATAAAGGTGAGTATTTTGCCCAGAATGAATATTAACAACATGATAACTTCAGAGCACAAAGTTTAATGGGAATTTTTTTGTCCATTCTGAGACATGAACATGTGTTGCTGTGCTGAGTCAGAAACTCACAGAAGACTTTTGTCTGACTATTTTCTAATCCTAAATAATGAAGCCACAGAAGAGTTTTTGATTGGAAAAACATTATAGCCTTACCCTATGTGTATATTGTCCTTTGAACCATGATTTTAAAATGATTAGCAAAAGTACTGCATCCTAGCAACTTTTACAACGGGTCTGTGAAAGTCAGTGTCACAATAAGCACTCTCTGATTAACTTCAAGATGCTTTTCTCTCTTAAAGCAATTCACAAAACCAGCTCATTCAAAAGTTTTTGTAAACCCCATCATTCTTATGCTTTCCACTGAGATGAATCTGTGCTACATAAATCATCATGAAAGGGAGGGGAAATCATTTCTATCACAAGTGATGATGAGCACGTTGATTATTTGAATAAACTATGGAAACTGGACGGGAAAAAAAATCTTAAGTCCTAGTTGCACTATGGACATAAAGAATTGATTCTGTACTGTATAGTGAGTGCTATCTCTGAGGTAAAAATCTGTGTTGCTTGGTTTCAGCACCAGAAGGGGAGTGTTGATGTACCTTTTGGTTTTCCATCAATGATAATATACTTATTTGTATCTATCTTTTAGAAGACATTATCAGTGCTCTCTCAGGACAGGCAATGGGTATATGTAGTAGCAGGATTTGGGTGCAATTAAAATTCCAACTTATACTGTTACATAGCCCCAGGAACAAAATGTAGTAACATAATGCACCCGCAAAGTGACATTGCAATTCAAAACCAGAGAGCAGAAAAAATACCTTGCTCTTGTTGTGGTCCTAGGGTACAGTCCCTATAATATTATCTTCACAGTGATATCACTCTAGTTGTCACGCTAAATATTTGTTTCCTCTGGAATGGGTGGGAGAGTATGCATTCTGAGGTATGGAAATGGCTACAGATAATCATCAGTGAACAGTGAACTAAGAAAAAAGCAACATTTCATCCAGCATTACAGGAAGAAAGACAATATATGTGATGTAGTATTGTGGGAGGGTGAAGAGTTAATAGAAACAGATTACTTCACAGCAGATCAGTGTCAGTACTGCTTGGTATTATCAGAGCAGAATACAGTTTAAGTTTATTCAGATCTTCATGTCAAGTTTATACATTTGATGAAAGATGTACCTGATATCTTTCATGCAAGTGTATTTTGAGTTCAATTTCCATACAATTATGGGGTTTGCATTTTAATGATTTATCCTGTGGGCTAGCTAATCTGTGGTGTGGTTGTAATCATTTGTGTACATGATTAATTACTGAAAAATTTTGTTCAGCACACAAACTAGGAGACAAATCTAAATGGAAAAAATCATTTATTTTTACCATTGGTACTGGACTCAAATGTGTGTTAAGTCAATTCCAAAAGAAATAGGTGGCATAACTTGATATGCTTGACACTAAAACAGGTTATATGTGACAGTTTAATGCTCTTTTTCCAGACAAATGAGTAGTTAATATGAAATAGAGTGAACAACAAAATCAAATGAGGGATTCTACTAATAATTACGCTTAAGGAAAGTCTTCTCTCTAGTTCTCCCAGTGCTGTTGTTTAGATTGTGTTCTCTATAGGACAGGGACTGCCTTATGTTTGTCATGTAAAGGCCCCAGCACATGGTTGGCATTTAGTCAATAATTACTATAACTACAGTGAGGAATATATGTATGTTACTCCATAGATACAGAGCACAGAGGAAAGAAACAGACTTGTAAATATAAACAGTCCTTAGGAGCCAATTTTCTTTTCCTAGTTTTCTTAAACAGCCTTGTCCTTAAATATTCTCATTTCCCATTCATATTCGTCATTATAAGTAAAAACAAATAAAGAAACCATTAAATTAAATACAAAGGAATGGTGTTCTGATGCCACTGTTCTTAATTTTGTTCCAGGCTGATGTTTTGTTGGTTTCAGGAGAATGAAGAGCAGAGATGGGGGAAGTGGTTTCTTTTACAGCCAGAGACATGAATATATTCCACTGTCGACATGCAGTCAGCCCTTTTATGGGCAAAAGTGTCATTCCCAATGTCCACAGTGGAGTTTTCTCATGAAATCAGGGCAACTAAAATCCTTTCCTTATAGTATATTGGTATTGGGTTGCTTGATATCTGCCTAGATTTCCTCTTTTTGTTTCCCTTATCACATGGATGTACTTAATACATCCCAGCATGGGCGTAACACCCTCGCAAGTATTTTTTTATATTCTAGGAATTGGGCCCATAGTCTCAATCATTACACAATGAAGGGATTATACATTAAAAAGGACTGTATGCAATCAAGAAGAAATTTTAATTAATTATAAATAGACCTGGTCCTGTGGAACTAATGTGACCTGACAGTTCAAGGTTTGATCAGCACATCACAGAGATTAAGAACACTTTTGACTTGAACAGAGTCCCAGAGAGTCAGTTCAGGACAGTCTGAAATACTTTAGAAAAGCTAGTGTGTACAGATCACACAATGTCATTGTTTCTCTTAATGCTTCCATTCCATTAGGAACCAATGCAGGACTCTTTTAACTTCCGAGAAACCTTCCAACATCATGCTGTCCTGGTCAACACTGAAGCAACAGAGATTACAAGACATCAGACTACACTCTTTTATCCCATGTTCTGTGTGTATAAAACAAAGAGTCAGCTTCCCTTTGAAGTACTAATTGACTGTCTGTATCAATCAGTTCCTAATCCATTTCCTGCATGCATTTAGGTCTCCACAGTAACTGAGCTGGTCTTCTCTCTGGTCCAATGCTGTAAAGCACTTAAACTTGTGCACAAGGTAAAAGGCATAATTGATCTGAAAACCTAGCTAAAAGCACCAGACTTCCCAAATCTTGCTTTAGTTTAAAAGCAAATGTGATACATTATGGTGGGGAAGGGGAAGCTTTGGGGGGAAAAAAGCAAATTGAATAATTACCATTGAATACATTAGGCTAATGACCACATAATAATTATTATAAAATAGAAATCCTACAGTCTTTTTCTGCAAAACTTAGCTCAAAGCAAGGCAATGCTAGGGATTTAGTGATTTGTTTTGGCTCTGTATATGTAAGGTGGCAGACGGGATAGCAAAGAATCTGCTTGATGGTGTCAGGTCCAACTCCAATCACTCCTTTGCCTATTACAAAAATTGTTAGTACAAGGCCCTAAGGATGCTTTTACCATTCAGTGGAATCATAAGCAAAACACAAATGATCTTTTAGTGATCATAGCTAAACAGGGACTGAAGGAGAGCTGTTTTGGTTTGGTCCCAGTCTAAGCTCCTCCCACAAAACTGAGATCAGGAAGAAGATTGCTTGGCATACTCAGAGACCCTCTTGTGTTTGGAAAGGGGGAACCTGTTTGGATCAGCAGGACATCTCCCAACAAGTACTGACTCCATGAATGATGCTGAAAAACCCTGTAGCACCCCAGGGTGGGTAATATAGACATGTAGGTATACAACAAGCAAAGAAATATGCAGTTGGCAGGTAGCTCCATGATTAGAGGTAAAAAGAGCTGCTTCCAATATTTCAATCCCCCCAAATCATTAATAGTGACTTCACCTATTCAAAGAAGTGTGTGGTTCTTTCGTTGTGGGGCAGGTGATCATTTTCCTGCTGTGCATTGCAAACAAAAATATAATAAAATGAATGTTTCCTAAAAAGTATTAAACAGTAAAGCTTTAAATATTAAATCCTTAAATGTACTCTTTGCCCTCTTTTTTACCTGCTATAGTAACATAATCCTCTGCATTACCATTATTTTTGTACTGTATTTTTAAACAATTAACTTTTCAGATCCAAGGATTCAAGACAGGGAAGACAGTGTCTCAGCTGCTGTATACTTTGATGTAGCTACACTGAAATCAATAGTGCTCTGTCGATGTACATTAGCTGAGAATCTGGTGTTGGGGTAGAATATTTTACATATGAATAGAGAATGGGAATCAATGAAGAACTTTCACATTTTTTAAATTTAAATTTACTAGATCAGGAATTAGTATGGTCTCTTTCAGGTATATGAAGTAGGAATATTGACTGAGATTTCAAAAATAACTAGTGATTGTGACTGCCCAACTTGTGAAACCTTAAGGAGGGTTGATTTTTCAGAAAATAGGTGCTTGGCACTTTCTGAAGAGTAGGTCCCTTTAGGATGTCTCAAAAACACTATTCGCTTTTGAAAATCTTGGCCAATATTTGTAACTCTGAAGTCATATGTAGTCCAATGAAACTATCATTGAAATCCTGAATTTGCTTTTTTTTTTAAGCAATTACTTTAAAGTGGCCCTATATGGTTTCCAGTATTTTGACTTACCTTAAACACCACCCCTTATAGGTAAATATGCTGGTCTCATAGGTGGTCACTTAAGACAGTTTTGACTATATGGCCAGTCCTATCATGTAGGCAGACCTTTTGGGTGTGTAGTGGGGCTAAGACAGAGGATGGAAGAAAATAAACAAATAAGCCAAACAAAATAAAATCATTTCCTGCTTATAGCTGCTTACTCCAGGGTTCTAGATCCTCCAATAGCTTTTTTCCCCTCTACCCTGCTGCTGCCTGAGCAGTCACTGCTCATGCCTACACCACTTGCAGCTTTCTTCCCTTCAAGGCAAATCCCCAAACAGGGTCAGATAAAGGCAACCTGGGGTCCTAACCACATCCCTATGACTTTGCCCCAATGCTCTGGCTCTTTTTCTGTACCATGGCCCTACGCACACAAAGCCATCTGTTGGTTTGGTGAGGGGGCTCATGACTGTTCCTTTCTGGGAAGGCTTGGTTCTGTCTAGAGGAGGAAGGACTCTGGCCACATGAAACAGACAGAGAACTCTGTGTTGAAGACCCTGCTGACACCACCCCAGTAGAGACATGATTTATTGGAGGGTTGGGGAAAAGTAGTGGGTTTCAGAATTAACCCATTGAGATGAATGGGACAGATCACACTGCTCAGAGCTATTGTTTCATGTCCAGGCAGGCTTCACTGTAGTGGTTTATACTTAAATAAAGCTATCAGGGTTACATTTATAACCTTCAGAGTGAGACACTGTTAAAAAAAGTTGAGCCTCTGACAGTAATATAGAAACAGCAGGTGGTGGGGCTAGAGATATATACCCATAGTTCTGATGCTGTAATTCAGCCCTGCCCAAAGTGACTGCAAGTATGTGTCCTGGGTGGGAGCATCAGCATGTCCCTGTGTGTGCATTGGATGAAAGGCTAGCCCCCAAAGTTCAAAAATAATGATTCAACCTCAGAAACTGAGGAAGTTGCCCCCAAATCATGAGATTTTTAAGAAAGATCATATGTTTTCTGGTCTGGCTCTTGATTTTTTGAACTTTCCCTGGTTACCCCTTCATAATTTAATGAATACAGTGATTATTATCCCCCACTACAGGAGCTCTTGCTGGCTGCCTGATGGGGCAGAGCCTCATGCTTCTCCCCAAATTCAAATTATTCTTTGTGTGTCCCCATATCACACCCATTTGCCCCTCCTTGGGCCTGGTGTTGCAGAGATGGAGAGGAGCAGAGAGCAGACTGAGCAATTGTTCACAGCGGGGAGAAGGAAACAGAGCCACCTGAGCTATTGGACTCTTTCTGCTTTTTCCTTCCCCTCGCTTCCTGTGAAAATTGTATCAGCTGTCCCCTCCCCCCCATACAAACAATCCCTTCCCATGCTCAAAAACTCCTCTCAGTCCCTGGTTGCGGGGCAGGAAAGAGCTCTGCCTACCTCTCTCTTCTCTTGCCAAAATTGCTTCACTACCTATGAGAGTTGGCAACATTGGAACATGGTGTCTTTGTCCCTGTCTTGCTGGGGAAAAGGAACATGTTTTTCAGTCATGTTACCTCAAAAGTCCTTGTAATGCTTGTAATGCAGACTGACACAGACTCATAGACATGTATGGCTGAAAGTGACATCAAGAAGTCATCAACTCCAGCCCCCTGTGCTAAGGCAGGTCCAAATAAATGTAGACCATCGCTGATTGGTGTTTGCCCAATCTGTTCTTAGAAACCTCTAATGATGGATATGTCACAACTTCCCTTGGAAGCCTATTCCAGAGTTTAACTACACTTATAGTTACAATGTTTTTTCTATCTAACCTAAATGTCCCTTGATGCCAATTAAGACCATTACTTCTTGTTCTACCTCCAGTGCACATGGAGAACAATTGATCACAGTCCTCTTTGTAACAGACTTTAACATATTTGAAGACCGTTATCAGGTCCCCCCTCTCCCAGTCTTCTCTTCTCAAGACTAAACATGCCACGTTTTTTACCCTTTCCTCATAGGTCAGGTTTTTCTATACCTTTTATAATTTTTGTTGTTCTCCTCTGGATTCTCTCCTACATGTCCATATCTTTCCTAAAGTGTGATTCCCAGAACTGAACACAGTATTCCAGATGAGGCCTCACCAGTGCCAAGTAGAGCAGGACAATTACCCTCCCATGTCTTACATACAACATTCCTGTTAATATTCCCCAAAATAATATTAGCCTTTTTCACAACTGCATCATGTTGTTGACTCATATTCAATTTGTAATTCACTATGGCCCCCAGACCTTTTTCAGCAGTACTGCCACCTATCCAGTTATTCCCCATTTTGTAGTTGTGCAGACATTTTCCTTCCTAAATGAAATACTTTACACTTGTCTCAATTGAATATTATCTTATTGATTTCAGCTTAATTCTTCAGTTTATCAAGATTGTTTTGAATTCTAATACTATCCTCCAAAGTGCTTGCAACCCTTCAATTTAGTCATCCACAAATTTTATAAACATACTCTCCAGTCCATTATCAAAGTCACTAATGAAAATATTGAATAGTACCAGCCCCAGGACTGACCCCTGTGGCACTCCCACTTTGTCCAACCTGTTCTTAGAAACTTCCATTGATGGTAATTCCACAACTTCCTTTGGAAGCCTATTCCAGAATTTAACTACCCATTTTGTTAGAAAGTTTTTCCTAATATCTAACCTAAATCTCCCTTGCTGCAGATTAAACCCATTAGCTCATGTTAGCTGATTGTGTGGTAGTGTAGATTTGCCCTAGTTTGACCAGTTTATTGTGCACTAAAGGCAATGTGTCTTGTCTACACTAGCATTTAAAACATTTAAGTAACATGTATTAGGTAATGTACTAATATCACCCTTTAAATCCTAGTCTAGAATAGGGGTGTGTGTGTGTGTGTGTGTCTGTGCACGTACATGTCCTATAGTGAGAAAAATGCATTTAAGTTATGGGTGTATGAGAACAGAGAACAACATGTAATGGATGGGGGTGAGAAAAGAAGGATTGACCAGGAAGTTAGACAACAGAGGATGAAGGAGATGTTGGAGGTGAAAAGAGACTAAAAACACATAGCAGAATAAGAGAGGAAAGAGAAGGAACAGGAAGGAGGGAGGCAGAAGGAACTGTGGGAAAATTATACATTATTGAAGAAACTTGACGGCAAACCAAAATAAGGGATAATAAGATGCATTAAATTGTATAGTTAATAGAGAGAAAAAAAGAGGGAAATGAGGGAAAAGACAAAGACAAGGAAGAGCAACTCCAAAGGAGATATTTTTATAAAAAAATATAACTTAAGAGAAATCATAAATGCAAAATGTTAAATAAAAAATTTTAAAAGTAAAACCTGGGATGGACTAGAATAGCTAGAAGGGCAAAAATGGATAGATGTGGATAGATGTATTGCATAAGGATAGATGTATTGGGTAAGGAAGGAAAGGGGTGAACTTTTGGAGGAGTTGACCTAGGACAGAAAAATGCCTAGAGCTTGGCAATCCATATTGTGACAAAGTTCCTCCTCTACCTTGGTGGGTCCTGCTCTTATTAGCAGATTTGCTCACCTCGGAGATTCATGGCAGCCCTCAGTTTCGCCACTTTCATGGCTCAAATCTGCCGTTCACTCAGATAATTTAATCACTGGCCAGCATGGGGGAAAAGAGAAAAACAACCCCTGCAGTCTCTGCTGATCCACCATGTAGGTTGGGGAACAGCCCAGAGACCTCCCCTCTGGTGGAACCCACAGTCCAGGTCAACTCCTCCTATGTCTGATCAGGAGTTAGGAGGTTTGGGGGAAACCCAGGCCCGCCCTCTACTCCAGGTTCCAGCCCAGGGCCTTGTGGATTGCAGCTGTCTAGAGTGCCTGCTGTAATAGCTGCATGACAGCTACAACTCCCTGGGTTAATTCCCCATGGCCTCCTCCCAATACTTTCTTTATCCTCACCACACGACCTTCCTCCTGGTGTCTGATAATGCTTGTACTCCTCAGTCCTCCAGCAGCACATCCTCTCACTCCCAGCTCCTTACACACACCCCCTACTAATTGATAGGAGATCCTTTTTAAACCAGGTATCCTGATTAGCCTACCTGCCGTAATTGATTCTAGAAAGTTCTTGATTGCTCTAGAGCAGCCCCTGCTCTGGTCACTCAGGGAACAGAAAACTATTCATCTAGTGGCCAGTATATTTGCCTTTTACCAGACTCCTGTACTCCACTAGTCTGGGTCTGTCACAATATTAACAAGAGATGTTAAACATTCAGTTAAAACAAATCAAATTTCAGAGTGCTAAAGATTATGACTCCTTGGCAGAAGATTTCCCCAGAAGCTCACACTACTACTTTCTCAGCATCATGGAGAAGCTTCCAAAGGGGAGATACCATCATGTGCTTCCTCTTCACCTGTACAGTTCTCAATTTAAAAGGACTCATACAACTTCCTTATCTACTGGAGAAGGTAAAGGAACCTCCTCTTGATGAAATCAATGGCAAAGATCCTATTGATTCAACGTGAACATGATCAGACCATAAATAGAAATGCAATCCTGCTCAAACTCAATAAGAGCTTTGTTACATATATTATTGAGAGTAGGATTAGTCACTAGTGATCAAATTTTCAAAAGAGATCAGCTCCCATTTAGGATATGACTAAACTGTGACAGGAGGTGTGATTGCAGCTCATGTAGGCATATCAGTACTAGCTGTAATCTAGCTAATGTGGCTAAATATGGCAGTGAAGATGCAACAGTATAGGTTTCAACATGGGCAAACAGCAGAGAGGCTAACAGAAGGAGTTTGCCTTGGATCTGTCTCGGAGAAGGTACACTAAGGGCTGCATTAGGGAGGCTGTGTTGGTGAGTATCTGAGTGTCTGCTGTGGGGACAGTTTGACCGTGTGCTTGTTTGAAAAATATGAATTGGGAGTGCTTTGTTCCAGGTGACCCTTGAGTGGGCCTGACTGTTATAAAAAGCCAGTCAGCGGTGAACCAGCTGAGCGGTGAACAGTAGAGAGGCTAATAGAGGGAGTTTGCCTGGGAGTTCACCTGGGGAGAGCCCACTGAGACTTACATCTTGCCGGCTTCTCTGAGTAGTTACTACAACTCTGAGGAAGCTTGTAGAAGGAAGGTAATATGGATGGTGAGCGTTCAGCTTGTTGTGACCTGCACCGAATGTGCCATGTTTGTCTTTCTTCCACAGGACAGAAGCAACTTTGTCTGTACAAAGTGTAAGCTGGTCTCCATATTGGAAGAGAGGGTTCAAGTTCTGGAGAAACAAGTATCGATCCTGCGTTGCATAAGAGAAATTGAAGATTTCCTGGACAGATGTCAGGATATGCTTCTACTGGCACAATGTTCTGAAGATTCAGAGCAGGCTGTGCAGCGGGGACAGGAGGACGGTGAAGAAATTTGGCAGCATGTGACCTCCAGAAGAAGAAAGGGGAGTGTCCATGTACCAGCAACGCAAATACAGGTAGCAACTGTTTTCATGTTCTCTCCACAGGTACTAATGCAGAGAGTGGACTAGATGGTACATCTGAGGGAAGGGAACAGGAGACTCCACTGATTGGAAGGCATGAGATGCACTGTCCTAGGGATGGGGGTTCCCGATCACTGCTCTCAAGAGAAGGAGGAAGGTGGTGGTGGTTGGGGACTCTCTCCTCAGGGGGACTGAATAATCTCTCTGCAGCCCTGACTGGGAAAACCGAGAAGTCTGCTGCTTGCCAGGAGCTAGGCTTCATGATGTGACAGAGAGACTGCCGAGACTCATCAAGCCCTCAGATCGCTACCCCTTCTTGCGTCTCCATATGGGCACCAATCATACTGCCAAGAATGATCTTGAGCGGATTACTGCAGACTACGTGGCTCTGGGAAGAAGAATAAAGGAGTTTGAGGCGCAAGTGGTGTTCTCATCCATCCTCCCCGTGGAGGGAAAAGGCCTGGGTAGAGACCGTCGAATCGTTGAAGTCAACAAATGGCTACGCAGGTGGTGTTGGAGAGAAGGCTTTGGATTCTTTGACCATGGGATGGTGTTCCAAGAAGGAGGAGTGCTAGGCAGAGACGGGCTCCACCTAATGAAGAGAGGGAAGGTCTCCTTCCACCGGGGGAAGGAGACCAAAGCCCTGAGGTAAGTGGGGATGTTGGATACCGGGAGGAAGCAGGAGCAGGAGAGCACGAGAGGGGAGGGCTCCTGCCTCATACTAAAAAAGCAGGACAAACAGCAAGTTATCTCAAGTGCCTATATACAAATGCAAGAAGCCTGGAAACAAGCAGGGAGAACTGGAAGTCCTGGCACAGTCAAGGAATTATGACGTGATTGGAATAACAGAGACGTGGTGGGATAACTCACATGACTGGAGTACTGGCATGGATGGATATAAACTATTCAGGAAGGACAGGCAGGGCAGAAAAGGTGGGGGAGTGGCATTGTATGTAAGAGAGCAGTATGACTGCTCAGAGCTCCGGTATGAAACTGCAGAAAAACCTGAGAGTCTCTGGATTAAGTTTAGAAGTGTGAGCAACAATGGTGATGTCCTGGTGGGAGTCTGCTATAGACTACCGGACCAAGGGGATGAGGTGGACAAGGCTTTCTTCCGGCAACTAATGGAAATTACCAGATAGCAGGCCCTGGTTCCCATGGGCGACTTCAATCACCCTGATATCTGCTCGGAGAGCAATGCAGCAATCCAGGAAGATTTTGGAAAGTGTAGGGGACAATTTCTGGTGCAAGTGCTGGAGGAACTAACTAGGGGCAGAGCTCTTCTTCACCTGCTTCTCACAAACCAGGAAGAATTAGTAGGGGAAGTAAAAGTGGATGGGAACCTGGGAGGCAGTGACCATGAGATGGTCAAGTTCAGGATCCTGACACAGGGAAGAAAGGAGAGCAGCAGAATACGGACTCTGGACTTCAGAAAAGCAGACTTTGACAATCTCAGGGAACTGATGGGCAGGATCCCCTGGAAGAATAACATGAGGGGGAAATGAGTCCAGGAGAGCTGGCTGTATTTTAAAGAATCCTTATTGAGGTTACAGGGACAAACCATCCCTATATGTAGAAAGAATAGTAAATATGTCAGGCGACCAGCTTGGCTTAACAATGAAATCCTTGCTGATCTTAAACACAAAAAAGAAGCTTACAAGAAGTGGAAGATTAGACAAATGACCAGGGAAGGGTATAAAAATATTGCTCGAGCATGCAGGAGTGAAATCAGGAAGGCCAAATCACACCTGGAGTTGCAGCTAGCAAGAGATGTTAAGAGTAACAGAAAGGGTTTCTACAGGTATGTTAGCAACAAGAAGAAAGTCAAGGAAAGTGTGGGCCCCTTATTGAATGAAGGAGGCAACTTAGTGACAGAGGATGTGGAAAAAGCTAATGTACTCAATGCTTTTTTTGCCTCTGTCTTTACGAACAAGGTCAGCTCCCAGACTACTGCACTGGGCTGCACAGCATGGGGAGGAGGTGACCAGCCATCTGTGAAGAAAGAAGTGGTTTGGGACTATTTAGAAAAGCTGGACGAGCACAAGTCCATGGGGCTGGATGCGCTGCATCCGAGAGTGCTAAAGGAGTTGGTGGATGTGATTGCAGAGCCATTGGCCATTATCTTTGAAAACTCATGGTGATTGGGGGAGGTCCCGGACGACTGGAAAAAGGCTAATGTAGTGCCCATCTTTAAAAAAGGGAAGAAGAAGGATCCTGGGAACTACAGGCCAGTCAGCCTCACCTCAGTCCCTGGAAAAATCATGGAGCAGGTCCTCAAGGAATCAATTCTGAAGCACTTAAAGGAAAGGAAAGCAATCAAGAACAGTCAGCATGGATTCACCAAGGGCAAGTCATGCCTGACTAACCTATTTGCCTTCTATGACGAGATAACTGGCTCTGTGGATGAGGGGAAAGCCGTGGACATGTTGTTCCTTGACTTTAGCAAAGCTTTTGACACGGTCTTCCACAGTATTCTTGCCAGCAATTTAAAAAAGTATGGGCTGGATGAATGGACTATAAGGTGGATAGAAAGCTGGCTAGATTGTCGGGCTCAATGGGTAGTGATCAATGGCTCCATGTCTAGTTGGCAGCCAGTATCAAGTGGAGTGCCCCAAGGGTCGGTCCTGGGGCCTGTTTTGTTCAATATCTTCATTAATGATCTGGAGGATGGTGTGGATTGCACCCTCAGCAAGTTTGCAGATGACACTAAACTGGGAGGAGAGGTAGATACGCTGGAGGATATGGATAGGATACAGAGGGCCCTAGACAAATTAAAGGACTGGGCCAAAAGAAATGTGATGAGGTTCAACAAGGACAAGTGCAGAGTCCTGCACTTAGGACGGAAGAATCCCATACACCGCTTCAGACTAGGGACCGAATGGCTAGGCAGCAGTTCTGCAGAAAAGGACCTAGGGATTACAGTGGACGAGAAGCTGGATATGAGTCAACAGTATGCCCTTGTGGCCAGAAGGCCAATGGCATTTTAGGATGTATAAGTAGGGGCATTGCCAGCAGATCGAGGGACATGATCGTTCCCCTCTATTCGACATTGGTGAGGCCTCATCTGGAATACTGTGTCCAGTTTTGGGCCCCACACTACAAGAAGGGTGTGGAAAAATTGGAAAACATCCAGCGGAGGTCAACAAAAATGATTAGGGGACTGGAACACATGACTTATGAGGAGAGGCTGAGGGAACTGGGATTGTTTAGTCTGCAGAAGAGAAGAATGGGGGGGGGATCTGATAGCTGCTTTCAACTACCTGAAAGGGGGTTCCAAAGAGGATGGATCTAGACTGTTCTCAGTGGTAGCAGATGACAGAACGAGGAGCAATGGTCTCAAGTTGCAGCGGGGGAGGTTTAGGAAAAACTTTTTCACTAGGAGGGTGGTGAAGCACTGGAATGCGTTACCTAGGGAGGTGGTGGAATCTCCTTCCTTTGAAGTTTTAAAGGTCAGGCTTGACAAAGCCCTGGCTGGTATGATTTAGTTTAGGATTA
Source organism: Dermochelys coriacea (assembly GCF_009764565.3). Taxonomy (NCBI): domain Eukaryota; kingdom Metazoa; phylum Chordata; order Testudines; family Dermochelyidae; genus Dermochelys; species Dermochelys coriacea. Next base: position 83,453,835 of record NC_050068.2, read on the forward strand.
GTCCTGCTTTGAGCAGGGGGTTGGACTAGATGACCTCCTGTGGTCCCTTCCAACCCTGATATTCTATTGGCCATACAAGCCTGCCGGATACCCTGGTTACAAACTCATATTTCTAGCTCATGCCACCATGTCTTCACTGCTATTTTTAGTGAATTACCTAGATTAAAGCTTGCATGGCTTTGTCTACACAAGCAGCAAATCACTTCTCCAACTGCAGTATAGACATACCCTTATATACCTATATAAGTGCTAGATTTTCAAGAGTTCAGCATCAGCCATGCACTGAGCTCTTTTTCAAATGCTGACCTGCATAGCAAACCAAACACACATGTTCTATTCTATACAGGTTCTCACACTATTCTCATCACCAATGTTATCTGAGCACCTTCCAGTTGTGAATTAAGCAACATGACTAACAACTGTCATTTGCTGTTTTTTCATTCATTGTCTCTCCAAGGGGAGAAGCATGTGGATTGGCTTGTTTTGGTAGGGTTCTTTTGTTGAGTTTGGGTTTTTTTGGCAGGGGTTGTTGTATTAATATACATGTTTCTATGTATTTATTAAAGAAAGCAAGCTAAAAGAAATTTGCCTTGTACTTACAGCAGAAAGAGGTGAGGTTTGTGATAGTCCTTAATTCCTGGGGAGTTCATTCCACAGACTCGGACTGGCCCTCAAGAAAGTTCTCTCTCCCACACAGACAAGCTTTACCCTTCTTGAGGAGAGTTCCATTGTGCCAGGGGAGCATAGTTGTTATGCATAAAGCTTGCAGCTGTGACATACACTTTGAATAAAAACCCATTTAATTATGTGCTAGGAACAATCTCTCTCTTTTGCTCGCTCAAATAGTAACAGAGAAGGATTCAATTTAACAATAGCATCAAGGAAACATCATTTTCTCCAAAAAATACCAACAAGGAGTCCGGTGACACCTTAAAGACTAACATTTATTTGGGCATAAGCTTTTGTGGGTAAAAAAACCCACTTTTTTATGCATGTTGCATCTGAAGAAGTGGGGTTTTTTTACCCACGAAAGCTTATGCCCAAATAAATCTGTTAGTCTTTAAGGTGCCACCGGACTCCTTGTTTTTGTGGATACAGACTAACATGGCTACCCCTTGATACTAGACATTTTCTATGGCTTACAAGAGAGACTTCAACAATTACAATATGGCTAAACTAGAATGAAGATGAGAGAATAGGTGTAAGGATGGTTTGAGGAATGTTGGACTTTAGCCAAAGAATTACTTCTATGTAGGAGATGGACTAGCAAAAATGACCCTGAGTTAAATCTACTGTAGTGTAAGTAGAAAGATGTCAGGCTCTGATTTATACACTGAAGTATTTATTCTGTAATCCTTACATTAAATAGATTTTTAAGGTCAGAAGGGATCATTATGGATTGTTTGAGAGTAGTTCCTATTGAAATCAATGGAACTACTTGTGGATTAAAGTATTACTTATCCGAGTAAGAATAGCTGAACTGGGTCTATGGTCATAGCACCTAATAGTAGTGTACTGTCTTGTGTATTTTATATCTGCATGTGTCCATTTACTTCCCTGAGCAGACGCTACTGAAGATGTTTTCATTCTGGGTGGCCTTGATTGTTACATGAGAGAGACAAGATGGATGAGGTAATATCTTGTACTGAATCAACTTCTGGTTGTCAGATGACCATTTAAGCCACTCCACTTCAAGTAGACCAAAGCACCTTCACTTTTGAGAGTAGTCTTCCAGAATGGTAATTCAATCTGAATTAAGTGTGACAGAAGGTCAGCTAAATACCTTGTACTTTAATTCTAGAGGAGTTGCTAGCATGGTGGGCTAGTTTTCGGATCTCTATTACTTTGCCACAGAGAAAAACCTGTGTTTTATTATCAGGGCTACTGTTCTCCCAGAAAGGTTGCTACAACTTGGCTTTAATTGGAACTTAATGTGAGGTTTTTTCTAGATAAATGTCAGAAGATAAAACCTAGTCATGAATAGACTCAATAGAACAGAATAAAGGATGCAGCAGATTACAGATTTTGTGGATTACAAAATAATGTTAAAAAGAAAAGGAGTACTTGTGGCACCTTAGAGACTAACAAATTTATTAGAGCATAAGCTTTCGTGAGCTACAGCTCACTTCATCGGATGCATTTGGTGGAAAAATAATGTTAGTAATTTGGATGCTTCAAATTGTCAGATAATGATTCAGAGAAATATGCTGGATATATCCAATATATATTTTCCCTCCTAAATGGCCACTAATAAAAATAATCATCAAATTCATTCCAGCTCTCCATGTCATGAGTAGGTTTTTATCTTTTGACATTTATTTGCTTAGGGTCTGGGAGATTTCACAGCAGCAGATTAAGGCAGGATCCTTGGACCCAGGACTGGTTGTGTGTGGGAGTCATGTGGATCACTTATTCAGTGAGATACCATGCACTTATCTGGGACGCTACAAGAGAAAGATCAAGGAATTCATCAGGGGAGATGGTGGGGAGTCCAGGAAGAAAGAGTTTGTTTAAGGGGGGTTTGGGAGAAACACCAAGGAACTGGAGGAGAGAGATGGTAAACTGAAATAAATATGTTTTGCAGCTGGCAAAAATACTGTAGTGAATGTGGGGTCCATTTAGTCTTCATCCACCTCCACAGATTTGCGAGATGATAGTCAGCATTTTCCTTGCTAGTTTCCCCCATTACTAATGGAGAAAAAGTGTTTCAAAAATCCAGTTAATCTTCTGTTAAAGGAACAGCCATGTAAAAAAACCATAGAATGTAAAGTATTGTCAGCCAGGCAGGGCACTGGATATGTTATTTTTCAGACTACTGTCTGAGGAATCAGTGCAAAAGAGTTAGGCTTATTTTGCAGGCTGTTACATTGTTATCCATCACCCCCCCCCCCCACACACACACACAAAAGGAAACATGCATTGTTACATTGTATATGGAGATCAACAGATTTTGCATTCCTTGTGGTGTTATCATGCCCTTTCATCAGCTAACTAGTTAATTTAAAAAAAAAAGGAGTACTTCTGGCACTTTAGAGACTAACGAATTTATTTGAGCATAAGCTTTCATGAGCTACAGCTCACTTCATCGGATGCATGTAGTGGAAAATACAGTGGGGAGATTTATATGCACAGAGAACATGAAACAATGGGTGTTACCATACACACTGTAACCAGAGTGATCAGGTAAGGTGAGGTATTACCAGCAGGAGAGAAAAAAAAGCTTTTGTAGTGATAATCAAGGTGGGCCATTTCCAGCAGTTCACAAGAACATGTGAGGAACAGTAGGCAGGGGAAAATAAACACAGGGAAATAGTTTTACTTTGTGTAATGACACATCCACTCCCAGTCTTTATTCTATTCAGGGGACACCATCATAGGGCCTAATCACATCAGCCACACTATCAGAGGCTCGTTCACCTGAACATCTACTAATGTGATATATGCCATCATGTGCCAGCAATGCCCCTCTGCCATGTACATTGGCCAAACCAGACAGTCTCTTCATAAAAGAATAAATGGACACAAATCAGATGCCAAGAATTATAACATTCAAAAACCAGTCGGAGAACACTTCAATCTCTTTGGTCACTCTATTACAGACCTAAAAGTCACAATATTACAACAAAAAAACTTCAAAACCAGACTCCAACGAGAGACTGCTGAATTGGAATTAATTTGCAAACTGGACACCATTACATTAGGCTTGAATAAAGACTGGAAGTGAATGTGTCATGAAACAAAGTAAAACAATTTCCCCATGTTTATTTCCCCTCCACCCCCTACTGTTCCTCACACGTTCTTGTCAACTGCTGGAAGAAAAGTACTCCTTTTCTTTTTGCGGATACAGACTAACATGGCTGCTACTCTGAAACCAGTTAATTTACACCACCACAGTCTTCCTGTTACAGATAGAAAGAAGGATTTGTTGTAACCTGAAACCCTAACTTACTCATTACCCAACAGACAGTTGCCACAGCACAACTATTTGCCACAGCAACACCTATAAAGGCAGTTTAATGGAACCCTTTCCTGCAGCTGGAGAACATCAAGCTGTTTGGAGAATTCCTGGTAAACAGGCATTTTCCAAAATATAAACATTTAATTTCTAAATGAATATTTATTCTGCTTTGCCCCAAATTTATTTTTAAAGACGAAATGTCTGTGTAAATAGCTGATTAAGATCCAGAGTTACCATGGAGGGATACTGATAGCCTTATTTCTGATAGTCGAAAGAAGAAAACATTCTAAATCTGCGATGAGCCAAAAGAAAACATGATTTTGCAAACATCTTCCATTGCATTTGGGGGCGAAGCACAATCAAGGATTTAAATGTATTCTTAGTGCACTGCTTGTGCACAAAGTCACACAGTAGCATATGGAATCCTTTCTGAAGCTGTAGATAGCAAAGCATCAGATCATAGCTGGCCCTGTGCTGGTATGCTAGAATGGCAGGGAGAAGGTAAACAAAGCCTTCTTCACCATGCACATTCATGCAGGGAGAGGCTCAGTTCCTGTTCCTGCCACACCTGAATACAAGGACTAGAGAGTGATAATGCTGCTAGTGGTGCTAGAGGCCCTGATTTAGGAAGCATTTAGGCATATCTTTATGCACATAAATAGTGTCACATGGGACTGCTCGTGCTTAAAATTATGCACATGCTTTATTACTTTGCTGGACACCTCCAGTTTAGAACTCTGGTGCAGGGAGGGAGGGAACTTCACCTAGGGTAAAGCCAGAATCACTGGCTCGCTGCACAGGGGGCATGCCAGGGGTAAGAAAGGTGGACAACTGGAGTGCACTGCAATCTAACAATCCCTAGCTGGCTCTGACTCCAAGGGGCTGTCTGCCAGTGAGGGCAGATTAGAGAAGAAACCCCTGTGACTGTTCTAGTCTGTGTCATAAGAAGCATAGAACAAACTCCAGAATCAGGAAGCCACAATCAGCTTCTTTGAGACTCTCACTCTTGACTATGTGCAGCCGAGAGTCTGGCCCAGCTGTATTTAAAAAATGTTTCTGCTCTCATAGCCCATCTTCTAACTGGTCTTGCAGCGACAGCCCATCCTTTCATGGCAATAAGCTGTAATATCATAAGTAAGGCCACGAGTCTGTCATGGAAGATACGGATTCTGTGACTTTCTGTGACCTTTGTGACTTCTGCAGTGGCTGGAACTGGCTCAGGGGCTGCCCAAGCCAGGCAGCTCCTGGTCCAGCAGCAGCAGTTTGGGTGTGTGGGAGGAGGCTCAGCTCTAGAGGCAGAGAGTTCGGGGTGCGAGGGACCTCTGCACTGTGTGCTGCCTGTGCCCACAGGGCCCGCACCTGCAGCTCTATTGGCTGCGGTTCCTGGCCAATGGGAGCTGCAGCAGCTGGTGCTTGTTCCCCTCTGTTCCCTAGGAGCTGCAGGGTCATGGAGCTGGGTAGGGAGCCCCTGCCAGCCCCACCAACCTTCCCCCTGAGCACCAGCAGAGGTCCCGGGCACATGCTGCAGCCTGGCTCCCTCCTGCCCGGCACCAGCGGGGTCCCAGGCCACCTTCCCCAGCACCACGGCACCCCCAGACCTTCCCCCCCCGTTAGAGCACCTTTGGCCCCCTGCCCAAGTTTTAGTCACAGGTATTTTTAATAAAAGTTATGGACAGGTCATGGGCCATGAAATTTTGTTTACTGCCCAACACTTGTCCATGACATTTACTAAAAATACCTATGACTAAAATGTAGCGTTACTCATAAGCACAGAACACTGGACCAAAAATCTGCACTTGGTTAGGCACACAGTGTGCCAAATTCACAACTGGTGCAAGGCAACCTAAGTCCATTGGTAATAGTATATTTAACCCAGAGAAAGTTAGCTGTGCTCCTCTGTGAAACTTCCCAAGAGGACACACAGAATATCAAAATAACAAGGAGAACATGGCTTTCAGAAGGGCTAGGTATCCTATACTTAGTTTAGTCCCTATAACATGTTTATTTTTGGACTTGATTACCAGACTGCTTAGGGGTGCTGGAACAATTTGTATAGTGGGGGTGCTGATAGCCATTGAACCAACCTGTAAACCATGTATATGATGGAAACTACTTCAAGCCAGGGAGCAGCAACACCCCCAGCACCCATAGTTCCAGCACCTATGGGCTGCTTGTTTAAGTGTCCAACTATTGGGCATATAGTCTATGTATCTTAAGCTAGTGTAATACCAAGAAAAACCTGAATAATGTTATAAGTCCCCTCTCTCCTTACTTGAAGGTTTCCCTTACTTCCTAGAAGGAGTCCAGGAATGCTGTACATGTAGGGGCTTTCAAAAGCTATTTTCAAATTTAAATGAAACAAATAGTTCCAATAAGATTAAAATACTTTAGAATAGTGTAGTTTTTCAGCAAGCAGAATAGCTGGCATAAATTACTGTTTTATGGAGGTCTGCAGTCTGTTCAAGGGTTGAGAACACCTCCTGCCTCATGATAACCCATTTTGCTAAATAAGTGGCATTAAAGATGGGTTCAAAATGGCACGTCCTTTTGCCTTGATTCATTCTCCATGTATTACATATTTAGTATATTTCAAATGACTGGAATAGTGATGTTAGTGGTTCAGAATTACAGGTAAAATAATGCCTACAGGAAGTGATAAGCACCACAGAGGGAGATAATCTGATATTTTTAATAAGGCTCGGACAATATATTTAATTAGAATTAATTGCTGTTCCTCTTGAATAATACATTAATGGAATAATAGCCACACATTTTCTTTGCTCAGTACCCAAATGACACTCACTTTAACCTTTCCTATATTCTCTCGGAAAAGAGAGAATACATAATTAAAAAACAATTAAAACTCCATAATTTGGCATTATAGTATCTTAGAGGGAAAAGGAACCAGTAAATTATAGTAACTTCTAACTGTCAAACAAAAGGCTTTCTACGATGGTGTGCATTCTTTAGCCATATATGTGTTACACTGAGTATTGTGTAATATGACTGAATGATTTCTCTCTCCCTAGGATCCTTGCAAACATGATTTCTCTCTCTCTCTCCATCTTCCCAGCCCCAATAAGGCTATTCCAGTGAGTACAATTTTAAAATGTGCTAATAAATAGAAGTGAACCTTATGGAGAAATTAAATGTTGGAAATATACGTCAGGACAGAATATCCTAGTCACATTTTTAGAAAGGTCACATGGTCCTTCATCTACTGTATGGTGTGGACAAATTATGGGAAACCAATGGGGCAGTGGTGGGTAACCTGCGGCTCATGGGTTGATGGTCCACAAGCACAGCCCCCCCACAGCTCATGCAGTTTGCTCTTCCCGGCCAATGGGAGCTGCGAGAAGTGGCAGCCAGCACGTCCCTGCGAACCACGGCCACTGGGAGCTGTGGACAGCCATGCCTGCGGATAATCAATCTAAACACTGTCTCATGACCCACCAGCGGATTACCCTGACAGGCCATGTGTGGCCCATGGGCCACAGGTTGCCCTCCACTGCAATGGGGGATGTACAAATGCAAAAGGTGGCTATGTGGTAGCCTACTCCACAGTATATAGTAAGCACTACTCCTTCATGGCTGAAATGTAGCTCTCTTCACAACTGGTCATAGCCAAAGACAGAGGAGTAGATGGAAGAGCAGCATTACCACATCCATTTCCCTTTGCAGAGTGGAGTAAGTCACAGTGTAGAAAGCATCTTCCTTTAGTAGTGAGGTGAGCCTATGAGTATCTCTTCCATGGCTTTTCACTCTCTGGAGACTTATGGGCCCAACTGGTATCATCATGGCAGAGCTATGCTTCTAAGGCTGAGTGAGGGGGAATCTTGGCCAGAACAAAATCCATGGAATCTGACCCTATTGTTCCTCTGTATTTCAGCCTTTTATTATGCTGGCAATCCCACTCACTAGCTATTCTTTCTGCTTCTAGCCTGCATACTAGATGGGAAAACATGTGGAGCAATAGCCCAGAAACAGCTTCACGTGATAACATGGTGGCTCCCCATTCTCCATAAATTTTCACATGAAGATGAGTGTATGGCCCTGTGTGTTTTTTCCTCCACATGCTAATCTCTCTCTCTTTGATATTATTAATTATTATTATTATTATTATTTATTTGTTTTATCATAGCACGTAGGAGCCCTAGTCATGGATTACCACCCCACTATGCTAGGCACTGTACAAACACAGAACAAAAAGATGGTCCCTGCCCCCAAAGAATTTACAATCTAAGATTAAAGCAAGAGACTACAGATGGAAACCAACAACTAGATAGGGGATTACAAGGAAATGATTAAAATAATATTGATCAGGATGATAGGCAACAGCCTAGACATTGTCAAGCTTTTTGTAGGCATCAGAGCAAAGGAAGATTTTGAAAGAGGCTAATGCAGTAGCTTTATAGATGTTTAAGATGCTTAAAAAGTGGATGATGGAGATAAGAGCTGACATCTTGAATGAGTCACCCTCATTCCTTTGGTCAGTCAGGGACTATGATGAACTAATGCTCACCTGACTCTGAAGGGGGGGCAAAGCCAAAAGGAAAGAAAGAATATGATAAAAGGGAGAGACTTTTGCCATGCTCTCTCTCTTCCACCTCCATCTACAGACACCACCACCAAGCAACTGAAGTGCTGATCAAAGGGGAGAGCCTGGCTGAAGGGCAACCAGCCAGCCTGTGCTGAGAAGCATCTCAGTTTGTAAGGACACTGAAAGTATTAAGATCAGCTTAGAATGCATTTTGCTTTATTTCATTTGACCAAATCTGACTTCTTGTGCTTTGACTTATAAACACTTAAAATCTATCTTTTGTAGTTAATAAATCTGTTTGTTTATTCTACCTGAAGCAGTGCATTTGGTTTGAAGCATGTCATAGACTCCCCTTGGGATAACAAGCCTGGTACATATCAATTTCTTTGTTAAATTGATGAACTCATATAAGCTTGCAGTGTCCAGTGGGCATAACTGGACACTGCAAGACGGAGGTTCTTTGGGTTGTGTCTGGGACCGGAGATATTGGCTAGAGTCATTCGATTGCACAATCCAAGCAGCAGATGGCCAAAGAGTTAGCTAAGAGCAGCTTACATGCTAGAGGCTGTGTGTGAACAGCCCAGGAGTGAAGTTTCTCACAGTGGAGCAGGGTAAGACTGGCTCCCAGAGTCGAGGATTGGAGTGACCTAGCAGATCACCGATCCAGATAACATCAGGGGAATGTCACACATAGTCAAAGCAATAGGCTAGGAAAATGACTCTTGCAGAAGCATTCTGCATACGAGCAGGGTAAGATTGCTTTTATCAAGGCCAGAGAAAAGAATGTTGCAGTATTTGAGATGCAAAATGATGAGAGCCTGGGCAAAGGTTTTAGGTGTGTGAATGGATAGGATATCCATTTTAGGGATATTATGCAGTGAGAATTGGCAAGACTTAGACATACGCCTGGATGTGAGGACCTAGAGAGAGGGGCAAATCAATGATGACATCCAGGTTATGAGCCTGAGTGACAGGTAGGTTGGTGATATTGCCATAGTGATCTAGAAAAGGGGAGAGTAGAGAGGAGGGCTTGAGGGGAAGATTAAGAGTTCTATTTTAGCCATGTTGACCTTGAGTTGACAGGTAGAGATCAATAAAGAGATGTTAGAGAGACAGATTGAGACTTCAGTTTAGACAGAAGGCAGCTCTGGAGGAAATAAGTATATCTATGGGTCATCAGCATAGAGATGGTAGTTAAATTTGCGTTTGTGGATGAGATTATTCAGAGTGAGGGTGTAAAGGGATAAGAGAAAGGGACCAGGGACAGAAACCGGTGGACTCCCCCCCCAAGAAAGTTGGAAGGGGATGAGGGGGGTCTGCTGAAGGAGTGATTAGAGAGGCAGGGGAGAACCAGGATAGGACAGAGTCATGGCAGCCAAAGGAGGACAAGAAGAACATGATCAACTGTATCAAAGGTAACTGACAGGTCAAGGAGGTTGAGGATGGAATACTGGTTCTGAGCTGTCACTAGGAGAAGGTCATTAAAGACTTTGGTGAGAGTGATCTGAGTGGTCTGCATGGGGCAGAAGCTGGATTGGAGGGGTCAAAATGGGAGACAGCATGCATGTATTATGAGGTGAGGAAAAAGTCAGAGAAGAGTGAGAGGTTAAGGAGAAGAGTAAGGGAGGGGATGAGAGTAGGTGTCAGGGAGATCAGGGGATGGGATGGCATCACTGGGGCAAGTGGGGTATGTTTGCAGCAGCTTCTAATGAAACCTGTGTTAATCCATTTCTACACTAATTGCATTTGTATAAAAAAATGTCTCCCTCTTTTAAGACCCAGTCTTTTGTTAGCTTAGTTTGAATCATTTCATTTTCAGCTTGTTACCCTCTTGAACAGCTTTTTGGCATACATCTTTTCTATTCCCCTCAGAGTTTTACATAGCATATTCACTTCCCCTCCTAATTGCTTGTATAAAGAATGGAGATTTTTTTTTCCTAATCTAAATAGCTACAATCCGTGAGACTGACTGTTAGTGAAGAGGAAAAGCTCAAAAAGTAGAGAGGAGTGGTTTGGAGAAGCATCTGACATTCATCTGAGTCTTTGGTCTAGAAACTGGGTTAGGCTTTCCCATAGGATACCAGTTCTGGAAGTGATGGATCCGTTATTACTTCAAGGTCTTTTCCTGATCAGTGTCTTACAATACGTGAACAACTGGTCCCCAGTTCAGCAGAGTTCTTAAACACATGCCTAACTTTAAAGCATCTGATTAGTCCTATTGACTTCAATGTATATGAGCAGGATCAGATTGCATTGATCAACGTCAGAGAAAAGGACGTTGCAGTAATTGAGATGCACATTTTCAAATACCTTGCTGAATCAGGGCCCTAGAATACGAATGATTGGGCATTTTTTAACCTATTTATTGGGCATTTATTAGCCCAATTTTTTCACCCTAATCTAGTCTTTTCCTGCTAATTCACTAAATGTTTCATGTCTCTTGGAAATTTGAACACCTTGATAAACATTCCTCCTCCTCTAGGTCATTGGTTTATCCTACGAACAAGAGCTGCTCTACTGCTAACAGATTCTTTTAACACTTCACTTGTCAGCTCCTCCTTACTCAGTCTGTATCCATTTATCATATGGCTTCAGTTACTAACCAATTTTTTTAACCAGTTGAATTTCACCATCAATATCACATTAACTAAAATTTTACACCAGCCTTTTATGTGGTACTGTATCAAAAGCCTTTGTCAGGTTCAAATGCTGTAGATTATATCTGCTACTTCACCCTTAGCAGTTCTTATTGTCACTTCCTCAAAGAAGTTAATCAGATTTGTTAAGTGTGACCTGCTGTCTATTACCAGTCTTTAGTTATCTAAGTGCTGTTCTGTTTAACTCCTGTAATCACTGACTCTAAGATCATTCCACAAAAGCTTTTTAATGTCTATTACTAATGTGAATAAAATACCTTTCTTTTACCTTTCCTTGGTTTGGGATACATGAGCTTTTTGACTGTGTTTCTTCAGCAGTTCATTTCTTATTTAGTTTTTATACAAACATAAGGCCTCATTTTGCCATCTTTACTCAGAGTGAATAGTGTCTTAACTCTTTGAGTAGTCCGATTGATTTCCACTACTGTGAGCAGTCATGGCTCCTAGCATTTTTAATTGGTCTTTTTGACCTGCCTGTGTCATTGTTGAGATGATGCAGGTCTCTTCAGATGGTGTCTGTGGTTTTGCCTGGGTTGAGCACAGGCACTTGGAACAGTCCATTGTATCTGGTTTATTTCTATTGCTTTTTTTCCTATTTCCCCCCCTCGGACTGTACACCCCACGTCATCCACCCACGAGTCTTTGAGAATAGGTAAAGATTGTTTTGGCAAAAATAATTATAAAATGCAAGCAGCTCCTGTGTTAAGAACAGGAGCTCCTTTCTTAATGAATTTTTATGGGATTCTGTTTTCCTTCACTGTGCTAGTTAACTTTTTCTTGGCCCTGTAGTTTTGTGCTATGCTTTGATAAAAATATTACAATCCTCCCACCCCCTTCCAAACTAAAAAATGCATCATACACAAATCACTGTACAAAGACACATTCAGACTTTGCTTTTGTTTTTGCAACAGAAACATTCTGTTTGAAATATAATAAATCACTTCCTTCACCTGCATATGTCAGTGCACACCACTCATGCTCATTTTCCTCACACTTTTTCACTTAAGAAACAGATGTTACATGGTATAACAGGAAGGGAAAGGTGCTAGCAGGCACTTTGAGACCAGCTGTGTACCTACAGTGTATTATGTTCCTGCAACAGTTTGTTCTCTTTAAGGCTGACGTATTGCTTGCCACTTCTTCATACACACAACTTCCTATAACCAGGGGAAATTAACTCCATCATAAAGTGTGAGTTTGATGGATCAGGAAACTGGATCACCCATCTCTAGCCCTTTGTTTCTCTATAAAAACTTCTACGCTAAGGCATGATAATCTTTTAGATTTGGGCAGATTAAAATAGATTTTAATCATAATTGGGAAATTACTAGAAGGGGGGACTGGCAAATTGATATTGTCTTCTATAGACCTATAGGTCTTTTTTTAATTTAGCTCATGTTAGTAGTGATTGAAAGACATTATCATCTGACATCTATTCAAGAGCCTGTTGAAAACAAATTTAGCCTCTGTCCAGTTCCTACTTGATAGATGCCCACATTTACGAGACTTACCACCCTATCTGGCATCCCTTGATGGTGGTCTCTTCACATGGCCAAAAACTGAATAAGCACAGAAAGTGAACGTTCCCTGTCCACCTTAGAGATGATCTCTCCATGGCAGAGCTATGGGACAAGCTTGCAACAGCCTATGCTGTAGTTAAATACAGAGCTTTGTTGTCCAGTAAGCAGTTTGGCATTTTTCAGAAGCACTAAAAACACAGAATAAACATAGGTTTTCCCTTCAGTTACATTAATTACATTGACAGGTTCCAAGGAGGGTCGGTTTTCATGGGTGAACTTGTGCTGATAGTGTTAAAAGAGAATGAAGGACTACAGTAGTGTCTTGAGTTAGTGCAGACAGACTCTGTGCAAGTTTCCCTGTATTGTTCTTCTGGTGCACTCAGTTCTGACCTGAAATCTCTTTGCTATGCTGTACCAGTCCTTGGCTGCTCTTGAACAAAGACTGACAATCATGCTGAATTGTGCCAAATTATGTGTTGGTTTTGCAGTGTTGCCAAAATGAGACTTGAGTGAAACTACCCCAAAAATGTCTGCTCGTAGCCTAAATCAGCATTTGAACACAAGTCTCGAGAGGTGAAAGCCTGGTGTACTAAACTCCAGCTGTGACTTGATCAAAGCACAGCTCAATTTATATGTAGAATATGATTATAAGAACAGTCAGGAATTTTGTGAGTAAGAGGAGAGTGTCAAAAATAAGAGATGAAAGAAAAATTTGCACAGCCTTGAGTTGGTGTTTTATTGTATACTAGTAACCCAGGACCTATCAAACTGTATATTTTTAAAACAATAAAGCAATAGAAAGGATTTTAGAAACAATAACACTTTTGTGAGTGGAAGGTGTATCCCCAACATTCAGACAAATATGATAGTTCATCTTGAAAGGCAATGAAAAAAGGAGACTGGAAAGCTACGGAGATAGCAGCACACCTTGTATCACTGCTCCCTGAACAGGAGGGAGTGGCGTTGGTGATCTTTCTATTAGTTGTAAGCAGAACTTATCCTGCTATGGTTGATGCAAGGCTAAGTGGTCAATGAAAATGAGGAAACAGAAAAGAACTAGGAAATAATTATGTCATTTGTTAGTGAGAGAAGAGATGGGATGAAAAGTTCACATCCAAACCAAAGCTCCCCTGAAATTCAGGTGTGTTCAGACTCCAGCTTTTGGTTTCACCCTGTTTTTAGTTGAGAATTATAATAAGTATGAGGGCCTGCATATTATCTAGTGTAGTTAAAGTGAGTGAAAATGTCCAAAGGAAGTATGCAAGGCACTGGAGAATTAGACTTCTTATCCATAGCCTTTATATCTACAAATAACCCAGTCATGACAAACCTCAAACAAAAGAGAATGAGCCTCTCCTAACTGCAGCACTGTAGCTGCTGTTGACAGTGCTCCTTGTTGAGTTTGGAGGACCTGGAGAACAGGCTACTTGGAGATTTAGAGAGCAATAGTCAATGGGACAAGGTAAGGTAAAAACACTGTTTGAGTTCTCTAGCAAACAATAGCCAGTGAAATGAAGCTGAGGGTTGTCAGTCAGTAAAGAACTGGACTAGAATTTCATAACAAGGTTTTGTTCTAAATACCAGAGAACACAGACTGTTTAGAGGTAAATTGCATGTGGAATCTAATTAAATGAGTCTTCTGAGTAAGTGAATTACACTATTCTACTAATACAACTTTTTATGTAAGAAAGAAAGCATAGAGCTGAATCACTGACTAATAGGCATTAATGCACCGATACTTATTTATAGTAATAGGGCTAGATTCACCAGTACACTCCAGGTCCTTTGTGCTACATCACTCCTGGCTGAGTTTATAGCTGCTCTGTGGCTTAAAACAGACATAACATACAGGTCTTATAAATAAAAGTCTTCATTTATTCACATAGTTCACTATCACTGACATATGTATTGGGAAATACTACACCAACATCAGTATTATTCCTCACTGTGACTGTCACTTCATCACCCTCAGTAACCATATTATGTCACGTTTCCAGAGAATTAAGTGAAACACATTCAAAATGGGTAACATTCACTGACTGGCAGCATGATAGGAGACACAGTTGCTGAAGGGGAGGCGTCTGTGTGCTGAGGAAGTGAGCTCCTGCTAACTATATATCTTAGTTACTTATATGGCCTACATCTGAGCACCTCAGAGTCTTTAATGTGTTTATCTTCACAACACCCTGTGAGGTAGGAAAGTATTATCAGCCTCTTTTTACAGATGGGGAACTGAAGCACACAGAGACTGACTTTTTAGGAAGACTGTAGTGGAGCAGGAAATTGAACTAAAGTCTCCCAAGTTCATGGGTAGTGCTCTAACCACTGGATCAGCCTTCATATCTGTTGCATTTGAATATCCTGGTACAGAGGTGAGTAACTGGGGATAGGCCTAGGGAGTGACTATTGGAACTACACTGTAAGTGCCCAGAACTCCCCTCTTGTAGCAGCTGTGAAGGAACATCCCCACAGACAGCCTGAAAGCTGCAGAAGGTTGGATTTTGTTATCCCTAACCTCTACATAGGCCAGCTACATAAGCCCAAGTAGTCCGCATAGTTTCTCAGATTGATGCAAGACTGAATAATCATTCATAAAGCAATGGTTTCATTCAGCCAAGTGAAAATGAGAAGCTGGTTTAGGCTCTTATCACCCTGTACTTACAGTAAAATCTGAAGTTTACTGAAATGTTGAAGAGATTCATGAAGATCACATTTCCAAATTCAGTGTTCAGTCTTGCAGATATTTAGTTAGATCTGCTTATCTGTTTGGTTCTTATATTGGCTTCCGTCACTGTGGGATTGAAACACCACTACTGTATGTCTGAGTGCCTCTGAGTTGAGATATGGGGTGGTGTTGTGGCTGTGTTTGTCCCACGATATTAGAGAGACAAGTGAGATAATATCTTTTATTGGTCCAACTTATGCTGGTGAGAGAGACAAGCTTTTGAGCTTACACAGAGCTCTTCTTCAGGTCTAGGAAATGTACTCAGAGTGTCTGTAAGTTCAAAAGCTTGTCTTGCTCACTAACAGAAGTTGGTCAATGAAAGTTGTTACCTCACACACTTTATCTCTCTGACTTGAGATCATAGAATATCAGGGTTGGAAGAGACCTCAGGAGGTCATCTAGTCCAACCCCCTGCTCAAAGAAGGACCAAACCCCAACCAAATCATCCTGAAATCCTACCCTACCTACTGACTGAGTGAAGTCAGTGAGACTTTTGCCACTGATTTCAGCAGGGCTAGGATTTCACTCATAGTATTCAGAGCAGTTTATGGATCCGTTCCTGTGCATGATTTTGGAGGTGGGACATTTCCCAATGTGCTTTGCATTGCTGACATGATATAAAACAGAAGTTCAAGGAGTACATGAAAGGCAAATGTTTCTAAAGGGTGACAGATGGCAAGAGCAGGAGAAGTTCTAGGAAGGTAAACTGACCTTTCTCTTACCATCTACACTCACAACAAGAACAGATGTACAGCACATGGACTAAGGGAACAGGACTCTGCCAACAAAATAAAATGAAAGGAAACAAGAAAAAAACATAAGTAACTGTAAAATATGAATAAATGATTGTGAGTATTTTGGGGATTGTGTTGGATCAGAGACTTGTTCTACAACTGTTGCCAATGTCAAGGCTAGACCTAGCTAAGGGATACCTTAGTTTAGGAGGAAAAAAAAAGATACAAACATGTTGCTTTAATTATATGAGACAATGTGCTCTTCCAAAAATCAATTTAAAATCACTCTCAGATCTGCTGTTTTCTTTCTTTTGTGCTCAGTTGAAAAGAAAAACACAGTAAGGTTCTTATACTGTATGACTTTTTCTGTGTGTGTTTAAAAAATAATCTACCACCTTGACCAGCAGTACCTCTGATACAATGAGTGTATGTAGAACAATGGATACATTATATTTATTTCCTTTTAATAAGGAGTGACACTTTTTTATAAGTGAGTGCAATCATGTTAGTTGCCATGCTTGGGAAAACCTCTGAGGAGCAGGCTTCGAGGAATAACATCACAGGTCAAAACTAATTCCTAGTGGAATCCTATTAGGGTGACACCCGTGATGAAGTTGGCCCACATGTCAGGCAAAACAGATTGGTTGGCATTGTGGTGTAATTCCTGAAAGTTCTTTCCCTCCTTCAGAATAATATGAAAGAAACATTGGCAGCAACCCCCAAACTGCTAGGCAGTAGGTGGATGTTCCAGGCTGTCAGTCGCTAGTGAAAATTATGATCAAAATCTTTTGGTGAATGGAATTTATTTAATAATTTTTAAAAAAACCTCTTTGTAAAACCATGGGTAAAAGATGGACTGCTTGAAAGCATTTAAAAGTGTTTTCTCATTTCTCCCACACTAATTCATCACCGAGATGGTATGTCAGGTTATGCTGATGACAGTATAATAGCCAAGTTCCATCTAAACAAACAAAATACTAATAATGAAGGAGCTGTTTCTTCTTCTTCTTCTTCTTCTTCTTCTTCTTCTTCTTCAATATCTGCATAAAAAAGGAAAGAGTAACCCCCACATAGTTACAAAGCAATTCAGTTAGTCTTTCTCAAACTTATTTGGAACCCATTTTTCATACAGGGACCTCTGCAAGCCTCCTCCCAACTGTCTGGGACATCCTCCCATTTAGCAACTGGGGAAGATAGGGTGGTTGTAACTCTCAACACCTGTTTTTGACCCCCAGATTGAGAATCCATGAATAAAGACAATGCACTGGACAACAGAGCGGGGGGGGGGGGGGGGGGAGAAGGGAGAAGGGGAGAAGAGGGAAGAGAATCCTGTGCTCAGAACCTTTCTCTTCTAATACTGCATGTTGTGACTGTTTGTGTGGTATTTGTGATAATTGCACTAGTAATGTGTTTTATTTGAGCCATTACATATTTAAATTATAAACTATTTGGGGTGAGGACTTACAGTGTCTTCCTATGTATTTTTAGAGCACCTAGCATTCTGTGGGCACAATCAGATGAGAAATAATAACTAAGTAAGATTAACTGGGAACACACCGGTGTACTCTAAAAAGAAGGGAAAAAAGAGGCACTATTTATTTTAGTAGTGAATGAACAAAGTAAATCAACTTTAACTATTAGGAATGTGCTTCTGCTGAAGTCCATGGCAAAATGTTCACTGACTTTAGGGGGAGCAGAATTTGATCCATGAATATAAAGTGTTAGTTACTTGCAGATATTTAGTAAATTATAAAAAAGTTAACTGTAACAATGATTCTGAATATTGTTAGCATACCCCCAAAAGAGAACAAAGCATTGTTTCATTCCTTGGCGATCCACACCCTTCATATTCATATGAAGCAAATAAGAGCAGGCAGATGAAGGTGCAGAACTGGATCCCCTTCCATCTGGATTGAGACAGCTCAGCCAAGAAATTAAGGATGAACAAACCTGTTTGGGGAGGGGGGTTGGAAGAACTTGACCCAAACCCCAAAGTGGGCTACTCTAATCCCAGTTATTGTTTATTTTCCTATCACTATGCACTTCCAGTTCCAACAAGGAACTGAAGTGGAATCAGAAATATAAGCCTGTTTTTGCTGCATCAGTAAAATGTCTGGGCTGCCTGAACACAGCCCTTCCAGACAAGGGTAGTCTGTCTTTTCATTATTTATGTTCAATGCAGCAGTGCTATATAAGAATTAGATATTTTGGGGGACTTTAGGTGCTAATGCAATATAAATTTAACCTACTAATAATAAACCTTGCAAGAAGGTATATGAGTCAGATATTTCCAGCTCAATTCTGTTGACTTCTTATGGTCAACACAAGGATAAACAAGGCAACCATATTTAATCTGTTTATCCAAACCTTTTGTAGTTCTCTCATTACTACCAGAAAGTTTAGTTTCTGTCCCACTCTTAATCTTCCAGTTTAAAATCCTCATCTCACACAATAATTCTCAACATTCTAGAATGAGGAAACAAAAGACAATTGCTGAGATTACAAGCTATGTCTTGTACTACATGAGTAGGAAGAGTAAAGACCCAGGATGAAGGTCAAAATTGCAAAGCAAATAAAACAAAGTCCATTAAAAATAGTCTAATGGCTGTGGGAAGAGAAATATATAAGAAGAAGACAACTACAAATTATAAAATAATTATCATTATGGGGTCAGCGGCCATAAGCAACAAAGTCAGTTTGTTCTCATACAATTCTCTTATATGTTGCTCTACAGCTTTCTATTCTCAGCTCAGCAGTTAAGAATTATTTTTTTAAAAAATTCATGGACATGAAAGGTTATACTACTAATCCAAGAATTAGCTACAGCTCAGGTGCATTTCTAAATGTTAAAATTTTGTTTATTTAATGTGACTTTTTTTCACAATTCTAGCTCAGATAATATTAACCACTCAAAGAAAATTTAAGTAAAGTTTTTATATGGTTAATGAACAATATTTTACAATAGGCTGAGTATAAATATATAAATGATAAAGAGAAAAAAAATTAACCACTCCAAGAGTATAAGAGCTGTAATTTATTTATTATTCTGAATCTTTATAATTAAGTGTCTGAGTTATTCCAACTAAGACACAGATGACCAACTGATGCAAAAGATCTTATAAATGGTGCTAATGTTACAATCAGATACCAGCGAGCCATCTATTACCAAAGTCAGTTCACAGTTGGTGTAATTCAGCATACCTCTAGTAGCTTCAAGGAAGCTATGCCAGTTTACTCTAGACAAGGAACTGGTCCCCATTCTTTAGTGAAAGAATGCAGCAAAAAGTTGTTGTACAACTTTCACCCAGACTCATAAAAATTGGCAATAAAGAAAAGCATGTAGACATACAAAAGCATGCAACACTGTGGAAAATATTCACAGAATCACAGGACATGATTTAAAGTAACCTCTAAGCTTGTGACCTCATGGTTGGGTGACTCACATGGATCAAAGTTAGGAAATAAGAAGTCAATTCCATTAGTTGAGAGTACTTGTCTGAAAGCCGGGGGTCAAGCCAGACCTTGATTTTTATCAAGACAGCAGTGAAACAAGTAAAGTAATTGTTTTTATTATAAAGAATATCATTGTGGAGGACAGACTGAATCTGCAGTTTATTTCACTGCCCTTTGCCAATAATACATCCGTTAACGATAGGAAGCACATTTCTGTGCTTCAGAGATTAAAAACATTCTAAGTAAAAGCTGCTGCCAACCAGTTGCAAATCACATCTTTCACAACTGTACTAGTATAGCCTGGAATCCTGGTGACTTGGTGGTGAAGTATTTGTGATTAAGGTGGATGACCATTTTATTCAGCAAAACAAGAACAGAAAAGGATTTTATTGTAAAACCTGTAGAAACTGATAAACATTAGTTAGACCAACAGTTTGCTTCAGTGTGTCTGCTCAGCAACATTGTCTACTGCGAACAAATCTAACGTATCCATCCTTTCTCTACAGTGGCTTCCCATAGAATTATCAAGGCAAAGTCTCAGTCCTTACTGTCAATGGGCTCCACCACCCGGGCCCAACATAACATAGCCTAATACACTGGGATGAAGATTGAAGTTGACAACCCCATACTGTTCTACCACAGGGCAAATCTTATTATGCAGGAAATAGAGATTTCTCACAGGCTCATCCTAAACTGTGGAACAAACTCCCACAGGGTTTAAGAAATATCAGAAACCTCATCATCTGCTCCAAGTGCATGGTGCATTTCTTGGCCCTGCCTTCTCTAACATAAGCACATAACATGAACATTAAATTTTAAAAAAAAGTAAAAAGAGAAATGCTTCTCCCCCCCAAAAAACTCTACTGAAACAAAAATTTTTTTGCATACACAGTTCTCCTGCTGGGGTGAGGATGAGAGAGACAATGAACCATATTTGATTGATGATAGTCACATTGCTTAATGCCCTACTGGAAGGCGCTGAGATACTATAGGGGTGAGGGCAGTATAAGATTCTATATAGAACAGATTCTGCTGTGGTGGCTGGCTCTGAGATCCCACATGGAATCTCAGTGTGGTGAAAATAAAGTATCTGGAAGGAATTTGGTGTGAGATTTTCAAAAGCGCTTAGCGTTGGCCTAACTCTGGTCCCATTAAATTCAGTGGTCCAACCGTCATTGACTTTAATAGAAGCTGAGTTAAGCCAATGCTGAGTGCTTTTGAAAGTCTCACCCTAGATTACTTCTGCAGAGTAATGAGTTTATGATTTTACTTATGTGTTGGTTGGCTCTGTGGTTTAAAATAGGTTCAGATTCAAGCAAACTGTATAGAAGTTTGGCAAATTCTATTTTGCACATTTTTAGCACAGGTCTGAAAAATATATGTAAAGCAAGTTTGATTTTTTTCTCAGGATTTCAAGATACTTGAGGATTATGTAAGGGTTTTAGAAAGGCATTTTTTCAGATGTTTTGATTCTACCTTTCCAAGCTTGACAGTAGGTGGAATCAGACAAATTTAATGGGACAGGTGGCCAAGTTTTCCAAAGAGCTCAGGACCAGATTTTCCGTACTCAGCTGCCAAAGCTGAGGACAGATTTCCAAAAGTGCATATGCAACATAGAAGCACAGGTCCCATTGGCTATAAAAAGGGACTTGGGCTCTTAAGTTCCTTCAGTATATTTGAAAATCTCAGTGTCAGCTCCCATTTAGACACCAGCATAAGGGTAAGATTTTAAAAAAATGCTTAATATCCTGTAGCCTCCACTGACACCTGACTTTCAAAAGAACTCAACACCCAATGTGAAAATTCTGTCCATACTAGTAAATATATAAGAAAAACAACTGCATATGAGCCTTTAAAGCCCTCAGTCTATTAACTCTGAAACTGAATGTTTCACAGTACTACTGCAAATGGATATGGTCATCAAAGATCCTGCCACTGACTTTTTGCACCTTTCCAATGATGTCTTCTCTATTCAAGTTCCTTAAACACAAGGAATTGGCACCACAAAAGCATCAGAACTTTTACTAAAGACAAATCATGTAAGAAGATCTGTTTAAATATATCACACATAAATTCTATCAGCATGAAGAATTGAACAATATGCAACTGTAAGCAGAGATAGTGGCTGCTAACATCAAAAGCATTTCATGCCAGAACTTCAAATACTTTAATGGATATAGGGAGACAACCTAATAATTGCTTAACATACTTTTAGTGATTTACACTTGAATAATTTAATAACCAAGTGCCTTCAAGCCTGCAAATAATTTATATACAAATTATGGTACCAACCCATAAATTCCACAAAATATCTATGAGCTCTAGCCCTGGAACAATAAATCTGAGTTTATTTTTGGCCTTAGCATTTTTCAGGTTTAGGAGAGGGAAAATATTTATGAATTCTTTTAAGTCCTTATAAGCCTTGAAAGCAAGATCTGAATGAACAGGGTGTTGGGAATCACTCTTTCATTCAGTTATTATCAGCATTTTTAAACTTAATTGGTGCTAGATGGGAAAAAAAACAATCTCAGAAGTTCACCACAGCAATATAACAAGTCACATGGTTTCAGTCACCAGATGCTGATAATAGGGAGAGGGACAGGCTTGCTACAGCAGTTGATGAGAAGAGAGAGGAAAAGGGGAAGGAGAGAGTGAAAGGGGAAGGAGGGAGAAGGATTGAGAGGCAATGTCATCACTTGATGAGAGAGGAAGCCAGAAGTTTCAGTTCATACAGGTTGTGAACACATGGCATACGGTTGGGAGGACCTCCCTCCCTCCTCCTCCTTCAAACCTTAGAAGAAGTTCCTAGTGGTGTACTCTGTCTTGTGTAGGGTTACCATACTTCAAGTTTCCAAGGGGAGGGGAGGGAAAGCTAGAGGGTATATTAGTTCAACATCTTCATTAATGATCTGGATGATGGGATAGCCTGTACCCTGCGCAAGTTCGCGGATGACACTAAGCTGGGGGGAGAGGTAGATATGCTGGAGGGCAGGGATAGGGTCCAGAGTGACCTACACAAATTGGAGGATTGGGCTTAAAAAAAAATCTGATGAGATTCAACAAGGACAAGAGCAGAGTCCTGCACTTAGGACAGAAGAATCCCATGCATTGCTACAGGCTGGGGACCGACTGGCTAAGCAGCAGTTCTGCAGAAAAGGGCCTGGGGATTACAGTGGATGAGAAGCTGGATATGAGTCAACAATGTGCCCTTGTTGTCAAGAAGGTTAATGGCATATTGGGCTACATTAATAGGAGTATTGCCAGCAGATTGAGGGAAGTGATTATTCCCCTCTGTTGGGCACTAGTGAGACCACATCTGGAGTACTGCATCCAGTTTTGGGCCCCCCACTACAGAAAGGATGTGGATAAATTAGAGAGATTCCAGTGGAGGGCAACAAAAATTATTAGGGGGCTAGAGCACATGACTTATGAGGAAAGGCTGAGGGATCTGGGGTTATTTAGTCTGCAAAAGAGAAGAGCGAGGGGGGATTTGATAGCGGCCTTCAACTACCTGAAGGGGGGTTCAAAATAGGATGGAGCTAGGCTTTTCTCAGTGGTGGCAAATGGCAGAACAAGGAGCAACGGTCTCAAGTTGCAGTGTGGGAGGTCTAGGTTGGATATTAGGAAACACTAAGAGGGTGATGAAGCACTGGAATGGGTTACTTAAGGAGATGGTGGAATCTCCATCCTAAGAGGTTTAAAGGCCCAGCTTGATGATTTAGTTGGGGTTGGTTCTGCTTTGAGCAGAAGGTTGGTCTAGATGACCTCCTGAGCTGGAGGAGTGTGTGTACACTGGGATGGGAGGAAGTATTTGGAGGGTGCTGGAGGGGGTACCTGTGGCTTCACAGTCGAGGTGGGGGGCAGTGTCGTGCTCCCTGTCAGGGTGGTAGGGTGGCTGGCACAGGCCTGGGACACAGCACAATCCCCTCAGGCAGCACCTCCCAGCGGGCCTCTCCTGCTCCCTATGGCAGGGAGCCGGCGACTGGCCAGACTCTGAGGCCTCATGGTGGGGAGGGGGAGAGGCCCGCTGGGAGGTGCTAGCTGATGGGCTGGCGCTGCCCAGTGGCCCACATAAATGTGCCTCATGCTCAGATCTCCAAAGAGAAATATGATGTTTCAAAGGGCCTGGTTCATCTCCTGTCTCGCATTATCTTCTGCTTCTACCATTGAAACCTATTCCAGGGCTTCTCAGCTACTTTGGTCTGGATGCTGCTTCTTCCCCGGATGGAAACTGCACAAGGACCTGCCACTGGAGGCCTGTATACTACTCATTCTCCTCCCAGTTTTCCTTTACTAGGCGTTGCTGCAAGATGCTTCCAGCAACTCTTTCTCCTTGGTCCCTGCTCTCTTCGGTGCTGTGCAGCTTTCTACCCTTTCAGTCCTCTTCCCCTTAAGCCTCTCTCTGGAACACCATGCCTGGGAATGAATAATAATTAAAAAGGGGAGAGAGTGGGTAAAACTGAGTGAGTCTGAGATGTCCTTTTAATTGTCAACTAGACCGGCATTTGAGATTGGAGGGAAAGGAGTGAAGCCATCTCACAGGAATACTGTGAGGAGAGACTAATTGATAAGCTTTTGTGTACTACTCTTTCCAATCCCGGTAACAACTTCAGTTCTGCCACTGACTTCAGTGGAGTTATACCAGCTCTATACCCACTGCGATTAGGCCTGTTGTGTGAGCTCAGTCTCCTTCTTATGGGTTATGATGACACCATTATGACCTCGGCAACAACAGAACATGTATTTATTAGCCTTAGCCCCACTGTGATGCCGACTGTCCTTTTAACGGCCTGGTCAGCAGTGCTGACCAGAGCTGCCAGGGTCCTTTTTCGACCAGGCATTCTGGTCAAAAACTATACACGTGGAAACATTTCTAACCATCCCCCTGCTGGCAGGAGCGCTCCTGCAGGCTGCCTTACTCTCTCTCCCCCTCAGACTGCCCCTTCCCCTGCCAGACCAGCATGGCAAATTTTGAATTATTTTTTTTTAATTATTCAGCTGGGCCGCAGCTGTGTGCTAATTGGGATGCATGCAACCCATGGACTTCAGGTTGAGAACCGCTGACCTAATACAAGTCCTGTAGTGCAATCTCTTTATCATGAAAGTTGAACTTACATCTGTAGAATTATGTGCAAAAATATAACTGCACTCAGAAATAAAACAATGTAAAATTTTAGAGCCTGCAAATCCACTCAGGCCTACTTCTTGTTCAGCCCCCTTTCTCTCAGACAAACAATTTTTTTTATATTTGCAGGAAATAAAGCTGTCCACTTCTTGTTTATAATGTCACCTGAAAGTGAGAACAGGTGTTCTCATGGCACTGTTGTAGCAAGCATTGCAAGATATTTACATGCCAGATGTGATAAAGATTAATTTGTCCTTTCATGCTTCAACCACCATTCCAGGGGACATGAATCCATACTTATAATTGGTTCTGCTTGGTAACAATTGAAAACAGTGCAGACTTACACAGATAATGAAAATGAACATGAGTCAAATGCCACCAGCAGAATTGTTGATTTTCTTTTTTGGTGGTTCAGGTTCTGTAGTTTCTGCATCGGGGTGTTGATCTTTTAAGACTTCTGAAAGCATGCTCCACACCTTGTCCTTCTGAGATTTTGGAAGGCACTTCAGATTCTTAAATCTTGGGTTGAGTGCTGTAGCACTCTTTAGAAATCTCACATTGGTACCTTCCTTTCATTTTGTCAAATCTGCTGTGAAAAAGTGTTCTTAAAATGTGCTGGGGCATCATCAGAGACTGCTATAACATGAAATATATGGCAGAATGTGGGTAAAACAGAGCAGGGGACATAAAATTCTCCCCCCAGGAGTTCAGTCAAATTTAATTAACATATATTTTTTAAATGAGTATCATCAGCATGGAAGCATATCCTCTGGACTGGTGGCCAAAGCATGAAGGGGAATACAAATGTGTAGCATATCTGGCACATAAATACCTTGCATTGCTACAAAATTGCCATGCAAATGCCTTTTCTCACTTTCAGGTGCACTGTAAATAAGAAGAGGGCAGCATTATTTCCTGTAAATGTAAACAAACTTGTTTGTCTTAGCAATTGGCTGAACAAGAAGTAGGACAGAGTGGACTTGTAGGCGCGGAAGATTTACATTGTTTTGTTTTAGAGTGCAGTTATGTAACAAAAAAAATCTACATTTGTAAATTGCACTTTCACGACAGAGATTCCACTATAATACTTGTATGAGGTGAATTGAAAAATACTATTTCTTTTGTTTATCATTTTTACAATGCACATATTTGTAATCAAAATATACACTTTATAGTCTATGAAATAAATATATATGAAAACGTAGAAAAACATCCAAAATATTTAATAAATTTCAATTGGTATTCTATTGGTTAACAGTGTGATTAAAACTGATTAATCATGATTGTTTTTTTTAATAGTGATTATTTTTAAGTTAATTGTGTGAGTTAACTGCATTTAATTGAGAGCCCAACTTTTCACATCTTCTCTGGAGAACTGATGTTTTCAATCTGAAATATGGGCCCATGTGATTCTAGAATGATAATGCTCATTTTATTTTATGAACTTTATGCTGATAATTTATAAAGTATATAGGGAACGTCTGTCTTTATTAGTATTGTAAGCAAAATCCATTGTTACATTTTATTCATTTATTAGGTTATACATGTTTGGCTAATGTGCTACTATATGATAAATAAATAGGGCTATCTATTGTCCCCTTTTCTTTTTAACTTTTATATTAATTATATTGTTTTAGTATTGAAGGAGATCAGTATTTCCTCCGTAAAACAATGGATTACCTTGTGTCTGTTATTATATGCAGATGATATGGATCTATTATCACAAACATCAGAGGGACTGAAATGTTTATGAAATGTGTTTGGTTTATTCTGTCAACAGGAGGGCCTTTTGATAAATTACTCTAAAACTAAATAATTGTTTTTAGTCAAAGACGGATGTTGCATAAATGGAGGATTGACTGGCAATATACTCAACAATTTAGTTTTTTCCTCTACCCGGGTATCTGGTTCTCACAAAATGGGTTGTGGGATAAACATATTCATGTAAAAAAAAAAAAGAGTCTAACATTCAATGCAAGCTGTGTTGCATTTTACCTGGACTCATGGGGGCAATTTAATTGCACCAGCCCTTAGATTGTTGGAGGCCAAGGTACGTGCTCAGATCTTATAGGCTCAGAAATTTGGGATGTAATGATCCCACTAGATGAGAAGTGATTCAAAACAAATTGCTTAGGAAGATTCTTGGTCTCCTAAACAATACCCCAGATGGTCTCCTCAAAGCTGAGATAAGCATGAATTCTATTCTGTCCAAAGTGCAATGCCATAATATAAATTTTTGGCTTCACAATCATAGTATGCATTCACAACATTTGCCAAGGCTATGCTTAGAGGAACAGCTCAACTTTTTCCATGTAAATTTTCCTGGTTAGAGTATATTCAAAATTCTTTGCATTCTCTAGGCTTCTCAAAATTGGAAATGATTAGATTTAATTTTAAAATGTGAAATCCCTAATAAAGTTGAGATTAGAGGATAATAATAAGCAAATAGACATGGAAGTTATTTCCATTACAAATATGTCACCTTGGTTTCCCCTTGTTAAAAAGACTCAAGGATATTTAGACAGTTTGTCCAATAACAAGTTAAGAAGGGCCTTTACCGCTCTCCATTTTCAATCAATGCAATCAGCTTACTTAGAAGGCCAGTATACTGGCATTAAGAAATTGAACTGCCTTTGTTCATGTGGCTCTAGGCAGTGAAAGACCTAGCCTATTATTAATTATGTTGTAATTTACATTGCCACTTCAGATCAAAATGGCCTTCTGTGTTTTTGTCTCAGATGCTTTTTTCTACAATGTCAGAAAATAGATTATTTATTAGGAATTGATAATGTATCTGTGATCCAAGCACTTGACCTGTTTGCATGGTCAGCCACTAAACTAAAGAAAAGGCAAGTGGCACAGTGATTATATATGGTTAAATTGGTTTATGTTCTCTCTCATTTGTATTTATATGTATTTTGATACACATATCAAATTCTGGATTTAGTTTTAAGTTTTATTGTAATATATTTTGTTTTTGGAGCATTGGCCTATGCCTAAGTCACAGTTAATAAACTTGACTTGATGATAAATAAATAGGAAAATGATTCCAGTAAATACTTTAAAGAGGATCAATAGTGTTGTAATTAGTACCACAATATGGATGAAAAATGGTCAGATTCTGTTCTTTTTTTTAAACCGGTGTAATATGCTGGTGAATTAAGTTATACTGGTTTAAAACAGGTCTGAGATAAGAATCAGCCCCTAAAAACCTATTATGTTTGTTAAGAACTAGATTCCACCACCCATGGTCATGTTAAGTAGGACATTATTCAGAAAATAGTCACACTGAAATCAATGGGAATATTAGCAAAGTCAGATAATTGTAGAGGTTGCTCCTTTTTCTAAACCTCAGAGGTCCCAAGAAACTACAGCAAAGATGGACAAATGTATAGCTTGCACATTTGTGGTGTTTGGTAAGTTTGGAAATCTCTTCCGTATGAAACAACTGTTGAGTTGGAAAAAACTTTCTGCATGAATATAGAAGCCATGCAATGTGCTGTAATTAAGGCTAGAGAGAGGAATATGTAAAAATAGAGTTAGTTTTTCATATAGCATATGAAAGAATTAAACCAGTCGATGAGGCATTTACACAAAATGTTAAGATTGTCATTTAAAACTGCATAACACATGTCTAGCAGCAAGTTTAGCAGTAGGGAAAAATTAGATATAACTTAAGGCACCCATGCTGGCTGTGCACCTGAAAAAGAAAAGGAGAGCTGGTCTTAATCTCCAGACCTGTCATTTATTTCTTTAACACAAAAAGTATGGGTCACAGGTGGCTAGATGTCAAAGATCATACTCTGTCTGCATGCTTCATAAGGCTTGGGACAAATGTAGGAAGCAGGCTGGGTGATTAGAAAAAAATCACTAGAACTGGGTGCAGTTTCAGTGACCCAGGTCAAAGGTTGCATTACTTTTGGTGTTTTACAAAGGTTTGACAGATTAAATGCACACCTCCCATGGTTAACAAATAAGCCATATAAGTTAAGTATTCATAAGCATTATAGCTTCATTCAGTATTCTTACTGTAGGCAATCTGGGCCAATTAACGTGAGTAACACACTCACTGTACACACCTACTTTTGGATTACACTGGCTTCTGGAAAACACATTAAAATATGTCTAACTGCAAAATCACACCACAGTGAAGGGAAAAGGATGAGAGAGATAAGCAGGAAAGCTATTTGGATTCCATTATCAAAGTTGGTGGTAAATGTATAATTTCCCATGTGTATACCTGGCTAATTTATATTACTACTGAGAAACCATCTATTGAATTTTCTGCCCTATGTTGCGGTGGCGGCTAGTAGAAAAGTATGGGAGACTGAAAGTCATTTGATGACTCAGTACTTCTAAAAGCCTGGACACCCAAGTGATTGTGTGGGTGCTGCTCCTGCTTACAGTCTAAAATAGCATTAATGAAGGAGAATTCCTGTATGGCTCTTACCGTTCCGCCAAATATTGTTGAGAACTGCCACAGACAGATCTCGTTCTTTGGAATTGGTTGCTGCTACTCTTTAGGTCTGCCTCTTGGAAGTTGTTTGTTAGAGGCAGAAAGTGAAACTTATGGAGCATAGGAGAGACAAAGCTCCAACAAACATTGATCTAATGGATCTATGCTGATTTACACCAGCTGAGGATCTGGCTCATTGATATTAAAATGTTTTCTCAAGTCTGGACTGTGCTTCAGCCTTTGGTCTATCAGAGTCTGGATTGATCAGATTGCAAAGCTCATCTGTTTTCTTGGGCATTTGGGGAGGAGGCAGGATCAGAGTTGGAGAGAATTATTTATTGGTATGGGAAAATTATGTTTTGGGACCAGGTCGGAATATGACTGTGGAAGTACCAGCAGTGGATTTGATTAGTTTAATGTGATATATATTTTTTATTTAGAAATATTGTGAATTTTAATTTTTTGTAAGGGGCATGCAGGGCTTGGGATGGAACTTTTATTATTTAGTTTTAATAAATCTGACTAAAGAGAGCCCAATAAATGAACAACAGTCAGTTAAACTTATTTTCCTACATGTCTGTGAATGTTTACAGAATTTCAGAAGTCTCTTTATTTTGAGAAACGCACGAGTTTCCTTCTTCACCATCAAAATTCTCTATTTTGAGATTGTGAATGCTGCTGATTGCATGTAGAAACTGTACTTCAGGCAGTAAGATAAGGGGGGTGGGAAGAGTTAAACAAAACTCACCCTTTGATTTATTCATTCCATTTTATTTCTAGATTTGTCAGACCTATTTCATAGCCAGTGTCTGATTGCGTATGCAACAATGTTACTAAAATATATAGTTTATTCATGTAATAAAGTGGGACTCATCACTGTGGCGCCTCCTGCTGGCCATCCTGGGAATTAGCTCTCAGCCCTTCTAGTCCACATTCAGCTAGTGGTCAGTACCGGCTCTAGGCACCAGCAAAGCAAGCATGGGCTTGGGATGGCACAATTGCACAGGCAGCATTCTGGCCATCCTTTTTTTTTTTTTTTTTTTGGCTTGGGTAGTTGCACTCTCAGAGCTTGGGGCCACAAATTTTTTGCTTGGGGTCGCAAAAAACTTAGAGCAGGCCCTGCTAGTGGTGTCATACATGCCATCGCTGTTGTCTCCACTCTTTGGACCCACATCACTCTCTGGACTGCAGCATCCTCTTCTGGGCACAGTCCTCTGTACCCACCACTCCAGTATCTCCGCCCTTCCGGGGGAACCATCTGTCTCTAGTCCATCCACTTGCTGCTGTGGCCCACTGCAGCCTTTGGTCCAGCCCCTCACCTCTAGGGGTAAACTGCAATCCTAATACTGGCCACCGCATCTGTGGCAAGTGAGGGTAAAAGAGGGAGGAGACTCAGGCCCACCCGCTACTCCAGGCCGTGACCCAGGGATTCCATAACCGGCAGCCCCATGCTGCTGCTCCTCCAACTCCCACTGTGTATTTCCCTGGGCCACTTCTCCATAGCCTAAGTCCCTTTCTGGCCCTTTGAATAAGGGGACTCAGTCTGGAGCTCCCTATTTCTTCCCTGACCCTACCCAGCACTGCTCTAGCTAAGGTACTCCTCTAAGGCAACCAGTTCTTCTCCCTTGCACTCCAAGGAGAGACTCCCTTCTGCTCTGCTGAGCAGCCCTTTATATATGGCCCTCGCCGGCCCTAACTGGCTGCTCTAGCAAGCCTTCCCCCTACTGGTGGGCTCAATAAGCCCTTTCCTGATTTGTGGGTTCTGCACAGCCTCCCTGGTGCTACTTTTAACCCCTTCTTCTCCCTATGTTGGGCAGGCATTCCACCACAATCCACAAAAAATAACATAGATGTTCTCACCAGGATGATGTCACTGTTTGCATCTCTCACTATTATCTTTCCCAAGTGAGGTCTGAAGGCTTAGAATCATAGAACAGGAAGGGACCTCGAGAGGTCATCTAGCTCAGTCCCCTGCACTCAAGGCAGGACTAAGTATTATCTAGACCAGGCCTGTCTACACAGACAGGGTTGCAGTGGCATAGCTGTGCTGATGCAGCTGTCCCACTGTAGCACTTAGTGAAGATGCTACATATGCTAACGAGAGTGCTTCTCCCAGAGAGGAGGTAGCTGTGTTGACAAGAGAAGTCCTCCCGTCAATATAGCACTGTCTACATGGGGAGTTAGGTCAGTATAACTATGTTGCTCAGGATTTTCCCGTCCCTAAGCGACATAGTTATACCAACATAAGTTTGTAGTGTAGACCAAGCCTGAGTAAACCGATGAGCCTTAGCAATCAGGCTACTGTTGAGGGCTGCAAAGAGAGGTGAATGCGGGAAGAAAGGGTAAATGTTATAATAATAGGATTGTGTTGTTATTTCCAGTAGTTTTGTTGTGTGTCTAGCTTGCTGGTTGAACTAAATGAATAGAATTTTTAAATACAAATTATATACAATGCCAGAAGTTTGAAAGTAGAACAGTCCCTTACTTTCTTCACTACGTGGACAACAGTTCTACCCCCATACTACATCTAGGATCAACTGAATATTCACACTCAACAAACACATTAGCTAGGCAACAACTTACTGAAATACAGATATATATAGAGAGAGAGAGAGAGAGAGAGAAATGCAGCATGAAATCATAGCATAATCCAAACAGAAGTGTTTTACTTTGTGTTACTGCTGCATGCAGCATCTTCTTTAGCAAACACAATTTCCCTAGCTTTTTTGTATGGGAAATGTATTCAGTTCATCCATCTGGTGCTGTCCGTGCCTGGACTAGATGAGATTTGTTTTGTAGGTTCATCAGTATGTTCACTGGGCAGATTAATGAATTCTGTTCGTTCTGAATGAAAGTCACTGAGGCATTTGGCACAAGATTGCAGAGCTGCACTGATTTTCTTTGTGTTATTGGACATATTTGCTGCTTTATTTCATGGCACAGGGATGGATGATTGCCTCATTGAGGATATAGGCCTCATTACTGAAGGTCTCAGGAGAAAAAGATTTAATGTAAGTACGAGCAGGTGCCTTTCTCAATTTGCTCCCAAACTCAGCATACAACCATTATGTAGTGTTCAGACTCAGCCCCTTCCTAGAGACTGGTTTTATTAAGAGTGAAATTAACCATAAGAAGACATTGAAGTTCAACCCAAACCTCCCTCCAAGCTACTCATCCCATAATCTACATCCTCTCTCTAGAGTTCACTGTCTAGATAGCCCTTATATCTGGGTGCCTTATGAGCCACCTGTGCCAGTCAGTCAGGAGAACCTATCTTCACATTCCACAGCAGGATTGACACCAGCTAACAGGCTGGGTATTTCAGCCAATCTGTTACTATGAGACTGAACTTCCATTACATTTTCCACATGTGTCACCTTTCTCATAGCTTGGTCTGAGCAGTAGAAAACCTCCCCTGCCAAGGAGAGAGTGTGTGTGTTTATCATTCCAGGATGGAGAGGGCTTTTCTTAATGCCACATAAAAATGTTATCAACAGCAGTGGGCTTGAATCCCACTCCTAGTACTCAGTTTTGGGGCGTTTTAAATGTAGACCAATGCACTGAGATCTATGGATGAAGCTGCTCTGTAACAGCTAGGGTTTATGATTATTAGATGATTTACATGTTTTTGGCTTGTGCCTGTCTTTCATTATCATGGCATGTGAATTGCAAAATGGAATGACTATCTGACTGTCATATTTCACTCCCCTCCATGCAATATTTTGCCTCCCATATAACGATAGTGTGCATAATCCACGTTTTAAAAAACAAATTGTCTCTTATTTCACCTAATACACAAAGATATATGCTACTATGATGTTTTTAAGCTTCTTTTTACAGCCCCCTAGGAAAGCATCTGCTGTCACTTTAGCATTCCATGTCCACTTGATCAGCTCTGTCTCTTCAGAATATCCTCCTTATAAGTAAATTATTGTTAAAATATTCAGAAGCAAAACTGGCACAAAATATAAATGGACTGGCAATGCAAGTGTGAAAATCTTGTTGGGCCTGATTCTCCTCTGCTTGTCATCTTGTGTTGTCATTACCCCTGGGGAAAACATGGGTGTAAAATGCTAGCACAAGTGAGGAGAAAATTCTGATCCATTAGAGTTTTAAGCCCATTTTGCACAGTTGTAAAAGACCTACCCAAAGGTGCAATGAAGAATTCTGCCCAATGTGTCTGTGTTTTAAGTTTTACCAACAGAACACACAAATACACACACACTTGTTGAGAAACAGAAAATGAGCTCTACCCTGCAGCTGCTTCCTTCTGAGCTGGAGAAAGGGCCCAAACAGTCCATTGTAAATGAAAACCCCTCTATCCTGTGTGTGGGGAGGGGGAGTTTCAGGTCTGGATCCAGATTCTCCTCAGGTCTCTCCCTCCTAATGAATAGAAGTGGAACACCAAATCAGAATGTCCTGACATTTGGAGAAGTTTGAATTCAGAGCTACAGCTGAATCTGAACTTCATGACTTAGGCTTGCTCTACTTTTTATCCCCAAATGTTTGCACTGGTACCAGACATTTCGCTGCAAATCCCATTTCACCTCCACTTCCTGAGGCTCCACAAGTGCCTTTCACCTACATTTTGTGGATGTTCTGACCCGATGCAAGTCCTATTCCCTAATTTCCTGATGATTCTTTGCTGTTCTAAAAGTCAAATATTAGACTTAGGTGGATGAACTGTAGCATACGGATGGAGGTTACACAAGAAAATAGAGTATCTAGGCAGAAAAAAATCAAACAAAGGCATAAAAAAGTCCTTTTCATTCTCCATAAGAAGACGCATCAGTGGTCAACAGCTGGCATTTATGCTCACCATTATTTAATTAAATTTGTAAAGTTGCCTTGTTGTTGAAGTCCCGGATGGAGAATAAAATGGTGGCTGAAACAGAAATGCTAGATCTAATTTACTAATCTCTTTTTAAAAATGGAAAGAAAATAGAGATGTAAAAGGGAATAGAAAATAGAGAAGAGCATTTATATGAAACACTCCGAATATCGCACATAAAATGAGCAACTCAACCGGAGGGGAAATACCTGTGTGAGAGGTTATTGTAGCACAATACTATTCTCCTTTGAAATTTTACACATGTAAAAGGACACAAAGCTTTCCAAGAGTGTCCATTTAAGAAGGGTCTCTGAATCCCAGAAGCAATATGTAGCTTGATACATTGTAATACTGCATTGCCAATGTAAACAGGCTTTATTCTTCAATATAAAAGCTAGAAAAAAATCCATATAAAACCTGCATAAACTGTGAGCATTCAGATTTATTACAGAGCCTCAGAGGCACTTTTCTCTGCTCCTCTTTTTTTCATAGGCACACAGTTGGAAGCAGAAATGAGGTATTTTTATATGACTGCATGTGTTGGGGGGAGAGGGGGAGGAGTGTGATTCTAAAATCTTGTGCCATAAATGCCACCCCAGCATGATATGTAAAGGAAAATAGAAATGGTGAATTGTGAATTTGTATAATTTTCACTTTGTGGAATTTTCTTCTGCCTTGTTGTCTTTGTAAAGAATGTAGGTTTTTATTACCTCCTTGAAAATGAAATGAGACCGAATACCACAAGATCAAAGTGTTATTGGCAAAAGTATGGTGTTTGGGAAGGAGAAACCAGTATAACTTTGGCATTGTCAAGGGCTTGGCCATAGCTTGGTTATGGAGGTAGCAGGAAAGAAAGGCACTGAATACAACACCAAGGTTGTAGGCCTAGATGATGGGGATGATGGTGAAATTGTTGAGTGAAGGAAGAGGAAAGATTCTTAGGGTAATGGGTGGGGGAAG
Source organism: Dermochelys coriacea (assembly GCF_009764565.3). Taxonomy (NCBI): domain Eukaryota; kingdom Metazoa; phylum Chordata; order Testudines; family Dermochelyidae; genus Dermochelys; species Dermochelys coriacea. Next base: position 83,488,794 of record NC_050068.2, read on the forward strand.
GAAATGAGGCAAGGGGTAGGATTCTAGGTTGTGTATGGAGGGGGCTGAGGGTATGGAGAGGGTTCTGGGGTGCGTGTGGAGAGGATTGATGTGTTCAGTCACAATGCATAAACCTATGTATTTATATTGCCTGGTATTTTATAGCTCAGACCTGAAAAAGTGAAGTTCTTGCAAGATCAAGGATTTTAATAGCCTTTATTAAAGTGAGTCACAAGTGAGTCAGAGAAAATGGCTGCTTGGAAAGCAAGCATTTCCCCTTCAAATAACAACCAAAATAAATAAATAAATAAAACCCAAAGTAGTTTGCTTTTAGCTTAACACAATTACCACTCTTTCCCATAGGCACTGATTTACTTAGATCCTGGGGGAGCTCCACCCCAGGCCCTATCCCCACTTCACACCTTCCTACAAGCCCCCACCCCTGACCTGTTTCTTCCCACCCCGGCCCTGCCCTGCCCTGCCCTGCTCTGCCTCTTTTTGCCCCTCCTCTGCCTCTTCCTGCCCCCAATTGCTCTGGCCCAGGACCCCACAAAACCCTAATCCTTCTCTGTAATGCACTGTTAAAAACAATAATTATAACCTATTTAGGAAGAATCAAGTGGGCAAAAGAGGAGGGGGAATGGCACTCTGTGGCACTGATAATGCCGAAGAAAATGATCTTGAATACTATTGGATCAGTGTCCCAGATGAAGCACAAGATGGGTGCCTGTTGGTGTTTGCTACAGACCACCAGATCACATTATGTTGAATGGCTCCTTATGGATCTATCTATAATGTATAGGAAAAAAACTGTGTGATTATGGAGGACTTCAATTTGAGTGACATATTTTTGAGCTCTTATGCCACCAGTATTGAAATATACTTGGAATTTGTAAATACTATAGACAATAATTTCCTAACTCAAAAAGTGTTGCATGCAACATGGAGGAATTCTATATTAGATCTCATCTGGATGGATAATGAGGTACTGAACACAGAACTAAAAATTAATTGTAGCTTTAGTATAAGTGATAATGAGTTGATCACATTTATAATATACAAACCGAATAAAGCTGAGAGAAAGAATTTAATCAGAAAAATGTGAATAATAATTGGGAATTGTTTAAGAATGCTGTACTAGATGCCCAAAAACCCCACAATCAAGGAAGAAGGCCATCACCTGTTAACAAATTAACCTGGTCTAATGCTCTGTACCTCAGGGGAACACCCTACGCCCCATGTTCATCTTTATAAAATGATTGTGTGGTATCCAATGCAAAGTTTGTCATGTTGGGTGTCTTCGGAAGGCTCATAATGCACTGAGCATGGATGTTATAGTGATGTTATAGTAATTGTTACAGTAATGTTATAGTAAGGTTATAGGTTATAATTTCATGTATTTAGTTATGAGGCTGAAAATGTATCCTCATGGCTTAAAGCAAGCCCATGCAAAAACTCCTCAAGTACAGAGAGGCAGTTCACACCTCATCAGGGCATGGATGGGCCAAATCCAGCCCAGCCTCACAGGAACAATGGACACTGGCTTAGGCAGCAACAAAAGAATCTGTTAGACCCTCGAGTGAGTCACCCCCTTCCCTTGGTCAGTTTGGGACTACGATGAGGTAATGCTCACCTGACTCTGAAGGGGGAGGGAGCAAAGCCAAGAGGAAAGAAAGGACATGATAAAAGGGAGAGACATTTTGCCATGCTCTCTCTCTTCCACCTATATCTACAGGCACCACCACCACCAAGTGACTGAACCACTGATCAAAGTGGAGAGCCTGGCTGAAAAGCAACTAGCCAGCCTGTGGTGAGAAGCATCTAAGTTTGTAAGGACATTGAAAGTGTTAAGATCAGCTTAGAATGCATTTTGCTTTTATTTCGTTTGACCAAATCTGACTTGTTATGCTTTGACTTATAATCACTTCAATCTACCTTTATAGTTAATAAATCTGTTCGTTTATTCCATCTAAAGCAGTGCATTTGGTTTGTAATGTGTCAGAGACTCCCCTTGGGAGAACAAGCCTGGTACATATCAATTTCTTTGTTAAACTGAAGAACTTATATAAGCTTGAAGCATCCAGCAGGCATAACTGGACGCTGCAAGATGGAAGTTCCCAGGGTTGTGTCTGGGACCAGAGATATTGGCTAGTGTCAGTTGCTTGCAAGTAGCTGGGAACAGCTTACATGCCAGAGGCTGTGTGTGAACAGCCCAGGAGTGAAGTTTCTCACAGTGGAGCAGGGTAAGACTGGCTCCCAGAGTCGAGGATTGGAGTGGCCTAGCAGACCACTGGTCCAGACAACACCAGAGGGGCATGTCACAAAGGTTTAGAGGAAAAAGTGGAGGAATCATTAAAAATTATATATAAATAAATAAGGGGGAAGCTGACAGTAATGAATATAAATCAGAAGCTAGGAATTGTAGAAAATTGATAATAGAAGCAAAGGCACACAAGGACAATTCTATGGCCAGCACAGTTAAGAACAGTTAGAAGATTTTAAAGTATATTAGGAACAAAAAGAATGCTAACAATGGTATTGATCCATTACTAGATGAAAATGGCAGAAATATAAATAATAGTGGAGAAAAGGCAGAAGTGTTCAATAAATATTTCTGTTCTATATTTGGGGAAAAATCAAACAGACTATGTAGTCGTATTATATAATTATGACAACACTTGTTTCATAGTTTTCAAAGACCTGGCTGAGGGGCTCACTGGGACCATTAACATTGATTTTCAATACATCTTGGAACACTGGGGAAGATCCAGAAGACTGGAAGAAAGCTAATGTTGTGCTAATATTCCAAAAGGATAAATGATATGAACCTGGTAATTATAAGCCTCTCAGTCTGATATCAGTCCCAGACAAGACAATGGACTAGGCAATATGGTGATTGGCTAGTAAAGAATAGAAGGAGAATAATATAATTAATGCAAATCAACATGATTTTGTGGAAAATAGATCTGGTAAAACTAAATTTTTTTGGATGAGATTACCAGTTTGTTTGATAAAGTTAATAGTGTTGATATAATGTACTTTGACTTCTGTAAGGGATTTGACTTGGCACTATGTGACAGTCTGATTAAAACAGTATAAAGATATGAAATTAACAATGGCACACATTAAATGGATTAAAACCTGGCTAACCGATGGAGCTCAAAATTTAATTGTAATCAACGAATTATCTTTGAATGGATGTTTCCAGAGGGGCGTTGCAGGGATCGGTTCTTGACTTTATGCTATTTAATATTTTTATCAATACCCTGGAAGAAAACATAAAATCATCATTGACAAAGTTTGCAGATAACACAAAAATTATGCAAGTGGTGAATAATGAAGAGGACAGGTTATTAATATAGAATGATCTGGATTGGTTGGTGAGCTGGGTGCAAGCAAACAATATATGTTTTCATACAGTTAAATATGAATATATATACCCAGGAACAAAGAATGTAGGCCATACATACTCAATGGGGGATGCTATACTGGGAAGCAAGGACTCTGACAAAGATTTGGTGGTGGGGATTGGAGATAAATACTGAACATGAGCTGCCAAAAGGGCTAATTCAATTCTTGGATGCATAAACAGGGGAATCTCAAGTAGGAGTAGAGTGATGACGACTTCTGGAATACTGCGTTCAGTTCTGGTGTCCACAATTCAAGAAAGATGTTGATAAAATGGAGAGGGTTCAGAGAAGAACTAGGGAATGATTAAAAGTTTGGAAAACATGCCTTATAGTGATAGTGTCAAAGAGATCAATCTATTTAGCTTAACAAAGAGAAGGTTAAGGGGTGACTTGATTACAGTCTATAACAGGAGTTGGCAACCTTCGGCACGTGGCCCACCAGGGTAAGCCATGGGAACAGCAAACTGCAGCCACTGAGTGCTGCGGGCATCCATGCATGTGGATGGTCAATGTAAACAAAATGTCTCACGGTCAGTCAGTGGATTACCCTGATGGGCCACATGCCGAAGTTTGCCGACCCCTGGTCTATAGGTACATACATGGGAAGCTAATATTTTATAATGGGCAGTTCAATCGAGCAGAGAAAGGTATAACCATCAAATGGCTGGAAGCTGAAGCTAGAAAAATTGAGACTGGAAATAAGTTTGAATAGACTGGAAATAAGTCTTTTTAACAGAGAGGGTAATTAACCATTGGAACAATTTACCGAGGGTTTTTGATGGAGATTCTCCATCCCTGGCAATTTTAAAATCAAGATTGGATTTTTTTTTAAAAGATATGCTCTAGGAATTATTCTAGGGAAGTTTTATGGTCTGTGATCTATAGGAGGTCAGACTAGATGATTAAATGATCCCTTCTGGCCTTGGAATCTATTAAAGAAAAAGAACAGATAATTTAATTATCTAATGAAATCTACTTAAAAAATAAATTGCCATTTGTAATCCATACACTCTCTAATAAACATAGCTTCCCTCATATATTAACTATGAGAACGTAAGCATGCCATGTATATGTATATCTGTAGGGTATAAGTGTCTGACACTCTAACTCTCTGCATTGTGATGTTAGTTTAGTCTGGCTAAAGTAAGAAGTTGGAACTGTATGACTAGAAATATTTTCAATTTTAGTCTTACTGGCAACTTAGAATTCTTTCTAAATTGATGACCATACAAATTGAATGATTACAGGAGATTCAGAAAAAGGAAAGTAATCTCCAAGAGAAACTTTGCGGCTGTTACATACTCTATCGTTTTTGAAAAAGCCCTTCAAGTTTTCAATGCCTTGAAAGTTATGAGCTGCAACAGATTAGTGGTTTTGTCTGCAAGCCAGAGTATAAATTATCATCAGCGTGAGGCATGATATTCACTATTAATGCCTTGTTTTCCCTACTGAAATGTCTTGTTGTGCTTATTTTCTCTTGATCCTTGGCATTCTGCTGACCATCAATCAAAGAACAACTTGGACATTCCTCTCTGTCTTGCCTCAGTGAACTCTTGCTTTTCTTGACCATTAACCACCCTCTGGAATGTACATTTACTGTCTGTATCTCTAGGCCCCTGTATTCTCCTCTCCCATCTACCCTCCCTTCCTGGCACCAGCTTGCAGAGCAATATTTCCCATCTGTTGAATGAAGAACATTTCATATGCCGTTTGAGATGGTCTGGGAGCCCACAGAGAACCACTGAAGCACAACCCGTTTTTATTCCACAGGACTGTGGGAGCCCAGAGAGATAAGACGACTTTCAGCTAGGCCGAACACACCACCTTATACACAAAAACAAATATTCCTGCCTTTTTATTTAATAGGTTTCATATTCAATGCCAAAAGGATTGTGGGTTGATGTTTATCTAAAGATATATCTTGAGAAAAGTTATCTTGAAATGTGTGAGCAAGTTTGATTTTCATGCACCAGCTGGTTTCTTTCTTTACAAAAATGCAGTGTTTACTGGAGTGAGGAACAGACTATGTTCATTATTCAGTGGCAAGGAAGTTTTGACTATTCCTTGAGCTTCTACAAAATCCTTCAAAGGGAAGGAAAGGGGAAATGGTTCAACACAAGTTCAGTTAGATACTTGAATAAATTATAATGACATTTCCCAGAAAGTTCCCGAATTCAGAGACTTTCCTTGTCTGAAGCTTATTGGTATGTCTGCTTTTTTTTTTTTAATGTATGCATGCTTGTTTTTCATGGGGTGGGAGCTAACACTGTTGTGCTAAGTTATTTATGTCAGTTATTATTCTAATATTGAAATAAAGTAGAAACTACATATAAAATTAATTTTAATCTATAGCTATGTCTTTAATGGTATGGTTTATTCATGACTGAAGTTTGACTAGTAACATAGCTGAGAAGGATTGTATGGACTTATTGTGCAAAACATTCTAATTAATTTGTTTTATTTATTTGTCTATGTTGGCCCTGATCTATTACAATCTTAATGATTAATTTGTTCTGATTTATCAAACAAAGACTAGAGCCTTGATCCTGCAATGAGGCTCAATAACACGGGTGTTCACATTAAGATATCATTGTAGGATCGAGAACTACACAGTGAATTTTCATCTTTACATTATTTGGCACCACCTAAATTTAACCTCATTTAGTATGTTTCCTAATGCTGTTTTTGGTAAGTATCAAGCAGTACCATTGATGACTTACATTAAATCAGTTGCCTTAAAGAAATTGTAATAAAGCAGCCATCTCCCTGTACCACTTCTCAGTAAAGTTAAAATATTATAATATTTTTACATGTATGTAGTATCTTTCATTAAAAAAGCTTTACAAATTACATACATACAGCATTACTGAACTATAGTGACCTCTGGGGTATCGACAAGTGTCAGCTAGCACACTGGATGCTTCATAACAAAGGTCAGAAGTTTTACTCACCATTAGAGAAAGCAGGGGTATGGATGGCTCAAAATAGAGGAGATGCATGAATATTACACTGCTTGGAAGAAGTTCATTGCACTAATTTAAGGTGGGTACACAAATGTTTGAAAGACAATTTTCAAAGAATAGTTATCAAAGATATGCTGTCAAAATGGGAGGATGAAACCAGTGGAGTTCCACAAGAGTCTTCCTGGGTATGGTACTAGTCAATATGATCATTTATGACTTGGAAGATGGAGATGAGAGTATGTTTATAACATTTGCAGATGACACCAAGCTGGGAGAGGTTGCAAGCAATTTGGAGGACAGGATTAGAATTCAAAATGATCTTGGAGAACTGATCTGAAATAAATAAGATGAAACTGATTAAAGATAAGTGCAAAGTACTATACCTAGGATGGAAAAAATCAAAGAAGAAATACAAACTGGGGAATACCTAGATAGACAGCAGTATTGCAGAAAAGAATCTGGGGGTTATAGTGGATCACAAATTGAATGAGTCAACAGTGCAATGCTATTTTAAGAAATGAAAATGTCACTCTTGGCTGTATTAATAGGAGTGTCATATGTAAAAGACATGGGAGGTAATTGTTCCACTCTATTTGGCACTGGTGAAGTGTCATTGGAGTACTGTGTCCAGTTTTGGGCACCACACTTTAAGAAAGATGTGGGGAAATTGGAGGAAGTCCAAAGAAGAGTGACAAAAATGATGAGAAATTTAGACAACATGACCTGCGAGGAAAGATTGAAAGAAGTATTTTGTCTAGAGAAGAGAAGGCTGAGGGGAAACATGATAACAGTGTTCAAATATGTAAAAGATTGTTATAAAGAGAATGATAATCAATTGTTCTCCATATCTATTGAAGCTAAGACAAGAAGTAATTGGCTTAGTTTGCAGCAAGGGAGATTTAAGTTAGATATTAGGAAATCTTTCTATAAGGATAGTTAAGCACTGGAAGAGGTTGCTTAAGGAGCTTGTGGAATCCCTGTCCTAGGATGTTTTAGAGAACAGGTTAGACAAACAATTGTCAGGGATGATCTAGATATACTTAACCAGTGCAGGGGGATGGACAAGATGACCTTTAGGAGGTCTCTTCCAGCCCTACATTTCTATGATTCAATACTTATTTTTGTATGTTGTTCATCATGTAGAAGTACCACAGAATGTTTCATGGTGTCACTTAACTCACAACAATACCACAATTCTAGCATCTATCTAGTAAACAGAGAGTGTACCCTTTTGAATGGTGTGCCAGGGAGCACCCTCCTTCACAGTAGCCTTATATACACAGAATGTAGTGGTACTATCTTCATTTGAAGAAGCCTGACATTTCTCTGTTGCTGAGATAGATGCAGAATCTTAACTGCTTAACTGTTGTGTATCTTCATTAAATATATTTTGACCATTTAAAAAAATGGTTTTAATGTTCAAAAATAATCAGAATTCATAACACTAGCTTTGCAGTGATACGTTAGGACTTGTCTACATGGGGAAATAGCTCAGAATAGATATTAGGCAATAGCTATTAAGCTATGAAAAGTATCCACACAGCAAGCTAGCTCATTTCACAATAGGTTCCTGATGTAGACAAGTCCTTAATGTATGTTTACATTAAAGACTTAAGTGCAGAGCTAACTGTGAAGAGGTAGTAGTACCAATATTGTAGTGTATGTATCTACTATTTTAGATCCAGATACACTAACATACTCCAGCCATTTTGTGCCATTCCAGCAATGGAAACCAGCCACAAACCTGACTTGACCGATAGACATTTCTGGAGTTGTTCAAAGCAGTTGGGGTGGAGCTGTGATCCTGGTCCATGGGTTCTAGGTCTCTAGCTCTTGTATTTTGTGATCTAGGAAAAGCACTGCAATGTGAGGAACTTTTACAAAGAAGATTTGCATATAGTTGTACCAGATGTTATTTTGTAATTCTTGAGATACACCCAAATATTACCCAGATTTTGCCACATATGCTCACATTGTGCAATAGTTTACTCCACAGGGAATGCTATTAATTTGCTGTGCATCCACTTATAAGTTACATCAGCTCTAAGGTACCTCTGACTTAAACTGGCAAATGCCTTCTGTCTTCTAGTCCCAGGATTATTTAAAGCCTTGCCCCTATTTGCCATCCTCTTGTTCCTGCATTGAGTGCAGTTCATCCAGCCTGTAAGATCTACCCCCCATATTTCAGTTTACACGAGTGTCTGAGAACACAGTTACCCCCAGAGTTTACATTCCAGGTGCAGAGGTATCTTTGGAATCAGTAAGTTGTAACTATTTATTCTTACTTATCACTAGGAATAGCAGTTTAAACTGTTGTATGATTCTTTAGCAGTTTGCCAATGATGACAGGAAGTACTTAAAATGTGGTTTGTTTAAATATAACCATTTCCTCCCAAGAATTACATTTTCCCCTTACATGGTAACTCTCATTCCCTTGCTAATACATGAATTGTTTTTAGAGGTAATAGGATAAAAAAAGTTAGCTCTCATAACTCTTTTAAAGGTTACATTAATAACAGGAGATAAAAGACTGACCTAAATTCCTCTAATACATACATAGCTTTATCATAATTAATAAAGAAGTTTTATCCCTACAAATTACATTTTCTTTTAAATCTTATTTCATATGAAAAAGTTGATGTTTATACAATATGCTTAACATTTCTTTTGAGGCTGGAAAAGACCATGCTAAATTTCTATAAACATCTATCTCTAAAGAACATATACACCTACTCTATTTTTTCATATACCACAGATTTGTTGAGCTATTTGTGCATAGATAATCGGCCAATCTTGCAAATTAGATGCCATTTACTTTGTTTCTTTTTCCATTACATCATTGCATGTAGTCAAGGTACTGAAGAAGCCAATTTGTGCTCTTTCTTCTAAACAAGCCTATTTTAGTCCTTATGCCTTAATTTGATAAGATAGCATGAGAAATAAACTAGCCAGATATACAGGGTATGCCCATGATAGATAATTCTGCCTGCTTTAAATTATGTCCTATATTGTTTTCAGTTTAAAAGTTTACTCTTTTTTTCCTCCCCCAAATCCTACAAACCGTCACTTAAAAAAGCTACAGAAGGGTTTACAAGAAATGAAATAAGGTACATCCTAGAATCACAGAGATCAGACAAGCTCATGACTTTAAAAAAATGGAGGGAAAGCACAATTTTTATCCCTTCCCCTCCTGCAGTTATCAGAAATGTTACAAATTCTTAATTATGGTATTTTCTTAGTTGAGCCTTCTTTAGTCCTCACCCCATGGAGTTTGAAGCTTGGCACTAAATATTATAGATCCCAGGGGAAGATGCCAGTAGTGTGGGCCATTCATTTGGCTGATCTGTTCCTCAATACTACCTCCTACTGTGATGGTGCAGAAAGCAGACAATACCCTGGGCCAGCAAAGAGGATTTGTGAGGGTAAAGGGAAACATGACATCCGGGCTGCACTCCTCTCTTACTGTTTTCAGGACCTTACTTGCAGTGTTTGCTCTCCTATTCTTTCTTCCCCACCACAATGCAGAAATTCAAAATTTGGGCCTCAGTTTTTTTAGGTTTCTGTTCAACATGAATTCCATACCTGAGAATGAGACCTATGCCTCCCATGGCTTTGTTTCTTGATTCAGGAAATAATAATAAAAAATCACTCTGTTCTTCTACTGGAAAGACTACTTTTGAGCATCCTCTCTTCTACTCACATAAAACATGCAAAGCTAGTAACTTCAGTGGCTCATCTTAATGATCTCAGATAAACTCCAATAGGCATGCATATGAAGTCATCTGATACCCAGATTAAAGGGACATCTCTTTACATGTGTTTACAAAGGGTCAACAACTTGCAGTCTGTCAAACTCAAGACAGCGGACCAGATACACAGTTGGCATAAGTCAGTACAGCTCCATTGATGCCTGCTTAAGATCTGGCCCGCTTAGAGTCTTTGCTTGACTACAGTGTTGTACCTAAAGTCTATTTGAATGAAAAATGAACCTAAAAGAAGTATTGTGCAAGTTTCAGCAATTCAGGAACTTCTGTAGTTTTCATGTAGAAATTAGAAGATCCAATTCAAATGAGGAAATCCAAATTTTGACTGGAGCAACCATCAAGTTTAAAAAAATCAGTTCTTTGGGTAAAATGTGTCAACTTTTTACCGTAGTGAATCAGCCAAAAAATTCTAAGGCAGAAACTGTAAAGATGGCTTATTAGAAAGACCCCCAAATTATTAAGTTATTCCATAGCCCAGGCAAGTTTTTATTGAGTAACATGATATAATAATGTACCAAGTTATGGAAACGTCCATGGTTTATTGGTCACAGAAAAGATATGCATCCCTTCTAATGAATAAGCCACTTATTGTATCCACTGTCAGGTTCGATAAAATTTATGCTGAATAGGAAGTAAACCAACAGTTAGTAGGAGCAAGCCAACTGTCTGATTTATGAGTATTGACTCAACATCTGCTTCTCTAGCTGTTGTTTATTGCCAACGAGAAATAAATAACCTTTTTGGGGAGCTGATGGAAATATTCTTTTTATGCTCAGCTTGGCACTGGAAGGCTGAAAATGTTCATTATTTAAAACATTTTTTTGTTTTTTTAGAGGCTTTTAAAAATAATAATTAGAGACATGAGGTAATAAAACATCCATAGAAGTGAATGATTTATGAGTAATAAAAAGTGGCCTATTCTTCACGATATTCAATCCTCTAATTATCCACAAAAAAGTTTGGATGGGATGCTCATTATCTGAATCTTTACCATTTGCCAGAGTGCTTTTGGCAACCTTTTTAGTAATATCAGCAGGACTATAGGAAATGAGCCGGAAAGCATTAAAAATAATATTCAAAACAATCTTTAGGTGTTTGATTCTTTCATGAACTACTCATTAAGCCATTCAAACTTTAATCCAAAACTGCATGCTGAAGTAGAAAAGTAATGAAATGAGATGCATGAATTTTGTGTGGATACATAACTTTAGAAATATGGATTAAGATCTCTTTTGTCTCTGCTTAACACAAATACTACTAAAGCATTTGGTATTTATTAATTTATTTATTAATAATGGTCCATTGGACTTGCTATAGTAAGTTTGTGCATATGTCTGAATTCTCCTTTGCCTTGCACTTGGTGCGGTCATTGAAGTGGGTGTAAACCATTCTTCATTATATTCCTACCTTGCACTCACTTTGTGCAGTCATTTGTGCCTGGGGAAGATGCAGGGCAGGGAAGGATCAGGTCCTAGCTGTTCATTCTTTTTCACTTAGGTCTTCATTCTCCACTGCCTATTACCTTGTGAAATCATTTTCCTCTGTGGTTGAAAAGTGGTTGAAAACTTCCTAATCAGAATGGATGTGTCATGGGCTAGCTGATCCTTTGAGGTAAGATGGGCTCAGCCCTGCCTATCAGTTATTCCTCAGTAATTTCTCAGCCTCACTGATGAACTGGCAACATAAGGCCTAATTATTTGCACCAGCTGGGTGTGGTAGGGCTTAATTAGAAACTGACCCAGGCTTTTATAGTGAAGAAGGGAAATCTCTATTTAAATTGATCTGGGGAGGCAAAAGAAGATCACTGAGGGAGAGCTTCTCTTTTGCTGGGAAGGGCCTAAAGCGGGGATTTTCTCTCTCTCTCTCTCTCTCTCTCTCTCTCTCTTTTTGGTGGGGACTCCCTTTGAAAATATTTCAGGCTGTGATGACCCCCCGCCCCTCCCCAGGACACTCTTTCTTTTGCACTGCTGGTGGCAGTGGCACTACATTCAGAGCTGGGCACCTAGAAAGAAGTCACCACTCTCTGGCCACCCACCTTTGAAAGCAGTGCACAAGTAAGGATGGCAATACTATGACCCTCCTACAATATGCTTGCAACCCCCTTTTGGGTCGGGACTCCCAGTTTGAGACATGCTGGCTTAGAGGAATATCTGGTAAGTTGGGACTGGCTAAGGCCTGGAAGCAGAGCTAGAGCACAGGGGTTAGCTGCTGGGGATGGTGGGGCCCTAGAGTGGAGAAGAGCCCCAAGGTAGGGGTCTGTGAGGACAAGGGAGTGATGTAGACACCTATGAGGGGCAAAAAGGCAGTTTAAGTGATACCTAGGCTCCTCAGAGGGAAAAGCCTGGGAGGGTCAGTACCTTGACAAGGGGGATAAATCAAAATTGAGTCCAGGAGGGGTAAAGGATTGTTTAGAGCTGAATCCCTGAAGGGTACTGAACTAGTGTATCGCTCAGCCCTATAGCTATGTCACTCAAAACTCAGTGAGGGAGTCCAAGCAAGGGATCAGCTGCGACTGATCATTGTGGCAGGGGAAGTGGCTATGAGTGGGAGTGCAAGAGGCAAAATCCCCTGCAATGCTGCATCTGGGATGCCCTCCTTGCTATATAGACATGGACACTAAATTTCATACACTTGCCTCTGGGGAGGACTGGTTCTGTGAGGCAAAGCCAGACATTGCTTAAGCAGCTGAGACTCAGAGTGGCAGAGGGTACAGCTTGAGCTGCAGCATCTATTATGGATCCTTCATCGAAGAAGCAGCAATAACTACAGGCACCATGTAGAGAAAGAGGGATCCTGAGGCCTGACCAAGGGGATGTTAGGATTGTGGACAGATGGGACATTTAAGAAGGGCTTGCCATTCAGTCAACTGGGCTGGGGATGGGAGGGAAGAGACTGATTTTCTAGGGCAAACTGCAGGAAAAGACACAGAATCTCTGCCAGTGGCTAAGAAGTGCACAGGATTCACTTGTAAAGAAGTGAGCCATGTAAAAAGACATTGCCTTCAGAGAAAACCGGCTCAATGCAGGAATAAAGGCAGGAGCCTGAAGAATTGGCAAAGGAAGAAGAGGGCATCTGGTGGCACAAATGCTCAGGAGGCAGGTGCACCAGAGATGGCACTAGAAACAAAGAATGATACAGTTGCTCAACAGACCTGCCCCCTGAAGCGGAGTCTAGTGAAAGGACTATGGTCACTAACACTAGCCTCCCATAGATGGCTGTGCATGCAGAGGTGCCCCATGGGGGCCAGGAGGTGACAGCAGAGAATCTGCAAGGGGAATCAGGCAATGTGAGGCAGACTTAACTAGAGTTGTGAATGGCATGAAGACCCAGGAGGAGAACAAGGCCAGTGAGAAGGTCCCAGATACAGCCTGGAAAGGAGAGGACATGAGAACCCTCATCTCCTTGACGGAGAAGAGGAACTTGGTTCTGTTAAAGAGGCCAGATACAGGCCGTGGAGGAAAAGAAGCATTTGCTGGTGGAAACAGACCACCAGAACGGGGAGCTGGTAAGAATGTAGGCAGTCTCTGGTGTGAGTGGTAATGCGACCATATTGGGGGCCAAGGAAGATTTTTAGAAGGGGGGATGGCAATACTTCAGGGTGCTCCCTTTTGCCTGGAGGCAGAGTTGCAGGAAATTTTCTCTCGCACTCCCTCAGGTGTCAGTTCCTCTGCCACAATTATCAGTTGCAGCTGATCCCTTCCCTGGACTCCCTCACTGGGATTCTTGTGAAATGGCCAGAGTCCCCTTCAGGCATTCAGCTCTAAACAAAGAGCCCATCACCCCTCCTGGGTGCAATTTTGATTTATCCCTCTTGTAGGGTATTGACCCTTCCCAGTTCTAGGACTAGGCTGGGACTAGGATGCAAACTACTGGACCTTCCTCTAGACCCGACCTGTCCCCCTTCTATTGATTTCCCAGCTCAATTTAGCAGGTGCTTCCCCTGCTTCACCACAGCAGCTGGGGTCTGTTTCTAATTAGGTACCATTACACACAAAAGGTTCACTAATTGGGCCTCATGTTGCCAACTCATTAATGAGACTGAGAAAGAGCTGCTAAGGCAGGGACTCGGGTCCTGAACCAGAAAGATGCTGAGGGTCTTCAACTTCATATTGAAGTCACAGAGCAGTCAGCATTCTGAACAGGCTCTAAAATAACAGGAGTGTGGCCAATCAGAACTAAGGTGCATTGGCAGGGAAGCTTCTACTGCATCTGCTTCCATGCCTTGCTTTATCCAGTACTATCATTAATTTCCATGAAAACTACATGGAATTAAAACAAAGCTGAAGTTATACCTGGCTGGGCTGGAAGTACAGAAATAAATATTTGTTCCCACTCACTTTAAATAGTATGAGTCTGATTCTCATTTATACAAAATCTCCGTGTAATCTAGGTACTCATTGACCACAGCACTACAGTATCTGAGTGCCTCACCATCACTAACTAATTTATCCTTGCAATGTCACTGTGAAGTAGGAAAGTACTACAGTCTCATTTAATATATGGGGACCTGAGGCACAGAGATTAAGCCAAATTTTTAAAGGTATTTAGGTACCTAAAGATGCAGACAGGTGCTTTTGAAAATAAGCCGAGGTGCCTATCTATATCTTTGGATACCTTTAAATAATCTGTCCCATAGGGTATGTCTACACTGCAATTAGACATTCATGGTTGGTCCATGCCAGCTGACTTGGGCTCAGGGTGTGGGACTGTTTAATTGTGGTATGCATGTTCTGGCTCGGGCTGTAGCCCAAACTCTGGGACCCTCACACCTTTCAGGGTCCTAGAAACTGGGCCCCGCATGAGCCTGGATGTCTACACTGTAATTAAATAGCCCTGCAGCCCAAGCCCCATGAGCCTGAGTCAGCCCTGGGTGTCTAATTGCAGTGTAGACATATCCCAAATGACTTAACTAAGCTAACCAGTGAGTCTGTGGCAGAGCAGGAATTCAGTAGGTCACCAGACCATAACCACTAGGCCACCCTTCCTTCCCCACTGTGTCAGAATAAAGGGGCTTCAAAATGGGCACATACTTACATACACTTTATGATCCCTTCACACTATCAAACTGTAACTGAGAATCAGCCTCCATGTCTATAATGCTATATGGGAAGAGTCTACTAAGCGGCTGGTTAAAATGGATGTTTTGCAATTGTAAAATACTGTTTACAATTCCCATACCACATTTGGAACAAACCCAGGATAACCAGCATTTGTGGCTTTAGTATCTAAATAACAGCTATAGAATTATTTAAAAAATATTTTAAACTGAGGAAGATTGTCAGTTTATATACTTCACATTGACTTTGCTGTGCCCTCAGTGTTGTAATAAAATACAATACGACTACTTATATCTGAACATACTGTGAGATCTCCTTTCCTGTGAGTTCCTGAGTGCCGGTTTCAGGCACTGTGGTTCAGGGGCTAGGGCTTGAGAATGGAGTCAAAAAGCCTGGCTTGTACTCCTTTCTCTGCCATTGATTCACTGTATGACCTTGACTAAACATTGAACTCCTCTGTGCTGTAAAATGAGTGAATGCACATTTGTGAAGCACTTAAAGTGAGAAAACATTTGGTTCCCAGCTTACTTTCCATCCAAGCCTAGACTGAAAAGTGATGAAAGGTTGCTTTCCTTGTATGCCCCCCACAAAATAGAAGTGCAAGTGCCAGGACTCTTCTGACAAAGCCTATTCTTGCATGCAAGAACTGTAGCAGTCAGATTGTTTATCAAGCATCCATACTTAATAATAATCCAAATTCATACTGCAATCTTGCTGAGAATTGCTCATCACTGTTTAAAAAATCCCAGAAACCCCAACTTATAGAAATAATACTAATGCATTTCATATAGACTTATTAATTCAGCCTTAATTAAGTAGGAAATATACCACAGAAGACTTCAAGAAGCCTGACTTTCATGTACAAAGGTGCCACTAATATCATATGGACAGTGTAATTGGGCCTAAATTACCCTTACTCTCACTCTAAAGCTGCTTCATACTGTTCCAGCTCTGTAAAGTGACACAGTGTAAGAATCAGTCCCATTATCTCTCTTCCTCTGTGGCCGAGCTTCCATTGATTTTCAGTGGTGCAAGATCAGGCAGTCTGTATCTAGGAATCCCTAGTGTATCCATCCCTGTGGTAATTAGGTACCAGATGCATAACAGAGTTGCATGGTAGCTGTATGAGCAACTCCACCCTACTTCATCAATCGTTACTTGCTTGGTTTGAGTTTGTTTATTTTTCACTCTCCCCTGCTTCTACTTTTTCTCTCCCTAAGCAGTCTTACTAACTGGGGAAAGGCTTGAGTGAAGATAATTATTTCTTACAGTTGTGGCCCCTCAACTGAGAATACCCCACTCCCATGAATTTCACTCTGGGATCTGTCGCCTGCTGTGTCTCTTCCTTCACCCGCTCCCCAACCACCCCCAAATGAAGTTGTCTTGGTGAGTTGTGGATTTAGATGCAGTCTCAGGTTGCTAGACCCTAGGCCAGTGGTTCCCAAATGTCCCTCAGCCCACGCCGCTTCCAGCAGCTCCTGTTGGCCTGGAGCAGCAAACCGCGGCCACTGGGAGCCGCGATTGACTGAACCTGCGGACGCGGCAGGTAAGCAAACTGGCCCAGCCTGCCAGGGGCTTTCCCTGCACAAGCGGCAGAACAAGTTTGGGAACCACTGCCATAGGCCATTATGGTCCTTAATTATTAGGACCAAGGTGTTTGAATCATTGCTGTCTTGTAATTTTATTGTAGTAATTTACACTTGTGAAAAGTAGTGGAAAATGCTACCATTCTGCTTTCGTAGTGTTTTCCTGTCACATTGCATTGGTGTAAATAACTAAGGTGCAGGCCAGTGGCGGATTAGGCTACAGTGGAAAAATTAGTTTAATGGGCCTATGAATCAATATTCAACTTAGGTGAGTTATTTATATGTAAAATATTTTCTATGTGGCTCAGCGGCACTATGGTACCTACATAGCACTTATTGGTAAGAGAATAGGAAATATGGGATAAGAGTACCTCAATGTGTAGCTAGATTCCTTGCTTACTCTTAAAAATAACCATGGAAAATCTTTTGAAAAGCACTTATGATTTTATTGGTTTCCAGTTTATTTGGTCTGGAACAAAAAGGTAGATTTTGTAAGATCTGCTCTTAGCTTTGGACTATCCTGATATTGTCTGTTCCATCAGATCATTAAAAATATATACTACCTAGAGTGTATCCTTGATTTATCCACAATTTACAGGATGTAATAGATGAGTTTTCTTAAATAGAAAGAGAAGTAACTGGGCACACTTTGCATTTGATTGTATGCTTTATAAAGCATCTTGTTTGCTTCAGTAGTTCCAGTCATTTATCAGATATAGTAACCTCACATCAGATGTTAGTGAAAAGTCCATAATGGATCGAGACAGAATTGCGCAGATCTGAATCCTATACTCCCTGTGCCCAATTTTTCTGCACAGCATAATTTACTTGCCTATCTTCTGTTCATATGGCAGAGGGATGGGAGTAAATTCAAGAATATGGGTTCCAGATTAGAACTCAAAACTTTAGAACTCTGAGTTAAATTTGGCTTTGGCAAATTCCAAAGTGTCTGAATTTCCTTATATAAAATTTAGAATATACCCCCTCCTGTCATTTTAGAAGTAGGGCAAGAATTATCTTCAGAGGCCAATCTTTGTTGCTGGCATGGCCAAAGTTTCCATTCAGTTGGAAATACATATTTTGTTAATTACATCTCCCTTGAAAAGAAATGATTTAAATTAAGGAAAATAATATGCAAAATTACAACAAGATTCTTGACATCAGAAACTTTAAAAATAAGTTCTAGAGGTTTCACAAAACTCAAAACACTACCATTTTCCCCATGTGTATTGTGAATTGCCAGCACAAATACACACACACTTTCCATCATGCGCAACCATTCCTACAAGTGAGTGTGGGGGGCTATATTTTTCAGCAATCAGGACCACATTTAACTGTCTCTTTTTAAGATCTCAGAAAGTGGTATTGTGTATCTTTACTTCTCTTCAAACTCATAGCTTCTACTAACACTGATAAGATTTAGGTATAGGCAGAGAAAATTGACCTGTGCCAAAGTGCCTAACCCAAGAGTGGCTAACCTGAGCCTGAGAAGGAGCCAGAATTTACCAGTGTAAATTGCCAAAGAGCCACAGTAATACATCAGCAGCCCCCCTCAGCTCCCGACCCCGCTCCCACCCACCGTCAGACCCGCCAATCAGTGCCTCCCCTTTCTTCCCTGCACCTCCAGATCAGCTGTTTTGTGGTTGCAGGAGGCTCTGGAGTGGGGAGGGGGAGGAGTGAGGACACGGCAGGCTCAGGGGAGGGGTCAGGAAGGCGTCGAGTGGAGGCAGGGCTTGTGGCAGAGCCAGGGGTTGAGCAGTGAGCACTGACTAGCACATTGGAAAGTTGGTGCCTGTAGCTCCAGCCCCGAGTCAGTGCCTATACAAGGAGCCACATATTAAACTTCTGAAGAGCCACATGTGGTTCCAGAGCCACAAGTTGGCCACCCCTGGCCTAATCTGTCACTTAGTTGCGAAGTGGAAACATTGGTATTGGAATGTGGCCAATCAGAACTAAGGTGCATTGGCAGGGAAGCTTCTACTGCATCTGCTTCCATGCCTTGCTTTATCAAGTACTATCATTAATTTCCATGAAAATACATGGAATTAAAACACAGCTGAAGTTATACTGGCTGGGCTGTAAGTATAGAAGTGGAAACGTTGCATCTTGGCCCATAGCTTCTGGCTAAAATGAAATAAAATTAATATGAAAATACAGAATTTAACATTCACAGTACAGCTGATCAGAGAATAGGGTTTTTATGCAAAACTTAGACAAATATTTCATTTTCATTGAAATTTTCTGAAAAATATTTGGCTTTTCAGCAAAATATTGAAAACTGAAATATTTCACCTAAAAACAATGTATTTTGGCATGAAGACAAAACATTTTGATTTAAAATGGCACCATGGGCATTTAAGTTTGGGGATGCCTTATGCATCTAATCTCTTCTCTAGCCAGATTACACCTCTCATGGTGTACCAGTTTCTCTCTCAGTGAGTGGAAAGGGTGCATCATAGCAGTCGCTACCCATGGTGCACCCTGTGAGTTGTAGTCTGGCCAGAGAGTCCAGCCCATAGAGGAGAATGGAAGCATAAGGTACCCAAATTACAAATTCCATGAGGCATTGTGGTGCCATTTTGAATCTAAATATTTCTGGTTTTGTCCAAAAACATTTTGGTCTTCAGGCACTTGTTTTTAATGAAGTATTAACATTTTCCACAGAACTGTGCAAAACAAAAATTGTTTTGTTCAAAGCCCAACTTTCTGTTGAAAAAGAGTTTTCACAGAAATTTTTTGACTAGCCATAATCTACAGAATCAATCCTTAATGATCAGGGGTAGGAGCTTTCTGTAGGGATCAATTTCCAGCCATACAAATGTGGATAGAGTAAGCATGTGTGAATGTTTCTCATTCTTATCAAGCCCGCCAATGTCTCCTTTCTGCATGTGTGGATAGAGACAGATTGTTTGATGAGCTGTTAAAGTCCACTGAGGGAATCCCTGTCTCAAAGAAGCATTGCAGTGGAAGTGGGGCTTTCATAGAAGAACCTTGACTCCTTCATGGAGAGAATAGATGGAATTAGCAGGTGTTTAAAACACACCTGCCACAGAGGCATGAGGAAAGTCAAATAGCGGCTGGTACTGGAAAAATTTTACTAGAGCAGCTGCATCCTAGCTAGTTGTAACACAAGCTTGAAATAAAATTCAGAGGTATTTGGAGGGAGGGAGACCCACAAAAGCTCCTAGGAATTTTCAGGACTATAAAGGTGTGGCTGATCACAAAATCAGTGCAGCTGAGGAAAGGCTGTTTGTGTGGGTGGGAGGGGGAAAGAAACTTCCTGATTTAGGCCATAGAGCTTCTAAGACAGGATAAGGCTAGAAAAATGTGACTGTAGTAAAAACCCTGTGAGGATAGAAGGAAAAACAGATGCTAGACCAGGGTAGGCAACCTATGGCACATGTACCAAAGGCGGCACGCAAACTGATTTTCAGTGGCACTCACACTGCCCGGGTCCTGGCCATCAGTCCGGGGGATCTGCATTTTAATTTAATTTTAAATGAAGCTTCTTAAACATTTTTAAAACCTTATTTACTTTACATACAACCATCGTTTAGTTATACATTATAGACTTATAGAAAGAGAACTTCTAAAAACGTTAAAATGTATTACTGGCATGCGAAACCTTAAATTAGAGTGAATAAATGAAGATTCGGCACACCACTTCTGAAAGGTTGCCGACCCCTGCACTAGACTTTCTCAAGAGGGATGCACAAAACTAAAAGCCATTTTAGAAATCTTAGAGAACTCAGCCTCTTTAAAAAAAATAGCCTTTTATTTCCTGGGGCTTTTTATTCCGCAGACACAAGATCTCCACTTGTTACTTTGTTTTTTGTCTATTAAAACTTATTGCCCTGACACTTTTTTGGTTTTCTATAATAATTAGCACTCACATAGTGCTTTTCACTCAGATGCTTCACAAAGATGGATAATCCATTGGGGCCCCATTTTACGAGGAATCTATCTATGTCAACTATGCTGCATTTCAATCTTCCTCTAGGATGAGTTGAAAATCTGCACATAAGTGTTTCTCACATATGTTGTTTGTGTTTTTTCAATCTGTTTCTTGCTTGTTTATTTGTAAGGAACAACTTCTTATTACTGTTTCATTCTCTGTTCCAGGATGTCCTTAGGAAAAAAATATTTCTCAATGGAATTTTTGGTGGTACTATAGTTTAATAGAAATCAAGTAAAACAATCAGTTACAGAGGAGTGGCAAGCACAATGCAAAGGACAGTATTTGAGCCTAAAGTGGACACCCGTTTGTTCACCTTAAGGCTAAATTCAGCTCTCAAATGATTGTATAGAGTACAGCTATAAGTGAATCTTACATATATATCAGAAGAAAGAATTTGGCCCATAATGATGCAGGAAAAGCTTCAGTCAGTACACAGTTAACATGACTGAAAAAGTTACTGTACTACTGGAATGTTCACATTGATTTCAGAGAACTTACAAAGGATGAATGGTTGGAAACCTTTTGGTAAAAATTCACAAATCGAAGAGAGAGTTAAAAGGAAAATATCACAATAATCTAATTTAATTTAATAAAGAAATGGCTGACAAACAAATCACTGAACTTCAGACACGTTTAGATCACAATGTTGGATGAGAATACATCTTGAATTGAAAATCTAAAAAAGGCCAATTTCTCCAGATGAGGTTTGAAAGGAAATTAAGCCAGACTATAGTTCAAAAATATTAATAAACTGAAAACTCAGAATTATCTAAAAGATTCTATATTTTCTATTTTAGAAACCACGGCACTCCCAAAGGAGCTGTTTGTTGTTGGGCTCTGAATTTCTTTATCCTTGCTGCGTGTGTGCATGAAGACTATCTCACTGTACTCTTTAGTCAAGATGGAATTAATGTAAATTGAATGGATTTCAGTGAGTTATTTACTAAGAAGATGACTTATTATGGAAACCAGATCTCTGCTGTCTGAAGGGATTGTATAGGTATTAAGTCATATTCACTGATAAGACTAGTTATTCAGTTGCTGGAAAATAATTTGACCTTAAGCAATGATCAGCTTTACTCCATTTTAGAGATGCTTGAAAAACAAAGGGAAATTTTTGCACGCATATTTGCAAAATTTCTCATGATTTTTTTTCCATCAGCATTCCTATGAAAAATGATCAGAGTTTAATTTTTTCCAAAGAGTTCTACTGTACTTTATTTCTATCTCTCCTGCATCCAATAGATTTTTTTAACGATACAGATGATTGCACTGTCTTGAAATTATGCAGTTAGCTACCTTTGATTGTATTTCTTTCAGGATAAATCTTGTTGAAAAATAACTGGGCAATGAGAATAGTTGCAGTTAGAGTTTGCAAATATTTTAGATGTGCACAAACATCACATGGTAGTTTCCTATTGTGCACCTGCTCTGATACTGCACCATCTGATCATTCACCATGGTTCTGTTTCATGTACCAGCAGGTGGGTATATGCCTGTATAACTATTCAAGATTCTCTTGTCCATGTTTCTAAGATAGCAGATTGAAGATAACTGAGGTAACATAATTAGCCAAGTAAGCATAAGTAGCCAATCACGAGTAATTCAGTTAGAATTCACTGTCATAATGCTAATCATGAGATAATGGGGCCTTAAGCTGAATGTAATAGGTAATTACAGACAAATTAGTTCATTTAAATACTGAACTAGCCCAAGACCTCAGCCAATTCAAGGTTTTAAAAAGTGTTTGGTAGTCTAGAAAACTTTTAGCTAACCAGATAACCAGCAATGCTCACCCTTTCTCTCCTCTACTGTCCCCTGGACCTCCAACAGCCACCTGAATCTCTTCTTGTCTTTGGATGTGTAATTTTCCTTCCCAAGAACATACACAGATTTGATACCATTTTAAAGCCCAGCAAGTAGATAATTTCTCAGCTCCACCAGTGCCTGTACCTTTTCAGATCTTGTGCACTCTGTGACTTATCAGATGTGCATAATGCATAATTATCTTTTGAAATCTGATCCTTTTGCTCCACTTTGAAAGGACAAACTGGCTGAAAACTGGTCACAAATTCCCAGTAGAGAATTCACTGTCTTAGGTGAACTCCCTTTTAGTACAAGTGTGCTGGCTTCAGGCGTTACACCCATGGTCCCATCACTTCCTGGCATAGATGGAACTCCACTACACCAACCCTCCACGAATGTAGGGTCCATTAAGGGCCCTATATCAGTAGTGCAACTTTCAACTGGCTGGACATGAACAGCACCATCACGGAGATCTGGCACAGAAAGAGGGTGGTTGTATGACTTACCCAAGAATCCATGACAGTGTCAATTATCAGACCTCCTGGTTTCTACTCCCATGCTTAGTCCATTAGCCCTGGCTGCTGCTTAAAGTTTTGGGAACGAAAGTGGAAAAATAATGAATAAGTTGTTAATTAAAATATCTCAAATCTTGTTTAAGGATTGGTTTGCATTATTAGGTGAAGCTTTGGGTTACTTCCTATTTTGTCCAAACCATCATGCATTTCAATTTTAGCTTTCCAGCTGGGGTAGTACTGCATGCTGTCCTGTTCCCGGATGCACTACTCAAGATACAAAATTAAGACCCTTGGAGCAATGTCCCTTTCCACTTCCAGCTCATTTAGCAAAAACTGAACAAAAAAACCTTTAAGTCTGACTTTTGGATGTTTGAAATATAACCTTTCCCTCCACTCATTTGAGCCCAATAAGATACTAATTTGCTCAGATGCAACCACTGTGAGCTTCAAACATAGCTTATAAATTGCATATAATTTGAAAGCTTTACTGGGATGTTATGCACCTGCAAATTGTTAGCTAACACCCACAGACACATGCTATGGCCCTTTAACAGCTCACAGTTCTTGCAGCTAGAAGGGTCTGAGAATGGTAAATGCCTAACATTTTATCCCAAGTGGTGGTGACATTACAGTGACTGTGAAAGATGCAAAAAGAAACAAATTGAAACAAAACAAAAAACCTTGGATTTAAAACAAAACAATAAGAACAAAAAAACACAACAAAACAAAAAACCCAAACCCAAATCACCCTTTCTATCTCCCCTCCCCCCATGTAACAGAAAAACAAAAACAGACAGAACAAATATCTTTGGGACTGCAAGACATAGCCAACAATACAGCTGCAAAGTTATAAAACAGCCACAGAAGGACTGATGACTATCAGAATCTGGCATTCTGCCAGGCTTAATGGCCTCCTCCTTAATGGAAAAAATGCTAAAATGTGTTCCACAAGTCATTCTTTTTGTGCTTCTCTAGTGTATTTGAATGAATGGGAATAGTGAAACATTTGAGTTGGTGGGTAGGGACCCACAACTATTTGTTCTAATTTGTGAAGATTGAACAGTGTAGGAATTCCTCATTCCGGACTCCAAAACATTAAAGAACACTTTTAGAGTCAGCTTGCAATCGCTAATAAACCAACTTCCACCAGCTAATCCAAAATGGTATATAGAAGGGAACATTTGAGATAAAAGTTTTTAAATGGTGGGATTCTTCTTATCATTTTTCTCTTGATGTGGATTCCTCAAATTCTCAGCTTGTGTCTTAAAAATAACATATACTGCAAATGTTCTGTTTTGTATTAAGATATAAAAAGTCAGTAGCACATATTGCTGAGCTGACTGCAAAATGCCCGAGGATCTGAATTTTCAAATCTATAAAATATATATTTTGGGTTACTTTGGATTTAGTCATTCCATATGTACAGGATTTGTAAATGACAAAACACACTAATGGAAAAGTCCTATGGAATTTAATAGGGATGAAACCGGTCTGGTTTCATAAAAAAATGAAATAGTATTCTATAGAAATCACTTTAAAAGCATATGGAACTTAATAGGGAATAATATCCTTTCCACAGAACTTTTAAACAACCATATAGAATTTAATGCAGAAATATATCACTGCTATAGAATGTTATAAGTTGGTTTAAAAATTCTACAGAAAGAATATTATAAAGAATAATAACCTATAAGAGTTTTTCCATAAGGAAACTGCATTTTCTGAAGAGAGGTTGATACAGGAGCCTGCCAATAAAAGGTAGGTTAATTGGATGGAATGTATCTTTTGTGTAGCCTGTAACAAAGGGTTCACTCTTGTGTTTCTTGCTGATTTGCTGAGGAGTGTAAGAGGTAGGGTACTGGAGTAGATAGGCCACAGATCTGATTGGGATGACAGTTCCCATGTTCCTATGTGTTGATTCTTGCTTTTCAATCAAGGTAAAAATATCAGATTTGTGCAGAACTCAGGGCCTCTCCCTTTTGTCCCATTGAGACCACTGGGAAGGGAACCTGTTGTGTCAATAACATTTCAGCTGAAAATAAGCTGCTAACCATCTTTTTTATACTAGTTGTGGCACTAGCAGATATGTAGAATTTATTTTTAGATCCAAATGTTTTTTAATTCTCTCTGTTGTCATGTGGTACAACATAGTTTTGTAGCTTAAACATACTTGGCAAATCCCCTTGTATTTGTTCAAATTGCCCCCACCCACTATATACATAGTTAACCAAGACTTAGCAAATACTTCCAAGTGTCTTCAGACCAGGTCAGGGGTCATCCAACTTGGAACGTAGGAGCTTCAGATGCTATTTCCTTTACACAAGCTAATTACAACCAAATGTTTTCTTTGATAGAAAGGGAGAGAAGTAAAAATGAAACCCAGTGGGCAGGTTATTTGATACACTATCTGTAGTTATTGACATTCTATTTAGTCCAGCAGTATTTTTTTCTCTCTATCCACCTACATCAGTGCCACGTGGGTTTAATTATTTTGCTGTTAATACTGTTCCCATCATTTCATTTATCATTGGCAATGGTTTGTATGTGTCTGTGTGAGCAGGGGAGACTTCCGGAAGTCTAATAGCTAGGATAGTTTTAGTCTTTGACTTTCTTCTTATTTTTGATAATTAATAGGAGGGTGAAGGCAAGCAATAGAGATTATAGGATATGGACATCCATAAACCAAAGTGTAGGCAGTACATCAGGGCAACTGCTATTGATTTGTGAGGCAGGGAAAGAACTCTAGGATTTATCAAGGGAACTACTCCCTTTGAATGAATGTACCAGTTCAGTTCATAGCTTTGGTTCACATCATGGTGTTCCTCAAGGAATCCCACTGGCACCCAAAAAAGAAAAAAATGAACTTTATAGTTGTACTATTGCCAGAATGCCAGTTTTTCACTTTTTACTCTTTGAAGGCACTTAAAGGCTATGAAACAACATGTGTTGTACTATTCCAAAATCATGGGCTTCAATGGGAATATTCATGTGAGTAAGGCAAGCGGGATTTTCTCCATATGTATTAATTGGCAAAGTTTAACCAATTGCCTCCTGCACATGCTATAGTATCCACATTCTTAACATTGCCATTCACCACCTGTACTCAGCATGTTGTCCCACACAGTCATTAACTTTGAAAACTAATGCAAGCCAAACAAAAGCCTTAGAATAAATGAGTTGCCATAAGAAAACAATTAAAAAGTCACCTGTTGTGAAAAGACATATTTAATCAAACCTGGGTAAAGAGACCACCCAAGATTAGGGAGAAGTTTTTCTGCAAGCCTGGTCTTTACAACACAGGTGCATTAATGTGAATGACTAATTGTGATGGGCTGTGATGATTATCTCAATGGGTTTCATTTTCTGAATTATAAATAAGATAAATAAGAATAGTTCCCAAATGTTGCCTTTTTTACAAGCAGAGTGCTAAGTGACCATCCAAATCTGATGCTCTTTATAGATGGCTTCCTATCTTAAAATTATTTTTATTCATTTTAATACAAACATATACTAATGTAGGCTCTGATCTCTCAAACCCATGTGCACAGAAGTAGTCCTTATCCAGGCAGATAATCCCATTAAAATCTTGTGGGAGTAATGACTAGTTTGTGAGCAAGGATTCGCAAGATCAAGCGAGGATGCGCCAAACAACCCAAGCAGGTTATCAAAGTTAAATCATAGCACATTCCATGTTCTGAATAAACCTTCAGATAGAGTTACAGAAAAAATCAGTAGTACAATCCAAGTCTGTTTGGGAGTTTAAAAGGTTATAATAATGTCAGATGAAGTGAGCTAGGTTGTAATTTAACCCATGTCTAGATACTTTGTTAAAAATCTCTGAGGATTCCTTGGTGTCACAAATTATTTTTTTCCCAAAAGCATGAGTGGTGCATGCATTCAAACAGTTAATCCATTCTTTTCCAGATGGCATTAATGGTTTGATCCAATGTCTCGTTAGGCATCTCCTGGCTGTGGATAGAGCTACACAAACAAATTTAGAATGGTGTCTGTCCAGACCTGCTGTTGACAGATCATAAAGGAGGCACGTTTGGGGATTGTTAATGTTGGGAATCACCAGTGCTGCTTGTAAATAAAGTTTAGAATATTTGTTCATTTCTCTACTTTTCCAATGTAAATTCCACAAGGTTTTAAGTTCAGTTTTACACTTGGCTAGAACTAAGCAAACAATCATATTTTAGGTTTCAGAGTAGCAGCCGTATTAGTCTGTATTTGCAAAAAGAAAAGGAGGACTTGTGGCACCTTAGAGACTAACAAATTTATTTGAGCGTAAGCTTTCGTGAGCTACAGTTCACCACAACGGAGGCAGGGCTGGGAGCACTAGCACTGCCTATTGTTAAGGCCTCCCAGCAGCTCCCATCATAACACTGTTGTCAGTTGGTCTATTACTTTGCTCATCTTCAACCATTTTGGTTCAAATTTTCCATTCCAGCTGTTTGCCTCTTGTTGAACTTTTTTGGAAAATTTCATCCAAAACTGTTCAGCCATTTCTGGAACAAGGTTTGGGGGAAAATTGTTGCATTGCCCATGCTAAAAAAATTCTGGTGAATTTTTCTTTGAAAAGCTCTAGCAACCCCATGTTTTGGAGCAGACACTTGAAATTTGGCAAGGGGTGGCTTTTGTGCCAGGGATGTTCTTTTAGGCATCTATCTGAAAATCCTCCCAAATTTAGCCAAGTTATAAGCCTTTGAAAAATCAGTTTGCATGTGCTCAGTAAAGCTTAGATTTTAGCATACAGGTTCCCCAAAGGTTCTGTGCACACTGGGCATGCTCCAGCCTGAAGTTGAGCAGGACTTTTCCTGCAATTGTAGCTCTGGATTGTTGTGGGCTGTTCCTGAACTGAGAACACAGAGCCTGTCTCTACTGTACTCTCACATACCCCCCTGTTGGGCCCAGACAGTATGGAAGAGGAGGCTGCCTTATTCAAATGTATAGAGTACAAGGAGATGGATCTATGGGGCTAGGGTAGGAGGGGGGGCTGGGTAATGGAGCCTGGAAAGGGAAGGAGGGGTGAACACTGGGACTAAAGTCACATGTGACCTCCAGAAGAGGTAAGCGGAATGTCCGGGTTCCAGTAACACAGACACAGGTAACTAACCGCTTTCATGTTCTCTCCACAGGTACCATTGCGGAGAGTGGACCAGATGATATGTCTGGGGGGAGAAAGCAGAAGGAGACTCCGCTGGTTGGGAGGCATGAGATGCGATGTCCTGAGGTTGGGGGTTCCACGACCACCACTCCCAAGAGGAGAAGGCGGGTGGTGGTGGTCGGGGACTCTCTCCTCCGGGGGACTGAGTCATCTATCTGCCGCCCTGACCGGGAAAACCGAGAAGTCTGCTGCTTGCCAGGGGCTAAGATTCGTGATGTGACGGAGAGACTGCCGAGACTCATCAAGCCCTCGGATCGCTACCCCTTCCTGCTTCTCCACGTGGGCACCAATGATACTGCCAAGAATGACCTTGAGCGGATCACTGCGGACTACGTGGCTCTGGGAAGAAGGATAAAGGAGTTGGAGGCGCAAGTGGTGTTCTCGTCCATCCTCCCCGTGGAAGGAAAAGGCCTGGGTAGGGACCGTCGAATCGTGGAGGTCAACGAATGGCTACGCAGGTGGTGTCGGAGAGAAGGCTTTGGATTCTTTGACCATGGGATGGTGTTCCATGAAGGAGGAGTGCTGGGCAGAGACGGGCTCCATCTTACGAAGAGAGGGAAGAACATCTTTGCCAGCAGGCTGGCTAACCTAGTGAGGAGGGCTTTAAACTAGGTTCACCGGGGGAAGGAGACCAAAGCCCTGAGGTAAGTGGGAAAGCGGGATACCGGGAGGAAGCACAGGCAGGAATGTCTGTGAGGGGAGGGCTCCTGCCTCATACTGGGAATGAGGGGCGATCAACAGGTTATCTCAAGTGCTTATATACAAATGCACAAAGCCTTGGAAACAAGCAGGGAGAACTGGAGG
Organism: Dermochelys coriacea; assembly: GCF_009764565.3. NCBI lineage: Eukaryota > Metazoa > Chordata > Testudines > Dermochelyidae > Dermochelys > Dermochelys coriacea. Next base: position 83,517,803 of record NC_050068.2, read on the forward strand.
TCCTGGTGATGTCAAGGAATTATGACGTGATTGGAATAACAGAGACTTGGTGGGATAACTCACATGACTGGAGTACAGTCATGGATGGTTATAAACTGTTCAGGAAGGACAGGCAGGGCAGAAAAGGTGGGGGAGTAGCACTGTATGTAAGGGAGCAGTATGACTGCTCAGAGCTCCGGTACGAAACTGTGGAAAAACCTGAGTGTCTCTGGATTAAGTTTAGAAGTGTGTGGAACAAGAGTGATGTCATGGTGGGAGTCTGCTATAGACCACCGGACCAGGGGGATGAGGTGGATGAGGCTTTCTTCCGGCAACTCACGGAAGCTACTAGATCGCATGCCCTGATTCTCATGGGTGACTTAATTTTCCTGATATCTGCTGGGAGAGCAATACAGCGGTGCATAGACAATCCAGGAAGTTTTTGGAAAGCGTAGGGGACAATTTCCTGGTGCAAGTGCTAGGGGAGCCAACTAGGGGGAGCGCTTTTCTTGACCTGCTGCTCACAAACCGGGTAGAATTAGTGGGGGAAGCAAAAGTGGATGGGAATCTGGGAGGCAGTGACCATGAGTTGGTTGAGTTCAGGATCCTGACGCAGGGAAGAAAGGTAAGCAGCAGGATACGGACCCTGGACTTCAGGAAAGCAGACTTTGACTCCCTCAGGGAACAGATGGCCAGGATCCCCTGGGGGACTAACATGAAAGGGAAGGGAGTCCAGGAGAGCTGGCTGTATTTCAAGGAATCCCTGTTGAGGTTACAGGGACAAACCATCCCGATGAGTCGAAAGAATAGTAAATATGGCAGGCGACCAGCTTGGCTTAATGGTGAAATCCTAGCGGATCTTAAACATAAAAAAGAAGCTTACAAGAAGTGGAAGGTTGGACATATGACCAGGGAAGAGTATAAAAATATTGCTCGGGCATGTAGGAAAGATATCAGGAGGGCCAAATCGCACCTGGAGCTGCAGCTAGCAAGAGATGTCAAGAGTAACAAGAAGGGTTTCTTCAGGTATGTTGGCAACAAGAAGAAAGCCAAGGAAAGTGTGGGCCCCTTACTGAATGAGGGAGGCAAGCTAGTGACAGAGGATGTGGAAAAAGCTAATGTACTCAATGCTTTTTTTGCCTCTGTTTTCACTAACAAGGTCAGCTCCCAGACTGCTGTGCTGGGCATCACAAAATGGGGAAGAGATGGCCAGCCCTCTGTAGAGATAGAGGTGGTTAGGGACTATTTAGAAAAGCTGGACGTGCACAAGTCCATGGGGCCGGACGAATTGCATCCGAGAGTGCTGAAGGAATTGGCGGCTGTGATTGCAGAGCCCTTGGCCATTATCTTTGAAAACTCGTGGCGAACGGGGGAAGTCCCGGATGACTGGAAAAAGGCTAATGTAGTGCCCATCTTTAAAAAAGGGAAGAAGGAGGATCCTGGGAACTACAGGCCAGTCAGCCTCACCTCAGTCCCTGGAAAAATCATGGAGCAGGTCCTCAAAGAATCAATCCTGAAGCACTTAGAGGAGAGGAAAGTGATCAGGAACAGTCAGCATGGATTCACCAAGGGAAGGTCATGCCTGACTAATCTAATCACCTTTTATGATGAGATTACTGGTTCTGTGGATGAAGGGAAAGCAGTGGATGTATTGTTTCTTGACTTTAGCAAAGCTTTTGACACGGTCTCCCACAGCATTCTTGTCAGCAAGTTAAGGAAGTATGGGCCGGATGAATGCACTATAAGGTGGGTAGAAAGCTGGCTAGATTGTCGGGCTCAACGGGTAGTGATCAATGGCTCCATGTCTAGTTGGCAGCCGGTGTCAAGTGGAGTGCCCCAGGGGTCGGTCCTGGGGCCCGTTTTGTTCAATATCTTCATAAATGATCTGGAGGATGGTGTGGATTGCACTCTCAGCAAATTTGCGGATGATACTAAACTGGGAGGAGTGGTAGATACGCTGGAGGGGAGGGATAGGATACAGAAGGACCTAGACAAATTGGAGGATTGGGCCAAAAGAAATCTAATGAGGTTCAATAAGGATAAGTGCAGGGTCCTGCACTTAGGATGGAAGAATCCAATGCACCGCTACAGACTAGGGACCGAATGGCTCGGCAGCAGTTCTGCGGAAAAGGACCTAGGGGTGACAGTGGACGAGAAGCTGGATATGAGTCAGCAGTGTGCCCTTGTTGCCAAGAAGGCCAATGGCATTTTGGGATGTATAAGTAGGGGCATAGCGAGCAGATCGAGGGACGTGATCGTTCCCCTCTATTCGACACTGGTGAGGCCTCATCTGGAGTACTGTGTCCAGTTTTGGGCCCCACACTACAAGAAGGATGTGGATAAATTGGAAAGAGTACAGCGAAGGGCAACAAAAATGATTAGGGGTCTAGAGCACATGACTTATGAGGAGAGGCTGAGGGAGCTGGGATTGTTTAGTCTGCAGAAGAGAAGAATGAGGGGGGATTTGATAGCTGCTTTCAACTACCTGAAAGGGGGTTTCAAAGAGGATGGCTCTAGACTGTTCTCAATGGTAGCAGATGACAGAACGAGGAGTAATGGTCTCAAGTTGCAATGGGGGAGGTTTAGATTGGATATTAGGAAAAACTTTTTCACTAAGAGGGTGGTGAAACACTGGAATGCGTTACCTAGGGAGGTGGTAGAATCTCCTTCCTTAGAGGTTTTTAAGGTCAGGCTTGACAAAGCCCTGGCTAGGATGATTTAACTGGGACTTGGTCCTGCTTTGAGCAGGGGGTTGGACTAGATGACCTTCTGGGGTCCCTTCCAACCCTGATATTCTATGATTAAAGGCTGGTAAGGTGGTGAGGAGAGGGCAACTGGGAGCTGGGGGGTGGAGACTGGGATTATCTGACCAAAGAGAGGGGGAGACTGGGAGCCCAATATGTAGGTGGGAGACTGAGATTGGATGAGGAGCTATGGGGGGAGACTGGGACTGGTGGGGAAGGAGAATGGGACTGAGAACCAGGAAGTGAGGGGAGAAGGGAGGCAGATCTGATGAGGAGCTGGAGTGCGAGTGGTTGAGTAAAGAGGCTGGGACAAGGACTTGGGAGGGAAGGATAATGAGGTTGACTGAGGAGCCTGTAGAGGGAGACTGGGATGGGGAGACAGTAGAGACAAAAAACATGGGCAGCGTGACTGGAGGTCAGTGTGGGAGAGAGACAGATTAGATGAGGAGCAGGGATGGGGAGTAGGACTGGCTGGACAAGGAGACTGGGCACAAGCTGCTTAGAGGTGGGGAAGTGGGAATGGCTGGGCAAAGAGACAGGGAGTCCCAAAGGATGAGACAAGGATTTTCTGGGTAAGCAGCTTTAGCGGCAGAGGTCTGTGCTGTGGATCTAAAGGTTCCAACTCTGGCAAAGACTCATGTGGGAATCAATATGATACCAGAATAAAGGAATTTGTTTGCTTTTTTAAAAAAATCCTAGGATATTATTAGGGCTGTCAACTAATCACAGTTAACTCACGCGATTAACTCAAAACAATTAATTGCGATTAAAAAAATTAATCACAATTAATCACAGTTTTAATCACACTGTTAAACAACAGAATACCAACTGAAATGTATTAACTATTTTGCGATCTTTTTCTACATTTTCAAATATATTAATGTGAATGACAACACAGAATATAAAGTGTACAGTGCTCAATTTATATTATTATTTTTATTACAAATATTTGCTCTGTAAAATGATAAACAAAAGAAATAGTATTTTTCAATTCATCTTATACAAGTACCATAATGCAATCTCTTTTTTGTGACAGTGCAACTTACAAATGTAGATTTTTTGTTACATAATTGCATTCAAAAACAAAACAATGTAAAACTTTAGAGCCTACAAGTCTACTCAGTCCTACTTCTTCTTCAACCAGTTGCTAAGACAAACAAGTTTGTTTACATTTAAGGGAGATAATGCTGCCAGCTTCTTATTTACAATGTCACCTGAAAATGAGAACAAGCATTCACCTGGCACTTTTGTAGCTGACATTGCAAGGTATTTACATGCCAGATATGCTAAACGTTCGTATGCCCTTTCATGCTTAGGCTACCATTCCAGAGGACATGCTTCCATGCTGATGACGGTCGTTAAAAAATATAATGCATTAATTAAATTTTGACTGAACTCTTTGAGGGAGAATAATATGTCTCCTACTGTTTTACCCACATTCTGCCATGTATTTCATGTTATAGCAATCTCAGATGATGATCCAGCACATGTTGTTCATTTTAAGAACACTTTCCTGCAGATTTGACGAAATGCAAAGAAGGTACTAATGTGAGATAGGTACAGCACTCAGCCCATGGTTTAATAATCTGAAGTGCCTTCCAAAATCTGAGAGGGACAAGGTGTGGAGCATGCTTTCAGAAGTCCTAAAAGAGCAACACTCCGATGTGGAAAGTACAGAACTTTAACCATTAAAAAAGAAAATCAACCTGCTGGTAGCATCTGACTCAGATGATGCGTCGGTCTGCACTGCTTTGGATTGTTATAAAGCAGAACACCTCATCAGCATGGACACGTCTTCTGGAATGGTGGTTGAAGATGAAGGGACATATGAATCTTTAGTGCACCTGGCACGTAAATATCTTGTACTACTGGCCACAACAGTGCCATGAGAACTTCTGTTCTCACTTTCAGATGACATAGTATACAAGAAGCAGGCAGCATTATCTCCTGCAAATGTAAACAAACTTGTTTGTCTGAGTGACTGGCTGAACAAGAAGTAGGACTGAGTGGACTTGTGGGCTCTGAAGTTGTACATTGTTTTGTTTTTGAATGCACTTTTTTGTACATATTTCTACATTTTTAGGTTCAAATTTCTTGATAAAGAGATTGCATTACAGTATTTGTATGAGGTGAATTGAAAAATACTATTTCTTTTGTTTTTTACAGCACAAATATTTGTCATAAAATATAAAGTGAGCATTGTACACTTTGTATTCTGTGTTGTAATCGAAATCAATATATTTGAAAATGTAGAAAACAACCAAAATATTTAAATAAATGGTATTCTATTATTGTTTAACAGTGTGATTAATCACAATTAATTTTTAATTGCTTGACAACCCTAAATATTACACCCAAAAATTACACTAAAAACTTTAGTAAGACTACATATTCCAGCACTCAAAAGTTAGAAAATATAAGAATTAAGGTTTCCCGTGTAACTATAATTCAGCCCCCTTGTGCATATTCATTATGATATTGTCTTTAATTACCTGATTACATACTACTTTTTCCCCTCACATTCAAACACTTCAAATGTGAAAGAGGAAGAATCAGACAAGAATCTCTAGCTCTAAATCCACTACTATGGTTCTAATCACAGGTCAACTTAGAAGAAGCCTATTTTACAGTTCCAATTTGGATGCAGTCAAACTCTGTTTTTGTGAGAGTCTTCTCCAAGAGGGAAGAAAATATATGAGATTTTTCCAGTGTCAGATTTTAATCCAGGCCTGAAACCTAATTCTAAGTTTGCCTCAAAACCATAACGTAAACCGTAACCCAAAACTAATCCAGATCTGGGTCTGAACCTGGCTTCCTTGGTCCATCTGAATTTCTGGATACCAATGAGCCATGCCTGATTTATCCCTGGCTCATAAAAACATACTTCTGAATAGCAATGTTTTTTTTTGTTTTTGGAATGTGCTAAATTATATCAAATTGCAAGGACTCCCCCCCCCAAAAAAATTGCACTGGACTATGGTATTCCATGCTCACATACTTATGAGCCTTCTCACCCACCCCTTTGCAAATTACCCAGCTTTAACAGTGATTATTTGAACAAAAACAAATTTAAAAACAAAATAAAAAGCAAAGAAGGAAAATGTTTAATTTCCCCCCCTCTATGCTAGTATGGCTTCAGGAACTAGTAGAGACAGATCAAGGAGAAGCAGCAGCAAAGACCACCAGCAAACAGCAGCTGTGATGTGAAACAGCAGGAAGAAACCACTCACAGGAAGAAAAAGAGGCGTTTCTCCTCTCCCAATAAAGGTTTGTGGAAACATGAAAGGAAATAAATCTGTAGAACTCTTAATACAAAATAAAGGCTCAACATAAAACCAGTATTGAACCAAGGGTAAAGAGAAATATAACCCAACCCAACTACATGCAGTGTTTTGTTTAACTCTCTCTAAAACAAAAAAGCCTCTTTCAAGTACATTGAGATACAAATATAAAAGGGCAACTCTAAAGCTGACAAGATACTTGGAAAAACCCATGCTGTTATTGTTCCCCAGTGCTAGCATGTTCCATGAGAAAAGAGAAAAATTGTGCACATCAAAGAGGACTTTTTCTTTAAACTGTGATAGGGTAATAATTATTATATTAATACTTTTAATACTATTTTCGTTTTTGGCACTTATTCTGAAACTTCTCACAACCTTAAGAAAAATAACTCAGTGCAATACAATGCTATACAACAATGAAACACAGACAACATATTGGCATCCAATCCAATACCAAGAGGTCCAAATGGGTGAAAAGCTGGACTAAAGGCATGTCTAAATAATGAGTTAATGCATGGTGAGCTGGGGAGCAAATCTACAGACTCCAGCATGATATGAACCAATAATCCATGTGGATCCTGCCGCTTGTATACTAGATGTGCACATTGACTTGCTGCTGTTTGAAACAGAGGACAAGAGAGAGACTCCAACATTGTTATACCAATAAAATAAAAACCAGCAGGATCTTATTAAAGGGGAAAAGGCAAAATGCCACATTTATTGTGAATACAGAAAGAATCATAGTAAGCAGTTAGTTATAGCTATAACATTCCATTCAATTTCATATTTATTCACACATTCATTCATACACACACACAGGTTCTGCAAGGCTGTTGTCATAGTTCCCAGCCTTAGAGTTGCTCATTCCAAGCCACTGGCCAGGTGGCCTGGACATGAGGAGGGAGCAAGGCCTTGTCAGATGCTCATCTGATGTTCCTGGAAGTTGGTTGCAGAATCAGACCCCAAAGTTCTCACTTTCTAGAGTCCATTTTTATAGGCATTTCTTCCTATGCCAGTCTTTGGGAATTGCTTCATCATGCTGTTGCTGAATCAATCAGCAGATGGCACATTCCTGATGGCTCCGTGCTGCCAGATGTTATCTTGTTCTTTGGTTCTTCCATTCTTGAGGCTGTTGGGTGGATTCCAGTCTGCTCTCCGGCGGTCCTCTGGTTATTTCCACTTGACGCCTTCTTCAGCTGATGGACACTGGATTCTTAGGCTGGCACCTCCCTGATCATTCAGTTATTATCCACAGCAAGCATCCATCCACATACATCCTCTATCTCTATTTTAATCACAATTGTTAACAAAGCGAGATGAATACAACAAAAGGGCGGGGAGTCTCTGGGTGCTGTTTCCGTTGTTACAGAGTATTGCTTTTAGTCTCTCTCTGTGTGAGTAGTTGTTGTTACAAAGAATTACTTTGAGACCAGACTCTGTCTTAGAATGTACTAACACAATTAGTAGCTTGCAAGTTTCACACATAGAAGGAGAGAAACAGTATCAAAAACCAAGAGACCTCTAAATTAGTAATACCCTGGAATTTAAACTATGGGAAATCAAACTCATTTATGATTTTAATACAGAACTTCTTTAATATGATCCAACAACATGACTGACGAAGGGTGGGAGATTGGAAAGTTTAAGTTTTTGCCTTTCTAAACTTCTGTGGTCGTATTGAAGAAAAAGTTAATGGGCCCTGTAAATAGGAGACTGACTGGGGCAGCCAGAAAAAACAGCAGCCACCAGAGATATAGCTACAGAAAGCCGAACTCGCACAATGTAGCTATGGAAATAGGAGTGCTTTTACATTACATATTGTCACCTCCTTTGACCCTAGCCCCCCGCCCTGCCATGACTCCCTGAAACTATTCAATTAACAAAAAATCAACCAACCCCCTCCTGTTTTGCCCATTCCTGCAAACAAACAAACAAACAAACACACGCACACACACACACCCCGCTTAGACTGTAAGCTCCTTGGGGGCAAGGACTGTCTTTTGTTCTTTGTTTATACAGCCCAGTGAGGTCCTGGGCCATGATTAGAGCACCTAGGTGCTATGGTAATACAAGTAATAAACAATAATAGAGTTTTTACCTCAAAAATGGGAATAGAGCCAGAGACTGTATGAAATTCACCCCAGTCTTCACTATTGCTATCAATTTTAGTGAAAGGAGCTCCGATGTTCTGAGATGATATAGATATTGTGCTGAGGGCAGTTTTGCCTGTTAGCTAGCTTCCCCTATTGGTAGCCAGAAAGGAATGAGTATGGTCGCAAAAATGGAGCAGAGTGCTAAAGCAAAACTGAACTATACTGCATTCTCCCAACTGAAAGGTATTTTGCTAAAAGAGACTGTGTTAAAATAGCCTGAGGTTGCTTTGTATTGCTTTGTCCAGTGTGTGAGGGGGTCATTTTTATAGGGGATGTTTAAGGAATATGACTTCCTCATGGCTTTTTTTTTTGTTGCAATAACATCTAAATAGCAATGATCAATAGCATGTCTTATAACAACTCTCATGGCTATCCAGCTGAATGGACTGGTTTAGAAACACTAGCTTCTATTGTGATTTACTAAACCATGACACCTGCTGCTCACTGCGTGCCTCCCATAACTGTGGGTTTTAGTTTGAGAATTTATACCTTTGTTTTGATTTTTGGTAAGGATGTCTTGCAATATCCAGACTGTTCTGTGAACAGCATATTTGTGCCTGTACTGGGGGTCATATGTGTGGACACTTAGGATATTTCACTGTGTGGACCAGTACTATTTGCAATTCATCTGTAGGACATGCTGATTTTTTTTTCTTCCTTTTCTTCCTGTCATTCTTGTTCTGCCCAGTTGGTCACCTAAAGGGAACACTTTTATTGCTGCCTTAAGCCATATGGACTGTACCTTTTATGGCTGGTTTATCAACTCTCCCTTGCCCTATCATAGGCACACTCCACCTCCTCATCCCAGTTACACTGGATGAGTTAGGATGCTTTGTCACTGTGTGTACTGTAGACGGGACGACTGTGTGTACTGTAGATAGTAACCCTCCTTTTCTGTTCATCTTTGTGCCTATCTTTTGCCCCCGTGTGCCTTTCTATCTTCAGAACAATGACTGGGGCCTTGAAGTATAAGAACAAGAGGCCCTTTCTCCTCCTCCCTTTTCCTTTGCTTCCTTACTTTATTTAATCTAATTCCTGTTTACTCTGTGGGCATCTGTCAAGTGTTGAGAGGTGTAATTATTAAATAGGAAAGCGCTTCCAGGATCCGTGTGTATGTGGTCTCTCTCTCTCACACACACACACACACACTTCAATACTTCAAAGAAAGACCTCTGATACAAATAGGGAGTATACACATTTAGAAAGAACTTACACTCACATTTTCACAGGCCATGGTAACAGTTAAAAAAAAATCCTATTTTTAATGTTGACAATAGATGTAAAGATAATGTAAGAGACAGATGTAAGAGAATCCACCTTATAATTATCTAAAAAGAAGTCTATACAATATTCTAAGAACAGAACAGAAGAGTTGGGGAAAGAGGCAATAAGAACAGGAAATGAGTTTTATCCAGGCAGGAGAAGTTTTACAGCCCACTGTAGCTCAAGGGCAGGCTGTTCACCCACACTGTTTCCTTCAAGGCTGTTTTGAGTTTTAGTTTCCTATAAGGGGTTTCCATATGGAAATTCAATGAATAGCAAAGCAAAATTATGTGAGACCTAGCCTAAGAATATGGTATGGACAGAGTACAAAAATAATGTTTTTAATAGAGGACAGATGTATGAAATATTGTGCATCTCATTAAAAATAAATTAAGCACATTGAAATTAGACAACCTTCCCAGAGTTGACTCTGTATAGGGTATGGAAAGCTACTTATTTTTTATATCCTTTAGCAACCTAGTTGTACAGTCCTTCCAGTGCAGAAATAGACTATACTTAGTATACCAATAAATACTCCACATTTTGAATTGGACTATGCAGGGCCTGCTGGTCTGAGAGCCAATAAAGGGAAGCTACTATAGTAGTGTGTCAGGGTCCAAAGAACTATATGCTGCATGATGGACTACCAACAGGGCTGGTTCACAGCCATGTGGTAGCCAGAAGTGACTTCACCTTCAAATCTGCAGTAATTGCTTTTCTGGTGGGGCCCAGAAGTTGGTGGATAACACATTTGCATGTGTGGGTTTATATATATGTATATCTAATATATGCTATATCAGGGAAATGGCGCATCCTTATCTGTAGGGCCCTACCAAATTCACGGCCATGAAAAATGTGTCATGGACTGTGAAATCTGGTCTTTTGTATGCTTTTACATTATACTATACAGATTTCACGGGGGGAGACCAGTGTTTCACAGACGGGGGCCCTGACCCAAAGGGAGTTGCAGGGGGGGGTCACAAGGTTATTTTAGAGGGGATTGTGGTAGTGCCACCCTTACTTCTGTTCTGCCTTCAGAGCTGGGCAAGTGGCGAGTGGTGGCTGCTGACTGAGAGCCCAGCTCTGCAGCCCAGAAGTAAGGATGACAATACCATACCGTGCCATCCTTCCATCTGCACTGCTGCTCCTGGTGGTTCTGCCTTCAGAGCTGTGCTCCCAGCCAGCAGCTGCTGTTATCCAGCAGCCCAGCTCTGAAGGAAGTGCTGTCGCCAGCAGCAGCGCAGAAGTAAGACCAGCAGTACCCCAATACCCCCTACAATAACCTTGTGACCCCGCCCCTACACACACACACACACACAATTCCTTTTTGGGTCAGGACCCCTACAATTACAAGACCATGAAATTTCAGATTCATATAGCTTAAATCATGACATTTATTATTTAAAAAAAAAACATGACCGTGAAATTGATCAAAATGGACTGTGAATTTGGTAGAGCCCTACTTATCTGGGACCCCTACCTGATTATTACCATAAATTTACATGAAACTTTAGAAATAGGGCAAGATGTTTCTTCAAAAAGTTTATAATCTAAATTACAGCTAATTCTCTGCTACTTTGGATTGGGAGTCTCAGGACCAACTCAGGCTGATGATCAGCTACAGAGGACCCTCACTTGCTGGGTTGTGTCCTCCGTAAGCAGTTTCCTTTCTTTTTTTCCTGTTATTTTCTCCTCCCACACCATCAGGTGAAGAGGGCGTTCACCAGTTTTTGGAATTTATTTTGGTCCTGTTCTAGTCTGATCAGGATTCTTATAGTCATGTTGATGGATTTGGCTTCTTTCTTTATTGTTTTGTGTAGTGTTTCTGTAAGCTGCCCTCTTTTTCTCTTTCCAGGTGGAAGTGATGTTGGTAGCATCGTTAAAGCATGTCCTAAATATGTTCATTGTTGTCTGCTTACCATGCTTTTTGCTTTAGGTTGGTTTGTGCTATTTAGAATTTCTGATGTTGCAAGTAACTCTTTCCAAGGGTCTTCTGAAGATCTTCTGCAGGCATTTACTTTAGAATGAGTTGATTTTCTAATTAATTTGTGTTGTAGATTTCATTGACACTACTCCATAAAAGAGATCAGACATGATGACAGTGTTAAAATTTGTATTTTTGTTTCAGTGCCAACCATGCCACTTTTCCAAATCTTTTCAAGATTATGAATATTGTTTGCTGCTTTTGGATACTCATTGATTGACAACTGGCATGGTGTCCTCATCAATGCACATTACACTCACTAGATAGGTAAAATGACTTAGTACTTGTAATGTTTCTTTGTCTACTCTGATGGTTGCTTTTGGGACATTGATAGTCATATATTTTGTCTTCCCATTGTTGATGCAGCAAAATAAGTTGGTTTGTTTTTCTGCCAAAAACTGGATCTTCTCTTCCAATAAATCATATGTTTAACTAGGAAGTTTTCCAATTGTGCTTCATCTTTTGACCATAAAATTCCTTGGTTGCTGTGATGGGGCATTCACTTCCTGAGTGCCTCTTGTCAGTTGGGTGTAGTGCTGCAATCTGTCTTGGTCCTGGTGCCCTCTATAGGTTGTTGCTTTTTCTGGGTGGGTCATTAGTGGCTCAGCCCTCCAGCCAAGTCACACAGTCTGAAATGGATAAGCAAACCCCTTCTGGGTAACAAAATTATCAAATGACTGGCCTTCTCCAGGGCCTTCAACCCAATCTCTGGGCTTGATTACATTTTAGCCTCTTTCTCAGGCTTTTAGTAAAAAGTCTTCTCCCCATTTCAGGACTCAGGCCACTTCCCCCCAGAGGGGACCCAGGACCACCCACTACTCTGAGTCCCAGCCCAAGTACCCTGTAAACAGCAGTTGAATACTGCTTCCCTTGATAGTTGCTGCTGCATTTCCTGTGCTTTTCCCATCAACTTCGGTCCCATCACCTTCACCCATTACCTTAGGGTTATAGTTCCTGGGTTTTCTCTATCTGTTACATACTTGAGGAACAGTCTTTTCCAGGCCTCCTTGCCTAGAGAGTTTCACAGTCTTTTAGATCTTCCTCACCCTTCTAGTCCCAGCCAGGAACTGACCTGCTCAGGCCCTACAGCTCCTTTTATCTGAGCCAGCTGGGCTTTCTGATTGGCTGCTTCCATGCAGACTCCCTAGGCAGGCCTGGAGGATCCACCTCTGCTACTCCTTCCTGGGGTGGGGTGTAATAGAACTGTGGGGCCTCGAAGGGCCTGGTACATCCTATCACAGTTGCCTTCTGTAACTACTTTCCTCATGACATAACCAATGACCAGTGCAACAACAGTGGGGACATAATACATCCTTGCTTTATTCCAGTTGTCACTGCAAACTACTGGATAATGTTGCCACCATCTCTGACTGCACATATCATAGAGATCCTTGATGTTTCTAATTATTCACTGTAAGCAATGGGTCAAGTTATTTTTCAGGCTACAGAATCAACAATCTGAAGGCTTGGGAGAGGGCATTGGAATGGCTAGTACTTGATTCAGGGCTTCCCTGTAGCTTTAATAATCATTTGACCTAGTGCTTGGGTGGGTTACACCCCACTCTTTTGACCCACAGACCCCTACAGCTGCAGACTTGGTAACCTGTCACAGCTGGCTCTGCAGCATAGTTTTAAGTCTAAATATTACACTTTTGAGGATTTTAGGTTTTAGCTGTTATAATTTGCAGGATTCCTTTCTAATATTTGGTAATAATTCTTTACAAAAAGCCAGCAAATACACATCCCAAATTTAACAGCTAAAATGACAAGAACCTCAGCAAGGTATATCTAGACATTAGCTTCTGCATATATACCATCCAGTTACTATGAGACCCAGATGTCAGAGCTTCCAGTCGGGGATATTGATTAGCCCAGAACACACTATGTGCAAAGCAGTATGTATTTATCCTTGCTTAGAAAGCCATCTGAGAGTCCTGTAAGATCTCTGACACCCAAATAATCATTAGGATACCTTGTTTTTTCCCCAAGCGGTATATAGTATATATATATAGTGCTTGCTAACATGTATAGGATTTTTTCTGCTCATGGCTTTAAGGGTCAAGATTTCAGAAAATGCATGGCTAGGTCTTTCTTAGCTAATGTACTGGGAATTCATTCTCTCGAAATGCCTGAAAAAGCCAAATGTGCAGCATGATTCATAGGTCAGACACATTATATAGAGAGAAGGGGGAAGAAAAATAACCCCAAAGGATACATTTTAAACCAGCTTCAGACCATCAACTTCTTCTAGCTATGGACTAATCTCCAGGAAATGCCCCATGACTTGACCATTATTACTCAGTTATTTATTGTTATTACAACAACATTTATGGCTTTGTTATGATTAAGTGTTTTTCTTTCCATGAAGGTTTCAAATATATGGGGCCAGATCTTTGGTTGGTATAAGCTGTCATAGCTCTGCTAACTCTGTGGAAGTACTCTGGAGAAGAGGATAGTGTGGAGGAGTACAGAAAGAAGTTGACACTTTCACTTACTTAGGGCTCCAGTCTGGGACTTCTAGTGGGAGTGAGGAAAATGTCTCCCTGCACCTTCTTTGATCTTGCACCAACAGGACAGATGGACTGTTGAGGCCAGGACAGAGTGGGGGTCTCAAAGAGGCACTGTAGCCCAGTGTGGGTGAAGATATTATGCTTTGTGAAGTTGCACCCTGAGCAAGAGGTGGAAGATCTATGGACTGGAAGGTGGGCTGGAAGATTATTTTATTTCCATCAGACTTGTTTTGTTAACTGTGAAATGGGTGGACTTTTGTGCTGTTGCTGGAGGGCTAAGTTGCCTCAGCAGAGCACCATCAGCCAAAAGTTAATAGTTCACCACAAAAAGTCAGCATGTTCACCAAAGGGAAACCAAGGCACAGAGAACTAGGTACTACAGTGATTGTGTCATAGGCCTTAACAAAATTACCCTGAAGAATAATAATAACCTAACAATATGTAAGTGCTGCACCACTAAAGTCAATTAATTTTTTTGCCATTCACTTCCAGTGGAATAGGACTGGACCCTATATCTCAAAGGCTGTGACACAGAACATGAAAACATTCCATTCTTAGAAGCATCTATGAATCTATAAAATATTGTAATGATCTGATTAGATTTCTTTCCACTACAGCTGCCTACTGTATGAAATCAGAACAGCTTAGCTGTGTACCACAGGTCCTATACTACGAACAATGAATTAACATTCTTCATTAGCTCAAATAGTATATGCTGGAAGAAGGAAAATCAGAGTTCTATCCTGGCTTTTGCTGTTAAGTTCTCAGTGGTGAAGGGGTGCTAAAAAGGGACATCTGTGAAACTTTATGTGATCTCTGATGTAAACATTTCTCTCTCAGCCCTATCCTTCTAATTTCTACCCAGACAAATTGGTGGAATAACTCCTCACATAATCACTTATTATTAGTCATTTTGTTGGGCCTAAACACATTTATCTGTCATAGGATTTATATAGCATCTGTCTCTGTGGTACCTAAAAGCTGCACAAAAATTCAGAACAAAAATATTGTTTTCAATCTCCTTGCTGATCATGACTGGAGTGTGATTTTGTGTGTAGAATTTCCTGTCATCTTTACTTTAAAATTATATTTCAAAAGCATCAGTTTTTGTGCAATGTCACAGAAATTTCTGTCTGGCTTCAGGGAAGCCTGTGCAGAGCCCCAAACTGTCCCAGAACTAGCACTGTAATATAAGGAGTTTTAATTTGGTAATGTGTAATTACTATTTATGTTCTGAACAGCACATACAGTCCTCTGCATACACACTGGATTCCTATTAGGTTGATGAGTTCTGAATGCACAACCAGTGCAAGGATCTTGGGGCATTCACAGAAGCCCGTCCTCATGGAAGATTCTATAGGCACAAACCCTACAATGAGATCTATGGAAATTTGGAGGGAGGTGGCAATGCTCTCCCCTCTCCACCCAGCCCCATTCACCAAACCATAAAGTTTGAAATATGCAGAGTTAATGTAGGGGCTTCCAGAGAGTGATGAGGAAGGAACAACCTTCCTCAGCCTCCGGGCCTGCCTCTCTTATGGACAAATTGTGGACTGCGGAAGTTGATTTTCCATTGTTTTCAATGCCTTTCTTCATGGAAAAATAGAAGGGATGAGCTCTCATTAACTTGGGGAAAAGTCAGTGGTAAAACTCCCATTGACTCTGTTGGGAACAGAGCTAGGGCAATGTTGAGCATTTTTAAAAACTTCTAAGCCGATCACAGCTGAGTGAGGGTGCTCAGCACTTCCGGGATCTGCTCAGTACTTTTCAGGATCAAGTTCTCTATCTATCACTATAGATAGGGCAGCTCCAAACTTGGGAATATAAAAACATTTTGTAGACTGACAACAGATAAGGAAGTAATTAGAAAAGGCTATAAAAGGTAATGACTCTTTGTTATCCTTTCAAATAACTGTAGTCTTTACAAGTTGTCATTATTCAGCAGGAAGATTGTTTGACATAAAATAATTTTTGCTGTCATAAAAATAAACTATAAAGTAGTAAACCCCACTAAGTAATTGTTAAGGAGCATATAGAATTAATATTTCATATTTGGGTTGGGTAGAAATTTTCCCTCATGTCAGATTGGCAGAGACCTTGAGTTTTTTCACCTTCCTCTACACCCTGGGGCATGGATCACTTGCAAAGATCATCTGGTTGCTGGGCATGGTGGCCTGTGCTATACAGGAAGTGAGAATGGATGAACTGGGGATCTCTTCTGGGCTTAAACTCTATGATTCTATATCGCATAGAAACCTATTCAATGATGCTGCTAGAATAAAGACAAAATATATTTTAATGTATATTTTTAAAAGGTCTGTAAGTGCTAATATCCCATCTGATGATCTTTACCAGTCACATAAGGATCAACTAGAATTTAGTTTTGCTAGAAGGTTAAGTCTTTTTAACTACCGTAGCTGGTCATAACTTGATGGGTCAGTTACTTGATTAATTCCAGCCTTCCAATAACTTTTGTTTCAATTTTTCTTCCTGGCAGTGTAATTATTGGTTGTATTATAGATGAATATGAATGGTTCTGTCAGTCTATTTCAGGTTGCAATGGGGAAAATATAGCTGGGCATAATAAAGATAACTCAACTTCAGCTATACTTTGTGAACATATTCCTTGATTTATGCTGTTTTTAAAACTGCAGAGATAACATTCTTGGAAATAAACACAGCAAGGTTTTGTTACATTCAGTGTCATTCTGAAGACATATTCCATTTGGCTGGAGCCTGTGGCTGCAGCTGGCTCTATTTCATTACACCACTTTTAGCACCTGCAGTTTTAGGAAATAACTGAGATTTTCAGTTGACATGTTCTAGGCATTTATTTATGCTGCAAGTTAAAATGATTAAATCTGTATGCTAGAGGGGAGTGTTCCTACATTAGGAGAAGCAATTGGTGTGGGGGTGGGGGGAGAGAAGATTACTCAAATAACTCAAAGTAGTGCTCCATATCACTGTGCCCAATAGAAAATGTACGGTTAAACCAATGTTAATCTAGCACAAACTGACAAAAGTAATGAATTTCAGAAATTAGGCAGCCACGCTGTCCTTAATTGGGGCCTTAAGATGTCAGAACACTCCACGGACTTGATGGGTTGTACAGAGTGCTAGTCATCACAGATTTAGGCCCTCATTCTTTTGGCCTATATAAAAATAGTCATTTAAATAAGCATGTTATTTGCTTTACAAGGTGAATGGCACCATTTTGTTTGGTCCTCAGGATTGCTAGGATATAGGGATGCCTCAGTCATACACCCAAAAGGCGGCACATAGGAGCCAATATGAAGGAACTATACCTGGGCACAGGGAATCCTTGAGAATCAATCTGGCTTTAGGACCACTTTTAATTGGCAATGTGTTACCAAGCCAATGCAAGAGAAGTTCTGATCCACGGTCTCTAGAACAGAGACTTTCACTATATTTGTCTCAACTGTGCAGTATACACTGCAGTATCCAGTGAATGCATCTTTAGTTCTTCTATCTCAAATTAAAAACTTTCCTCACCAAGCTGAATTTCTGATTTTTTTTTTTAAATGACAGCATCCACTGTCTAAAGAGACTTAGGGAAAACATGCAAGGAAAATCCACAATGAGGAAGAATAAAAATATAAAATGACAAAAGCTGTCTTCAAACTCTCACGCTTACCATGCTACAAACTGCAAATTGCCCTAGATTATCAGTACCAGTATTGGGCAACCTGCAGCCCACCAAGGTAAGCTGATTGCAGGCCGCGAGACATTTTGCGGCAGTTGACCGTCCACAGGCACGGCCCCCCTGCAGCTCCTAGTGGCTGCGGTTCACTATTCCCGGCCAATGGGAGCTGTGGGAAGTGGCCTGCCACTTCCCTGCAGCCTGCCACTTTCCCCAGCTCCCATTGGCTGGGAATGGCAAACCCTGGCCACTGGGAGCTGCAGGGGGCCATGCCTGTAAATGGTCAATGTCTGCAAAATATCTCGCGTCCCGCAATCAGTTTACCCTGATGGGCCGCATGTGGCCCGTGAGCTGCAGGTTGCCTACCATGATGTATTATAATGAATAACTGAATGAATCTAGGTAATTTGGATGAAAGAAATCATGAAATGATAGATTCCATGAGTCTAAGGAAAGGAAGGAGTGACCGCAGCAAAATAAGGACAATGGGTTTCAAAAAAGCAGATTTTAATAGACTCAGAAAATTGATAGGTAAGGTCTCATGGAAAGAAAATCTAAGGGAAATAGAAGGTCAGTACAGCTGGTAGTTTGCATAGAGATAATATTAAAACAACAAACTATTCCAAAGCAAAAGAAAGATGGAAGAATAATAAGAGGTCAATATGGCTCCATCAGCACTCTTAATGACCTGAAAATCAAAAAGGAATCCTACAAAAACTGGAAACATGGACAAATTGCCAAGGAGGAGTACAAAAGAATAGCACAAGCATGTAGGGAAAAAAAGGCGAAGGCATAAAATGAGTTCTTTCTAACAAGAGACATAAAAAGCAACAAGAAGAGGTTCTATAAATTAATTAGAAGCAAGAGAAAGACTAAGGGAAGTGTAAGTCTACTACTTCACAGGCAAGGAGGGCTAATAACAGATGATAGCAAGAAGGCTGAGCTGTTTAATGCCTATTTTGCTTTAGTCTTCACTAAAAAGGTTGTAATCAGATTTTTAACAATTAATATTAACAACAAAGGGGAAGGTACATAAAACAGAATAGGGATATAATAGGTTAAAGAATATTTAGATAAGTTAGATGTATTCAACTCATCAAGGCATGATGAAATTCATCCTACGGTACTTAAGGAACTAGCTGAAGCAATCTTGGAACTATTAACCATTATTTTCAAGGACAGAGGATGAGTGAGGTTCCAGAGGACTGGATAAGGGCAAACATAATACCTTTCTTTTTAAAGGGAAACAAAGAGGACCCAGGAAATTATAGACCAGTAAGCTTACTTTAGGTACCTGGAAAAACACTGGAACAAATTATTAAACAATCTATTTGTAATCACCTAGAAGATAATAGAGGACAGCTCCCTTATTTACCAGTTTAACAGTCGTAGGTCACCAGTGTGGTTAGATGTTTGGCTGCGTGTGTGTCCCCTCTGTGTGCCGCCCCAGCCCTGAGCAGATAGCTGGCATGGCAGACCTCGAGTGAACCACCCAATGACCACAAAATCCATTAAGGGATGAAGGCAACCAGCCAGGTTTATTGTCGATGAAGCATGGTACTAGTATCCCGCAGACTCTACTGGACCACTAATATATGAATGACCGTAACAATGGACCGCTCAGTGAATGGTGGGACTTTCTGTTCCTCCCTCAGCTAGACAAAGAGATACATCTTTATACCGCAATACAAACAAGTTAGTATTACCCCTCTGACATAGTTAGTTACTGCCCCCTGACGTATCTAGTTATTACCCATCACCTTGTACATGTTGGTTCAATAAAAACATTTTTATTACGTACTGTTATCCTGACCTTATCTTTTAGGAGGAATCCGTGTGTTCCTGTTATCCTTGGGGAATGTTTTTGTACCATCCTTAATATTGGGATGTTCTTGTACCGCTTGATATTGGGATGTGTTTGTGTGAGTACTCTGTGACTAGCACTTCTTAGGAATGTTTATTTCTGCAATATCAGCCCCATTCTTGCCAGATTCTGTGAGCAGGTCCTGCTTCATACCAGGCCTCTGATACAAGGGCTTATGTCTCAGGCTCTTTTCCTACTAAAATAAGTAATAGACAACATGGATTTGTCAAGAACAAATCATGACAAACCAACCTAATTTCCTTCTTTGACAGGGGACTAACTGGCTAGGTTGTAGTATTGTAGAAAAATATATGGGTGTTATAGTGGACCACAAACTGAATATTAGCCAATAATGTAATGCAGTTGCAAAAGAGGCTAATATTTTGGGGTGTATTAACAGGCATTTCATCTGTAAGACATGGGAGATCATTGTTCCACTCTACTCAGCACAGCAGAGGCCTCAGTTGGAGTACTGTGTCCAGTTAGTGCCACACTTTAAGAAAGATTTGGGTAAATTGGAGAGAGTCCAGAGGAGAGCTACAGAAATGATATAAAGATTTAGAAAACCTGATCTATGAGGAAAGGTTAAAAAAGTGAGCATTTTTACGCTTCAGAGATGGGACTTGATAACAGTCTTCATATATATTAAGGGCTGTTATAAAGATGATGGTGATAAATTGTTCTCTATATCCACTGAAGGGTAGGACAAGGTATAATGAGCTTTACCTGCACCAAGGGATATTTAAGTTAGATATTAGGAAAAACATTCTAACTATAAGGGTAGTTAAGCTTTCAAGGAAGGTTATGGAATCCCCATCAGTGGAGGTTTTAAGAACAGGTTAACCAACCATATGGTCTAGGGGAGGGGTTCCCAAACTTGGTTCACAACTTATTCAGGGTAAGTCCTTGGCAGGTCGCAAGACGTTTTGTTTACCTGAGCGTCCGCAGGTATGGCCACTCGCAGCTCCCAGTGGTCACAGTTCACTGTTCCCAGCCAATGGAACCTGCGGGAAGCAGTGGCACGTCCCGCACAGCTTACCGCAGCTCCCATTGGCAGGGAATGGCGAACCACAGAGCTGCGAGCGGCTGCACCTGCGGATGCTCAGGTAAACAAAGCATCTTGCGGGCCAGGCAAGGACTTACCCTGAATAAGCTGTGAACCAAGTTTGGGAACCCCTGGTCTAGCAGATAACATGTTGACATCCCTTCCAGCCCTATATTTTTATGATCCTATGAATCTGGTTTAAAACGGAGATATTTATCTAAACTTGAGATAAATTCCCAGGTAAAATGCTTCATTGCGGTAAAGTTAAAGTTATGCAAAAAAGTGAGATTTTAAAAAAAACCCACCTGGCATTCACCTGTTTCTTTTGAAATCAATGGGAGTTCTGAAAATTCCATCCATACTGTCTATCAGTTACCTAATTGGGGGGTCGGGGCGGGGGTCGGATATAAAGCCCTTACTATAAATAAATAAATAAAATAAAATATATAATGGAAGCCAGGGAATTTGACATTAGGGATAAAGAAAAAATAAAATGAAAGTCTGGAAATGCATAGTTAGATTTCATCCAAACATTATTCTGATCTCAGCATCCCACCTACATGCTATACATCTGTTTGATTTACCCGTATCTAGTGGTTGCAAAAAAAAGTCAATGTTTGCAAACAGTCATATACTTTGGTTTCTCTGAGATATCACAGATTTGTCCTATACTTAGAATAAAAATAATAGTGATATTTCAGATTCCACCTTGTAAAAATTATAGGTAAATTTTGGATGATTGAGAAACTGTATGTGATCAGAATAATTATTGTGTGGTGTGTTTTCAGTGTTTTTCTAGGAAGACATGCAGATGTATGTCAATTCTCCTCTGCTGCAGCAGCTAACCATATTGTTACCAGTTTATTAAGAAGTGTTGGAGCCACTATATGCTTTAGATGTGGAAGAACTGGTCTGTCTGGTTTGCAGCCAAATGAGGGTTTTGAGGTAGTGTTTCTGCAATGCATTTTGAGAATGAGACATCTGTCTTCCTTGCTACTATTATGTTGGTGGGTGAAGTGAAGTTTGCAATGGAGAAGGCCTTGTGCTGAGTTGGTAATCCATATGGATTAAAAAGTTAAAACGAAGTGCATACATCTATATTTCAGCATGTGATGTATGAGTTTGGGATCCAGGTTGGAAAAGCCCATGAATTGTCGTGGTATAGCTTGGTGGAAAGGGTCTCCTTGGGAATATGTAGAGCATTGATATTGATATGTGTTAAAGTTTTTAGAATCTCAACTTTTGAACTTTTACATACTTATATATGAGTATTTGAAAATTCCAGTATATTCAATTGATATTCAGTAGAACCTCGGAGTTATGAACACCTCGGGAATGGAGGTTGTTCATAACTCTGAAATGTGTGCAACTCTGAGCAAAACATTATGGTTGTGCTTTCAAAAGTTTACTGTTCAACATTGACTTAATACAACTTTGAAATTTTACTATGTAGAAGAAAAATGCTGCTTTTTACCATCTTAATTTAAATTAAATAAGCACAGAAACAGTTTCCTTACCTTGTCAAAAAATGTAACCTTTCCCTTTATTTTTAGTAGTTTACATTTGACACAGTACTGTACTGTATTTGCTTTTTTTTCTTGTCTCTGCTGCTCCCCTGATGGCATACTCCCAGTTCCAAATGAGGAGTGTGGTTGACTGGTCAGTTCGTAACTCTGGTGTTCATAACTCTGAGGTTCTAGTGTATACACACACACTCTCTCTCTCTCTCTCTCTCTCTCTCTCTTTCTAACTAAACTTCCAGGTTTCCAACTGCTTGATTTGTGAAATAACTAAAAATTCTTAAAAGGTTCTTTTCTTAAGTAACTGATATACATTTACAGCCTTAAACCAATTCTTAATTAATTTTTTGCCTAACATTTTTTTAGTTTTTGTGGTAAATTGACCAAAAGAAAAAGAGGGATATTTTTGTTATCAACCAAGAGCCCAGTCACTGACTTCATGGCAATCAGTATTCACTCTCAAGTACAGTATTGGCAAATCTTATGCTTTTACTACAAGTCTTGACATATTTGATGTTCTTCTCACAGGCAGAACCCCTGGTAAGGAGAGTATGTGGGAACCTCAGTTTTCCTTTAAATTTTTTTCTAGCCCTCATGGTTGTAGAATTAAAGCTTGAAAACAGGAGCCCTAAAAGTTCAAAAATCTGAAGGAAAATAAAATAAATGCATTTGTTTGATCTTATATTTTTTAAGTTAATCTCATGATTTTGCAGGCCTGACTCATGACTTTTAAATGCTTGGGGTTGGAAGTATTATGGGCATGCAAATAAGATATGTTGGAATACAGGAGTATTAATTGGTGTGTCTTGCCTCTCCAGCTTGCTAAAACTGCATATAATTTTGTCAACCCTTCACCTACGCACATCCTTCAGTCCAGATGATTGGGACCTGGATGTTAAGTCAGCCAGAGGCTGCCCCCTACATGATTTCGAAAAAGTCTTTTAACATAGGTAGATCTGTTTTGTACTTTAGGAAATTTGGAAGCAACATTTAATTCTATAAATACCATCGAGATAATACTTTGTCTGGTGGAATTTGTAACATTCTGCTGGGGAGTTGGTAAATGTTGTAAAGGACAGTAAGTTCACAGTATTCTCAGGGATGTGAAATTAACAAATAAATTACTTAATTAACCATCCAGACTTCCCCCCAGTACTCAGGTAGCAAGTTTCATTGTGAATGAGAGAATAAAATAAACTCTAGGCCAACATGTTCTTGAAATTTGATGTTCTAAAACCAAACTAGAACCACTTACACAAGTGAAACACTTGATTTTTCAAATTGTTGTACAGCGCAAACACATTTCCTTTAAAAATTGTGATGTGGTAGAGAGATCCTACATGAGAAATATCAGGCAGATTGATTTAGTTTGGAAAAGTTAATGTGTCCATGTAAATAAGTCCTTTAATGGAAAGAGTGTCACGATCTTAATTACAGAAAGACTACCATCTGTCCATAATAAATACACATTATGGAGTGCCTATTACAGTGCCCAGTCTAACCCTCAATTACCCATTTCATTTTAAGAAGTGTCCTATAATATGCGTTAACCCCTTATGTTTAACAATCTGTCCCTGAAGCTTGAAAACTTGCACCTTTTGCCAACAGAAGTTGGTTCAATAAAAAAAAATATTACCTCAACTACCTTGTCTCTCTCATTAGAGAGTGTCATTATAGGATGGATTTTTAAAAGAATAATATTTGCCAAGGCAGGGTCAAATTCCATAAGTGTCAGTAATGAGGCTTGCTTAACCAACTTGAACTGAAAAATATAATGCCAAAATCTTATTGAGGGTGATAGAGCAAGGAAAACTTGAATATATATGTAATGTTTTTCTGAATTTTTACAACACTGAATATGAATGGTTTACGAGTCTTTGAAGGGTGAAAACACTAGGGATGTTTTAGGTTTGGCCAAGATATTATAATCCAGGTTGTACACACAGCTCTTGTAATGAAATCTGAAAACAGGAAAAAGGATAATGTACTTTGTTATGAACATGAAGATCCTTGAGGTTTGTCAAAAGATTCTCCAGGGTTCAACAAACCTTTTGCTGAATTTTGAAAAGTTTCACACTAGGGCCTGAAAACAAAACCTATTGATTTTATCTTGGTTCTAAGTTTATTTTGGGTCAGCATTTCTTTTTCCCTGGAAGTCCCCAGAATCACCTCATTACCTTTAGATACTGCATATTCCAGCCTTCATAACCCACTCATTACATTTTCAAAGAAGCACTTTTTTGCTTTCTCCCATGCTGCCCCTCATTCTTTGTAGGTGCTCCCTGAAAACATCGAAAGGCTACCTCATTATCCACCTTCAAATCCATCCTTAAGAGTCTATTTTGCCATGAGGCCTACAACCAACTTAATAATAGTTAGGCTGCTGGTGTGCTGAGACCACTGTCTGTCATGCTGGCCAATACGGTATAACTTGTTTCTTTATACTTCCCCATCTATTTGTATCCATCTCTTGTCTTTTTTCTTATACTTAGGGCAGCTCTACCACATAAGTCGGTCTAACTTACATTGCTCAAGGGTGTGAACCTTGCACCTCGAGCGATGCAAGTTTTGCACTGTCCACACCATGTTATGTCAGCGGGAAATGGTCTCCCATTGGCATAGTGCATCTTCACCACACGCGCTACAGTGGGTCAGCTGCATCGATGCATCTGCACCATTGTAGTGCTTTAGTATAGACCTGCCCTCAAATTGTAAGCGCTCTGGGGTAGAGGCCATGTTCTGTGTTTGCAGAGCACAATGAGATCCTGGTCCATGACTAGGGCTCCTAGGCACTATGGCAATACAAATAATTAATAAGTGTAGACACAGTGGGTGAAATCCTGGCTCCATTGAAGTGAAAGGTAATTGAAATTGATTTCAGTGGGGTCAGGATTTCACCCAGTGGCCTTAGGAATGGAGCTAAGGTGCAGCCCATCATCTCTCCATCCCTCTTTGCCCCTGTCCCTAACCCTGCAGAGACACCTGAGGCTGTAGTACCTATATCATGGGCCCCCCTCCATTGTTGGGGACCCCTTTTAAGGAGAATTTTCGTGGTATCCATGTCTGGGAGTTTTTGATAGCTGAAGGGGGCTATGTGTTGAATGACACCTAAGCCTCAGAGCCAGTGCAGAGCACAGAGGCCCCAGCCTGCTGTGAATCCTCCTGGATCTGTGGGGATTCCTGGGGTTTGTTGGCAGTACTCACAGTCTGTTCTGTGGGAAACTGGGAAAATAAGCCTCTTTCCCAAAAGGAACAATTTGAGAGGCACTCTGAAAGGACAGCCTGATAATAAGCTCCAAACTTTTAGCCCCCTCCCATAAATTTTAGCATGAGGACAGGAGTTCTTGCTTATTATGCATAATGAGTGAGAGTTTCAAAAACACTCAAGACAGAGCAGCAACAAGCACTATTATAATGTCCTTGCTATAGCTCTGCTTTTTTCATAACTCATTTTTATTGCTTGCATTGTATCAATTTTACTTTTATTATTATTATTAAAAAGTCTCATTGCTATTGGTGTTGCAGATGTCTCGTACAATGATCATTTAAGCAAAACTGTTTTAGGAAAACAGAATTTCATGCCGTCAGTGTTCCCTTTGGCAGGATTACTATTTATTTTTTCTTTTATTTTCAATTTTAAAAAGGATGAGCCAAACGTTAGCCCTCATTAATAACTTTGGGCTGAGTTCCAAGGTGCTGGAAACTTTCCAAAGTCATTCAGTTTGTTTCTGATATATTTTTTCAACACCTAAAATAGCAGAAAACTAACTTCTGCCTTTTCTCAACAATGTTCTCTGGTGCTTTGTGAATCATTTGAAGCTCAGTTTAAGTTAGGGACTATCTGGAATTTTTGGAGATCCACTAGAACAATTCAATTCCAAATTAAAGCCTTGATCCTGCAAACAATTATGCACATACCTTACTTTCTCATATGAGTTTTAAAAAAGGGTGTGAGAAGCAATCCTCAGCTTCTATATCTTTAGATGCCTAAATACCTTTGAAAATCTGGCCTTAAAACCTGAACTTGCAACTGTATGAGGACACACTTCCAGGGACATTGAATGGTTGTTTTTCGCCCATATACCTCCACACAGCACCACTGTTTTAGGACTGTTTTGGTGTGGCCTCACACAGCACACCTTATAATAAAAAGCCCGCTTCACCAAGTCCCCAGTTGTCTACACCTTTGCATTATAGACTACTATGAGCCTTTATTATACTAACCTTAATATGGAATCAAAATATGCCGTATAATTTAATGTTCCAAAAAAAGTTTTGTTTTTGTTTTGCAAAAGTGATATCTGGACAATGGGTGTTTGGACTCTTGACCTCACTCATGTGGAGTGAATCTTCACTTGTGCAGTTTTTCACTTTTCCCAGATATTGTGGAGAGTTAAAAAAATAAATAAAATCCCTGTACAGTGGACTGACAGTGTGAGATCCATCTGATTCCCTCCACCCTAAAGGGTTTACTTACATTTTCCTTTTATAAACAGTTTTCTGATGAGCGAGCACTTGAGAACTTGACTTTACATCAGACATGTTTCTGCAGTGCTTTGAAGATATAAAGTACTCCATATGTGTGCATTGTCCCTTATGGTTTGTGTTAGCTGTTAGATATAACATCCACACACCCATTCCCTCACAGGGTACATCTACACTGCAGCTGGGAGGTGAGATTTCCTGCTCAGGTAGATGTACATGGGCTTGCTCTGCTTGAACTACCATGCTAAAATAGCCATGTGGCAGCCGGGATGGTGGATCAAGCTAGCTGTCTGAGTATGTGCCTAGGATCTCAAATGGGGTTGTACGTGGGCAGCTAGCCCAAGCCACTGCCCATGCTACTGTTGCCACACTACTATTTTAGTTCAATAGCTTGAGAAGAGCTAGCACGCGTACATCTACCAGAGTTGAGAATTACACTTCCCAGTTGCAGAGTAGACATAGCTTCTCTTCATCACATGCTCTTCCTCTTTTTACCTTATCCCTCTCTTCAATCCCCCCCCCCGCAAACTTCCTTTTTCCCTCTTTCAGTTAATCCCTCCCAACAAAACCCCCATCCAAAGGAAAGAAGAAACAAACATGCACAAATAACCAAACTAATGTGATATCTGAAAACCATCACTGATCATTCTGTGTTTGTGATATATTCCTTCCTGCTTCCCCTTTCTCTGTCTTGTAGATTGTAAGTGCTTCAGGGCAAATGCTGTCCCTTATTCTTTCTTGTACAGTAGTACCTAGCCTGCAGCCCTGATCTTGGTTGGGGTCCCTAAGCACTTCTATAATAGAAATGATGATGAGATTGATGTTTTCTCTGAAAACAAAACATGTAATGCTTTACTTAAAAGACTAAGGCAACATGTTTGCAACAGAAAAAAATAACTATTAAACAGTTTCTGACATGAAGTCCCTGATTCAGCTAAGCACTTAAGTGTGTTTCTAAATTTAAACATGTGAATAGTCCCTTAGTGAATCAGAGCGTAGGGTATATCTATACTACCCGCCAGATTGGCAGGCAGCGATCGATTCAGCGGGGGTTGATTTATCGCGTCTAGTCTAGACGTGATAAATCGACCCCCGAGCACTCTCCCATTGATTCCTGTACTCCACCGGTGCAAGAGGTGCAGGCAGAGTTGACGGGGAATGTCAGCAGTCGACTCACCTCAGTGAAGTCACCGCGGTGAGTAGATCTAAGTATGTCAACTTCAGCCACATTATTCATGTAGCTGAAGTTCTGTAACTTAGCTCTATTTTCCCCCCCCCCCCCCACAGTGTAGACGAGGCCTAAGACTTGAGCCTTGACTTCTATAGGTTTTGTATCCAGTGTGCTTGCTGACCTGAAAGTACACAATTGTCATATCATGTTTTTTAATTCAGTCCATGCCTAATACATAACTATGACTGTAATAGTAATAATATTAAAGTGGCAACAGCATCTTTAGCATTATACAAAGCACAAATGAAGATTGTACAAGACCAGCACTATTTACAACTCTTATCTCTGATCCTGCAAGCAGATAATATGCTGATATGGATTCTTATGCCCCTTCATACATACTCTTACTAAGCCCCTTGTTGCAACCTGAAGTGGATATATGGGTCTGGACCAGCTTGTGTATATGCAAGATCAGGACCTAAAAACCAGACAGAATTCCAACAAGATCACATTGAGGATTCCAAAAGATGGCAATAATTTAGAATTTTGTTGTTGTTCTAGTGTTGCTGTGATGATATCTATTGCTTTACTATTTGCTTGTAAGCCTTTGAAGCTTGATTTTAGTCTGTGTGGACTAGACCTATCCATATGTGAGACAAAATCCCATACTTTTTTCCTTCCCTAATGGCAAGCTTCTGCAGTTTGCTTCATTTTTAACTTTCAATATGAAACCCAGCCATTCATGTTTTTGAGGACTGAGGGTACAGATGACTTAGTATGGTATAAAGATAGTCTACAGCAAATGAAATTTATCTTCTCTGTAAATGTGTTAGCAGATTAATATTTAGTAATGTGAGTCCTATGAATCATGTATAATTTACAGTTAAGTGCTTGCCAAAAAGACGTACAACTTGCATGTATACTAAACATCATTGAATGCTATTTGAACAACCAATATATTTTAAATTAGCATATGGTAGCTATCCCTTTAATTCTACAAAACATACTTTATTTTTTGAACACTGAGTTCAAAGGGTTTCAATACTTACTTAGCTTTTATGTTTTTGTGGGCTCATATGGGCCCAATCATAGCATCATCTGACTACTTTGCATAAAGAAAAACTTCAATGCAAGGCAAAACTTTCAAAGTTCACACATCTCTCATAGACTATAACCCTTGCTCACCACTTAAAAGAAAAAAAACAGGAATTTATGCTGAAGCCACAATAATTTCTAATAAACACTTCATCTGCCTAGCAGACTATTCTTCAAAGATCAAATATAGGTCTAACCAAAATAAAGTCATGAGCTAGTACATCAAAAGACAATCATATGGTCTATCCTGCTTTTGTTGACTTTAATGACAAAACTTCCATTATTTTCATATTTGCATTTGTCTAGGTGGGGCTTGCTGTCTGTGTGAGGTTTTGGAAACATATATGGTTGTAAAAAGAAAAGGAGTACTTGTGGCACCTTAGAGACTAACAAATTTATTAGAGCATAAGCTTTCGTGAGCTACAGCTCACTTCATCGGATGCATTTGGTGGAAAAAACAGAGGAGAGATTTATATACACACACACAGAGAACATGAAACAATGGGTTTATCATACACACTGTAAGGAGAGAGATCACTTAAGATAAGCCATCACCAACAGCAGGGGGGGGAAGGAGGAAAACCTTTCATGGTGACAAGCAGGTAGGCTAATTCCAGCAGTTAACAAGAATATCAGAGGAACAGTGGGGGGTGGGGTGGGAGGGAGAAATACCATGGGGAAATAGTTTTACTTTGTGTAATGACTCATCCATTCCCAGTCTCTATTCAAGCCTAAGTTAATTGTATCCAGTTTGCAAATTAATTCCAATTCAGCAGTCTTTCGTTGGAGTCTGTTTTTGAAGCTTTTTTGTTGAAGTATAGCCACTCTTAGGTCTGTGATTGAGTGACCAGAGAGATTGAAGTGTTCTCCAACTGGTTTTTGAATGTTATAATTCTTGACGTCTGATTTGTGTCCATTCATTCTTTTACGTAGAGACTGTCCAGTTTGGCCAATGTACATGGCAGAGGAGCATTGCTGGCACATGATGGCATATATCACATTGGTAGATGCGCAGGTGAACGAGCCTCTGATAGTGTGGCTGATGTGATTAGGCCCTATGATGGTATCCCCTGAATAGATATGTGGACAGAGTTGGCAACGGGCTTTGTTGCAAGGATAGGTTCCTGGGTTACTAGTTCTGTTGTGTGGTGTGTGGTTGCTGGTGAGTATTTGCTTCAGATTGGGGGGCTGTCTGTAAGCAAGGACTGGTCTGTCTCCCAAGATCTGAGAGAGCAATGGCTCGTCCTTCAGGATAGCTCGTCCTTCATCTCAGGCATTGGCACCCTGACAGCAGGATTGTCTGGCTATGTAGACTCCCTCCTCAGGCCCTTCGTTACCAGCACTCCCAGCCATCTTCGAGACACCACCGATTTCCTGAGGAAACTACAGTCCATTGGTGATCTTCCTAAAAACACCATCCTAGCCACTATGGATGTAGAAGCCCTCTACACCAACATTCCACACAAAGATGGACTACAAGCCGTCAGGAACAGTATCCCCGATACTGTCACGGCTAACCTGGTGGCTGAACTTTGTGACTTTGTCCTGACCCATAACTATTTCACATTTGGTGACAATGTATACCTTCAAATCAGCGGCACTGCGATGGGTACCCGCATGGCCCCACAGTATGCCAACATTTTTATGGCTGACTTAGAAGAACGCTTCCTCAACTCTCGTCCCCTAATGCCCCTACTCTACTTGCGCTACATTGATGACATCTTCATCATCTGGACCCATGGAAAAGAAGCTCTTGAGGAATTCCACCATGATTTCAACAATTTCCATCCCACCATCAACCTCAGCCTGGACCAGTCCACACAAGAGATCCACTTCCTGGACACTACGGTGCTAATAAGCGATGGTCACATAAACACCACCCTATATCGGAAACCTACTGACAGCTATTCCTACCTACAAGCCTCTAGCTTTCATCCAGATCATACCACTCAATCCATTGTCTACAGCCAAGCGCTACGATATAACCGCATTTGCTCCAACCCCTCAGACAGAGACAAACACCTACAAGATCTCTATCATGCATTCCTACAACTACAATACCCACCTGCTGAAGTGAAGAAACAGATTGACAGAGCCAGAAGAGTACCCAGAAGTCACCTACTACAGGACAGGCCCAACAAAGAAAACAACAGAACGCCACTAGCCATCACCTTCAGCCCCCAACTAAAACCTCTCCAACGCATCAACTAGGATCTACAACCTATCCTGAAGGACGAGCCATCGCTCTCTCAGATCTTGGGAGACAGACCAGTCCTTGCTTACAGACAGCCCCCCAATCTGAAGCAAATACTCACCAGCAACCACACACCACACAACAGAACCACTAACCCAGGAACCTATCCTTGCAACAAAGCCCGTTGCCAACTCTGTCCACATATCTATTCAGGGGATACCATCATAGGGCCTAATCACATCAGCCACACTATCAGAGGCTCGTTCACCTGCGCATCTACCAATGTGATATATGCCATCATGTGCCAGCAATGCCCCTCTGCCATGTACATTGGCCAAACTGGACAGTCTCTACGTAAAAGAATGAATGGACACAAATCAGACGTCAAGAATTATAACATTCAAAAACCAGTTGGAGAACACTTCAATCTCTCTGGTCACTCGATCACAGACCTAAGAGTGGCTATACTTCAACAAAAAAGCTTCAAAAACAGACTCCAACGAGAGACTGCTGAATTGGAATTAATTTGCAAACTGCATACAATTAACTTAGGCTTGAATAGAGACTGGGAGTGGATGAGTCATTACACAAAATAAAACTATTTCCCCATGGTATTTCTCCCTCCCACCCCACCCCCCACTGTTCCTCTGATATTCTTGTTAACTGCTGGAATTAGCCTACCTGCTTGTCACCATGAAAGGTTTTCCTCCTTCCCCCCCCTGCTGTTGGTGATGGCTTATCTTAAGTGATCACTCTCCTTACAGTGTGTATGATAAACCCATTGTTTCATGTTCTCTGTGTGTGTGTATATAAATCTCTCCTCTGTTTTTTCCACCAAATGCATCCGATGAAGTGAGCTGTAGCTCACGAAAGCTTATGCTCTAATAAATTTGTTAGTCTCTAAGGTGCCACAAGTACTCCTTTTCTTTTTGCGAATACAGACTAACACGGCTGCTACTCTGAAACCTGTGATATATGGTTGTAGTTTTCTGTCTTAGTCCTCTGCTCACGTCTGTTATATGACTTCACTGACCTCAGTATGAGCACCTAGAATGATCTACTGACTTCAGTAGGACCATTCAAATCAGTAAAATTACTTGCATTCTTAAATCTTGGTTGGATTGGGCCCTTTAATGTTAAAATGGTTCCTTGGGATCAAGACCCAAACTGGTATGTGCATCAATCTTTAATCCAGCATACATAACACTCAGCGTACATAACAAAAGCATTTTGGTACACTGGAAGCATCCAGGCTCCATCTCTGTAGTGGGCTGTCTGGTCTTATGCATAGCAAGTACTGGTAGTTAAATATTTGCTGTGTAAAAATAGACCACCAAGACCTCAATTCAGCAACATATTTAATGTGAGGTATGTCTTTAAGATTGTGTGTAGTTCCACTGAAGACAATGGGACAAGTCACACGCTTAAAGTGAGTCACATACTTACCTTCTTTGTTGAATTAGGGCTTAAAAATCCAATCCTGTAACCCTGACTTCCTTGAGTCAATGGGTGAAATCCTAGCACTGAAGTTTGTCGTTGTCTATTTTCATAGGCAGAGGTTGCAGGATTGGATGCTAAGTGGACGTTCTAGTTACTTGTGTTTTACATGCTTCTAAAACAGCTATGAAAAGAATGCCAAATGAAAAACTCTGTATGTTTTAGCCAGTCCTTAAAAGAGTAGACATGAATTTTTAGTTAAAGAGGTTTTACTTATCTGATTAAAGTTGGCCGATCTGGAACCTTACTAGCTATTCCCTGGTGTTAAACAGATGCTCTTAAAGAAGTAGTTCTTCTTCTCTCCACAATGATGTAATTTATTAGTTTACTGACAGATTGCTCAAGACTGAGATGGCTGCTTACACAGTTATGACTTGGGCAGATTTTAGTAATACATGGTTTGTACAATTAAAGCCATTGTGTGGCTTCAAGTCACAGCCTGTTTGTTTATATACAAATAAGAACTGTGTATATTCCAATCAGTAAACTTATTTGTGAAAGCTTGGTGACTTAGCTCTGTAATCCCAAAGGAAAAATAAGGATGTAGGAATCCTTAGATTGCTTCAGACAGTATACAACATGATATAAACACCACAAATCTCATTTGACTCTCATATGTACTTATAAAAAGAAAAGGAGTACTTGTGGCACCTTAGAGACTAACAAATTTATTAGAGCATAAGCTTTTGTGAGCTACAGCTCACTTCATCGGATGCATTTGGTGGAAAAAAAAAGGAGAGATTTATATACACACACACAGAGAACATGAAACAATGGGTTTATCATACACACTGTAAGGAGAGTGATCACTTAAGATAAGCCATCACCAGCAGCAGGGGGGGGAAAGGAGGAAAACCTTTCATGGTGACAAGCAAGGTAGGCTAATTCCAGCAGTTAACAAGAATATCAGAGGAACAGTGGGGGGTGGGGTGGGAGGGAGAAATACCATGGGGAAATAGTTTTACTTTGTGTAATGACTCATCCATTCCCAGTCTCTATTCAAGCCTAAGTTAATTGTATCCAGTTTGCAAATTAATTCCAATTCAGCAGTCTCTCGTTGGAGTCTGTTTTTGAAGCTTTTTTGTTGAAGTATAGTCACTCTTAGGTCTGTGATCGAGTGACCAGAGAGATTGAAGTGTTCTCCAACTGGTTTTTGAATGTTATAATTCTTGACGTCTGATTTGTGTCCATTCATTCTTTTGCGTAGAGACTGTCCAGTTTGGCCAATGTACATGGCAGAGGGGCATTGCTGGCACATGATGGCATATATCACATTGGTAGATGCGCAGGTGAATGAGCCTCTGATTGTGTGGCTGATGTGATTAGGCCCTATGATGGTATCCCCTGAATAGATATGTGGACAGAGTTGGCAACGGGCTTTGTTGCAAGGATAGGTTCCTGGGTTAATGGTTCTGTTGTGTGGTGTGTGGTTGCTGGTGAGTATTTGCCTCAGATTGGGGGGCTGTCTGTAAGCAAGGACTGGTCTGTCTCCCAAGATCTGTGAGAGTGATGGGTCGTCCTTCAGGATAGGTTGTAGATCCTTGATGATCCGTTGGAGAGGTTTTAGTTGGGGGCTGAAGGTGATGGCTAGTGGCGTTCTGTTGTTTTCTTTGTTGGGCCTGTCCTGTAGTAGGTGACTTCTGGGTACTCTTCTGGCTCTGTCAATCTGTTTCTTCACTTCAGCAGGTGGGTATTGTAGTTGTAGGAATGCATGATAGAGATCTTGTAGGTGTTTGTCTCTGTCTGAGGGGCTGGAGCAAATGCGGTTATATCGTAGCGCTTGGCTGTAGACAATGGATCGAGTGGTATGATCTGGATGAAAGCTAGAGGCATGTAGGTAGGAATAGCGGTCAGTAGGTTTCCGATATAGGGTGGTGTTTATGTGACCATCGCTTATTAGCACCGTAGTGTCGAAGAAGTGGATCTCTTGTGTGGACTGGTCCAGGCTGAGGTTGATGGTGGGATGGAAATTGTTGAAATCATGGTGGAATTCCTCAAGAGCTTCTTTTCCATGGGTCCAGATGATGAAGATGTCATCAATGTAGCGCAAGTAGAGTAGGGGCATTAGGGGACGAGAGTTGAGGAAGCGTTCTTCTAAGTCAGCCATAAAAATGTTGGCATACTGTGGGGCCATGCGGGTACCCATCGCAGTGCCGCTGATTTGAAGGTATACATTGTCACCAAATGTGAAATAGTTATGGGTCAGGACAAAGTCACAAAGTTCAGCCACCAGGTTAGCCGTGACAGTATCGGGGATACTGTTCCTGACGGCTTGTAGTCCATCTTTGTGTGGAATGTTGGTGTAGAGGGCTTCTACATCCATAGTGGCTAGGATGGTGTTTTTAGGAAGATCACCAATGGACTGTAGTTTCCTCAGGAAATCGGTGGTGTCTCGAAGATGGCTGGGAGTGCTGGTAACGAAGGGCCTGAGGAGGGAGTCTACATAGCCAGACAATCCTGCTGTCAGGGTGCCAATGCCTGAGATGATGGGGCGTCCAGGATTTCCAGGTTTATGGATCTTGGGTAGCAGATAGAATACCCCAGGTCGGGGCTCCAGGGGTGTGTCTGTGCGGATTTGTTCTTGTGCTTTTTCAGGGAGTTTCTTGAGCAAATGCTGTAGTTTCTTTTGGTAACTCTCAGTGGGATCAGAGGGTAATGGCTTGTAGAAAGTGGTGTTGGAGAGCTGCCTAGTAGCCTCTTGTCCATACTCCGACCTATTCATGATGACGACAGCACCTCCTTTGTCAGCCTTTTTGATTATGATGTCAGAGTTGTTTCTGAGGCTGTGGATGGCACTGTGTTCTGCATGGCTGAGGTTATGGGGTAAGCGATGCTGCTTTTCCACAATTTCAGCTCGTGCACGTCGTCCGAAGCAGTCTATGTAGAAATCCAGGCTGCTGTTTCGACCTTCAGGAGGAGTCCACCCAGAATCCTTCTTTTTGTAGTGTTGGCAGGAAGGTCTCTATGGGTTAATATGTTGGTCAGAGGTGTGTTGGAAATATTCCTTAAGTTTGAGACGTCGAAAATAGGATTCTAGGTCACCACAGAACTGTATCATGTTCGTGGGGGTGGAGGGGCAAAAGGAGAGGCCCCGAGATAGGACAGATTCTTCTGCTGGGCTAAGAGTATAGTTGGATAGATTAACAATATTGCTGGGTGGGTTACGGGAACCATTGTTGTGGCCCCTTGTGGCATATAGTAGTTTAGATAGCTTAGTGTCCTTTTTCTTTTGTAGAGAAGCAAAGTGTGTTTTGTAAATGGCTTGTGATATTTTAAATTTTTCCAGTATTTCTTGTCCTCTTGCATCTGTATGCATAAAGATTAATAAACTCTACCATTTCCTATAGGAATGTCTAATCAATAGTATAAAATGAGAACTAAATCCTAGCAGAACTTATTTTTCCCCTTCTGTTTAAATGCTCTATCTTCCCTGCAATTAAAAAAAATGGGCAGGAATTTTAAGGCCAAGATAATCAAAATAAGTGCCTAAATTGCTATGAGCTGAGTCTTTTGAATATCAGATCACTTATTTAGGTGCCTAAATATAGAATTAAAGCCTTGTTTTAGACACCTACCTTTGAAAATATTAGCATCAGTAAACAGAATTATATAATTCAAAACAGATATAAATTTCAGAAATTTCTTATAGAAAAATATCATTTATGTAGTAAGGAGTAGACTGGCATGAAAACAGTTTTCCTGGCCTATGAAACTTTTAGAGATATAAAAAGTTTTCCCTTTTTCACTGGGAGAAATCCAAGATCTTTTGAAATTTTTCACAAGATAGAGGACTACTACTGAGTAATCTGTAGCCCAGTAATTAGGGCACTTGCCTGGGATTTGGGAAAATCTGATTTAAGTCCTGCTGTTGATTAAATGGTATGGCCAATAATGATTGACTACATTTGTGGTTCATTATGAAATATGTGCAAGAGACTAATAAACCAAACTTAGTCAAATTTGTTGTGT
The DNA here is from genome assembly GCF_009764565.3 of Dermochelys coriacea. Taxonomy (NCBI): domain Eukaryota; kingdom Metazoa; phylum Chordata; order Testudines; family Dermochelyidae; genus Dermochelys; species Dermochelys coriacea. The sequence continues at coordinate 83,554,218 of NC_050068.2, forward strand.
AGAGACAAAACAGCACAATATGAAAAGGAAAGATAGTACATTCCTTCTAGGGAGCAATTCTTATCTCGTAGCATGTTCACTTTACACAGAAGATGTACTTTAGAAATAGGCATTTAAACTAACTATAATTATAGTATGGATTTACAAGTTACAAACCTAATTGTACATCACTAAAATCCAATCCACCAATTTGTAACAGTTGCTTAACTTATTTTGTTCTGTTCTTTTTATCTCTGTTTTGGGGATTATGTTCCACACCAGTTGCCTGTGAAGGTACCTGTACTAGAACATAGAACTAGTACATCTTGATTTTGACAGATTTTATATTTGCTACTCCAAAAGCTGACTTCAGCTTTGCAAAGTGTTTTGGGATAATAAGCATAAGTGAACAAGAGTAAGCACCGTACCATTCAAATATAAAGCTTTAGTCTTACATTTATATGTAATATAATGTCTAATACATACTGTATTAATGTGGCGTGCAAACTCCAACATAAATGTTTTGGCTAAAACTGTTCTTCCTGAATTTCTCACATGCTAGGTAAGTGCCATTCAGCTGTAGAGTCAGTCTCTCTGTTCCTCCCAAAGAATATTGAATTACTTATACAAAGTGGAACTACACCAACAGGACAGACTGCGAGAGATGAATATCCAAAGTTGAGGTCGCAAGTCAGTTTTTAGATATCTGCAAAGTACTTCGCTATCCCTTGATTGCCATTTACAGAACTCCTGCTATGGAGTCTGATAGGAAAAAGCTGGACTGTAGGTCTTTAGCAACTCAAGTCATTGCAAGGATGTCTCAGTGTTGATTGTTATCTATCTAGAACATTAATGATACTGTGCTATCCAACAAGCAACACAACAATTTTGATTTAATTATCTACATATTCAGGTTTTACTGAGTTAAAGGTCCACATCAGACTAATGGGCATGCTTTTCATTAATTGCTAGGAAGGGGGACCCAAACTGACCACAATGTTATCCAACACTGTATAGTTCTAAGTGCAATCATATTTTTAACATATCTTGCCATTCTTAATATTGTTATTAGTATTTTTTGAGCTGACAAAATTAGTTGCCTCACAGAACATAGAGGTGATGCTCCCAAGAGCTTACAATCTAAATTTATGCATGATACAATTAAACAAGTTATAGGGAGGCTGGTGGAAGGGAAGACAAGGATTACGGAAGTGAGATGTGCCCCTCAATATGTTTTCATAATAAAAAAGCACCCTCTCACTCAGTGTTTATAAATGATTAACTTATTACTTTTTCCCAGGAGGGCAATGTATTGAACCCAGGAGGTGAAAGTGCAATGATTTAGGGGTGAGAGGTTTAGGTGTGTGTGTGTGTGGGGAAATAGGAAATTAGTAAAGAGTGCTGTGAAGTAGACAAATAGGGGGAATACAAGAAAAGGGTGTATGTAAAAATAAGAATTATCATGAGAAAAACAAGTCTCCTGGTGAGGTAGGGAAGACAAAGGGTGGCAATATAAATGTGAAGTGAAGCACGTGGCAGTAAAGGGTCAGTGGATGTTTGTTCATGAGTCCGGGAGTGACTAGAACTGATGGAAGGGTTTCCAAGAGAATGCTGGTTGGGGGAGAGGGGGGCAGGTTGCCAGGACTACAGGTGCCTGAAGAAACTTCTGGCTGGGCTGGGGGAAGAAACGGAGGGAGGGGACTCACATTACATCCCTTCTCTCTAACTACTGCTGGCTGGTTCAGGGGCTCTCCCTAAGAAGCAGGAACTTTTTAAAGGACACTACAGGCTGCCATTTGTGGTGGGGAAAAGATCCCACATAGATGAGTGACAGGTTGCTGGGACCAGGCATCCCAGGAGTAACTTTCCATTGGGTTGTAGAGAGGAAAGGCAAAGAGCATTGTTGGGATTCGAACCTAGTGGTGATTGAGCTGGTTCTAGTAACTCAGGTTCAAGTACATTTTGAATCCTCTTAATAATCTCCAAAAATTAGATGTGTCTAGAATGGTAATACAGTTTTTAAAAAGCGTGCCCTACATACAATCCCAATATTTGGGTAATTCCATTTGTAGCCATAGTAGGATATTTTAACATTATTGAAATGTTAATGACTGGAAAGTGGGTAAGGGATCTCTGTACCAACCCATTGCTTAGTCTACCATATCCAGTGATTTTGTGAAAGTGTTCTGAAAATAATTCCTGAAATGACTCACCCTCTCCAATCCATTTGCAAAAAGACATCTTGAGCTAGTGGACTGGTTGCAAATGTTTGTGATTTTCACAGTCTTTGTAATGCAACTGCAATCATTGTATGGAAATTCTTTGGAGGCATATGGATATACTGGCAATCTTTGTAAGTGTTTTCTGCTGATGTTTTCAAACTGTTCATTTATAATGAACATGATTTTACAATGTCAGTATCCTCCAGCTGTTTGTAGAGCCTTCAACTGGCATTGGCATGTCATTCTAATTTCAAATCTATGCAAATTCCCCCCTCCCCTCTTTTTTTCTTTTTGGCTGGGTTTTAAGTAACTGGCAGAGCTTTGCTAAGTGTCACATGATCTATAGCAAACAGAATACAGAGAACTTATTAAGTATTCACATACTGTCTGTGAGATATTCTGTAATACTTTGCAAAAGTGTACCAGCTTGGCTGAATATTAAAGAACATGCACTAAGCTTAAATAGTCTCTGGTTCCAAATAAACTGCTTATTTGAACTTCCAATGTTGTTAATGATGTCGTTCAGGAAGTGTTTTGGAGTTTGGGTTTTTGGTGGTGCTTTTTTTTTTTGAGATAACACAGACTGCCTACAAGCTTCTCCTACTGTAACTTGCCTACTGCTTACCCACCACCTTTGGCAAATATTTGAATTCCACTGTAGTACAAATTTGGCATTGTTCATACTAACCTTTCCTTTGCATTACATAACTTTTTTTCTTATAAAATGTCAATATGACACTTTCTGAAAGTGGTTTATACAACCTTGCAATTTCTTGGAATATTGATTTGCTTTTTAGCAGAAACTTCCTCAGAATCACTAGAATCTCATTCTCCATGGGATAAATTGTCACAGCCCTGACATGGTGGCTAATGAGAACAAGAGGGTGTAATACGCCTTCCCTGTTGCTTTCATGTTTGGGTTTACTTAGATTTTTTATTCCAGATTTAGCGGGGAGAGCAGGTGTTATTTCCCCATATTTCCTGCTGTGACACCTCTCTGTTTCCCCTCCCATCCTCTGTCAATCTTGTCTACTTAGCTTGTAAGCTTTTGGGGATAGGGAATGTCTTTATTGTATGATTGTATAACATTTAGTACAATGAGGCCCTGATCTCATTTGGAGCCTCTTCATGCTACTGTAATACAAATGTTCAATAATAAAAGGGCCTTCCCTGTACATTGACCATTCCACAGCCCAGAGTCAGACACATTGTGTGTGTGTGCATGTATGTGCTGGAGATGGGTGGGTATGGGTGTGGGGGTAGGGGGAGGGGAGATGGGAGCAGAACCAGACAATCAAATGGCGCCTGATATTACATAATACCAGAGAGGGCAACATTTTAAAGATATGTGCCTAAGGGAGTTAGGCACCTAATTACCTTTAAAAGTCTCTCCCAGAATATTGAAAAACCAGTCCCTGCTCTTGTAGGCTCAACTGCATCATCTCAGAAGACAGTAATCAACACTACTGCTACAGTTCTTTGGTGCAAGAGGGCAGTTTAAACACAAGTTAGTCTCCACAGAACCCTGATGTCTGAGGATGCCCAGGAAATGAGTTCTTCTAAGTATCCCACCTCTACCTTGGCCTGAGGTGGGCAAGATCAAGTTCCAAGGCCAACTGCTTACAGTGTGTCATGGTTGACTCTCTGTTGCTGTGTTCCTTATACAGGCAGAATTACTGCTCCTGGAAAGTTGATTAAATTAATTTCAAATACATAATGGACAACTTTATGAAACATTATTGGTAAGGGGCAGCACTCAATACAGAAATGTAGAATGATGTGCTGGATAGACAGTCTTGGATTGCTCTGTGTAGCCATAGAGTCATGATGGGTCCACTCATCTTTAAAGTGCCTCCTTGTGGCTGTGTCAGAGGATTAGCCCCACTCAGGTCTGACGCCCCTTCCCTCATACCATGGCCCCTCTCTTTCTAGGACTCATGGTGCTCTTGTTTCGTTACTCAGCCCTCTGGCCAGGTCACTATAGTCCTCCCCTTCTGAGGTATCAAAGTTTTTCTATAACAACAGACTCAGGCAATCTGCTGATGTACTGCTCTCTGGATGCCACTCCCCCCAGTGGCCAGTATTGGAACCTGGGCCCACCCACTGCTCCGGGTTCCAACCAAGAACCCTATACTTGGCAACTGCGGTCTGCTTTCTCTCAGATCCTGTTGATCTTTCCTTGGTCTCCTTCCTACAGCTTCCAGTTCCCCACATGTCTGGGAATGCCAGCTAAAACTCCCTTCTCCCAGGGAGTAACTGCAGATGACTGAACTCCATAGGCTGAAATACTCCTCTCTTCTCCCAGGGAGTGAATTCAAACTACTTCCCTGCAGCCTCTTTTTGTTGACAGCTTCCTGGCTTTATCCTAGTGCTGCCTGTTCCTTCTCAGCTGGGCTCTGTCATCATTCAGGGGAATACTTAGGCCACCTAATTCCCATCAGCTGTGGCCTACCTTGTTAATTGGCCCAGCCTCAATCTTATTAACCCATCACATACAGCTACAACACATGTAGAGGCAGTGTAAGCCTCTCACTCTCAAATGCCAATTTGTTGTAACCATGGTTTGAGGGATCACCTCAAGAGGAGTAACTGCAGTTCCATCTCCATGTCAACTTATTCCTTGGTCTTTCTGCTGAGATTGTGAACATGGGTATCAAGCAATACCAAATGTGACTGTGTTTTTTGTAATGTAAATATCTACTCATTGTGAAATAGATTGAGACTAGCAATTCATTTCATATAGGCCAGAAAACAGCCAACAGATAGTAACACCTTGTAGTCAATATTAACTTGGGCTGGAACTATAGGTTCATAGGCTCCAAATCCAATTACCAATTCTCTGATTTATCTTGTTTCCCAGTATACTTTTTTTAACTGCAGTTAGCAGAATTATTCATTATTTGATTCTGTCAATAATAAAATTACTGATGGATGAAGTTCTGCTACCTTACTTTAGAGACAATGTGCACTTAAACAAATGCAGATATGTGAAGTGCATTGCTTGAGAGTATGTGGTATTTTCCTTGGAAAAGAGATGGTTCTTGTTTGTTTTGTTTTAGATAAACACTTGCAAAATATTTAAAGATATATCATATGGTTGGAGGGACTCGCAGTCCCAAATTTCTGGTTATAATTTTAAAATATACATTGGAGAAAGAAACTGTTTTTCAGATTTGCCTACAGAATGTTTTTTTCTGCCTACAACTCCAATAGATGACAGAAGAAGGCAGTCACATTGTACTTAATATGCCTTATAGTAGGAGACCTACCTAATGCTCATAATATTTCCTTTTCAGCTGACTGTATACATTGGCATACATATAATAAGTGAAGCAATGAATTCCAGGAACAAATATGAAATAAATCATTTAAACTAGAACTATAAGGGTTTAAAATCCTACCTGGTTGGCAAGCTTTCTTTAAATACTTTATTTCTGCCACAATTTATCAAGTTTTAGAGCAAAGAGTCCCTTCATCAATAAAAGCTGCTTCCTGTTTGAAGGAGGAAATCTTTTACCTCTGGTAATTACTTAATGTTAAATCACATATTCTGCCCTACTCCTTTCCCTAGGGCAGAAAATCTGACATCTCCCCTATATGGGCTCTTGGGAAAGATGTCAGAGGATTCCACTAACTATGCCTAATGAATTTTCTAACATCCTAACATTAGAATGTTTCATCCCTGGCTAACAGGTCACATCTCTTCTCAGGTGTATTTAAAAATAAACTCAGCCCTTATGCCATACCTGTGAAGAATGTCATAATAAAGCTGGATTGAATTCTGAAAACTATGGTGTCATGATAATCAGGTCCTGTGTAATGTGCAAGATAAGTAGAATGTTTTCAACACCTGGCCAGCTCTACAACTTGCTTCCATGCATTTGGAGGATTATTTTGTGGTTGGGTTGATTGGCTTCCAAGACAGCATAGCTCAAAGCCAGAATCTGCAACAGTTCAGGGCTTTCATAGCCCAAAAGGCCAGATACTTTGTGCTGGATTTGGCCCCAAACTTGATAGCTAGTTTCCTATGGTGATAACATGTAGCAGGATGGCGAGGGAGAGACCTATATAATGAATAGTAAGATAAATCTGCAAGACTTAAGAGTTTAGATAGAAATGAAGGAACCAATAACATCAAGACATTGGTAAAGGTTACTTATGGCACAGAAATCTTATTCTCCATAAAAATGGCTGATCTCATTTCAGAACTTTTGGCCCATCTTCAAAAAATTTGAAATCAGTGGGACTGTGTATAAAGTTAAGCACATGCTAACTCTTTGAAGCATTATTTGTAGGTAAGGTGTGTGTTATTTCGCCACCTGTTGTTTTCCTATATGATTTGTGGGAGGTTAGAAACTGTGTGAATTTACTTTAAACTTAGAAATGTGTGCCACTTTCCAGTTTGCATTATTTATCATTAATAAAAGTACTGATCAGTGGAAGTGCTCAGAGTGTAACAAACAGAAACACAATCAGGTTACACCTAATATAAAGTATCCAGTGGTCCATAATCCCCACCAGGATTGTAGACCCCATTGGTTGAGTGATTGTTGATTCCTTATTTTTAAAGGACTTATTTGGTGCCTCATGCTGAGCTAGATGAGAAATGTTTTTTGTGTCCCATAAAACTTTTAAGGATTTCAAAAATTCTTCTTGTCCAGGGGCAGAGCATGGGGAAAAGAGCAATGAGAGAGAGAAAGAGTGTGTGTGACTGACTAACTACCCCTGAAGAATCAATAGTCCAGTGGTTAGGGTGCTCACCTGGAAGTTGGGAATCAGGTTCAAGTTTCTGCTCTGCCTGATTCTGCTGGGAGTTGATAAGTGATGATCAGAATCAGGACCTTTGACTGAAAGCACTTGAAGTCAGAGGTATATTTTTTTGTTTGTGTATAAATCAACATGTACACTAAACACCATAGAAGAAAAAGAATACAGGATCAGATTGTGCTTGACTATTATGTGACTGCAAAGGGGTGGGAAGGCAGTAAAGAATCAAGTTTGTGAGAACGCCTTCAATCTTAGCCCAATTGTTTAAAGTAGTTATATGTATTGCCATGTGTGCACTTGTCATGTATTTTGTCATGCTACCTCATTGGTCCTCCTAGGGAGGATGTAATAGACAACCTACTAACAGATTTCAAACAGGTGAGTGCCTACAGTTAAACTTACACATTAATATTCTACAACACCTAAAACTAAATGGAAAGGAAGTTGTAACACAGGAAGTTATTCCAGCTGTTCTCAAATTATAAAATTCCTGCTGACCCACAGAATCTGGTTTACACTTGATTAAAAACATCAACTTTTAGAGAATAGTGACTTCCATTTTTAAAGGAAGCTATTATTAGAGGCTATTATATTGATTTTAATTCTGGGAAATCCCAGGGCCATCCAGCTGTTCCCCAAAAAGTGTAGTACTAAGAAACTGAGTGGAAAAAAGGTAGGAAGACATTAGGAAACACCTAAAAAATAAGCCCAACTGATCCTTTGACCATGTATGTTGGACAGTTATTTTGGGTCATTAGTGAAACTTGAGATCTTCAGTACTGTATCATAATATGAATTTGTTACAAAAAGGACATTTAGTTGAACTATGGTTTGATCCTCAGCTATTTATGGTGTTAAAAGTCACTTCAACTTGAAGCTATTCTGTGTTAATTTAACAAAGAAGAGTCAATAAAACTCCAGGCTGTCTGTATTGAAAAGATGAAAAGGGATACAACACAGCCTCTGAGGTTATTGTGTTTTCTGGCTGAGCTGTGGTTCTTCTGCTTTCAGGGGCTGTTTTTGGGGGGCACTGATGCAAACAGGATGAAATATGGAAGAAGGAAGTCAGAAAATTAAAGATCTTGGGCTGAATTGAGTGGAGAGTTTAAGTGAGTTTAAGTTGGTGTAACCTAACAACCTCTTCTGGCCTCCTCAGTTTGCATGTAAAACCAACTTGGATTAATTTAAACTCACACCACTTTCTGATATGTAATTTACACTACTTTACACACCATTTCAGGATTTGGCCTACTGAATGTAATGGAGTCTGAATTGATGTAACTGAAACACTGGGATTGGAAGATGGTGTATCAGAAAAAAATAGCTAAAAAGATAAAATCCTGGAAGTTCTAGTCATGCACTGCATAACAAAATAAAGACAAAGTTTTCCATTTGCAACATAGTAGTTTAATTCAGATGTGATGGATACAGCAGCCATCATTTGCCATATTTTCATATCCTAAGGAAGAATAGCTGAATGTGCCACATTAATAGAATATATTGGTTATATCTATACAACACCTTGGGTAAAATTCTAGCCCCAGTGAAGGCAATGGTAGTTTTGCCATTGATGTCAGTGGAGCCAAGATTACATATTTATACAGAACAGAGAGTGATGGTTCAACTCTGCCTTACTCTGTTTATGCGAGGCAGAGATGTGGTTGTGATGCATTAACAAGACATGCCTCTTTGATCTATAGTGCTGGCCTAGCTTTCTCTCTCATGTAATTATATTCATTTTATTTGAAATTTACAGTAACAACAAAAGGACTATTTGAGTTAGATCCTGAGCTACTATGATGGAGTAATACCTATTTACACCAGCTGTGCATCTGACTGTATATAGTTATATGTTTGGTTTCAGCATCTTCACAGTCATACTTGGAAAAATGGAAGTGTGGGCAAAAGTTGGGATTGGATTCCTCAATTCACATTTCCTAATTCCAAAGTCTTTGCAAGTAGGTAAACCTATTTAACTTTATAAGGGTTTTAGTTTTAACTTGGTTGAGCACAATCAAGACCACTTTCCTTGCTTTGCTGTCTCATTACTTCACTTCAGTATCAAGTATACAGTTATATGCACTGTTTGTCATAACTTTTGTTGATTAAATAATGTACCCAGTGCTTTCATAAGCACAAAAGTAATGATTTTGGGGAAAATTTAGTCATTAAAAAGTAATAATCAAATAATATTTTGATCTGCTTAAATATAAAAAAATAGTTGTTTTTTAATATATTTTTAATTATTGAAAAATATCAGCTTGGAAGTGTGTGCATACCCAAAATACAATAAAGATGCATTTAATAAAGCATATTCTACCCAATCATTGACACTGTTAGTTTGGGTATGTGTATAAAATACAGTAGCAGGATTTATATCTGTTTCACATCCTGAACAGTGTATAATTTATATTGACTTTAAAATATAGGTTAGGCTTTTGGAGATATTATTGGATCACAAGTATTGACATAATTTATACTTAATTATTTTAAGAAAACAATCCTTTGTGCTAAAATAATAATATAACAACACAAATCCTTGACAGAATGTACTGCACTTGGAGCTAGGTAAATGCTTGAGATATACCTAACTAAAGTAAATCTGTTCTATGTTAGAGGAATTTACAAACCTCTTATCTTTTGGTTTCACAGACATTCCTGCATGGAACTTGCAGCAAAGTACTTCCTTTGTAAACATCAGATTTGTCTTCAAAAAATTTGTAGTAAGAATGATCTGGATGAATTTAAAGGAAAATAGCTGGTCTTTGCAGGATTAGTTTAAACAGTTGAACAAATCCAGACATCTACTATGCCTCTTACTATTAAGTCGTCCTCAGCAGGGAGTATAAGTGACTTGGTTGCAGTAGAAAAAACTGCGTATATTAGGGCTGTTTGTTTAGACTCATAAGTAATACTAAGTATATATAGCCATGCTCTACTGATATATTATTACATATGTATGGGAAAACGATCTTCTGGCAAAAAACCATGAGCACCTGGGCCAGAGGAGTAAACTTCAGCTTGGATAGAACATAGGAATGAGGCTTGAAATCACAGAAAATTACCACGTATCGGTTGCGGTGAAAGGGTAGTGGAAAATGTTGAACTTCCAGTTGGGGATTATGAATACGGCCCAGTGATGGGAAATACGTCACAGATTGATTGTGGGGAGGACCTAGGATGTGGCAGAGGAAACAGTGGGGCTGGGGGCAACTAAGGAAACCAGGTACCAGACTGGGTGTTTGTAGGGGAAACCAAGGGTGATCACATGCAGCTAGCAGGGCTTTAGTAAGCATTGATTGAATATGTGGCCTGACCCAACACCTTGGGTATTGGCAGAGAGTTGGGAGATGGACAGGGAAAAATGGTGCTACTTCAAATGTTTTAATCCATGTTTAATTTTAATCTTGAATAATGAGTTCTGTGCTTTGCTAGTGCCTGGCTGAGAGGTAGACTTGGATGAGAGGATGCTAGACAAAGCTCACTACAGACTTCAGAAGTCATGCTGAAGGAAGATTTTTTAGTGTGAAAAGGATGGTCCCTGTGCTCAGTCCTGAGGATGCTTATGTGTCTTGGTTCTAAATTAACTGTAACCACTCTGGAAAAACACCTCACAGTCATTATAAACACTTCAATGAAAACATGTGCTCAGTGTGTTGCAGACAAAATGTTAGTGTAAGGGGACTGTTGCCCCCTTACTAACATTCAGTGGGGTGTTTTGGTTGGCTAGTTCCCATTACTAAAAGGGGGAAGGGTCGATGGGGAATCAGGATCCTGAGACTGACAGCCCTCAGGAACAATGGGGAGAGGCCAATGCCCCAGGTCAGCCTGAATGACAGGGCGGGCAGGCTAATCAGGGAGTCAGGAGGCCAGGGAGGTCCTGTCCTTAGTGTGAGCTGGATTTGCCTGGGTCACACAGAGTGGGGCTGAGCTAAGGAGAAAGCAGGGGCCCACACTGAGCTGGGGAGCAGAGCTGTGCCAGATCCAGAGAGAGCAGACCCTGTCCTGGGAGCAGAACTGCAGCCCCAAAGCCAGAGCACAGCCCAGAGAGAGCAGACTTGCCCTGGGAGCAGAGCTGCAGCAACCAGAGCCAGAGGGGCCAGAAAAGCAGCCTATGAAGGAGGTCAGTGCTGGGAGCAGAGTCACAGAAGCAGCCTGCAGAGCAGACCTGTCCTGGGAGCAGAGCTGCAGCAACCAGAGGCAGAGGGGCCAAAGAAGCAGCCCAGGGAGCTGGAGGCAGAGCAGCAGCAGTGCAGAGACAGAGTGGTGGAGCTGGGGCTGGAGCAGTCCAGAGCTGGGTGTGGTGAGTAGCTGAAGAGAGTGAGGGGGACTCTGGGCAGCAGGCCCAGCACAAGGAGATGCCTCAGCCAAGAGGCTCTGCAGGCCAGGCTTGGATCTTAACCCCGACAGGGCGGAGGCGACACTGGGAAGAAGGGTCCTACCACTTAGAGCCTGAGAGCATGAGGCCACCACCAGAGCAAGTGTCCAACCCACAGCATCCCTGCAGCACAGCCAGGGCTTGAGAAGGTGACCTGGGACTTACAAGGACCAAACTGTGAACTGCCCTGACATTCCAGAGACACTGTTTGTGATGTTCCCTGCCACAGAGCGGGTTGATGTGTTTCCTTTAACCTTTCTCATTTTCCCTTATTCTTTTTAAAATTACTTGTTGATTAAATAACTTGCATTTGCTTAAAATTGTATGTAATGGTCAGTGGGTCAGAGAAGTGCCCAGTGCAGAGAGAGTACCCCGGAGTGGGGACATACTAGCCCCTATCCTAGGTGACCACAGCAGGGTTGGGGTCGAGCCCCGCAGGAATCCTGGGCTCAGCCTTGTTGGGGTTATGAGTACTCTGCCAGACAGGAGAGTGGTAGAGGAGTCCTCAAGGGCAAGGAGGCCACCCACTGGGTAAAGGAAGTGGGAGCGAGGGCTCGGATCCTTTCACTAGCCCACTTCACCGGGGTAGTGCAGAAGCCAGGAAAGTTTCCCACAAGAGCGGGACTATTCCGCCGCTTACATTAGGATAGTTGAAGAGTAGGATAGAAAAATATAGATACTATAATGCTGTTATATAAGTAAATTGTACACTTTTACTTAGAATACTGTGTTCATTTCTGTTCATCCTATCCTGTAAAAGATGTAGCTGAAATGGAGAAGGTTCAGATACAGCTAATAAATGTGCTTAGAGGCATGGAAAGATTTCTGTCTGAACACAGATTATAAAGATGTGAATTGTTTAGCTGAGAGAGGAGAAATATAAGAAAGAACATTGTGTTTTTGATTTACAAATTGTTGAATAACTGTTGGTTTTAACTAGAGCTGAATGGAAAATTTCCAACAGAACATTTTCCCATCAGAAATTACCAATTTGAAGTTTTTTTGAAACGTGTTGATTTCAGCTAAATTTCATTTAGAAAAAAAATGGAACAGAGTATTCCAATAAGGTCAAAATGGAACATTTACATTTCCTGTTTCAAAAAGAGTTATTGTTTCAATTAAAAATATTTATTATAAAATAATATTTATTTAAAAAGTTGAAATTTGAACAGAACATTTCAATTTTATCAAAAATAAATGTTTTAATTGACCCAAAACAATTTTTCCCCCCAGAATTTTATTTAGCAGGAAATTTCAAATTTTTTTTTGTGGTTTTGTTCTCTTTCGAAACAGAAGAAAAAAATCATAATCCTGGAACTTCCCACAAGATAGAAAATACAGTTCCTGTCCATCTCTAGTTTTAATATATTGTAATAACTATATTTAATACTGTGCATTGTATACTGGAGGTACTTGATCTCAATATTACTTGCTGAAAACCTCTTAATCAGCAGAATGATTATTAATTACCTGCACATGTAACCAATTTGCTAATGATTTATTCTTCTCAATTAGGAACCATCTAAATCTTTATTTGTAGTTTTGTGGTTCAACTTAACTGACTTTTGAAGGCAAAGCCGAAAGGCAGCAACAAAATGGGATTTAGATTCATTTAGTGATCATCTGATCTAGTGGGCATCTTGTTGCAATCAAAAAATCGCATACAAATCCTTGAAAGCTCTCCTACAAAATTGTGCTACAGTAGAAAATCCAAGGGAGCGGTTATTTTATTTTTACTTTTGTTATTTTATTCACTCAAAGATCGATCAATGAGCCTCCTTCAAGAGGATATTCTAACATTTGCATCAAGTTACCCCAGAACACTTTTCTGATGGCATTTATATAAAATTGAGCTGCATACATTTTGGGAAAAAAATCACCGTGGATGAACTTCACCTCTATATAGACAGCAGTATATGACCTATGCATCACTTAAGTCCACTTAAGCTCTTTTTTAACCCAGGCAGTTCCAGGGTAACTTGAGAAATCATAAAGTTAAAGAAAAATATGTAATTTGGATGTTTCCTAGGAAGTTATGTCAGTCATCGACTGACTTGTGCCCAGCAGTATTCAGGTTTGTATCCCTTTCAAGTGTACTTTCTTCATTGTGCATTTTTACATTTTACAACATTGAATGGACCTAAAAGGGGCAATTCTTCAACAAAAAACTTCAAAAACAAACTCCAGCGAGAGACTGCTGAATTGGAATTAATTTGCAAACTGGACATAATTAACTTAGGCTTGAATAAAGACTGGGAGTGGATGTGTCATTACACAAAGTAAAACTATTTCCCCACGTTTATTTCCCCCCACCACTGTTCCTCACACGTTCTTGTCAACTGCTGGAAATGGCCCACCTTGATTATCACCACAAAAGGTTCCCCCCCACCCCTCACTCTCCTGCTGGTAATAGCTCTCCTTACCTGATCACTCTTGTTACAGTGTGTATGGCAACACCCATTGTTTCATGTTCTCTGTGTATATAAAATCTCCCTGCTGTATTTTCCACTACATGCATTTGATGAAGTGAGCTGTAGTTCACAAAAGCTTATGCTCAAATAAATTTGTTACTCTCTAAGGTGCCACAGGTACTCCTTTTCTATCTGCCATTGTGTTGCTCATTCGCCTAGTTTTATTAGGTCCCACTGAAGTTTCTCTCAGTCTCCTCCAATCTTGACTAACCTAAATAACTCCATATTATCTACAAATTTTGAAACAGTACTATTGGCCCAGATATCTGTGCAGATAATGAATAAATATATTAACAACACTAGTCCCACAGCAGAACCGTGGGATAGTCTCCTGTTAACTTTTTGCCCTGGTGAAAATTGACCATTTATTGCTCTTTATTTTCTGTCTCTGAGCTAGTTCCTACTCCATGACAGAGCTTTACCTTTCACCCCAACCATGTAATTTTCTTAATAGGCTCTTGTGAGGATAAGAGACTATGCTATAAAATCACAGAATATTCAAAGCCTATTATATTACATGTTACATGTATCTTTAGGGCTTATTAGTGATTGCATTCCTCAGTAAGTGGGTAAGGTAAGGAATGCTTCTTGCAGGAACTGAAGACAATGAGGGCCATTAAGTCAAATCCCCATTATTGAAACAATGCAGGTAATAAGTCTTTTGAAGTTTTCCCCCCTCTACCTTCCCCCACCTCTGGAAGAAGTATAGAGTGGTTGAAACTATATAAAATGACAGCCCTGACCTGGGAGACACCATCTGAGAACTGAAAGGTATGAGAGTGTTACCAGCAGAAACACGCACTGTGGGAGAACCTGAATTATTTTAGGCCTACTGGGGTCTTCATGTGGAAGATAGGTGACACCTGGTAATACATTGTTTTAGGATATGTTTTCTTTGTAATGCTTTCATTCTGAATAAGTGGTACTTTGATTTATGAAGGCTGGCTGGTCACTGGATAACCCTGTCATTAGAGAGAACAGAATTGCAAGGGCTGAACTGAAGTCAGAATTGTTGAGGAAATCACAGTGATTCACAGGATAAGGTTCCAGTCTGAAGGGAGAGAACTGGGGGAATCTGTCCTCAGAAAGGTGCTAGCTGCAGCCTTGAGAGCAAAGTGGGGTGCCTCCCCTATGAAGGGAAGGATGGCCGGGGAGGAGTTAACTTGGGAATTGTGACACAGAGATTTTTTTCGAAGTCTTTTTGTAAGTCCAAATAATGTTTAACAATCATTTTTCCTTTGTTCCCTATTTTGGTTACTTAAAGAATTGTAATAGACCAGAGTTATATTTTCCTTTGCAGAGGTTACTTTGCTTTGTCCTTATTCATTGTTCATTTAGGAATTTAAAATTTCTACTTTAAATTTATCATTTCAGTCAATTTACCTGGAGCTAATTCTCTACTAATTTATGTAATTTCTAGGACTGTCAAGCAATCAAAAAAATTTAATTCTGATTAATTGCACTGTTAAAGAATAATAGAATACCACTTATTTAAATGGTTTTGGATGTTTTCTAGATTTTCAAATATACTGATTTCAAATACAACACAGAATACAAAGTGTACATTGCTCATTTTATATTATTATTTTTATTACAAATATTTGCACAGTAAAAAATAGTATTTTTCTATTCAGTTAATACAAATAATGTAGTGCAATCTCTTTATCATGAAAGTTGAACTTACAAATGTAGAATTATGTAAAAAAAATAACTGCACTCAAAAATAAAACAATGTAAAACTTTAGAGCCTACAAGTCCACTCAGTCCTACTTCTTGTTCAGCCAGTCACTCAGACAAACAAGTTTGTTTACATTTGCAGGAGATAATGCTGCCTGCTTCTTGTTTACAATGTCACCTGAAAGTGACAACAGGTGTGTGCATGGCTTTGTTGTAGCCGGTGTCGCAAGATATTTACATGCCAGATGCACTAAAGATTTGTATGTCCCTTCATGCTTCAACCACCCTTTCAGAGGACAGTCCATGCTGATGATGGGTTCTGCTTGATAACCATCCAAACAGTGAGGAGTGATGCATATTCATTTTCATCATCTGAGTCAGATGCCACCATCAGAAGATTGATTTTCTTTTCTGGTTGTTCAGTTCTGTAGTTTTTGCATCATAGTGTTACTCTTTTAAGACTTCTGAAAGCATGCTCCACATCTCATCTCTCTCAGATTTTGGAAGACACTTCAGATGCTTAAACCTTGGGTCAAGTGATATAGCTATCTTTAGAAATCTCACATTGATACCTTCTTTGCGTTTTGTTAAATCTAAAGTGAAAGTGTTCTTAAAATGAACAACATGTGCAGGGTCATCATCTAAGATTGCTATAATATGAAATATATGACAGAATGTGGGTAAAACAGAAGGAGACATATTATTCTCCCTCAAGGAGTTTAGTCAAAATTTAATTAACATATTTTTTTTAACGAGTGTCATCACCATAGAGGCATGTCCTCTGGAATGGTGGCCAAAGCATGAAGGGGCATATGGATATTTAGCATATCTGGTACATAAATACCTTGCAATGCCAGCTACAAAAGTGCCACGCAAATGCCTGTTCTCACTTTCAGGTGACATTGTAAATAAGAAACAGTGTCACACCCAGATGGCCCCCTCCCTCAAGGGGTCCCCTGGGAAATCAGCATTGTATATTGCTAACGCTGTTGCAAGCATTGCAGGATATTTTGGGAAGGGTCAAAGGTGTAAGTGAGTGTGGAATGAAAGATTCTTTTGCAGGCTGCGAAAGGCCAAAGGGGAAAGGAGAAAGAGAACAGGTTAACTCAATACTGCAGCTAGCAAGCTCAGGCCAATGATAAGATGCTGGCCCCAGTCCAAGGTCACGGTGTTAAACAAAAAGTTTATCTCTCACCCAGCCAGAGCCAGCCATAAGAAAACCAGGGCTGCAGAGATGGACGACAAGGGTGGGAGCAGAGCTTTGCATCGCTGGAGTCATTGTGTTTTGGGAAAGCGAAGAAGACCCCAGAAAGCCAGTTGGGATGGCACAAAGGTCGCGAAATGGAACACCCCCAAAGGAGCCCAGGACTTAAAAGCTTCCTAAAAACTGAAGCAATTCGGAGATAACAGCAGACCCTGGACACCCCATGCACGGAACAAGAACTCCTGTCCACCCCTCCCCCTCATCTTCTTATGTTACACCCAGGCTTGGCCAGCCTTGGGCAGTGCAGGTGTGAGTATGAAAGTTGGTTAGGGGTTGGAGCACTTATGCTTTCTTCTTTCCTCTGAGTGACATGGGGAACACTCCCCTCCCAGCACACTCTGCTGTTATTTTATTATTTTATCAATAAAGCTTTAAAACTTACACACACGGTGTGTTTTGTCATCTCCCCCTCAAACGATCCTGTGGCCTCAGCCTGATCACCTGATGTCTCAGGCAGATTGGTAACTAAAATCTGTCACATCAGGCAGCATTATGTCCCATAAATATAAACAAACGTGTTTGTCTTAGTGATTGGTTGAACAAGAAGTAGGAATGAGCAGACTTGTAGGCTCTAAAGTTTTACATTGTTTTGTTTTTTGAGCGCAGTTATGTAACAAAAAAAATCTACATTTATATGTTGCACTTTCACGATAAAGAGATTGCACTTCAGTACTTGTATGAAGTGAATTGAAAAATGCTATTTCTTTGTTTATCATTTTACAGTGCAAATATTTGTAATAAAAATAATATAAAGTGAGCACTGTACACTTTGTATTCTGTGTTGTAATTGGAATCAATATATTTGAAAATGTAGAAAAACATCCAAAATATTTAATACAGTTCAATTTCTATTCTATTGTTTAATAGTGTGACTAAAAGTGCGATTAATCATGATTAATTTTTTGAGTTAATCGCATGAGTTAACTGTGATTAATCAACAGCCCTAGTCATTTCTAAAACTATTCCATGTGCCATTTTAAAAGACAGGAACGATATTTTCTCCCCTCCTGTCTCTGGTATTGTAGCTGACATTTGAATAAAAGTTATGTCCAAGGCTGGGATTACAGAAAGAGATGGTCTTGTGGTTATGGCATACCACAGGGACTCCGGATCACTTGGTAAACTGGGCACAAGGAAAAAATATGGTTTTTTTTAATGTGACTAAATATACATGTAGGAACAAAGAATATAGATCATACTTACAAGATGGGGGACTCTATATAGGGGAAGTATGACTCTGAAAAAGATTTGGGGATCATAGTGTATAATCAGCTGAAAATGAGTCCTGGGGTGACTCTTTGGCCAAAAGAGCTAATACAGTCCTGGGATGTATAAAACAGGGGAATCCTGAGTAGGAGTAAAAAGGTTATTTTACATCTGTATTTGTCACTGGTGCAACTGGTGGTGGAATACTGAGTTCAATTCTGTTGTCCATGATTTAAGAAGGATGTTGATAAATTGAAGAGGTTTCAGGGAAATGCCACGAAAATGATTTAAGGATTAGAAAACCTTCATTATAATGGTAGACTCAAAGAGCTCAATCTATTTAGCTTTACAAAGAGAGGGTTAAGGGGTGGCTTGATTGCAGTCTATAAATAAGTACATGGAGAACAAATAGTTAATAATGCACACCAGTTCAGCAGATAGAGGTATAAACATGATCCAATAGCTGGAAGTTGAAGCTACAGAAATTCAGATTGGAAATAAGGTGTAAATTTATAACAGAGTAATTAACCATACAAGAGTGAGCATAATTAACCACTCAAATAATTTACAAAGGGTTGTGGTGTATTTTTCATCACTGACAATTTTTAAATAAAGATTGGATGCTTTTCTAAAAGGTATACTCTAGAAATTATTTTGGAGAAGTTCTGTGTTACAGAGGAGGTCAGACTAGATGATCACAGTGGTCCTGTCTGGCCTTGAAATCTATACATTTCTTGGGAAAATCATCTAATATTTCTGTATTTCAAATCCCCATCTATAAATTGAGATAATAACACTTCCTTATTTCCAATGGTTGTTGTAAGTGTAAATTCATCATTAAAATGTGTGAGGATCTGAGATATGATGGTGGTGAGTACCCTGAAAATACTCAGATAAAAAGACAAATATGAAAGATGGTCAAGGCCAAATTTCTTCTGGATCTTCATGGTGCAGTGCATGATGTAAATAAATTATAAAGAAAATATTGGCCAGGAAGGATTTAATTTAGTAGAACAAGACACACTGGATTTTTATTGAAACACAAAAGTTTGATATACAAAGCAAGATCAGAAAAAAAAAGGGTGCTATGATCCACAGAAGAAAGAGTATGAAGTTAGTGAAGAACTATTCATCTGAGCCTTTTTCACCAGGTTCTCATATAAACAGTATGTTTAGGAGAGAGAAATTCAGAAGTGTGTGTGTGTGTTCCTCAGAATTAAATGTTAAGCAGAATAAGATTGAGAGAGAGAGAGAGAGAGAGAGAAATGAATGAAGAAGCATAAAACAAGGGGAGGGACATCTTCAAGTTGTTCCAAACTATGAAGTTAAGCATGTGTTTAAGTCTGGGATCAGCAACCTTTGGTGGCCAGCACATCCCTCAGCCCACACCACTTCCCGCAGCCCCCATTGGCCTGGAACAGCAAACCGCGGCCAGTGGGATCTGCGATTGGCCGAACCTGCAGACGCGGCAGGTAAACAAACCAGCCAGGCCTGCCAGGAGGCTTTCCCTGGTGGGTCGTATGACAAAGGTTGCCGATCCCTGATTTAAATGCTTTGCTGGAACAGGGCCTTCTTTTGCAAGTAGTCTCCTTGATTTCAGCAGGACTAATTAGCACTAATTGTGAGCAATGGTGGCAGAGTAGTCTCTGTGGCTTTAGTAATGAAAAAATAATATTTATAAGAACTCCAAGCAGTCTTTTCTGACTTGTTTGGGGACCTCTCTCCAGGTTTTTTTTTCAGAATCAGTTGAGTTGGGTTATCTGTTATCCATAAGTGTTTTGTTAGTTCCTGTAGGCAAAAGGTCTGATTGCTCTCTCTCTCTCTCAGATTGGGTATCACCTTGTTCTTCTTGAAGTGCTTGCTTGTGTCCATTCCCATGTAGGTGTGTGCTCGTCCCAAGCACCACCACCACCAGATAGTTTTCCCCTCAGTGGTATTCATCAGGTCAGCTCTGGTGCCCCCTGGAGTTGCGCGCTCATGGTGCTGGTATAAAGGGTCCCACCGACCCGCTAACCTCTCAGTTCCTTCTTACCACCTGTGATGGTCACTGGAACTACAGCTTGTTCTAACATTTTGCAAATACTACTTTGATGCTTTTATTGTATTTAGTTGTCTTTATTTGTAGTTGTTAAGTTTCAGTTGTTAAGACAGTTAGCTAGTTAGGATAGTGAACCCCATTCAGCAGGGTTAGTCCCTCCCAGCACCAAGGCATGCCTTGGTCTCTGGGGTTTAAGTCTTGTGCTTCATGCCACAAGCCTATGCCTATCAGTGACCCCTATTCCAGTTACCTTAAGTGCCTAGGGGAATCTCATGTGCAGGAGTGCCGCAAGATCTGCAAAAACTTCAGGATCCGCACCAAAAAAGACTGACACTAGGCTTCAGTTTCTCCTCATGGAGGCAGCACTTTGTCCTCCCTCAGAGCCGAGTCAGTCAGACTTGGCACCAAGTACTTCTGCCTTGATAAGAAGCACCCCAGCTTCTCTTAGAGAGACTCAGTGATGGTCCAGATCTACGGTGCCTAAAAAGGATCCTCCTTCTACTTCTCAGGACTCCCAGCATTGTTTGTCATCCCCAGTGCCAAAATAGATCACTCCAGCAGGGGACTCTCAGCACTGTTCTCCATCACCAGTGCTGAGAAAGAAACTGAAGAAAATGACAGAGGGCAATCTCCAACTCTCAGTTTTGTGGGGCAAAATGATGCTAGCAGAGTGCGACCCACACTGGGCCACTCTGAGGCTCCTGCAACTCATCTGGTGCTGTTGACTATAGCCCTGGAATGGGCACCATTGAGTCCAGCACAGATGGACTCCTCATGAAAAGAGAGCCATCAAAGCTCCACTGCCTTGATGATACCATCTACACCAGAGGTGTTTGAGACCAGAAGAGATTTATTCTTTCTCCTGATACCGCCATCTCCTGCCGTATGGGAAAAGTTAGTGGTGGCACCAGTGGCAAGAGTGCCTATGGCACCGAGGACTAAGGTGCCATCAAAAGAAAAATTGGCCATGATGGTGCAACCCTGGTCCCCTTCCTCCTGGCACCATTCGCTGGCACTGGTCAGCACCACTTCTCCCTGGTCACCTGGAAGGGAATCCTCAGAGACGGACTCAGAGGCAGAGTCATAAGTCTCCTGCAGGAGCCAGCACTGACACTCCAGCTGACCAACTAATATCAGACCGGGTTCAGAGCATCCCACCTGCAGCTTGGCCACCTGCCCAATGGCAGGTGCCTGTGCAGTGGCTGTTCTGGAACTCCTGGGCTTCTCCTCCAATCCTGAGGTCACATTCCAGAAGGTCCATTATATTGGAGTCTAGAACACCTCCACCATCCCCTTGGAGCAGGACCCAGGTTCCAGTACCAAGCTCAGTACCAAATATCAAGACCTGGCACCACGAGACCTATCCAGTGATGAGGGCAAGGAACAATACCCCCTGCCTACGTAAGCATCCTTTTCCTCCTTTCCAGATCAAGTGGTGATGGGAGCAGATATACTGCCCTTCCAGAATGATTACAGGGCACATCAGGAGTTCCTCAAGATTGGCTCAAAACATGTGGATCCTGGTAGAGGAGATAAGGAGGACATTTTAGTGGCATCGGGCCCCTCAAGGATGGTATTGCCCTTAAATGATGCTATAATTGACCCCATCAAGGTGTTAGGGCAGACTCCAACATCCCTTCAGCCAATGGCATGTGAGACTTCGGCTCAGACCTCTCCAGGTGTTGCTGGCATCTGTATGCTCACCAAACCAATGCCATCTGGATACAGTCATCACAGTTCTCCCATCGGTGATCCCCGTCCTGAATTGGTGCCTAGACCCACAGATGGTGTGTGAAGAGCTCCCATTCTCAGGACCCAATTTTCAGGGTCTCTCATCACAGATGCTCCAGCAATGGGCTGTGGGCTCACTTGGGTCCCTCTGAACTCAAGGCCTCTGATCTCTGGAAGCTCTTGCTACATATCAACATCAGAAAGCTCAGGGCAGCTTGACAGGCTTGGCAGGCATTTCAACCCCATGTAGCGGGCAAGTGTGTATCGGTCCTTACAGACAACACAACGGTGATGTTTTATATCAACAGGCAGGGTGGAGTGTGCTCCACATGTGGGAATTCTGCATAGCCCATTCAATCCACCTCAAAGCCTCTTATCTGCTGGAATCACAGAACAAACTAGCGGATCACCTCACCAGATCCTTCTCCAACCACCACAAATGGTTTATCCATCCCAACATCATGAAAGTCATCTTCCAGGTGTGAGGGAATCCCCAGATAGATTGTTCATGACAAAGCACAATGGGAAGTGTATCCAGTTCTGCTTCTTCCTGGGCCACAGTCTGAGCTTGCTTGCTGACACCTTTCTCCTTCCTTCCACCATCGGTCATCTTTTCTATGCATTTCCTCCCATCCCTCTCATACACAAGGTCTTGCTGAGAGTCAGATAGGACAAGGCACAAGTCATCCTGATAGCCCCCACCTGGCCACATCAGCACTGGTTCACCACACTCCTAAACCTTTCGGTGGAAATGCCAATCTGTCTACCTCTGTTTCCAGACCTCTCAGGAACACAGCTGCCTTTGTTAGCTGAACTTTGAGTTCCTTCTCTCATAGCCTGGAAGCTCCATGGCAGAACCCCACAAAGCTAGCATGCTCAGGGTCTGTTCGTGAGGTGCTTTTAGGGAGCAGGAAACTATCCACCAGAGCCACCAATCTAGCAAAGTGGAAAAGCTTCTTGATCTGGTCTACACACACAGGCATTTCACTTACGCAGGCAACACTGCCATTCATTGTAGTCTACTTACTTCCTCTGAAACAGCAAGGGCTAACTGTGTTGTTTATTAAGGTCCATTTGGCCTTAATCTTGGCCTTCCACCCCTGGGAGAACAGTCATTTTCTTTTTTCGAACTCTATGTGCAGTCGGTTTCTTACGGGCCTTGAGAAACTGTACTCCCATGTACAGCAAACAATTAATCTCTGGATCCACAATTTGGTATCGGCAAGGCTGACAGACCTTCTGTTTGAACTATTGGCAACATGCTCGCTTCTCCAACTGACATATAAGGTGGCTTTCTTGGTGGTCATTACTTCTGCCAGAAGGATCTCTGAGATCCTTACTTCAGAACCACCTTATATAGTATTCTTCAAGAACAAGGTCCAGTTGCATCCTCACCCTGCCTTCCGTGCAAAAATCCATAGTATTCAATCTTCCTTCCGGTCTTCTACCCAAAACCACATGCTAACAGAGAGGAACAGAGGCTCTACTCACTGGAAGATAGACGCACATTAACCTTCTACATAGAAAGGACTAAATCTTTGTGGAGATCCACTCAACTGTGTGTAGCCATTGCAATAAAATGAAAGATCTCATTCCAGGAAATTTCATCATGGATAACCTACTGTATCTGCTAATGCTACAACCTAGCACAGGTCCCTGCACCCCTTGCCCTGACAGCCCATTCAACAAGGGCCCAGACACCTTTGGCAGAATTTGTGTCACAAGTTCCTTTCCAGGACATTTGAAGAGCAACAATGTGGTCTTCTGTTCACACTTTTGTGTCTCATTATGCCATTACCCAACAGGCTTGAGACGATACTGGATTTGGCCGAGAAGTATTACAATCAACATGCCAGTAAACTCTGAACCCTCCCCCTGTGTATCTACTTGGGAGCCACCTACATTGGAATAGACATAAGCAAGCATTCAAAGGCTATGTCTACACTATGAAATTAGGTCGAATTTATAGAAGTCGGTTTTGTAGAAAGCATTTTTATACAGTCGAGTGTGTGTGTCCTGACACAAATGCTCTAAGTGCATGTAGTCGGCAGACTCTGTCCACACTACCAAGGCAACCATCGACTTCCGGAGCTTTGCACTGTGGGTAGCTATCCCACAGTTCCTGCAGTCTCCACCGCCCATTTGAATTCTGGGTAGAAATCCCAGTGCCTGATGGGGCTAAAACATTGTCGCAGGTGGTTCTGGGTACATATCGTCAGGCCCACGTTCCCTCCCTCCCAATTAGGAGCACGTTAAACACCACACGCATTATCCAGCAGTATATGCAGCACCAGAACCAGGCAAAGCGAAACCGGGTGAGTAGGCATTGTCAGCGCGGTTACGAGAGTGATGAGAACATGGACACAGACTTCTTTGAAAGCATGTGCCCTGGCAATGTAGGCATCATGGTGCTAATGGGGCAGGCTCATGCGGTGGAACACCAATTCTGGGCCTGGGAAACAAGCACAGACTGGTGGGACCACATAGTGTTGCAGGTCTGGGACGATTCCCAGTGGCTGCGAAACTTTTGCATGTGTAAGGGCACTTTCATGGAGCTTTGTGACTTGCTTTCCCCAGCCCTGAGGCGCAAGAATACCAAGATAAGAGCAGCCCTCACAGTTGAGAAGTGAATGGCAATAATCCTGTGGAAACTTGCAACACCAGACAGCTACCGGTCTGTCGGGAATCAATTTGGAGTGGGCAAATCTACTGTGGGGGCTGCTGTGATGCAAGTAGCCAACGCAATCAAAGATCTGCTGATATCAAGGGTAGTGACCCTGGGAAATGTGCAGGTCATAATGGATGGCTTTGCTGCAATGGGATTCTCTAACTGTGGTGGGGCCATAGACGGAACCCATATCCCTATCTTGGCACCGGAGCACCAAGTCAGCGAGTACATAAACCGCAAGGGGTATTTTTCAATAGTGCTGCAAGCACTGGTGGATCACAAGAGATGTTTCACCAACATCAACGTGGGATGGCCGGGAAAGGTACATGATCATAGAATCATAGAATCATAGAATATCAGGGTTGGAAGGGACCCCAGAAGGTCATCTAGTCCAACCCCCTGCTCAAAGCAGGACCAAGTCCCAGTTAAATCATCCGAGCCAGGGCTTTGTCAAGCCTGACCTTAAAAACCTCTAAGGAAGGAGATTCTACCACCTCCCTAGGTAACGCATTCCAGTATTTCACCACCCTCTTAGTGAAAAAGTTTTTCCTAATATCCAATCTAAACCTCCCCCATTGCAACTTGAGACCATTACTCCTCGTTCTGTCATCTGCTACCATTGAGAACAGTCTAGAGCCATCCTCTTTGAAACCCCCTTTCAGGTAGTTGAAAGCAGCTATCAAATCCCCCCTCATTCTTCTCTTCTGCAGACTAAACAATCCCAGCTCCCTCAGCCTCTCCTCATAAGTCATGTGCTCTAGACCCCTAATCATTTTCGTTGCCCTTCGTTGTACTCTTTCCAATTTATCCACATCCTTCCTGTAGTGTGGGGCCCAAAACTGGACACAGTACTCCAGATGAGGCCTCACCAGTGTCGAATAGAGGGGAACGATCACGTCCCTCGATCTGCTCGCTATGCCCCTACTTATACATCCCAAAATGCCATTGGCCTTCTTGGCAACAAGGGCACACTGCTGACTCATATCCAGCTTCTCGTCCACTGTCACCCCTAGGTCCTTTTCCGCAGAACTGCTGCCGAGCCATTCGGTCCCTAGTCTGTAGCGGTGCATTGGATTCTTCCATCCTAAGTGCAGGACCCTGCACTTATCCTTATTGAACCTCATTAGATTTCTTTTGGCCCAATCCTCCAATTTGTCTAGGTCCTTCTGTATCCTATCCCTCCCCTCCAGCGTATCTACCACTCCTCCCAGTTTAGTATCATCCGCAAATTTGCTGAGAGTGCAATCCACACCATCCTCCAGATCATTTATGAAGATATTGAACAAAACGGGCCCCAGGACCGACCCCTGGGGCACTCCACTTGACACCGGCTGCCAACTAGACATGGAGCCATTGATCGCTACCCGTTGAGCCCGACAATCTAGCCAGCTTTCTACCCACCTTATAGTGCATTCATCCAGCCCATACTTCCTTAACTTGCTGACAAGAATGCTGTGGGAGACCGTGTCAAAAGCTTTGCTAAAGTCAAGAAACAATACATCCACTGCTTTCCCTTCATCCACAGAACCAGTAATCTCATCATAAAAGGCGATTAGATTAGTCAGGCATGACCTTCCCTTGGTGAATCCATGCTGACTGTTCCTGATCACTTTCCTCTCCTCTAAGTGCTTCAGGATTGATTCTTTGAGGACCTGCTCCATGATTTTTCCAGGGACTGAGGTGAGGCTGACTGGCCTGTAGTTCCCAGGATCCTCCTTCTTCCCTTTTTTAAAGATGGGCACTACATTAGCCTTTTTCCAGTCATCCGGGACTTCCCCCGTTCGCCACGAGTTTTCAAAGATAATGGCCAATGGCCAAGGGCTCTGCAATCACAGCCGCCAATTCCTTCAGCACTCTCGGATGCAATTCGTCCGGCCCCATGGACTTGTGCACGTCCAGCTTTTATGATGCTTTTTTTTTGATGCTCGCATCTTCAGGAACCCTGGTCTGTTTCAAAAGCTGCAGGAAGGGACTTTCTTCTCAGACCAGAAAATAACCGTTGGGGATGTTGAAATGCCTATAGTTATCCTTGGGGACCCAGCCTACCCCTTAATGCCATGGCTCATGAAGCCATACATAGGCAGCCTAGAGAGTAGTCAGGAGCTGTTCAACTATAGGCTGAGCAAGTGCAGAATGGTGGTAGAATGTGCATTTGGACATTTAAAAGTGCGCTGGTGCAGTCTACTGACTCGGTTATACCTCAGCGAAACCAATATTCCCACTATTATTACTGCTTGCTGTGCGCTCCACAATATCTGTGAGAGTAAGGGAGAGAAGTTTATGGTGGGGTGGGAGGTTGAGGCAAATCGTCTGGCTGCTGATTACGTTAAGCCAGACACCAGGGCGGTTAGAAGAGCACAGGAGGGTGTGGTGCGCATCAGAGAAGCTTTGAAAACCAGTTTCATGACTGGCCAGGCTACGGTGTGAAAGTTCTGTTTGTTTCTCCTTGATGAGACCCCCCGCCCCTTGATTCACTCTACTTCCCTGTAAGCTAACCACCCTCCACACCTCCCTTTGATCACTGCTTGCAGAGGCAATAAAGTCAGTGTTGCTTCGCATTCATGAATTCTTTATTAATTCATCACACAAATAGGGGGATAATTACCAAGGTAGCCCAGGAGGGGTGGTGGAGGAGGGAAGGACAAGGCCACACAGTACTTCAAAAGTTTAAAACTTTAAAACTTATTGAATGCCAGCCTTCTGTTATTTGGGCAATCCTCTGGGGTGGAATGGTGGGTGGCCGGAGGCCTCCCCACTGCGTTCTTGGGCGTCTGGGTGAGGAGGCTATGGATCTTGGGGAGGAGGGTGGTTGGTTACACAGGGGCTGTAGCGGTGGTCTGTGCTCCTGCTGCCTATCCTGCAGCTCAGCCATATGCTGGAGCATATTAGTTTGATCCTCCAGCAGCCTCAGCATTGAATCCTGCCTCCTCTCATCATGCTGTCTCCATCTTTCAGCTTCAGCCCTCTCTTCAGCCCGTCACTTACTCTCTTCAGCCCGCCACCTCTCCTCCCGGTCATTTTGTGCTTTTCTGCACTCTGACATTGTCTGCCTCCACACATTCGTCTGTGCTCTGTCAGTGTGGGAGGACAGCATGAGCTCAGAGAACATTTCATCGCGAGTGCGTTTTTTTCACCCTCTAATCTTTGCTAGCCTCTGGAAAGGAGAAGATCCTGTGATCCTTGAAACACATGTAGCTGGTGGAGAAAAAAAAAGGGACAGTGGTATTTAAAAAGACACATTTTATAGAATAATGGGGTACACTCTTTCACGGTAAACTTTGCTGTTAACATTACATACATAGCACATGTGCTTTCATTACAAGGTCACATTTTGCCTCCCCCCACCGCGTGGCTAACAGCGGGGAACATTTCTGTTCAGCCATAGGCAAACAGCCCAGCAGGAATGGGCACCTCCGAATGTCCCCTTAAGAAAAGCACCCTATTTCAACCAGGTGACCATGAATGATATCAGTCTCCTGAGGATAACACAGAGAGATAAAGAACGGATGTTGTTTGAACGCCAGCAAACATACACTGCAATGCTTTGTTCTAGAATGATTCCCAAGTACGTGCTATTGGCCTGGAGTGGTAAAGTGTCCTACTATGGTGGATGGAATAAGGCTTCCCTCCCCAGAAACCTTTTGCAAAGGTTTTGGGAGTGTATCCAGGAGAGCCAAAAATGCCAGAGCAAATTAATCATTAAACATGCTGGCTTTTAAACCTTGTATAGTATTTTAAAAGGTACACTCACCAGAGGTCCCTTCTCTGCCTGCCGGGTCCGGGAGGCAGACTTGAGTGGGTTTGGGGGGTACTGGCTCCAGATCCAGGGTGAGAAACAGTTCCTGGCTGTCGGGAAAACTGGTTTCTCCACTTGTTTGCTGTGAGCTATCATCTTCCTCATCCCCAAAACCTGCTTCCGTGTTGACTCCATCTCCATTGAAGGAGTCAAACAACATGGCTGGGGTAGTGGTGGCTGAACCCCCTAAAATGGCATGCAGCTCATCATAGAAGTGGCATGTTTGGGGCTCTGACCTGGAGCGGCCATTCACCTCTCTGGTTTTCTGGTAGGCTTGCCTAAGCTCCTTAAGTTTCACATGGCACTGCTTCCACTCCCTGTTATGGCCTCTGTCCTTCATGTCCTGGGAACTTTTGACAAATGTTTTGGCATTTCGAAAACTGGAACGTAGTTCTGATAGCACAGATTCCTCTCCCCATACAGTGATCAGATCCCGTACCTCCCGTTCGGTCCATGCTGGAGCTCTTTTGCGATTCTGGGACTCCATCATGGTCACCTCTGCTGATGAGCTCTGCATGGTTACCTGCAGCTTGCCACACTGGCCAAACTGGAAATTGAAATTCAAAAGTTCACAGGCCTTTTCCTGTCTACCTGGTCAGTGCATCTGAGTTGAGAGTGCTGTCCAGAGTGGTCACAATGGAGCACTCTGGGATAGCTCCTGGAGGCCATTACTGTCTAATTGCGTCAACAGTACCCAAAATTCGACCCAGCAAAACCGATTTCAGCGCTAATCCTCTTGTCGCGGGTGGAGTAAGGAAATCGATTTTAATTTTTACCAGTTTCTAACTGAAATGAATGTACAGTAAGTGTCTATCTTCATAGTTGATATATTCAACTGTACTACAATAGGCTAGAGATGAAGCTTGGAAAAAGTTTGAATAATCTCAGAAATATTCTTAAAAGTAGATTGTAGAAGAGAAAAGTGGCTTTTAAGTGGGTCTAGAATAGGACTCTTTCAGTAGCAATGCAAAACAAATGAATCATTTAAAGCATTGATTAGGTCTGTGCATCTGGGAGTATTTCCCCTCCCCACCCCAATAACTTTCCTGAAGTCTATGATTTAGTGATTTAAAAAA
This sequence comes from Dermochelys coriacea, assembly GCF_009764565.3. Taxonomy (NCBI): domain Eukaryota; kingdom Metazoa; phylum Chordata; order Testudines; family Dermochelyidae; genus Dermochelys; species Dermochelys coriacea. Next base: position 83,583,491 of record NC_050068.2, read on the forward strand.
TGAAGAAACTTATGGCCTTTGCAAAATCTGTTACCATTTCTAACTCTGTTCCTAACTACAGTAGTACTCTCCCTACTGAATTAATATTCCTGATTTTAGAGTAACTCTGATTTTTCTGTAAGCAACGTATCATAGATTACATTTTGGTTGCTCACCGTCACCGAAATAAAATGGTCTTTATATAAATTGTTAAATTTAAAAATGAATGTGGCCTGACTTGATAGCTAACTCTGTCGCATGAAGTGTGACATGTTGAAAGTACATGCAAGTTTGACAAATTTATCCTCATACATAAGTCTAAAAGGCAATGGATACGTGGAGATCTGAACTGAAGGAGGGCTGTTAACTGAAAAATCAAGTTTAAACCATTCTACTTGTCTTTGTGCCTATTTAATACATTTTGAAAAGATTTTAAGTTATATGCTCAACTCTAGCAAAGATGTAAAGGTCATATAAAAAGCTATGGAATATAAAACAGCTTTTTCTAGTTCATAGGAAATAGTCTGGAAGCTTTGTAAACACTTCAATCTAAGCTAAAACTAAAATGACTCTACTTAGTACTGTCAGGTTACTTATCAATTACATATGCAAACACAGACTGTTTTTTACAGATCTTACTTCTAAATGAGCTTCTGTTTCTGGTTGAAAACTATAACTTTGTACGCTTCAATACTGTACAATTCAGACTCAGTGAGCTGGGATTTCTTTGTCTTATATCATTAAAACTTTTAGGCTAGCCTTATCTTTTGTCAACCCAACTAGTTTTCTTTATCAGACATGGGAGGGGGATCAGCCTTTCTTGGTATTATTGTGGGCTTTTACTTCCTACCTCCCTCATTATGTTTACAGTGAATGCATTGTTTGTATATAGAGAGAGGCCATCAGAAACTCCACAACTTACTGGAGTTTAGACTATCAAGAGCTGGTTGTAAACAAAGATGAGAAAAAGCCAATTCCTTTGCCCAGGAGTTCTGCATGGTGCCTAGATGTCTTGTTTAGTAACTTTAAACACTCTTCTTGCAATGTATTGCTGATTTCTTAACCATTCAAACAAGTCATAAACAATCTGTAGTATGTAAGGCATGATTGCTCTAATACAATACTAATAAAGAATCATTTCTAGCTTCAGTTTTAAGCTTTCTGAAATCCACTCTTAATACTGCAAAAATATTTACAGTTGTATTCATGTAGTTTGTGACAAAACTCCAGTTGACAACAATGGAAATTGTATATGCAGGTTTAGGGCACAGTTATAATGCATTACATTTTAAACCAAAACTGGCATTTCTGAAACCACTACTGGCAGGTGCCATGTTCCTGAAAGAAAGCAACATCACTTAGGATTTTAGCAGTAAGGCAATTCCATGTAGAAAAATGTGACACACTTTCCATCTTGTTTCAGAGTAGCAGCCATGTTATTCTGTATCCACAAAAAGAAAAGGGAGTATTTGTGGCACCTTAGAGACTAACAAATTTATCTGAGCACAAGCTTTCATGAGTTACAGTCATTTACAGTTACAGTCACTTCATCGGATGCATGCAATAGAAAATACAGTGGGGAGATTTTATATACACAGAGAACATGAAACAATGGGTGTTGCCATACACACTGTAAGGAGAGTGATCAGGTAAGGTGAGCTATTACCGGGGGGGGGGGGAGGAGGGGACAAACAAACAAACCAACCTTTTGTAGTGATAGTCAAGGTGAGCCATTTCCAGCAGTTGACAAGAACATGTGAGAAACAGTAGCGGGGGGAAATAAACATGGGGAAATAGTTTTACTTTGTGTAATGACACATCCACTCCCAGTCTTTATTCAAGCCTAAGTTAATTGTGTCCAGTTCGCAAATTCAGCAGTCTCTCGTTGGAGTCTGTTTCTGAAATTTTTTTGTTGAAGAATTGCCACTTTTAGGTCTGTAATCAAGTGACCAAAGAGATTGAAGCGTCAGTAGGTTTCCGGTATAGGGTGGTGGTTATGTGACCATCGCTTATTAGCACTGTAGTGTCCAGGAAGTGGATCTCTTCTGGGATCCCACCGTCAACCTCAGCCTGGACCAGTCCACACAAGAGATCCACTTCTTGGACACTACGGTGCTAATAAGCGATGGACACATAAACAGCACCCTATACCGGAAATCTACTGACCACTATGCTTACCTATATGCCTCCAGCTTTCATCCAGATCACACCACACAATCCATTGTCTACAGCCAAGCTCTATGATAAAAGCACATTTGCTCCAATCGCTCAGACAGAGACAAACACCTACAAGATCTCTATCAAGTGTTCTTACAACTACAATACCCATCTGCTGAAGTGAAGAAACAGATTGACAGAGCCAGAAGAGTACCCAGAAGTTACCTACTACAGGACAGGCCCAACAAAGAAAATAACAGAACGCCACTAGCCATCACCTTCAGCCCCCAACTAAAACTTCTCCAACGCATCATTAAGGATCTACAATCTATCCTGAAGGACGACCCATCACTCTCACAGATTTTGGGAGACAGGCCAGTCCTTGCTTACAGACAGCCCCCCAACCTGAAGCAAATACTCACCAGCAACCACACAACAGAACCACTAATCCAGGAACCTATCCTTGCAACAAAGCCTGTTGCCAACTGTGTCCACATATCTATTCAGGGGACACCATCATAGGGCCTAATCACATCAGCCACACTATCAGAGGCTTGTTCACCTGCACCTCTACCAATGTGATATATGCCATAATGTGCCAGCCATGCCCCTCTGCCATGTACGTTGGCCAAACTGGACAGTCTCTACGTAAAAGAATAAATGGACACAAATCAAACGTCAAGAATTATAACATTCAAAAACCAGTCGGAGAACATTTCGGTCTCTTTGATGACTCAATTACAGACCTAAAAGTGGCAATTCTTCAACAAAAAAACTTCAAAAACAGACTCCAAGAGACTGCTGAATTGGAATTAATTTGCAAATTGGACATAATTAACTTAGGCTTGAATAAAGACTGGGAATGGATGTGTCATTACACAAAGTAAAACTATTTCCCCATGTTTATTCCCTCCCCCACCACTGTTCCTCACACATTCTTGTCAACTGCTGGAAATGACCCACCTTGACTATCACTACAAAAGGTGTTTTCCCCCGCTGCCCTCCTGCTGGTAATAGCTCACCTTACCTGGTCACTCTCGTTACAGTGTGTATGGTAACACCCATTGTTTCATGTTCTCTGTGTATATAAAATCTCCCCACTGTATTTTCAACTGCATGCATCCGATGAAGTAAGCTGTAGCTCAAAAAAGCTTATGCTCAAATTAATTTGTTAGTCGTTAAGGTGCCACAAGTACTCCCTTTCTTTTTCTGTTTTGTGTTACATCCAGATGTGATCATGTAATTAAAAATTATCATATCAGATCCCAGGCAAGAGAATAGAGTGGGAATCAATTAATAAAAAATGAAAGGAGGTAATATAATTAATGCCAATCAAAATGAGTTTATGGAAAATAGATCCTGTCATACCAACTATTTCTTTCTGGTGAGATTCCAAGTTTCTTTGATAAAGATAATAATGTTGATGTAATATATTTAGACTTCTGTAAGACATTTGACTTGGTACCACAAGAAATTTTGATTAAAAAACTGGTAAGATATAAAATTAACATGGCACACATTAAATGGATTAAAAGCTGGCTAACTGATTCTCACAAAATGTAATTGTAAATAGGGAATCATCATTGAATCATAAGTGTGTTTCTATGCGGTTCTTGCAGGGATCGGTTCTTGGCCTTAAGCTGTTTAACATTTTTATGATCTGGAAGAAAACAAAATCATCACTAATAAAGTTTACGAATGACACAAAATTGGGGAAGAGGTAAACAAATAAAGAGGACAGATCACTGGTACAGAGCAATCTGGATTGCTTGGTAAGCAAGCAAACAATATTCATTTTAATATGGCTTAATGTAAATTAATACATCTAGGAACAAAGAACTTACATGATGGGGAACTCCTCACTGGGAAGCAGTGAAAAGGATTTGGGGGTTGTGGTAGATAATCACTTAACATGAGCTACCAGTGCGAAGCTGTTGCCAAAAGGGCTAATACAATCCTTAGATGCATGAACAGGAGGAGAATCTTGACTAGGACTAGAGAGGTTATTTTACCTCTGTATTTGGCACTGATGTGATTACAGCTGGAATCCTGAGTTCATTTTTGGTATCCATGATTCAAGAAGGATTTAGATAAATTGGAGAGGATTCAGAGAAGAGCCGTTGCAATCATTAAAGGATTAGAAAACATGCCTTATAGTGATAGACTCAAAGAGTTCAATCTATTTAGCTTAACAAAGAGAAGGTTAAGTGATGACTTGAATATAGTCATGAAGTACTTCCATGAGGAGCAAATATTTTATAATGGGCTCTTAAACCTAGCAGAGAAAAGTATAACATGACACTGGAAGTTGCAGATGGACAAAATCTGTCTGGAAATAAGGTATATGTTTTTAATTGTGAGTGTAATTAATCATTAGGACAATTTAGTCTGGGTTGTAGTGGATTGTCAACCACTTACAATTTTTAAATTGAGATTGGATATTTTTCTAAAAGATATTTTCTATGAATTATTTTGCTGAAGTTCTATGCCCTGTGTTATACAGGAGATCAGACTAGCAGATCACAGTTGTCCCTTCCGGTCTTGGAAACTGTGAATCTTTTCAGGTACCATAAGGCAGAATGGTCTACAATTCTCTAGATCTTCTTTGTTTCTCATTTTAAAAGATAAATACTGTATTTGCCCTTCTGGGACCTCCCTCATCCTCCATAAATTCTCGAAAAAATTTGTGAATGGTTCGGCGATTGCTTCAGTTAGTACTTAAGTACCGTATGATGAATTTCCTCAGGCCTTTCTGACTTAAACAATCCAACTTACCTAAATATTCTTTAACCTATTATTTTCCTTTTCTGGCTTGTGTCCCTTCCCCCTCGATGTTAATATTAATTGTGTTTATTATCTGGTCAGTTAGTCTGTTTTAGTGAAGACAAAGGAAAATAGGCATTAATCCAGTTGGGGGCAACCTGCGGCCCATCAGGGTAATCCGCTGGTGAGCCACAAGACAGTTTGTTTACACTGATCATCTGCAGGCACGGCCACCTGCAGCTTCCAGTGGCCGCGGTTCACTGTTCCTGGCCAATGGGAGATGTGGGAAGTGGCACAGGCCGCAGGGACTGCTTGCCGCCAATTCCCGCAGCTCCCATTGGCCAGGAATGGTGAGCTGCGGCCACTGGGAGCTGCGAGCAGCCGTACCTGCGGAAGGTCAATGTAAACAAATTGTCTCATAGTCCACCAGCGGGTTACCCTGAAGGGCCACAGGCGGCCCGTGGCCCGCAGGTTGCCCACCACTGCATTAAACACTTCAGCTTTCTTGATGTCATCTATTATTAGCATTCCAGCCCTGATAAATAGTGGGCTTACACTTTCATCTTTGTCTTACTCTTAATGTATTTATAGGACCTCTACTTATTGCCTTTTATGTCCCTTGGTAGGTGTAATTCATTTTGTGCCATAGCCTTTTTGATTTTTTCCCTACATGCTTGTGCTGCTCTTTTGTACTCTTCATTAGCAATTTGTCCATGTTTCCACTTCTCATAGGATTCATTTTTGATTTTCAGTTCATTAAAGAGTTCCTGGTGGAGCCTTGTTGGCCTCTTACTATACTTCCTATCTTTCCCTCACTTTGGGACAGCTTGCTGTTGTGCCTTGAATATTGTCTCTTTAATAAACTGCCATCTCCCCTGAATCCCTATTTCCCTTATATTTTCTTCCCATGGGACATTACCTACCAGTTCTCTGAGTTTGTTAAAGTCTGCTGTTTTTGAAGTCCTTTGTTCTTATTCTGCTGCTCTCAATCCTTCCTTTCCTTAGAATCATGACATCTATCTTGTCATGATGGCAGCTAGAGCACAACTCAGTGCACCAACCAGAAGGTTTGGGGCATTTTTTGTCCCGGAGTCACTGTTGCAATTTGGATTGTATTTCCAGGAGTCTGTCCTACTTCAGTGAGGAAAGATGGACAGAGCTCACAAATAATTAGTGAGCCCCAGAGGGGTTACAAACATTTCAATAAATTATAATTGAATGTTGCCATTGACTTTAATGGAGGAAGGAGTAGACCTTGGGCCTGATGTCTAGAAGTGTATAATACCTACCATTGATTTCTGTGGGGCTTGTGGGTTTTCAGGAGCTATAAAAATCAGGCCCTTGATGAGCTGGAGGAGCAGAGTTACACAGAAGTTCAGGCAAAATAGTTCAGCTTTATTTGATATTGCAGCTGTAAGGGCAGGTAATTGCTGTTAACATATTTTATTATTTCACAGTGATTAGTGATCTATGTCCGAGTTTTGTTCTGTCAATGCAAGTCTATTCAAGTATCTAATAAAATATATTTCCCTTTAAGATGGCAAATAATCTGAGCACTTGGAATCAAAACAAAACCCACACATTTTACAGTTTAAAAAACTTCCTTTAAAGGAAGTAACCCCTAGACTATTACATGAATTAGAGGAAGAATAGATGCTTTGATATTTCCAGGAATAAGGATATCTGAATTTCACCCAAACAGGTTGAGGACGGGAAAGAGCTATGCAGCTGGGCAGGATGTAAAGCAAATGATTATAGGAGTGACAATAGGAATGAAGTAAAGAAATGCTGAAAGGCATAAAAATAGCACTAGAATATATGGCTAATTACTATAGGTGCATAGGAGGAATTTAGTAATGGTAAGAAAACTAAATATTTTCTTTCATATACTATATAGTGGTGACTTTTTGTTTGAATGCCAGTCTGTATACAGTTGTGTAGGCTTTTGAATCCAGTTTAAATAGTTCTGTGTGATTTGCGTTAGAACTGAATATGTTAATGGAAAAGATGTGTTTGTTTCCCTAGGGTCCAAGTCAACAGAAGCATTTATATATCATCTAACATATTCAGCCATTTTTACCATATCCAGAGTTTGCTATATCCATCAGCATCACTAGGATGAAAGAATGATTATTAACTTAGCCCAGTGTCTACAAAGAGATAATGAGGAGCTTGATAACTGCTTCCTCTCCTTCTGGAATCCCAGATGCACTGAAAAGTAAATGTGTAAATGTGGCATATCTTCATCTGAAAAGTTAAAACAGATTCTGACAGATGTGATCAGGTGCTTCCTTTTAACCTTTGGCTCCCGAGCTATTTCTTTGAAGTCCTTTTTGCTACAGGTAGTGAAAGCTGTGTGTGTTATTTTAGTTATTTCTCCTTCCCAAGTAGGAAGTAGCTCTTCCACAACATGTGCATTTTTTTTAACGTCTGATTTATATGCTTTGTTTGCTTTACCATTCTGTCTTCCTCCTTTCTTTGCAGAAAAATATTTCTGGTGCATACCTTTGTCTCAGTTCTTTATAAGATCTACAAAACTTTTTTGGAAGGAAGATCAGATGTTACTGAAATGTAAGCCAGATATTCAAACTAGCAAACTCTCATTTAATCTTTGAAACTGTTAATGCTGTTTAACTCTTCTTCCCCCCCGCCAGGATTGTTTTAAACACTTATTTTTAGGAACCTTTTTTTTTTTTTGAGGGAGGGTGGGGGAAAAGGTAACCTTTTAAAAAAATATGCTTGTTTACCAGCTTCAAGAATCAACCTTTCTTGCCAAAGAGAACATAATCACATAATCTATTATTCATAATAAAACACCTGTGAATTTTTCCAGTTGAAAAAAAATGGAATTTCACAGTTATAACACAACCTGCTAAAGTTAGCAAGAGGATAAGTATTCAGCATTAATATACGAAACAGATAGACAGATAATACAAAGGAATTGACTGGATTTTAGGATAAGAATGAGCTATAGTTTGATTTATATTTCCTGAGTTTCTTAGGTAGCAGACATCTTCTGCCACTCCTTGAGTTCACTTATAGCCTAAGAAGGTAATGTAAATAAATTTTTCCAAGAACCAAAACTTACATTCCCTGCACATCTTATGTTGGGTTAAGTGTTTAAGATCTTCTCTCATATATATTTTCTATAGCATGGTTTGCAAAGTCTATTTAGGGCTGTCTGAATTGTGCAGGATAGTAGACTATACTCTACAGTAGATATAAACAATGTAATGATGTGTGCTCTGGAATAGACATAATTTTTTAAAATAAACTTTTCTTTATTCATATCTAATTGTAATTTAGAGAAATATATCTATAATATAAAAATACTGGTAAAGCAAACCAATTTACTGATAGGAGCCAACTATTTTCTATTCTCAAAAGAAGTTTACATTACCCTATAGATACATATGTATGGCCTACATTTGATTGCTCCCAAGATATTAGAAAAAAATCTGAAAATAACATAATGTGCATTTTAAAACATCTGTTACTGCTCGTGTCTTTAGGGGAAACAAATATGTTAACTCACATACTGGTCAATAGGAACTTAGTGTGCTAAACAATAATACACCAGCAGATGTATAATAAGGGCCAGCAGGCTGAAAATTTTTGGCTACTGCATCTTCCTCAGTAACAGGAAATGAACAGCTCCTGGCATAGGCTGCCTACATATTTCTTTGTCATTCTTTGTATGAGGCGCGCATGATTTCAGTAGTCAAGTCTTCACTTTTGTGTCTTTAAAAGCATCCATATTCCATTATTTAAGTTTCAATGTGTCTTTTACACAAGCAATACTTTTGCACTGAGTTACTGGAGGCAGAGCTGGTCTTTTGGTTTTACATATTTTCAAACTGTGTTTGCAGCATTTTCACACTCTCTAGGAGTGCTCAAGCAAAAGTGAGGTTGTGCCTAGGTATTTAGAGCTTCTACCCTTTATGAATGAGAAAATTTTTTAAAAAGCGTACCTAAAGTTATCTGCATAAGGTATTAAAAAGACAACACTTATTTTAAATAGTAAATATGTAACTTTGTGGAAAACATAGGGTTGGTACTTGGATATTTTGCACAAAGGCATCCTTTCAACATAATTTGACTAACAATTGAATGGGGTGAGGACTTCTGCCAAACGCGCCAGTTATTTTTTTTTTCTCATTTTAACTTTTTTCAAACCCAATTGTTTTCTGTAGTATAACCCCTCTCTTAAGATGAGTGAAATGTCATCTGTGGCACGAGAGTATTATGGCCTAGGATATATTTGAAGGGAACAATATCAAGAGATTTCTAAAATTCCAGAAGAGTAGATCTGGATCAAATGTGGATGCAAATGAGTAACTGCTCATTAGGGCAACATTAAAGTGAACAAGTATAATTAGTTGATCAAACCACTTTCTTATATGGCACATATCACATATCACCAAAGTACCTGAGCACCTCCCATGACTTAAAGGATGACAATACTTTCCCTGCCACCAAAAAGGCTTAAGGGAGTTCAGTGGCTTATTTTTAAATGAATCTATGAGAATTAGGACACTGTTGTGGGAAAGCTGGAGTTATGAATATCATTGTATATCATTTTAAACAATCAGAGACCAAGCACTAGGCTAGAGGAGAACATGAACATGAACAGGAAGAAAGCTAATATTTCAAAATTTGCAACTTATTTTAAAAAGTGTTCAGAAGATCCGAGTATCCAAGCAATAAAATTTAGTCTTGTATTGAATGTGCTGTACACTGGATACTCAAGAAAGTTTTGCCACTGATGTGCGCTCTCTCTCTCTCTCTCTCTAGTGTAAAACTATTAGAGGTAGCAAAAGCTATCTGCACACTGTGTAGGAATGTCCAAAGACATGGGTGGCACATATGAGAGGCTTGGGGAGGCTCCCCAAAATAAAAAATGGTTGACCATGCAGGGGGCAAATGCCAGATGCAGATCAACTCCCTTTGGAGGTGCTCTGGCTTGCTGCCTTTGCGCCCTAAGTATAGGAGTGCTGGAAGGACCCTGGAAGTGGGGGGCCCACCGGCGGCCATACTGTGACGCCGCCCCCCACTCTGCCCCTCCCCTAAGGGCGAGCAACCATGGGGAGGGGATGGAGAGGAGCGAGCAGCAGGTGAGGCCTCGGGAACAGGCAGAATGGAGGTGGGAAGAGGCAAAGTGAGGGCAGGTGTCAGGAGAAGAGGCAGAATGGGGCCGAGACCTTGGGGTGGACTGGGGTCAGAGTGTGGCTGGGGCTATGGGGGAGAGGGGTGGACCAGTGGTGGGGCCTTGCTCCGGATGCTGGTGGCCCTCCCACTTCTAGGGGACTTCCAGTACTCCAAGGAGTAGCCTCCCCAAATGAAAGACTCACACGCCACCTATGTCCAAAGGTTAGTCTCCTGGTGTACAATTAACTCAGGGGTTCACTTAGTAATATGAGTGGAGATGATGCTAAGTGTAGAATTAGCTATCTTGGGAGACACTAATGTCCTGTGAATTTGTCTGAGAAGTTTTGGAGAGTGGTTATTTGTTCTCAGTTGTTCGGTTAGCATTTTTAGACTTGTAAATGTTGCTAATTTCCATTATGGAAAAAATCTATCAAATATAATATATTGGAATAACAACTTCTTGGTAATGTTTGCAGACAGAATAGTTACCTTAGGTCTGTGTCTAGTTTCATACTCACCTATACTCTCTAGCTGCTTGAGCTGGTCAGAACAACCATAAACTCAATTTAACTGTGTTATTTACCTTAGTTTACAGCTTCCTTGTACTGCTGGAGTGGTGTCAAAGAAGCCAGAGGATATTAATAAGCCTGGACCAACATACGTAACAGTGTGATTTTATTTTTGCTTCTCTCATCTTCCCTCTCCCACCCCTTCCCTCCTTTATTTGTTAAAACCACTTTTTGGATCTTGTTTAAAATTATATTGTAAATTGTTTGGGTATGGGACTGTGTCTACCTGCCTGTAGGTGCAATGCCTTGCACAATGGAGCCCCAATCCTGATTGGGATCTTGGAGCATTACCAAAATACTGATGATAAAAATTGGCCTTCCCATAATAAGTCATTTGCACAAACACATAATCCCAGCATGTTGCTCACTCACTCTCACACACAAATAAAAATAAATGAACCATAAACAAAGCAAATTATTTTTCCAATAGACTGAGAAGAAAGAGATAGAAAGGGAAATTTGTTATTGTTATTTCTATTTTTAAATATATGAAAGATGCTCAGCTACAGGCTGATGAGGTCAATAAAAGCAGATAGATTGACAGCAAATTACTATGTTTCCAAAGAACAACTCCTTCAGAACAACATGTCAGTGCTGGCTGTCAACCTGAGCAGGTGAGGAGGACTCTTGGCAACATGTCTTTCCCTTCACCACTTAGTAAGCTTCTAAAAGTCCAAGAAAGATCATTCCTTCATGTAGAAAAGAGATGATGAGCTTGAGGCCTATGGTACATTTGATTACTAGGAGCAGTGAGCATATGACACAACCATAGAATTTCAAGATGATGATTCTGGAAGCAAAGTTTGTCATTTGGTGACTGAAACAAGCATTCAGGAAGCCTTTATTAGGCCTTAGTGGGATACTGTGTGGTATATTTGAAAATATACTTGGTGTTGGTAAATTACCTCAAAATCAGTTTTAGTTTTATAGTTATTAATTGATAAATGTTTTTAAATGCTTTGAAGAAGTAAGGTCCAATATAAATATTAATGGTTGTTATTGTATAAGGAATCTCTCTCATTTCATTACTATCCTCAAAGCTTCTAAAACAAAGTATGGTTTTGTAACTAAAGCTGGGTACATACTGCCAAACAATATTGACAAATGTTCAGACTTTAAATAGTTTGTGAATTTGCTTCTAAAACCTCTTTTATTTGCATTGAGCGAGGGTTAGTTCTCAGGAAGAGAAAATGTTTTCAGTTTTTCTGCAAATATGCATTTGTAAAAGTGTTTGCACTGAAACTATTTATGTGACTAACCTGAAAGATATATGGGGGTTTTGGACTTATCCAGTCACGGAAAAGAAACAATACTATGTGACTTAATTAACTAGTGACACAGCCAGAATAGCAGATTATAAATAGTAAATGCTCCAAGCAATCATTGCAGGTTGATATGCTGTTTCCACTGAAGTCAAAGGCAAAACTCACATTGACTTAAGTGGGGCCAGGATCTCATACAAGATGAACAGCTTGTGAACAACCTAGATGCGGAAGTATATTGGCATAAAAATTCTTTGTACAATTTGAAATAACATCAACAAAATCATAAAAACCAGAACAAAAAATTACCTTATTCATTGAATAAATCATTCATTGAGATGAGTTTATGGAACTGTCACTGGAGCCATGTGATCCCCATTGACTTTTTGATGGGTTTTAATGGCTAAAGCCCTGCCCACTGTTGCGAAAACTCAGGGATCCAAGATTGTTTGATGTATTTGCCATAACGTAATATGCCTGGAAGCCCTTCTGGCACTTGTACAGTACAGCACTATCCAGCAGCATTAAGTCAGAAGCAATTCATCATGCAGCAGTGGTATTTTGCTGTTGGCCAATACAGAATCACACAATTAAAGGTGGAACACCCACCCCCTCTCCCATGTTAGATCACCATGGCAATCCTCAGCTACTGGTGGTTTGTTCCCTATAACACATTCTTAAGTATTTTGTCATTCTAATTTTTGAATGACTTTACTTATTTGTTTTTATTATTTCCAATGGGAGACCAGTCCTAAGTCTAAAAGACCTAACTAAAATTTCTCCCCGATATTCAATCTAGATTTTCTTTTGCTTCTTTTCTACTAGTTATTGTCCCTTTGATAACCCTCAACCGTTCTTCTCCATCTTTGAGTTAACTCACTGGGACAGGAGCTGCAGCAAAGATGAAGCCTGGAGACAGAAACTGACATAAATCATTGTGAGTGGGGAAACTTGTGGGAACTATAGTGAGCTGGTATTAAAACCTTGGATCAATGACACTTGCAGCCCCTTTATCTTGCAGACGATATGGGCAGAAGACATGGGAAATTCAAAACTAAAATGTCTCATAAAAATTGCATCTGTGTCTGCTTTTTCTCCTTCTGGTATTACTAGGGTGTACAGCACACTGGTATCTTGGCACTAACATGTTTTTTCTTGTTAACTACAGTACAATGTTTTCTGCACCGGAATATTACTACTACCCTTTCAAAAGGGTTGTTAAATTTTAGGAGGGACAGACTGAGGTTATTTGTTTAAAATCACACCAAGAAGGTGTGATATAATAAAAGTAGAGATGAATTTTTGACCTGTTGATCGGAGAAGGGGCTGTAGCAAAAATCTGACTCCAAATTTCTCTAACCTTTAGAAGAGGTTCAGAATCCAAACAAGGATCTGGATCTAAATTTCACACATTACTTCCATCTCTGTTGTGAATTGAACCAACTCCCTGGCTCCAAATACCTCCTCATTTGGAGGGTAAAGTGCTTAAGAATCCAGAGATCCTGGGAAGAAGATGAGAGAGAGACAGAATGAACCACTTGTGACAGATGTTAGACTAGAATAGTACCTGAAATCCAGTTCCAAATTTCATGTTTGTCTCCGGCTGTATAAGATTCTAAGCCAAACATTGGATTCACAGCCACTCTCTGAAATCTTCAGGGTGGGATGAGGGAAAGTCAGAATCCAGATCTGGATCAGAGTTCTGTGGCTCAGAGCCATCACTAACACTGAGACTAAGACAGTATTAGAGCTGTGTATTTATATGCAATGCTTGTGGTAATCCCAAACAACACTCATGCTGTTTTACTCAAGTCTTTGATGTTGATAAGAGAGAGGCTCATGCCAAGTCTGGCACATCAGAGTTTGAATGGTACAATGGCAGCAGCCGCAACCGCTTTGTTCTGCATGAAGGCTTACATGTTGAGAAGAGATTGTGCTTACAGTTGTGAACAATGTAAAAACATTTTCAGAAGTCATCATGCTGTTTCATGTCAATTATTTGTTGAGTAAGGCTAACTATCTACCAGCCGACAGTTTTCAAACCAGCAGGAAATGAACCAATTTTTTCCCCCTTTATTGCAGAGAATGTAACTCGGAATGTTCCACTGTTGACAGAGTTCTTTAGAAATCTCTCTACTGCAGTGGTTCCCAAACCTGTTCTGCTGCTTGTGCAGGGAAAGCCCCTGGCAGGCCGGGCCAGTTTGTTTACCAGCCAGGTCCGCAGGTTCGGCTGATCGCGGCTCCCAGTGGCAGCAGTTCGCTGCTTCAGGCCAATGGGAGCTGATGGAAGAAATAATGATTCCTGGCCCTCCTTCTTGGTTTGGGCTGGCTTGACTTGCAGCAATTCTTGTGATGCAAAATGAAATATTAAAAGAAGCAGCTTTATTTTGGTGAACAGCAAGTTAGGAAACCTAGTGAAGTGTTGATATTCGTACCCCTCAATAGTTACATCATCCCTATTCACTCACATGTAGGAGCTGTCCAAAACTTGGCAGGTTCAACATTTGATCAACGTGGGATGTAACTGGGGTTTGCATTGAGTTTCAAGGATTAAAAACAAAAACTCATTTAAAATGACAAAATTTCACCTGGTTTCAGGACTAAACTGTAAATGGATACTGAAATCCATACTTAAAATGGTTCTCTGTTTGGTCAAAAGTATATATTTAAATTACACATCTTGAATATCAGTATAAGGTTCCATCCTTGTAGGCTTCAGAGTAGCAGCCGTGTTAGTCTGTATTCGCAAAAAGAAAAGGAGTACTTGTGGCACCTTAGAGACTAACAAATTTATTAGAGCATAAGCTTTCGTGAGCTACAGCTCACTTCATCAGATGCTGACACCCCTTCAGGAACTTGACGTACTAGAAATGAAGTGGAGAGAATGCACCCTGCCCCTTATGCTATCGGTATGAGTGTTCATTTTAGGGTTGTGTGAAACCTAACTTTATGAATCCTAGGTTTCAGAGTAGCAGCCGTGTTAGTCTGTATTTGCAAAAAGAAAAGGAGTACTTGTGGCACCTTAGAGACTAACAAATTTATTAGAGCATAAGCTTTCGTGAGCTACAGCTCACTTCATCGGATGCATTTGGTGGAAAAAACAGAGGAGAGATTTATATACACACACACAGAGAACATGAAACAATGGGTTTATCATACACACTGTAAGGAGAGTGATCACTTAAGATAAGCCATCACCAGCAGCGGGGGGGGGGGGAAGGAGGAAAACCTTTCATGGTGACAAGCAAGATAGGCTAATTCCAGCAGTTAACAAGAATATCAGAGGAACAGTGGGGGGTGGGGTGGGAGGGAGAAATACCATGGGGAAATAGTTTTACTTTGTGTAATGACTCATCCATTCCCAGTCTCTATTGAAGCCTAAGTTAATTGTATCCAGTTTGCAAATTAATTCCAATTCAGCAGTCTCTCGTTGGAGTCTGTTTTTGAAGCTTTTTTGTTGAAGTATAGCCACTCTTAGGTCTGTGATCGAGTGACCAGAGAGATTGAAGTGTTCTCCAACTGGTTTTTGAATGTTATAATTCTTGACGTCTGATTTGTGTCCATTCATTCTTTTACGTAGAGACTGTCCAGTTTGGCCAATGTACATGGCAGAGGGGCATTGCTGGCACATGATGGCATATATCACATTGGTAGATGCGCAGGTGAACGAGCCTCTGATAGTGTGGCTGATGTGATTAGGCCCTATGATGGTATCCCCTGAATAGATATGTGGACAGAGTTGGCAACGGGCTTTGTTGCAAGGATAGGTTCCTGGGTTAGTGGTTCTGTTGTGTGGTGTGTGGTTGCTGGTGAGTATTTGCTTCAGATTGGGGGGCTGTCTGTAAGCAAGGACTGGTCTGTCTCCCAAGATCTGTGAGAGTGATGGGTCATCCTTCAGGATAGGTTGTAGATCCTTGATGATGCGTTGGAGAGGTTTTAGTTGGGGGCTGAAGGTGATGGCTAGTGGCATTGTATTATTTTCTTTGTCGGGCCTGTCCTGTAGTAGGTGACTTCTGGGTACTCTTCTGGCTCTGTCAATCTGTTTCTTCACTTCAGCAGGTGGGTATTGTAGTTGTAGGAATGCATGATAGAGATCTTGTAGGTGTTTGTCTCTGTCTGAGGGGTTGGAGCAAATGCTGTTATATCGTAGCGCTTGGCTGTAGACAATGGATCGAATGGTATGATCTGGATGAAAGCTAGAGGCATGTAGGTAGGAATAGCGGTCAGTAGGTTTCCGATATATTATTACCGTACGGTGCTAATAAGCGATGGTCACATAAACACCACCCTATATATACAGTGTGTATGATAAACCCATTGTTTCATGTTCTCTGTGTGTGTGTATATAAATCTCTCCTCTGTTTTTTCCACCAAATGCATCCGATGAAGTGAGCTGTAGCTCACGAAAGCTTATGCTCTAATAAATTTGTTAGTCTCTAAGGTGCCACAAGTACTCCTTTTCTTTTTATGAATCCTGAAAGCAATTGAAACTCACCTAATTTTAGGTTTGAATGAAACTGGTAAGAGTTATCTCAGAGAAAGCTTTGGAACACTCTTGCACAAAAACATCAAAATAATGTGATGGAACATTTGAATTGTTAAAAATAAATGTATAAATAAAGTGAACAATATAAAAAAGGAATTCAAAATGGGAAGTAAAACAAGACACTTAAACCAGCTTTTCAACTCACGTAAATTAGCATAACTCATAGATTCACAGAGTTTAGGTCAGAAAGGGTCATTAGATCATATACTCTGACCTTCTGTATAACACAGATAAAGAATTTCTTCTAGTTATTCTTGTATTGATCCAAATGGCTTGTGAATGACTAAAGCCCATCTTCCAGCCTTAATTAACTCCCCTGACATCAATGGGGCTAATTTGATTTACACCAGCTGAGAATCTGGCCCTTAATTTTTAGTGACTGACTTTTTATTAATGGTAAAAAAAATCAACAACTTGACAATAACTACTTTTAGGGAAAGTATTAAAAGAGAGGTTGACAAATACAAAAGGTAAGAGAACACAACAGACTTGAAACATAGTTATGGATAGAGCCGGAAAAAAAGTCAACAGAACAGTTTTCTTTTGGAAAGTGTAGTTTGCTGAAATCTGAACTTTCCGTGAGAATGTGTCGATTTCTAAAAAAATTACTTGGGGGGGGAGTCAAAATGCATTGTTTTGACTTTGTTTCAAATTTTATAATGTTGAAATATTTTGCTTTGACTTTTATTTAATTATATATTAAAATGTTTTCGTGTTCCTGAAATGAAACATTTCAGAATTTCTGTTCCATAAGAAATTTCAGCTTTTTGATCCAATTTAGCACAAAAATAAATGTCTGAATACCATAGAATGGAAATTCCATTTTCTGAATAGTTCTAGTTATGGATATATAGTATAGCTCCTGAGTTATAGTAGACATAAATTGTTTTTTTAAAAAGATATATCTAGAGTTTTAATAGTTAATGCAACATCTTCCAAATAAAACTTACTTTACAGTAGATTTGTAGAGGTTTCAGATGACCAAAAAATGAGGGAAAAGTGTAAATGATGAAGAGTATTATAAATTAAAGTGCCAATAGAATACAATTCCATTCCGTTACTGTGAAAAATCAGTTTTTTGGAAGTTATATGGCTGTGAATAGGCTTCCACAACATGGAGCCATATGGCTTTTCTACTGTATTAGGTCTAAAATATTAACCTTCATTATAGCATTACAAATATTTGCATAATATAATCAATTAGTTAAATAGCTCTACCTGAATATCTGAAGGACACATGCTCTTGAATTATCAGAATGTTAGTGATGTATTTGAAGGATAAAGGCTGAATACCAGGCTTCCGTGTAGAAGAATTACATTCTCGGTAATGTTGAATATCTCTTTCTAGAGACTGCATCATATAGTTGAGATTCTACCCAAAAGAAGAACATCTCAGAAACCTTGGGAAGAAGAGGTTTGGCATGTGGGAAAATACCTAAGCAAATGCATACAATTATATTTTTAAATCAAAATATACCTCTTTTGACACCTTTGAAGTTTTCCAGGGAACACTAGGAGTTATGAGCAAGTTGGAAAATCTCTAAGTACTCTCAGTCATTTGTTTATATAGCCTAATGACCATGTGGCTCAGGTATTGCGAATCTCTTCCAGCACAGGTCTTCAGAAGGGCTTCTCTATGATTATCACCTGTAGTGTATTCAAACTACAGCAACATCTTTACTCAATGGTTTGATACCAATGATCATACTTCAATCATCTAATGTTCTGCAGTATTGTATTAATTTTGAACTGGCTCTGTTGATTCTTAAAACCTGAATTATGTAGGACTTGATTATATTAGGTAAATTTCTGAGTCTCATCCTAATGGACATCAGTGCAAAGGTACCTGCTTCTAAGAATATCACTATCATACCTTATGTCAGTAGGTGGTCCTACTTTTGTTGTAATGGGCCCTGTCATTAGTTCATGGAGGATAGCTCTACTTAATGGTATTAATGAAGGTCAAGGATGTAACCCAATGCTTGGGCTGACTCTAAATCTCTGACTATCGGAAGCCATGAGAGGAAGAAAGGACTGGATCTCTCCAAAATCGCTGTGTTGTGTACACTCTCCCTGAAGCTCTAGCACTGGCCACTGTCAGAGATAGGATACTGGACTATGGGTCTGCCCCAGTACAGTGTTTTTTAAAATTTGTATAATCACTGCTGGGCTTACTCAAACCTTTTCTCTTCTTCTTTTCCATGTGGACTTTCCTATTTGCTGATCTTAACTTAAAATTATGGGATTGATATATTATAATTTGAATGTGTTTTCACTGAACTACTGTACAGCACAAACAAGAGAAGAGTAATGTAGTGACTTGTTCAAGGTCACACAGCAAGTCAATGGCAAAGCTAGAAAAAGAAGCCCAGAATCCTAAATCCTAGTACTGGAATGCCACAGGCAACAATAGATGCTGTGGTTAGTATTTTTTTTTTATATGGCTAAACAAGTATTTAGGACAGGGCAAACATTTCAAGCAGATGGATGCAGTTAGATGAACCTCATGGCCTCTTTCTGACCGAAAATATTTCTGAGAGGTATTAGGACATGAAAAATAATCTAGAATAAATATAGGTTAGTAAATCAGCTAAGTCTTTATTTATGAGGAACTAATATGCATAACACAAAAGATAAAGGAGTGAGCAAAATTATTCATAAATTGTGCCTTGGGAAATGAGCATGTCCTTAAGTACACAAAATACTAAGCTTATGTTGGCCATGTTCTGTAATTGCTGCACTAGTGTTTGCTGATCTTTCAGCAGCAGACAGAGCTGTAATATGCTTAATGCCAACTTTGGCCTCTTGTGACAACTTTTAATTCTGAGCTGTTACATACAATTATTCCTTTTTCTTGAACTAAATATATAAAAAGGGCAATGACAATATGGAGAAGCCAGAAATATATCCTGCTCCAAAATAAATGATAATTCTATTTTCAAAATCTGTCCCTACTATGGAAAAAGTTCAGTTCTTTGAAGCAGGGACTGCAAAATCTAAACATTAAAAACCATCACTTTCAAATTTGGGCACCTAAATCCATGTTTGGGCATCTAAATGGTCTGCTTTTTAGAGGTGCTGAGCTTTTACTGACCTCAGTGGTCATAGTTTTAGGAAAACACAAACTAATTAAAACCCATTTGGGAATATGAATTTCTAATACACACAATAAATATGCATGGTATTAATTCATTATTTAGTATTTATTAATTACTTTGCAATAATAGTAATAAGACACTTTAGGCAGTATATATCAGATTAATAATTGAACTGCTCAAGTGGTTAAATTTTTTTGTTTTTGTCTTGTAGCATCAATTTTGTAGGTTTAATAAACACCTTTGTTATATTAATGTAGTGTTTTTTACTAAATAATATACTGTAGTTACACAGTTCCTGGAGAGAACTTATAATTGAATTATGGGCTGATGGTGTTCTTTTTTTCTGATGGTGAGAGAACTACTAAATTCAATTTCACATTCTTGTAACCAATGCCTAAAAATATCCTGAGACATATCCTGAAATATAATTCACCTAGAAGTATTTTCTGATCGTGAACTTCTGTAAATTGGTTTACTGTTGTATTAATTTAGATAGAATTAGAGGGCCAAAGGTATTAACATAACCAGTCACTGTCCAACACTAAACAAAGTTAAACTAGATCTGGGATTTGGTATACAGAGGCCTCAACTTGCTTAGTACCATGACAAACAGACAATTAAAACCCCTTTTTACCTTTTATAAAAGAAAAGGACAAACAGTTAAAGCATTTAAAATGTAAAGTATTAAATAAGTCTTTCATGTTAAAAACTTTCCTTGTTCCCTTTCCCTTCAGCTGAAGAGAGTTTTTAGAAGGAACTTCCCCTCCCCGCACACTTGTTAGACCAGTGGTTCTCAAACTTTTGTATTGGTGACCCCTTTCACATAGCAAGCCTCTGAGTGTGACCCCCCCACACTTACAAATTAAAAACACTTTAAAATATATTTAACACCATTATAAATCCAGGAAGCAAAGCGGGGTTTGAGGTGGAGGCTGACAGCTGGCAACCCCCCATGTAATAACTTTGTGCCCCCTGAGGGGTCCTGACCCTCAGTTTGAGAACACCTGTGTTAGACAGTTTCTTAGATGGTATCAAAGATGGTAATAAAACTGTCCTTTCAGAGAAAAGAGAAGAAGTGTGTTGTGATGAACACTGGGATGTTTTCTTTAGATCTTGGTCTAACTTTTTGGAGGTTGCAGATGAGTCTCCAGGTGTTTAGGGCAATTCCCAAGAGAACAAACCATTTGAGAATGTAGCAAAATATCAATTTATCTATATTATAATTAGTGAAAAGTAAACCACAAAAGATTCAAAGGTTTGGTTTGGATAAGCATCCAAAAGTTCATTTATGATTATCAAAATTATTAAATCAGCATTTAGCACATAATGATATCTGAAGGTACAACAGCCTTGAACTATACTTAAAATAGGAGATATCTGTGGCTGGCAAATACTGATTATTGTTTAACCAATTTCTTGGTGATGGGGTGTGCATACCTCTCACTGGGCAGGAAAGGGTTAATCCCACATTATGGGTGGAGGAAGTCCCACCTCTCAGACCGTGCCGGGCATGCTCCAACTGCTGCACTAGTATAAAGGAAAGCAGCCCAACTTTGTTTGGGCTGATTGCCAAGGAGGAAGGATGTTTGGTGGAGACTCCAGCCCAGGAATCATTACAGTCCTTGCCTGTGGGAGCCAGAGATGCCAAGACCCATTGCCATCAGTCTCCCACGGAGTTTTCTGCTCCAAGGAGCCCGGAGACTCCAATGCCTTATTGGCTGCAGCTTCAGGAAACCCAGTAGAAAGTGACCCAGGAAAGGTGAGTGAGTGATATCTCCCACCCGTGTAAGGTCAGTGTTTTATGGTTGGATTCTTTGCTGACCCAGTGGCAGTCCACTCTGCCACTGTTAGAGTCCTGGGTTGGGACCTGGTGGAGTCAGGTGGGCCTGGGTCCCCCTACCCTGGTCACCACTCCCTCTGTTGGTGGCCCCCCAATCTAGCCGCTAGGACACACAGCCCTGCACTTGAGGGCTGCTGTATTGACTCTGACTGCTAGGCCACGCTGCCTTGAACTTCAGGGCCCCTGTATTGACTCTATCCATTAGGCCATGCAGCACAGAAACCAAGGGCAACTGCTTTGACTCTGACCCTTGGACCTCATCATGGTGATGCCCAAGACAGTCTGGTAGACAGTAATCGCGGTGTCAGCACACCTACTATCCACTCCCCCATCTCCTGTTGTGTGCATACACCGACTCACTCTCCTTACACTCTCTACCAGCACTCACAGTTTCATTCACTCTTCATGCCTCATCCCTTGCTTCTCCATCCTGACTCATCAGTCACTCTCTGCACTGTTGTTCTTGCTTACTCATTCACCATTCTCTTTGCTATCATCCCCCGCTTCTACCCATCCCATCATTCTCCACTTCCTACTCACTACTCTCATTCTATATGTCCTTCCCTCCCACCTTTGCTATCCTCACTCTGAAAATGCACTCCCTCCACATTATTAAGTGAACTCTAACCATCCATCAGAACTGCTCCATTCACTCCATCCCTTCATGTTCACATCCTGTCGACCCCACTTCTATTTTCCCATTCTGCCTCTCACAGATTTTATCCACCTCATATTGCTCCATTTGCTTCCTCTCCCCTATGGGTCTCCCATCATCTCCAACTCCCAAGGCTCTTTTCTGTGAGCTCCCTGGATCTCACTCACTTCTCCTCACTCACTTCTCCTGTCTCCTGGACCCCACACTTGTTTCTGTCTTCTCCTTAAAATTTCCCCCAGGAGTCTCTCCCTTTCCTCCCAGTTACTACTTATCCTCCATGGCTCTTGGTCTGACATTTTTACACCCCCCTCCCACTCCTGAGTCTCCATTAGGGTGTCCTTTCCCCATTTAGAGCTTCCTCATTGTTTTCATTTTGTCATCTCAACTTTCCCTTTTGGCCACAACAGCCTCCCACCTGATAGCCCTGCCTCGTGCTCTCTCCTTTACAATCAGCATCTTGTCACATTTTCCTTCTGCCCCAATACACCCTCTGCCGCAAGCGATGTTAACACCCAGTCCCCCCGCCCCCCACCACCACCTGTTTGCAGTCCCCACACTCTTCTTGCTGCAGGAACTTTGAAGCATTATGCTTCTCTGCACTAGCTCTGTAGTTCCCAATCCTCCTTTAAGCATCTCCCCTATCACCTGGTCCCTTTAATCACCAAGCCCTCCATCACCATTGCCCCCTCGGGATCTGCTGAGCACATAAGATACTGGTCATGTGGCTGCCTCAGCTTTGCCCTCTCCTCTGCTCCCTCTATTTGTGGCCTTTTTTTGTCTGGAGACATTGACAGCTAGAAGAGAAGGTTGCCAACTTGGAGAAGGCCGGGTGTGGATTAGTACTCACAAGAGTGGACAAGAAGAAGTAATATCACAGTACCCCTTCTGGTCAGAGGCAGAAAATATAGGATTTTTACAGGTAGGGAGGAAAAACCCATGCTTGGTAAACTGGGACTGTGACTGGGGAGGCTATGAGAATTGAACAGGAATGAGGTAGAGCCTAGCACAATTCTAAAGACATCCCTGCAGTGCATTGTCAAGTACCATTGGCTATGTGTTTAATGGAACATGGACTTGCTGGCCCAAATGCCAACAATCTATCATTTGTTTTTGTTCCAGATCAGAACAAAAAGTCAACATTTTCAGTGGAATGGGAATGCTGGAAAATTTTAATTCAGATACTTCAAACAATTCTTTTCTGATAAGGTCAAATTGTTTCATTTCAATAATGTCAAAACATTATAATACAAATTATTAAATATAATATGCATCTATTATATTAAAATTAATTTAATATAATATAAAAGTTAAAACAAAATTAAACAAAATGAGAGTTAAAAATTCATTTTGATGCTTTTCTAAATTTTAAATTGGGGTCGGCAATCTTTGGCACCCGGCCCATCAGGGTAAAGCTGCTGACGGTCCAGGCCAGTTTGTTTATCTGGGGCATCCACAGGCACAGAGCCCCACAGCTCCCATTAGCCGTGGTTCACCACTCCTGGCCAATGGGAGCTGTGGGAAGCAGTGATTAGCATGTCCCTTGGCCCCCGCCGCTTCCTGCAGCTCCCATTGGCCAGGAACAGTGAAACCAGTGGCAGCTGCAGGGCTCGGTGCCTGTGGATGCTCCAGATAAACAAACCGGCCCAGCCCACCAGCGGCTTCACTCTGACAGGCCGGGTGCTAAAGGTTGCCAACTTCTGGTTTAAATGAACATATCTGCAGAAAAGAAGTTGTCTTCTATGAAGCTGCATTTTCCAACATTTTCTGTTCTGCTGAAAATATTTTGACCTGTTCTAATGTTTAACTCATTACAGACAGAGAGAGACCCCTTGCAGCCTCAGTAGTAGTTATATCTTAAGCAGGTTACTATTAATTAAGGAGTCGGAGAACCAGAGTATCCACACACTGTATGGAGAACTCTGTTCAAATGCTTATACCACATTAACTCTGTATATTTTCTTCTGGGAAGAATTAGTGGAGGCAGAAAGTCTGCAAACATTTAAAATGGATAAATGAGATTATTGAAGAAATTCCTTTCCTACAAATGTAGCTTTTAGGGAAAAAAAATATGTACAGTGCTTAAGAGCACTACAGAGTAATCCAAACCACATTTTAAAATGAGGCACATGATATAAAGCTATATCCTTTTTTAATTGTGTGTATTAACAGGTAGGGCACTCGTTTTAGGGACTGATAATGAAAGACGCTTTTTAGCTCTTGCTCATTGGTTAAAACCAATTTCCTGATGGTAGTGTCTGGCCATCATTATATTTTAAGCACATGGCATAATATATATAACATTTCATACTAAAATATGTTAAAAGAACATTAAGCTTGCAAATTTAAGTGCTCAAAAGTCAAACTGAATTAGAAAAAATCAGCCTCAGGGAGACTGCAAGCTTAGAAAATGTTGGTCCAAATGGTAAAAATTTGGCAAAACTACAAGGAACTCGAGGGGCTCATAGTGGAAAGTGTTGGCAATCATAATTATAAAATGCATTACCAGCTCGACCTACAAGACTCAAGCACAATTCTTTCCTGAGCTCTCCTTGAGGAAGGGAACTCCATATTATTCTCTTCAAAGATCCATGCCTACCTTGCATAATGTAGTGCAGAAATGGGCTGATTACATTTGAAACAGATTTTGTCTAGAGCTCAAATTTGGAATCAGAGCTGAATCAAGGCTAAGTTTTTATTTGATTCAATCATGCAGAAACCTTGTGAGCTACCCTCATGGGGTTTTGGCCACATCTAAACAGAAACCAGATCTCTTCCAAATTTAGCTATGATCTGGAACCACATCCATATGGATTTCAATCTGAGAATTTAAATTTGAATTCTCTTATCAAATGCAAAGTTATTCAGAGTCAAGGCTCTTTTTTTTAAATAAAAAAAAACATTTTTTTTAAATGCTGATATAATCTGTATGACTAAACATAAACCTGGAAAGGGTGGGTAACTCTAAATATTTGAATGTCCTGGCCAGAGAGCTCTTGTTATGTTAAATGTCCCATTGGTATTAAACTCCAAGGTTTCTGAGAATTTTTTCTGTGTTCAGCATTAATAAGTGATCAGAACAACAAAATTTCCCAACATCATATGGGGATATATCTCAGGCCGGAAGAATGCAGCTTCGACGTGTGATATGTATTATGTCCCGTAGCATAAAATTAGATCACTGTATACCGTTTTATTAAACTTTATGTCCAGTCAACAACCATTGCTTTTCTTAGACTACCTACAGCTTCTATCTTCCAACTGAAAGACATCAGAATTTAAACAAGAATTTTAAGGAGCTGAACACAGTAAGAGAAGCATAACTCTTAAATATTAGTGGGTTCAACTTTTACTTTCTAGCAACTGGTCCCTTTTACTTATTTTTATTTTTTTTAAAGTAAACATCATTATGATTCTTGTTCAAATCCTTGTTCAAATCCCTTCTCCTTATCAAGCAGAAGAGGAGTCTCCCACATTCCAGGTGACTACCTTAACAACTGGGTTTCTTGCAAAAACAGCGTGGGCACCTAAACCACAGAGTTCATAGCTGAGAATCCCAGAGAGCCTCCCTCCAGCCCCAACTTAGACACTGAACTCCCCGAGCAGGCTTGGGGTTTAGCACACAGCCCTGGCCTTGGCATCTCCCATTGATTAGCATAGGTGGAGAACCACCTAGCATGCTAGCTTTTGTGAATCACATTCCAACGTTCTTATATCTCTCCATTTGATGCATAGGGAGTTTAGGCACCAAACTCAGGCTTTGTATATACCAATCGTTTTCTAGGCAACTGAAAGTTACATATGGTAATGCTCAGTGTTGCCACACCTAAGTTGCTTTGTGAATCTAGCCCTAAATGTACAGCAGGTGCAGGAAGAGACTGTATCTTGAGAAATGTCTTTCATCAGCCAGCTAATGATGGCTATTTTGAAGGGCAATCAGTTTTTTTAATTTTATCTATTTATAAAATAAAAGCACCTCAGTACTTTTACGTGTGTCAGAGCAACCGAGCTGTACACATTAGCCTATGTGTGTGTGTGTATATATATAAGTAAGTCTTCTGCATCAAGGACCACATGTTCTCATTGATTTGTACCATGCATAGCACAATGGGTGCTATCATAATACATAATATTAAACAATATATACATAGGGGGAAAAGCCATAGCTGTTGATGCTGTCTTGCTGTGATCTGAAGATATGTTCACAGATAATAAAGCTTAAAAAAGAGAGTCAGCTACAATGGAGCAATGCTGAAGCATTTATGATTTTCACCATGGGACAGTACGGGATAAATGCTGACTAAACCATGAAGGAACCAGTTTGCTTTGTGTTATATAAATACGGTATATATGAATGCTGTAAATGTTAAGCATAAAAATGGAACCCATCTCGAATGCAATTCCATGGAACTCCACTGACTTCAGTGGATTCATGTCCATTTACACTCAGGCTAAATTATGTACCTCTATAAAGGCGTGGGCCAAATTTTTAGAAAATCCATAATACTGACAATTCTCTGGAGCTGTGTTATTAAATAATAAATAGCATTTCCTGATACGCCCACCCCCCACAACTGTCTCTGTGCACCTCACTTTCCCTTGGTACTTAATACAAAATTGTTGTGCACGCTGACATGTTTTTCTGGTTACTCTTTATATCTGGAACTCCCTATTCTTGTGCTCATAGAATCATCATCTCTTCATTCAGATCCATCACCCAAACATATTTCTAACCACAGATTATATTCATATCAATCCACAAAAGAATTCTATGCATTTTAAAAATAATAGCACTACCTTGAGACTATACCTTGAGATTGTTTTGAGACTATCTTCCGGTAATTAGTCCAACCTATATAATCTGTATAACCAGGATGATAAACCCCTTGGGGAAGGCATTGTAGCTTTCACTGTTTTAAACAGTTTGAGAATACAGATGGTGCTCAATCAATAGTAAATGTGGATCATACTTTACTTTTCACTGCTCACTTTATTTGCTGGAAATAATAATCTCAGCAGGAGGGAACTGTGGATTGATTCTGGTGGGAATTGATAGGGTTGGATCCTTCATTTACTCTGAGTTGACCTACATGTTGTTCTTGCTCAATTGATTTCAGTTGGAAAGGGAACAGAGATGACAAGAAATGTGGGTGGGGAGATTGATTTGAAATGAGGAAAGCACAGAAAATATAAAGTAGGGGGGAAAAGATCAGTGACCAATTAAACCATAATGGAAAAAAAGGAAAATAATAAAAAAATAAATGACATTTGAAAACAAAAAACAAAGTGAAAAATAATCCAAAAGAGAAAGGAGAGTACTGAGAAGCTAAATGTCATAATTAACATTCACATAGGAACTGATAAATAATTAGTATTTTGTTGAAAAATCCCTTATTGTAATCCATAGAATTTTCAGCTTCATTATTTGGGAAAAATTAGTCTGACCATCCTCTCTAAGAAAATGTTTAAATGATCTATCATCACTAAAGCAAAATTCTCCTCTAATATTGCACATGGCATTTGTTGTTCCATTCAGGTTATTAACATCAGTGGGAGACCAGCACCCATAAAAGAGAGAAGAATGATGAGAAATTTACAGTACTGAAACAAGGGGAAATAATTTGCAAATAATTCTCTAATGAAAATTATAGTTTAAAGATAACTTGTTCTTCCATTTAAAAACATGTTATTTAATTTTAATATTGCTGGCTTTTTTTAAAAAACTCCTGACTTTTAAAATAGCTCCTTATAATTGTATCTTAACTGATTTTGTCTGCAAATTCCCCTTACTAGAGATAATCAAATAATATTAATACAATAATTTATCTGGGGAATTTTCTGAGCTTCTTCAAATAAAATATTTGAATGTCATTCTACAGTATTCACTCAGCTTTACCTCCTGCAGTTTTGGCATCCAGTGCTGGGAGATTTCCTACCATACAACTTCATTTATTGGGTTGTCTTTCTGAATTCTAACCCTTTCCTTTCACACTCACACTTAGCAATTGTTTTCATAAAGATTTTCCTTCAGGAGCCAGAACAGTGGAATGTGCTACACTGTGCTCCATCCAAGAACACAGTCAATGAATGGATCTATTGCTTGGCATGGAATTTTGTACGAGTAACTCAGTTGGAATTAAGAAAAGGAGTACTTGTGGCACCTTAGAGACTAACAAATTTATTAGAGCATAAGCTTTCGTGAGCTACAGCTCACTTCATCGGAATTCTTCACTTGCATCCATCACAAACCAAGTCAGTAAGAACTCCAGAATATCCACATGATGCACTGCTGTCATTCAGCCAGCCCAGTTTATGACAGTGACATTTCAAAACCAAACTAATGAGCCTCAAAAATCCATTTGTAATTTTCTGATTTGTCAAAAAAAAATAAAAGGTTAGGTTTGTACCATACTCACCAGATATCGTTACTTATCGCCTCCAAAGCACGTCTTCAATTTTGTCACTAAAAAGTGACCATATTATATCTGCAAGGCAATGGAACTTATATGAGTTTGGGGAATTTGTTTGTAAGCACATAGAAATCTCAGGGGCTATTACAATGTTAGTGTCTCTTGGAAATCCATGGTTTAGCTAGAGAAAGAAAAGGAAGTTTACTATTAAACCTACATAAATGCAAGATACCATTCTTGCTTGGGAGGAAATTAACTGTGTGAAACAGCAGAAATTCAACTATTTGAAATTACCACTCTTCCATCATGGGTGAGTGGCTGACCTTTAATGTGCAGATTCCCTATGATCCATATGGATCTACACACTGAAGGGCAATTAGAACATATATCACTTGGTTCTTCTCTGATCCTAATGTCTTCTCTTGTGATCTGGAAAGCATAGCTCCTTCAAGCCTCCACTACTGCATCTTCTCTCTGATTCCCCAAAGAAGTTTCCAT
The DNA here is from genome assembly GCF_009764565.3 of Dermochelys coriacea. Lineage (NCBI taxonomy): Eukaryota > Metazoa > Chordata > Testudines > Dermochelyidae > Dermochelys > Dermochelys coriacea. The sequence continues at coordinate 83,612,413 of NC_050068.2, forward strand.
AGCACAGAATGGGATGCAGCATGAGTTAATACTGCATCAGATTGTATAAACTTGATCCAGTCTCTCCAACAAGCTTGGGAGTGGAAAAATCGGAAGTACTCAACCATTTTCAAGTTGCAATGGGGGAGGTTTAGATTGGATATTAGGAAAAACTTTTTCACTAAGAGGGTGGTGAAACACTGGAATGCGTTACCTAGGGAGGTGGTAGAATCTCCTTCCTTAGAGGTTTTTAAGGTCAGGCTTGACAAAGCCCTGGCTGGGATGATTTAACTGGGACTTGGTCCTGCTTTGAGCAGGGGGTTGGACTAGATGACCTTCTGGGGTCCCTTCCAACCCTGATATTCTATGATTCTATGATTCTATCTCCTTTGTCTACTCCCACCACTGTATTCACTTCCTGTCTGTATCTTCTTTATCCTTAGAGCCCAAGCTTTATGGATTCAGCGATCAGGAGCTTCCATGGGGCCAGGTTTGGGGTAGGATGCACCCAGGGTATTATTCCTGTCTCCATTGGTGCAGGTTCTTCTCCAGACACAGGTACAGAGGGGAGCAAGGGCCCTAAGAATTAAATATATCCTTTATTTTAATATCATTGGAGAGCTATAAAGTCCTTAATTAAAACTCCCTTTAAAACCTTTGGATTTTGACTAAGAGCAATAGGACTGGGCCTATTAGTAGTAGTAGTAGTAGAAGTACTTAGCCTCAAGGTGCTTTATGGATATTAACCATTTAATCCTCCCAGAATTCCTGTGAGCTAGTTAATCATTATTTTCTTCATTTTTGAAGATAGAGGTAAAGTGTACAGAAGGAGTCAGTATCAGAGTTGGTGTTAGATTGGGGGCGGGCAAACTTTTGGCCTGAGGGCCACATTGGGTTTCCAAAATTGTATGGAGGGCCAGGTAGGGGAGGCTGTGCCTCCCCAAACAGCCAGGCGTGGCCTAGAGCCCGCTCCCTATCCGACGCCCTCCCAGGACTCCTGCCCCATCTAACCCCCCCTGTTCCCTGACTGCCCCCAGACCCTCCGCTGCTGACTGCCCCCTGCTGCCCCATCCAACCCCTCCTCTCATTCCTGACTGCTTCCTCAGGACCCCTGCCCCATCCAACCACCCCCTTCCTGACTGCCCCCCCGGGACCCCAGCCCCCATTCCACCCCCCTGTTCCCCGCGCTCTGACCGCCCCGACCCCATCCACACCCCCGCCTCCTAACTACCACCCCAAACTCCCCTTCCCTCTATCCAACCCCCGTGCCCCCTTATTATGCTGCCTGGAGCACCGGTGGCTGGCAGAGCTACAGCTGCACCGCCCAGAGCACCAGGACAGGCAGCCGTGCCACCCGGCTGGAGCGAGCCATGCCGCCGTGCAGCACAGAGCACCGGGTCAGGCTGCGGCTCTGCAGCTGCGCTGCCAGCAGGAGCTTGAAGCCCTGCAGCCCAGAGCATTGCGATGGTGTTACAGTGAGTGGAGGCTGTGGGTGAGGGGCCAGAGGAAGCATCCCAGGCCAGGAGTTCAGGGGCTGGGCAGGAGGGGCCCACAAGCCAGATGTGGCCCGCGGGCCGTAGTTTGCCCACCTCTGGATTAGATCATGCTTTTCTAATGAGAAATGCATGATTCTGAGTTTGGTGCAGTTTAAACACAGCATCCAGAGGGTTGGTGCAGTTGCCACATTTCCCTGCATGCAGAAACTTCTGAGATACTATGGGAAATTCACTTACAGCTTGATTGAAAGCCCATTGAAGTCAGTGGAAGGCTTTGGATGAGACCTTTACTGTACAATGAGCATGGAACTTCCACTTATCATAACTAAGAAAGAAAGGAATGTATTTCCCTCCCAAATTCTAAGCATGAATTAATTTCCCAAATTTCTTTATTTCAGACTAGAATCAACAGAGATGAGAATTTTGCTGTTACCAGTTTTGAAAGAATTTTTATTCTGACTGGGGTTTTACCTTATTTTATTAATTACTTTCTGAAGGAGAACTTACTTTGAGACAAAGTCTTGACTGAATATTTTCCAAGAGGTAACTTTTTTTTTAAAAAATCAATTTTCAATATACTATTTCAGTCCAGAAAGAAGACATAAAATAGTACCATTTGTTTCACGAAATGTTCCAACAGACTGTACCTCTAGAACAGAATTTCCTTCAGTAAAGGAAGCCAACATGGCCCATTCACAAATTCTTTACATTTCTTGTGAAAGAATTACCGTTTCTAATTTCTAATACTTTTGAAAAGCAGGTCAGATGCACTATCTTCAGTGCTAGTTTTCTAATCTTGCCTGTAGTAAGCTAATTACCCATCAGAGCCCAGAGTATTCAACACTAGGACCTTTCCCAGGCTCTAGGCTACACTCTTTCAATGTACACTGCCAGTCTATCAGCTGTTAGCTGGGCCTTAAACAACAGCTGCCAGCAACTGCAAACATCCGGCCTCTACTGAGAGGCATAAAGAGCCAATTGATAGGAACAAACTTCAGGATGCCTAGGGATGCCTGCACAATTACAATTTAATTCTTTCAGTTTTAATAGTCTTAATAGAAAGAGAGAGAATGAAAAGGGGGGAAAAAGAGCTGATGTTAAGATAAGCAGGGCTGCGATGTGCTGATCTTACTTTCTTGGTTGCTTCAAGACAAGTGCAATGATTTTCTAAATATTATTGATTTTTACTTGTATTTAATCCTTTCTGACCTTCATTTCCTAATTGTCTGCCCTTGCAAGCAAATTTCTGCAATAGCCTGATAAGCTTCTTAGCAAAATGTCAGTTGACTCTAAAAGGGAGCTGATTTGTTTGCTTGTCACAGGGAGTGCTAAACCAGTTATTCTGCCTCAAAGCCATCGGGTGATAGGGTAGACAGATGTGTTTAGTTTTTCATTACTGGGACCCGATGCTGCTGCCAATCTGACCCTATTGCCTGTACTACTACAGTATTAGTAATTTAGGAAATAAGTTTGTGATACAGCCTAAGAGTTTAAATAAATAGCATTGCTTTCTATGGAGAGATCTCAGCAGAGGTTAATAGCACCAGGTCCGGTACTGAAAACATTTCTATTGCTAATCTCATTTAAAAAAGAAAACCTGTTAGTGTATTGCTCCCAGATATCAGAACAATGACTGCCTTGCAGCTAATTGGTAGTAATTGTGATAACCTGCCTCCTGATAGAGCTAATGTGGAACTAAAAGAAGCATGTTCTAACCGAATGGAAACAGATGAAATCAACATTTAGGTAAATTTATATTAGCAATTTAAACTGAAAAAAAATAAGGAAATTAAAACTTTAGGATCCTTTACTCCAATAGTTGTGTGAACTAGAAGATAAACACCAAAATATGAGCTAATGATGGAATGTCACCCTTAACTCTGAATTTCCTGGTAGTTGGTTGTCTGAGACACAACTTTAACATCACTTAGTTGTTCTTTTTTTATGTGAATCCCTTTAAAGAATTTTTTTTTTATAATACTTTCAATCTCTTACATGAACCTGTAAATACATATTGTTTGGATATTTTAGAAAGTTTTCCAGATTTGCAATATACTGTAGTTTCATTTGTGCTATGGGACAAATCCAGCCACCTATTCCTTAGCCCCAAGGGGACTCTTGGCAGCCAACCCAGTTCCACTGTTTGGGAGGTTAGGAGGAGGGAAGGGAGTGCTGCACACGGCTCATACTCCCTGCCTGATGCAGAACCCTGCACTGTATAAGCTCCCTGCATGGGAGCAACAGGGGGTTAGAAGGAAAAGCGTGTGTAGACTGTGAGCAGCATGAGGTCAGGAAATCTGCTGAGCAGACACTCCCACCATTTCTCTCTATAGGTAGGGGACATAAGGGCCCACAGAGATAACTTCAGCCCTTGGGCTGCAGTAGCCTCCTTGAAATGGATCTTTCTCTCCCCTACCTAAAAAAGTGCTTTGCCTAGCATCCAGCCAAGTATTTTAGGCTGGGCTCTGGATTTGCTCTTTAACAGGTGTTAAGTGGCCTGTTTTTAAAAGGCGCTGAGTGCTGTCAACTGTCATTGACTTCAGAAAATCAGGCCACTTTATTTAGGTGCCTAACTGTTAGCCTCTGTTACTGCAGGAGAACTTGGAAAGCTAAGGCTCCAGGATTGTATCTGCTCCTTAGGTGTCTCCTCAGTCAGATATGCTTAATTTGCTGTAAGCTCAACCTGGTTTCCAAGGTTCAAGATGTGGTTTTTGTGCTTTAGTCATTAGCACCAACAATAAAGATTTTATAAGCAGAGTTTAGCTGGTCATTTTGCTGATGATCCACAAGGAATCAAAAAGCACATGAGTCCTGAACTTGCAATCTTTGTTCAGGCAAAACTGTCATTGAAACAGCCATTGTCAATTGAAGTTTTGCCCATCCAAGGACTTCAGGAACAAGCCATAATTATTATGCTTTGTAATTTTATTGTAATGATCACAAAGCCCAGACAAGAATCTTGATAATTTTCATTATGTTAGAATTTATATTTTGGATTTCCAAACCAGATGGTATCATCTAATGGTTACCACTGGAATCTCTGGTTATTTATTCTGTACAGTATAGTTTTCTGTGGTCTAATAGACTTGATTTTCTGAAGTCAATGGGAGTTTTAGACGCTCAGCCTCTTTGAAAAACAGGCCACTTCAGGACCAGATCATGATCTCCTTAGTGACACAGGTAAGTTTTATGAATGGTCCCATTTGCCTTAATAAGACAACTTCTGTAACTGCTGACCATTATTAGAAAGGGGTTCAAATCTGCCTCCAAATGTAGTTTTATATATTTATTTGAAATTGTTTACTAGTCTGTATAACTTGAAGAATAGGTGAGTGAGTGAACAAAGTTTATAGTGAAATGACTGAAATAAATTTAACCCAAAACACTGTGAGAGGGCTATCCAAACATATAGGAATTTGTGATTTCTGCACCAGAGTGTCTGTGTTTAGATTCTTACAATGGCACCCATCACCGCGGTATCTGCGTTTGTAATAGAAACAGATAAACAGATAGAGAACAGGTAGGGAAATGAGAGACCAGCAGAATGATCAGAGTGATGATAACAGGAGCAGGTCATTCACAGACATTGAGGTTCAGAAGGGTCCATCAAGATCATTTAGTCTGACATTTGGCCACAGAATTAGAATTCAGGAGCCCTGAGTCACAGACCTGGTGCTGTAACCATCCTAGACTCCCTTTTCTTCCTAGAGCCAGGGATAGAAACATAGGAAAAGGAGGGTGTTTTAAGACTGGTTTATATATTTGTTTTATTTATTTATTAAAACTTAGAGTTAGGAGCTTTTTGGAGTGGGAGGGAGGGGAATTTGGAGCTGAAATGTGGGAGAGGAAGGGATTGTTGGAATAAAAAAATTAAGTGGATAAAGGAAGAAAAAGAGGGAGAACAAGGTTGGGGAATTGAAGGTTTGTTGTGGTAGGAGAGGGTGAGATGAAGGGAGACCAACGGCCAATGACAATACAATTTACAAGAAGTTTCAGAACTGAGTCAATGAAAATGTCAGGAGGTGTGAAGGCTCTTCCCAGATGTTGCTGCTATTCTCCTAGCAGATGGTTACCCTAGCAAGTCCCTCTTTGTCTAGACATGACATGAGTAAGCGGGAAGTCTCTGACTTATTCCCTGCACCCTCAGTTGTAACTGGGGTTGACTGTTTTGGGAAAGGATCTCCCAGTATCTGGTGATTTCCACAGTCTCTTATGAGCTTATGCCAGCTATTGTTCTCCATATTATCTCTAACATTGTGCTGCCATCTGCTAACTCACAAACCTGGGAGAACCTGACTTTTTTTTCTGTGGATTTACTATAGCAGTGCACTGTTAACATTTCTATCTCAATCTTTTGTGAATACTTCAACATTTTGGTCATTTGCTATGAGTTTTAAAGGCCTGTGTCTAACATAAGGCATGGTACAAATTATTAAAGGGCTTATCCCCAATATGACCTGTATTGCTAGGATGTTAGCTTTTGAACCTGATACACGAAGGGTCACTGCATTGAAGCACTTAGTCACCATGCTGATGGAGATTAACAACTTTTACTGAAATCCCTTAATGTTTAGATTGCAGTGCAAAGTTATTGTTAAGACATGCAGAAATGCATTCGGACCAAATGGAGCCACATATATTTTGTAAATATACAGGAAGAAAGCTGCAGCTTTTTTTAAATGTAGGTTGTTACTTCATCCTGACCCATTAAGTTTTCTAAACTGAGGCTTGTGGTATTTGGCATCAATTCTTCCGTTCTTTTGATAAGTACCTAAACAGGATGTCCTTGCAAATTAAATGAAAAACAGTCCTGGAAGATTTCCTCCCTCAGGAATAAGTATTAAGACTGGCAGATGGCTTAAGTGGAAATACACAGGAATGCACTTTAGCCAGTCCTTGACAATTATTCCAGCAGATATTACTAGGTAGATTCATGAAGCCCTGTCAGGCATCCTTCTGCATTGAGTCAATATTTAATGACCTCAAGCTTGAAATAGTTTTAATTTATTTTATCCACATTGTTGCAAAACAACCACAATCTAAGAAGCAAAATGTAAAAAATAACCTAAAGTAATGATATTCTCAGATTATTTTGAACCACAGGAATGGTGTTTCTTGGGACTGAAGCTTGTGGATATACCCTAGCTAGTAATCATCTCAGAAAACCTGAATACAAGCTCTCTAAATCTTTGGACTGCATCTGCAGTTAAGTGCATATGCACGTGTATGCACAATCACACACGTATGCACTATACATACATACTTTGTATGTGCAGATGTGAGATATCCATAAACGATACAGACATGATGTAGATTCATTTACTTATGCACTTTTGACTATCTTACCTGATCTCTACCTGCAAATCTTTTCCCCACGAGACTTCTACTAAGATATAGGGTGAAATTATTAAGTACAGAAATGCTGTGTTAGAGATGCTTTACATTTATTAGTTTAACATTTTCTTCTCCTTTGGGTCCTGCACAGTTGGACTGATTGGGTGAACTTCCAGCTATGTTGCAATCAATGAGAGAATTTTGTCACTGTATGCATGGTAACTAAGGGCCTTGCCTTTACAAGTGGAGGGAAGGGGTGTAGTCCTTCCAGTGCCGCACAGAGCATGGCTCTGGCACCTGAAACCCAAGATGGAGCTATGCTCTGGCTGCTCTACCGTGTCATTTTCTGAACTTCAGGGATGTCTACACTGCAGCTGTGAGGTGTGATTCCCATAACAGGTAGACAAACTCACACGGGCTCAGCCTGAACTAATGCACTAAAAACAGCAGTGTGGACTTTGTGGTATGGTTGTGATGTGGGCTAGCTCCCCAGCTCAGATCCAGAAGATCAGGTGGGCTTGGATGCAGGTGGCTGGTGGGAGCAGTTTGGCTGGCAAGGCTGCTGATTGGCTTCAGGGGGCTCTTTCCTGTTAGTTGTGATTAGTGGGAGGCAGGAAGGATTAAAGCTGAAAGGGTGGTGGGGGCAGATTTGCGCCATGAGGTAACCAGCCTGAGTAGTAGTTTCCCCTGCTGCCAATTGCCAGGGACAGAATGGGAGGGGGGGGATTTAAAATGGAGGCCAGGAGTGTGTGTTCTCTGTGTGGGGACCAGTTTCCTTTTTCTGAGGTCATGTGAGGAGGAAACTTCAGGTCTCACCCCACCCCTTGCTCTGGAGCAGTGCTTCTGACTGAAAGAACAGAGCATTGTGACACATCACACTCTAAATGGGTGGCAGCAGCAAGAATGGCCTTGGTTCTGTCCTACAGGATGGAAAGGATGCTTGCTGGTAGGAGCAGGCAAAACGAATGGAGAGGGAGAAAGAGTGCATGTGCAGTGGGTGCATATCTGTGGAGCTTTGGAACTATTGATTTTAGTCCTATGTCACTAATGGAGGGAAACAAAAAGTATCTTAAAAAAAAGTTAAAATCACTCCAAACCTTTCTTAATTTGTTTTTCTCTAACACATACAGCATAGAAAGAACAGATGATCATGGGGTACAAAACTTTTACTGGCAGTCATTGAGATAGTTCCCTTAACTCACCTGAGACTTGGCCAAACTCAATGGTGGTAAGGCAGTGGGAAGGTTTTCATTGCCCTTCCCATGCATTTGCATGTGGGACAGGAACATTTTTAAGCCTTGCACTGTTGAAAGCTTGACATACCAAGAACTCTTTTGAACCATGATCATACTGGCTAATACTATGGAACAGTGTGCTATGCATGCTGCAGTACTCACTGCCTTAAAACAGACTTTCTGAGTAGCAGGATTATCTGTTTCACACCATCTGGAAACTGAAGAGCAAACAGCGTGCACACATGCTTCAATCCGCAACTTAGTACAATGAAGTAGAACATATATAACATTAAAAATAAACAATTTAAAATGTTGCAAACAGTGCAAAGGCTAAATTAGTGAACATTATGCACATAGCTACTTATCATGGCAGCACTGATAATGGCATCATAGTAAAGGCAGCACCAAGATTTTCCTTTTAATGAGACTGTACATATTTATTTGATTGGTTTTATACACAGGTCACAATCCTATTCCCATTGTATTTAAAGGCAAAACTCTTCCTGACTTCCAAGGGAGCAGGATAAGTGCCTGTAGTTAATCCTGTACAGTACTTTACATCAAACTCAATATGGGTATTTACTGTAACATAATGTAGTTGAAGTAAGTGTAGAATTCATGTTAGAAAATGTATGTTAGAATACTTTAATATAAATGTACCTCATTTGTGTCAGAACTGGACGGAATGCCAGGGCAGTATTTTTCCTGTGTCCTGTCTTTTTAAGGTTTGGAACTTTGCTGTGGTGGTCCAAGGGACACAGCTCTCCCCAGCAGGGAGTGGTCCAGAAGAGTTTGGTGCACTGGGAAGACTCTCTAGCAATGGACTTGCGCAAGCTGTGTTTGTTTTCTGGACAGCAGCAAAAGTTTTAATAAAATGCTCCAGTTTAAAACTGCACCCTGATCCAAAAATGTGACATAAAATAGGTCTATTTCTTTAATGTGCCGTACAAAACAAAGGTAGATTTTGTTCTGCAGTGAAAAGCATAGGGCTATAGTCTTAATATAGGGCCACCTGTGGGTCTTGAGGGGCAGGTTTGCTATTGTAAAATGGCCAAGGTGCACTAAGATGAATTTTTTTAAAATTAAAAATCATCAATGAAACACTTGTGATGCAGCAGGGGCAATCCCACACTGGGAATCTCATTTTTCTTTCTCTCCAGTTCTAGCCCTGTGTAACTCTCTACTGACTTCAGTGGAGTTACTCCTAGTTTACACAGGTATTATTAATAAAAACATCATGAGGCATAAAGAATTATATGGAATTATATGGACAGTGCAAATGTATGTTTAAAATTGGAAAATGTACATTTTTTCCTAACAATATGAGCTTAATTTTACTCACACTAGTTTATATAAAAATATATGTGAGCATCATGCAGCTGGAATAAAGATCCTGATTTAAAATTTTTGCTGCTGCCAGCAAGAACTTCAACTCTCTTGAAGTTTATAACACATTTGGTTTTTCTATCCCACCCTCATAAACTAGCATAAATACATTAACACAACTGCAAGCCAGTAAAGAAGGTAAGATGAACCATATTGTGATGGTAGATGTGAAATGGAATCTTAATAAATTTTAAAAGGGTCTTTGCTCAGTCTAGAAAAGGAGACGGGGGGGGGGGGGGAGAGCATATTTTGGAGCACACAGAGTTCTATAAATGGACAGTTCTTTCACTTGCTGGAATAGTGAACTGAGAACAGGATGGCTAAGTCAAAACAGCTGAATTGTTAAGCAAACTTATTCCATTAGGTGCGTGCATGTGTTTTCCAAAGGAAGCTCAGGTTTATTTTAACTATAAAATCAATTTAACTGTAACAAAAGAAGCTCTTAATAGCATTCACTCTTAGGACTTTTCCTGGTCAATAATATCCTTACTGCTCTACATCAGCAAAAGCAGCATGTGGGGTGGAAAGGAAATTAGCTTGTTTGTGCAGGGGGACATTTGTGGGTGTAGGGTAAAAATCCATAGGGAATACAACCTGATTTACCAGCACCGAAAACAATGGATTCTCTCTCTTCAGCCACATCGCCCCACAGACTCAATCTTTTTCTTTTTTGTGCCCAAGAGACCCTTTGCAGTCCTAAAAGCACACAGTACTGCAATATGTATAATGCCATTTCTTTATAGTTCTCAGTTGTAGAGAGAAGATCAAGTTGAGACTAGTTTTCTATGACTGCCATCTGTGAATGAGCGTGTTGAAGGTAGTGGAGTAGATACTAGTAAATAATAATAGAACATTTATATTCATGCACATCTTGTATGCTATTTGATTCCTGTTGTAAATCCCAATTTACAGTTTTTAGCATTCAAGTGTAAGCCAGTGGTCTGAATGAGCTCTCCCCTGCCATCTATTGATGAATTGGAGGAAAAGACCTCATGAATAGGATTTATTTGTATAGACACTCCTACTTTGCCAAGATGATCAATATACACATCTGCCTTGTCACAGTGAACAATTTTGGCTCATTTGGGTTAAAATTCACTTAAGTTTTGGACGTAGGAGCAATGAAATGTTATCATTATTGCATGACTAAAGAGCAGCAGAACTGCACTTAACATGCCCTAATTGAAAGGTCATCATACCTTTATCCTGACTCACTAAGCATGGGTTATGGGGCCTCAGCCAAATGTAAGTTAAAGGGGGTTGGTGTTCTTACTTACTAGTAAGAACTCTGTTTAAGGGTCCTGTATGCCACTTGATGTTCCCTCAGTAGTAGTTAAAGACAGAGCCTCAGTAGAGTGAATTGTTTTGTCTTACTTGTCTTGTTTTGTCTTACTCGGTGCTAGTTCTGAAACTGCTGATAAAGTGGTTGAGGAGCTGAGCCTTGGGGGTAGTGTTGTGGTGAGAGGAGAAAGTAGTAGTGTCCCTACTACCCAGTGAATCACTAGTGCTGAAATCATTATGAACTGGGCTTGATAGATCCTCAGAACATGGCATTGTAGCTAAAGGCAACATGGTGAGAGATACAGCAGCAACATAAAAGGTGGTCCCTACCCAGCCAGTCCTAAAGTTGTGATTATTTTTATTATTTATTATTTTTAATGGGGCTAAGTGGATGTGGTGCTGTAGAACTGGACTGGACCAAGGATACAGCAGAACAGAGACAACAGTGGTGAGAGGTGGCAGCAGCGAGAAGCAGAGACATAATTTGCTCACCCCCAGAGGCTGGAGATGAACCATGTGAATGCACCCACTGAACTCTGAGACTTCGCTAACCTGAGACAACAAACTGTGAGTGGGTTCAGCAGAGGGAACTGGGAAGTTGTGTTAAAGGCATATTTGTCCACTGGACTTTCACACCTCATGGGGGAAACTGAGGCAAAGGACTACCACCCAAAGCACTGTGGAGTAGGTGTTTCATTTATTGTATGTGTATTTTTGAGTCATTATTGCAGTGTTTTCCCAAATAAATACTGTGCTCCCTTTTCCCCTTAATAAAGTCTTTTTTTCTTTTCTTGTTATTAGACTCAGTACACCCAGACCACTCCCTACTGAGCCCCCCACTCTTGAAGTTCCCACCCTGATGAGCCCCACACCCATGCACCTGAACCATCCTGCTGAGCACCTCAAAACCTGGAGCCCCTTACCCCACTAAGAACTCCCTCAGCACCCAGACCCCCCCTGCTGAGCCCCAACCATCTTCACCTGGACCACCCTGCAGAGTATCATTGCTCCTGAACCTGGAACCCCCGCAACGAGTCCCAGTGCATCTAGATCCTCCTTGCATTCAGACCCCCTGCTGAGCCCACACCCAGATTGCCTCACGCAGAACCCTCTCAACCCCACACCTGGATCCCCCAACACTAAGCCCCTCCATACTTGGATCCTGTCAGGCTGAGCCTGCCTGCCCCCATCTGGTGTGCTTGGCACAGTGGGACAGAGGTGTTTCAAGGGAAGGCCCAGTCCTTGTGCTTTGTTGGGTAAAGCCTCACGGCTGAGTCCATGCCCTGGAGGAGAGGTGAAGGGGGGCTGCAGGGTGATTTCCCACTTCCACACAGCTAATGACCTGTGCTCCTCACTGTGATGCTGGAGCCTCCACATTTATTTATTGACAAACAAAATTTGCAGAATTTTAAAACATTTTTTGTTGATTTTTTGCAAAATTGTTATTTTTTTGGCACAGAATTTTTTGGTGCAGAATTCCCTCAAGAGTACATAATTATAGAATGCAATTCATTTAGCTCAAGTGATTCCTGGCGTAACTTCAGGGAAGTCAATGCAGCTAAGATTTAAACTAGTTATGAATGAATATCAACAGCTAAAGGGATTTGGTTCAGATTAGGCTGATGCTTAGCAGAAGTTCTCAGCTGTTAAAAACACTTGGGTCTGTAAACCTGGACTGGCAAAATCTGTGTGACTTCTGATAGTTCTTGCTTCCATTTGAGCCATAAATACCCTGAGAAGAGTCTCTTTGAGGGGTACTTCAGTACTTCATTTCCTGTACTGGCAAGAACCAGGAAACTGCAGCATGTTGTGAAAGTTAATTTTTAAAAGAAACAAAAACACAACACTCAAAGGATTCCATTTAACTGAGCTTTGAGATTTAGGTGACAATTCAAATTGGTTCTTATTTTATACAGTTCATTCCCCCCTCCCCAATGCTAGGTGTAGGTATTTGTACTGGACAGACAAATAAGAGGACAAGTTACAGTTCAGCAGGTACTTAATCACATGCCTAAATTTAAGTATGTGAGAAGTCCTACTGACTTCTAAATTTAGGCATCCACTTAAATACCTTGATAAACTCCTCCCCATGACAGAGGCCCCAGTCTGGCATGGATGGAAAATACACTAACCAATATTTTCAGAAGTGGTTATTGATTCTGAGTTCCTCAATTTTTGGATGCCCAAATAGTGATCTTTGTAAAATGCCTTGTAAATTGCCCTATGAGAGCTCTGTGTTATTATTGAAGAGGCCTGATTATTCGGAGTGTAGGTATTCATTCCTTTTGAAATGCATGCCCCTTTAAAGGTGTCTTACCCAGAGAGGGAGGCATAAAAAAAATCACTAATTACTTTATCTTGGTCATTGAACCATGCCTCAGACCTAAAGGGGTGGGGACAAAAAAGAGGAGAGTAGTGAAAAGGACCTGAAAGGGTAATTTTAGCTAAGTTTAAAAAATGTTTATTATAATCATGGATAGATGTGGGATATCAACAAAGAATGTCAAGCAGTTCATCCATCTCTATCTTAAAGCAAAAGAACTTGAGTGCTGTGAGGTCTTATAGCTTTACTGTTTCATATTAAATTGAAAACAGTACTATTGATTTGTGCCCTTTCATTTCCAGAAAATACGTTTTTACGATGAACAGATGATATTTTGGGTTAATTTTTGTTTGTTTAAGCAAAACAATTATAAGGCACTGCAGTCCCTTTGAAGTGTGTAATAATTCACATTTAAGTGCTATATAAATACTAGACCTTAAGGCTGATGCCTAATAATACATTAAACATAAATAATTGCACAATAATTCATGCTCTGAGTTGGGTTACTCCTTAATTATCAATGTTACTTTATAATTAAAATACCTAGTGTCCTGCACACTGCTGTAAATGATTTCAAATCATCAGCCCTTTCATCAGCCTATCACCACACAATATACATTTTCATGTAGATCAACCTAAAACAGTGTAGGTTATGCAATATAATGCATACACCACTGTATAAATACAATAGAACAGTTTGTTTACTTTTCAAATGTAATAGTCCAAGGTTCTGATACTAAATCAACTCCTTGCAGATAAACCATTGTGCTCCTATGGAGCCCCACTGAAGTCAGTGGGGTGCGTGTGGTGCCAGCATCTGCCCACATGGAATAAATTGCAGTTCTAAGTGTAGAACAATGTTAGGACCTGATCAAGCATTCATTGAAGTAATTGGAAAAGCTCCCATTAACTTCAGTGTACATTGGATTGGTCCCATAATGAGTTAGAGACTAATAGAAACATGAATTGGCAGGCAGACTGTTTTTCTACAGAGTTTAACTATAGTGTAGATTGCATAAGCAATTTAAGTAGCATTTCACTCTCTTATCTGTAAAATGTGTGTAAACATTATTCAGAACAAGAGGTACTTTATGTCTTAAGAAATAGTCCAGGAACACAAATTAGGACAGGCATGCTATTGTCACTGATGCAACAATGGCTTCAAACAATATAGCCTAGTTGTTTGATTGCTTTCCAAGCTAAAGGCAGAGGTATAATATACAGTAGTAGAACTATGTTCAGTGTTGTAATATTTTGTTTTTGGAATATTTTTGCAGAATACAACTACTGTTTATTCATTTGCTGCCAAATTCTGATGTTCTCACTTGCTCCGTAAACTGTCCATTCAGTTAGCCAGGTGATTTGAGAGGACTTTTCAGGTTGCTGCGCACATAAAATCAGATTCACAGTGAACTGTCTGCCTTAGAGTTGGCAGACTGCACACTCAGCAGGTAAATGCTATGCATGGATGACAACTTACCTTGCAGCAAACTTGTGGGAGGGTTTCTCAGACCTCTATGAATGGTGACATGTCCAAAGGAGAACTGGTTCTCTCTAAAGGGATTGGGGCTCGGTTTCACTTGTGTCAGGTTTGGTTCAAGCATTGAATGCAGGGGACCATGTGATTAAGAACCAGGCCAGTTAGGAAGATAGGACAGTCTGAGAGCCCAGTTGTTTAGGATCCCAAATCCAGAGGACCATAGCAGAGAGGGATTTGCCCACTCCCTCCCTCCCCAACCCCCTGCCCCAAGCCGAAACATGTGTTAACAAGGAAAAGAAGGGATTAGTGGAAGAGCCTGGGAGGGGTGGAAGCTGAGTCCAAGAGAGAGGCTGTCATGGAACAGGATGGACCCTTGGAGGAAGGGTTGTATCTGTAAAGAGTCTGGGATGGAAGATTGGTTTTGTGTTTTCCTTTTGACTTTGATTAACTTGGGGGGAGGGGAGAGGAGGACTTTGTGGCTTAGACGGAAGGCTTTGTTGCGTTAATGCCACAATGCATTACAGCATGAGAGCTCCACAGGAGCCTACAAGCCTGTGGAAGACTGACTGAGTGGGGAAACTGAGATACTAGCCTGATGGAAACTGATGCAGTGGATGGGCCAGATGCCAGACTGGCTAAGTCATTTCTACAGGAGCACAAGTGGCGTAAGTTTTGGAGGGGTGGGAGGGAATTTGAATTTGGTGAAAGTGTGCCCATGGGGTGGATGGGAGTGTAAGTTCCTTTGCAGTGCCCAATAGGAGACAGTATAGTGTAAGTACCATTTACAAAAATTACATACTGTGTGTAATCTGGTGCATGTGCTGGTAGAGGTGATAGATGAGTGCCTGACTGGCTCCAATCATTCCATTGGTCTGATGGCTTCAGATAGTGTGGCCTTCATGGTATGGGTAGAACAGGGCTGGCCTTGGGGAAATGGAGACACAAAGGGTTGACTCCATGAAGCTGTTTAGGTGCCTAAACCCAGATTTAAGAACCTTAATCCAGTTTTTAGGCACCTAAATCCCCCATTGCAATCCACAACCCTCCTGAAGAAGGCTGTAGGCACCTAAACTCACCTAGAACCTATTTTTTTCAAAATAAAAGTTCTCTTGGCACCTATGTTTCTGCTTCTGGGCACACACAGTGCTGCCTCCCTGTAGGTGTCAGGTTCAATCTCCTGCCTAATGTCCAGAGTTAGTCAAGAACCAGGATAAGACGGGTGTTCAGTTGCCTAATTGGATCCAGTAGCATTCTCTGAATGCACTTACTGCATTGTGTTTCATTCAAAAGCTGGCTGAAGTAAGAGATGGTGGCAGTGCCCACCTTATAACATTTAGCCCAGTGGTTAGCATACTCACTTGGGAGGTAGGAGACCCAGATTCATTTCCCCCTTTCCTAGCAGAGGTGGAGAAAGGATTTTAACAAGGATCTCCCACCTCTGAGGAGTACTGTCTAACCATTGAGCTGTGGGACATTCTGATGTGGGACTCCCTCAAGCTCTCCTGTTTCACTGTGGATATACAAAGAATGGTTGGACCAGAGGGAGTCTTAGAACGATTCTGGGGTCCCGTGGTTAGGGCACTCATCTGTGGGAGACCCAATATGCAGGCTTCCTGCTCCAATGACTTTCATTATTTAATCCCCAGTGAAACAGCTTCAATAGGCGACATTAAGGGAGCCCCACATCAGAATGTCCCATAGCTCAGTGGTTACACAACTCTTCTGAGAGGTGGGAGATCCCAGTTAAAATAATTTCTCCTTTCCTGCTAAAGAGGGGGAAATTGAAGCTGGGTCGCTAACATTCCAGGTGAGTACTCTAACCACAGGGCTACATGTTAAAAGGTGGGCACCACTTCCTCCTTCTCTGATGATTTTGTATGGAGCAAGACAGGCACCTGACTCATTCCCGCATGAAACTACATAGGCACTTAAGGCAGGAGAGGGGTTCCCATCTGCGAACCACTATTAAAGCTAGGTGCCACCCTACAGCCTGGGCTTCGGCATCTATCTCTGAGAAGGGGGTGGGGTTTAGGCTTAGCCAGCTTCCTGCTAGTGTGCTGGCATATGTGGATTGCATTCTTAGGCAACTCTTTCTCCCGCTCATTGTATAGGGAGCCTAGGCACCCAATTTGGCTTTGTGAATCACAGTGTTGTTCCTGTGATTTTTCTGCACTCATAAATTGGGAGCAGTGATGCTCAACAGTACAGTGCCTAGGCCCTTCATGGATCCCACCCAAATAACTAGCTGAGGGGCAGTATGGTTTAGTGGATTAGGCATAATTATTGGAGTCGGCAAACCTCCGTTCTAAGCTTGCTTCTGACATTGACTTGGGCAAGTCCTAGGTTAACTTCTTTTGCCTCAATTATGGCACCTATCCTCATCTCCCCTCTGTGGAGTAAATTATTCAGTGTCTGTATTCTGAAAACAAGGAATGCTATATAAGTATTAGATGCTCCCTGAGGTTTAAAAGACTTGGGAGCAATATTGCCAACAGGATAACAAGAATCACTCCTCAGATCCCAGTGCTCTAAACAAGGCTGAAGTTGTTTCCTTATTCATGCTCTACCATTTTTCACTGAACCTCTTAGAGTTGTTAAATGGAAGGTATCAGAGAAAGATAAAGGCGTGGATAAGAGATTCTTAATGTTGTAGGCAAAAAATTGGCAAAGCAATTTCTCTAAACTAAAACTGGAAGTGTAATGTTGAGGTCTCCACTTAGGAGGGAGCAATCAGTTGTACACATACAAAAAGGGAAATGACTGCCTAGGAAGGAGTACTGCAGAAAGGGATCTGGGGGTCATAGTGGATCACAAGCTAAATATGAGTCAACAATGTAACACTGTTGCAAAAAAGTAAACATCATTTGGAGATGTATTAGCAGGAGTGTTATAAGCAAGATTCAAGAAGTAATTCTTCCTCTCTTCTTCACACTGCTTAGGCCTCAATTTGAATATTGTTTCCAGTTCTGGATGCCATATTTCAGGAAAGATGTGGACAAACTGGAGAAAGACAAGAGAAGAGCAGCAAAAATAATTAAAGGTCTACAACATGACCTGTAAGGGAAGATTGAAAAAATTGGGTTTGTTTAGTCTGGAGCAGAGAAGACTGAGAGGGGACATGATAACAGTTTTCAAGTACATAAAAGGTTGTTACGAGGAGGAGGCGACCCATACCAGTTCACTCTTTGGCCCCTTGTAGAGTAGGGAGTTTAGTTTCTGTAGCATCTCACTGGAAGGTTTTTTTCATAGCCCTTCAGGTAACACAGAAACACGTGCCCCAGAATCAACTAGGATTTCACATGAGACTCCGTCAGCCTGCCTGGGCAGATAGACACCACTCCCAACAGTAGTATTGAGATACCATAGTGGCCCAGAATTTGCTGACAGACAGGATTTGGATTTTTGTGTCTTAAGAGGTTTGTGCATATGTTTTTTTCGTTAGCAGGTGGCAACTGACAGACAGCTCGTGGCACTATTTCCTGTACCATTCTGTCCTGTATCAGTTTTAGGCCATGAGCAATCCCATTTCAAATGTGCAGACTTTCCACGCTTTGAGCAGGCCCAATTCTCTGCAGCATTTTTGCTGCTAACTTTCCCCAGGCAGGATGCACCCCCGTCTAACCTTCCCAGCAGAGATGGGTTACTCTCTGAGTCAGTGGTCCTCTGGGAGGAGCAACACCCTTTATGGCTGTCTGTGGATGTGCCCCATCAAATCCTGAGCAGACTGTTGCCTTGTTTCTCTTGACCAAAACCTGCATTTCTCAATCTCAGGACCTTTTGTTGCTATGGAGTTACCTGCTGTCTTTCAATATGGAGCTTTCTGACTTTTCCGGTCAGTATTTCAACGGATTCCTGCAGAATTTTAACTGTTGTTGATCATTTCACCCTCATTGCTGTGTCCCTGAACTCTGTGGTCCGACATCCTCAGAGCTGCTCCCTTACACTGTTCCAGCTCATGGATCTGCTCCAGTTCACTTGCTAGCATCATGGTTTCATTGGGTACTTGCGGTTTTGCACTCCACAGTTGTATTCAGACGTCTTCTCAGCCTGCATTAGCAACAAAGTGGTCTCATGCCAGACGGTCCTGTATTGCTGTGTCCCATCCTCGATAGGCTTTTACTGATTCCCATCATCTCTGAACGTTTCTCTGGTCTGTCATATCTGGTCTGAAAATGCCACTTGAACACAGACATCATGTGAGGGAGGCTCAAACTGCTGGTCCCCCATCTCTCTGAACTTTTTAAGCAGTCTGACTGCTTACATGCAGACCTGCTGTGACCTGTCTTTCAACAATGTAATGGAATGTTAAACTATATTATACTGTTCACCGACCAGATGGCGCCATGTTAACATACCTTACTTAAGTTCACAACAGCCATTCCTGGCAGTATGTTAAAGGGTCTTATAATGAGCACATCTGGTGTATCTCTCTGAGAAAGAAGTTCTGTAGCCAGTCCATATCTGGTAGAAAAGCCTGACCTGCTTGTAGCAGCCTTGCAACCTACCATGTGTAAGGTGTACATGACAAACAGCAGCACCACAAAAATCCGCGTTCTCTCCTTCAGACCATTGATTTGCCTTGCAGCCCATTCAAAATGTACTATCCAGGCACTCCAATCATTCTCAGCCCCTGTCAAGGCTGATTCCCCACTCTGGCACTTTGAATGCAGAAGGTGGGGGCCCTCAAGGATTCTAAACATGAATACTGGCCACTCCAGGCTGGTATTAAACTCCCAAGGTCACAGCTTCTATCTGACTTTGGATGGATAGATGCTGCTACCACCCAAATGCAAAACCACTTGGAACCCAGGAAGGTGCACTTGGGAATTCCTTCCTGTGGGGTACCCTCAAGTCCTTTCACCCCAGCCCGCTCCGGGGAAGAGCTGAGAAACGAAAACAAAGAAATCAGCTGTTGCCACCTGCTAACGAAAAAAACATATGCACAAACCTCTTAAGACACAAAAATCCAAATCCTGTTCTTAAAAAAGAAAAATTTTATTAAAAACAAAAAGAAAGAAAATACATCTGAAAACTCAGACTATTGCTAGATTTTTAAAAGAGCAATTCCAAAAATTAAGCACCCAAAATAGTTTTCAGGGGGTTCAGCTGAAAGGTTACAAGCAACAAAAGTATCTGGGGTTAGCACAGAGGAATCTACAAGCCATAAGAAATAAACAAAATAAACCTAATCACATCTTCCTACACATTTTCTGATCTACTTACATATTTGGGTTCCAAGTAAGCAATTCTAGATATGATCCTGATGATTTCCATAGCTGGTCTTCAGCTTGTCACAGCATAACTGCTATCCTGTTCCCGTCTTCCCCAGAGAACCACAAGACACAGACAAAGGGAAGTTTTTTCCGAATTTTAAAAAGTTCTAGCCCTCCCATTGGCTCTTCTGGTCAGGTGCCCACTCACTTCCCTTTACCTATGCATGCAGTCAGACTTTTTAACTCTTTACAGGTAAAGCAAGTAGAGAACAGCTACCAAGAAGGATTGTATAGCAGGGGTTCGCAGCTTGTTCAGGGTAAGCCCCCAGCGGACTGGGAGATATTTTGTTTTAGCCATGAACTGTTGAAATGCCAAACCAAAATTTTTAAAAAATCTGCAGGACCTAAAGCTGCATGGGTAGACAGACAGATCATGTGGTAGAAGGCTCTGCAGTAACTCAAAGATTGCTAACTTGACAAATGCCCTTTCAAAAACTGGCAATGATGTACACTCAACAATATTGGCCCGATTCATCAAAGCATTTAACGTGTACAGATTGAACTCAAAGAGAAATCAAGCAGACAGAGTTGGTTTTTAAAAGGCTGGAAATTCCTGGATGAATATTCATGCTAAAAAGTTTTCAACAAAATTTTATTTGCCTGCAGCTTTGTACATTTTTATGATGCCTAATTGATTGTCTTGAATTTTCACATGTTCGGCAACAGTTTTCAAAACTCAAAGTAGTTATAAATATTTGAAAGCAATGGCTTCATACACTACTTCCTGGTTTCATATACTACTGCAATCTGGCTTTGGCACTACAAATAAAGAACAGCACTTTTGCTACTCCCACTCCCGAACAGTGAACCGGGGCCACTGGGAGCTGCGAGTGGCCGTACCTGTGGACGCTCAGGTAAACAAAGCATCTCATGGCCTGCCAGGGGCTTACCGCGAACCAAGTTTGGGAATGCCTGTTCTATAGCTAACTGGCTGGCTGGGTGTCCACAAAAGGAAGTTATCCCCCCTAGGGTGACCAGATGTCCCATTTTTATAGGGACAGTCCCATTTTTTGGGACTTTTTCTTTTGTAGGCACCTATTACCCCTCACCCCCTGTCCATTTTTTCAAAGTTGCTATCTGGTCACCCTAATCCCCCCTCTCATTTATCACAGCCCCCTGAAATGGTTCAGGCATAAAACCCCAAGCATTTTGGTCTGTGTCTTTCTGTCCCCAAGGCTCCCTGCGGTATATCCCTCTCTTTGCTACTCCCATTTGCTGTTTCTCTTCTTGTATCTGCTACATGCTGGTCCTGTAAGCTGCCACCTGTTCTTTAAATTCCTGAAACAGGGTTACTGTGCTGATTGAGTCTGTGCATGTGGAACATCGACAGACAGCCTCTAAATGGCATGACTCCTCCCAGAGGGAAGGACCCCTGACTCCAACTCAGAAAGCAGCTGCCCCTGACAGGTGTGATGTGTGAGGGGGTTGGGTGGGGGGCATGCATCCTGTCGGGGGGAAGTCAGCAGCACCAGGAGGGAACCTGACCATCTTACAACAGGTGGAGTCCTTGGAATGGTGACACTTGCACAAACTCAGTACCAACAGAATGTACATTTATTAGTGAAAGAAGGTATAGCGGCAGCTTCCCACCTGTTGCTGCTAACTTTCTGCAGTCAGGATGTACCCCCATCTAACTTTCCTAGCAGGGATGTGTCAGTGGTCCTTCTCCTTTGGGAGGAGCCACACCCTTTAGGGCTCTCTGTGGATGTGCCACATACAGAAACCCAACAAGCAGAGTAACCCTGTTATAGTAATTCAAAGGACTTGTATTTGTATGGTAGTTATAGTGGTGCATGATTGATGAGTTCACTATGTGCTAGATGCTTTCCAAACATGGAAGAAGGATGGTCCCTCCTCTGAAGAGCTCCCAATATAAGGACAGCCAGCCAACCAGCCAGGAATGTCATTGGAGGTTAGAAAAGGGGAAAAGCAATAGATACATTGTGTACAATTCAATTCACTGTAAGCAGCTCAGCAGAAGTGGGTCTTTAAGAGGGACTGGAATGTGGACTTAAGCAAAAGGCATTGCATAGTAAGACTCATGATTAACTTGAGATTCATCCAGACATACTATTCCTTATGAACCAACGTACTAAATGAGTTCTGATTTAGGTGTCTTTAGATTAAGAAGACTACCAGCTAGCAAGATTTTCTTAGAAAGATGAGGCAAAAGGGAGGACACTCATGTCTAGAATGTAGTTTTGTTGTCATCTTCATATGACAGCATTAGAGGTTAAAGTAAGGGGGAATGGAGAAAAACATGGCTCCTGCCCCCGCCAAAAATGGAGAGAGAGCTCCCACCCTCTCATTAGATTAGGAAAGCAGCAGTCCCACACCTCTGCTCTTCTCACCAGGTTAATGTGAGGAGAGCTCCCCCTTCTGTTCAGAAATGGTCAAAACATTCCAAATTTATTTATTTATTTATTTATTTAGGGTAACTCCTGCCCCAAACAACACAATTATGTATTTTCCTTCCTCTCTCACTCCTCCTTCAGTCGTAATAGGTAAAAATGCGGGACAAAGCCAAAGGGGGGGGGCGGGACGGACAAAAAACTTGAACATTTTCTGTACAAATACTTGCCCCCTCCTTCCAAAAAGAATGTAACCCCCTTTTCCTTCATGGGTTACTGAGAACCAGGCAAACTCACTTGTGTGCCCAGATCCCTGAAGTTGTCCACAGTAAAGGAGATCCTGAGTACCCCAGTGGTGATATTAGATAGGTAGAAATCCTCCATCAGTCCTTTTACTTGTATAGGAAATGAAAATTGGCAGTGCCTCCACCTGGCGGGGACTGGTACACACTAACTGGTGTGTTTTGGGAGCCTCCAGGAATAAACCTGAGCTAATCTAGGCAAGGGGTTTAACTTAAATGTACCAGTAATAAACAATATGCAGCCAACATATTCTTAGATTAAACACACTTTTACTTAACAATTTAGAAAACCATGATGTAACAGATTGAGATTTGTTAAAATGGAACAACCATGTTAAATCAGTAGGGAACATTTCAACAAATCAATTAATAAATGCAATTTACGGTAGTAAATGAAACTTAACCAACTTGCATTTACACTGGGACCATTTATCTGATCTCTACTTTGTACTCCTTTGAATGTCTGAGTTCTAAACATTTACTTGTGTGGGTGCGCTAGAAGATCTGGAAGCTGGGGACAGTTGGTCCCCAGTAAAGCAATCCAGCCAAGACAACAAGGAGCAGAGCAAGTTTAACTCATTCCAAGCTGCACAACCTTTCTGAAGCTGGGAGGTTTTATTACCAGAGGTTAGTAACTCTGGATCCCGGTTAGACAATAAGACCATTTCATTTCTTCTCAGATTCGGGGAAACCCCTTACAGTCACTATCCCCTTTCCCCTGCAAGCTCTTTTCCAAACAACAAAGGTGATGGTTACTCAAGCTGTCTTTGGTGCAGGCCAACCTTAGTCAGCTCTGGGCATAGCAACAGTCTCTGCTCAGACTCCAGTGAAGCCCAGCAGTAGTCTCCATGGCTCCGTGTTTGGTCCAAACCCCAATAGTTTCTCTGCAGCAACTTCTGGCTTTCTAACAGCATCTTAGCAGCAGTTTGTGGCTTGGACAGAGCACCACAAAGCAATCTCCACTCCCCTGACCAGGATCTCAGTTCCCCACCAAGATGGAGTCTAATGCATGCTCTCCCTGCATTCTGTGGAAGTCTCTCTTCCCCAAGTCATCATGAGAGGTGTATCTTCAAGGCTGATTGGTGGCACTCAGGATCTTCATGACTGGAACACTCCCAATTAAGTTCAGAGGCCCCTCTACTAGGGAGCACCTACAAGAGAGTTCAATTTTGCAGCCTGTGAAATGAAAATTATTTCCAATTTTGGTAAATTTTTTTTTACCAGCTCTGTAGAATATGACTATTCCTCTACCTCATGGTGCTTAGTCAAGTACTTAGAGATTTGTAGCAGAAAAGCCATACAAAAGTGCAAATTATTACTATTACAATATGTGGATACATTGGAATAATGACAACACAAGGAACTCAAATGCAACATATGCACAGTATATTACATAGACCCAAAATGTGCCATGGAGTACACTGGAATGTACTTGTAATTGATTTTTTCCCTGGAGAATGAAACTCTTAGCCACAGAACAAGAACAGCACAAATGGCTGTACTATTTTCACTATGCTGTCTTCAGCCTAGTCTTGTGGCCAAGGCCACAAGTTGGGATATCTGAGTTTAAATTCCAGACTGGGCCACAAACGTTCTGAATGGGCAAGTCACTGTAACATATCTGTGCACAGTTATTGAACTGTAACATGTGGGTAACAGTATCTCCCTATCTCACAGGGATGTTGTAAGGATAATGTCAATAATCTTTGCGTGATGCTTAGATATGGTGATGCAGCATTTTGATCTGGGATGCCCACTTCTATGGGAAAGACATTTACAGATCTCTGCAAAGAGTCCAAATACGGAAAGGGTTTGGAAATATCTTGTCCATTTCAGTGTTTGGACTCTTTGCCAACACTTGTAAACAAGGAGGTTAGTGCTCATTATGGTATTTCTTAATGTGCCTATATGTAACCTAGGAATTGGATTAGATGACTTATTTCACATAGAGCTCTGAAGAACCATTAAATGGCAACATTTGATCACTATCTACCTGAGGTGGCTAAGGATTCTTGACCCAATTGTAAAGGACTGTGTATCCCATTTCTAGTCTCTTGGTCCATCAAACACCTCCCTCCTCCATTTCATCTGAACACTAAGAGCCAAATGCAGTTCTGATCTAAGTAAGTGCAACCCCCATAGCAGAACTGCATGAGAACTGAATTTATTTCAGTGGGGGAGAAAAGAAATAAGAAAAGCACAAGTTTATCAATAAACAATAATTCAACAAGTAAATGCAGGGCATACATATGAGAATCTTTGCATCATTGACTTCAGAGAATTGATATTAAAGCATAAAATGGGTTTTATTTGCTTGACACATGGTAAGAGATAAGCCAAACATTTTTAGCAATTGAATGATATGAGAAATACTTTTATTTTGGCCACACTTGTGAAACAGCACAAGCGCTGTGGCATTGCTCTCTTCTTTCTTGAGGCTGGTGATTCTTATAGCTGTCTTCTGAAACTCATGATCTTACAACAGACTGTCATGCAGATTAGTCTCCCTGAGGTCTGCTGATATCCAGTCCATGGTCTCCCCCTTGGTCATCTTTCATCCACAATCATGGCAAGAACTGTCCTACCAATATAGCTCTCCAGTCTCTGCTGGGCATGTGCATACCAGTGTAGCCTAGCCTTCCTCAACTTGTCTTCAACTGGAGCAAATTGCACTGGCCAGATCATTTTCATGGCTTTGGTTAAAAAAGTGGGGTTATTCAACACTAGAATTTGTGGCGCTCAGGTTCTGAAGATGGATAAAAAAATGCTTGCTGGGAGGTCACTGACAAAGAACCATCCCTAGTCTAGCTGAGGTCATCAGGACAAGCAAGTGGCCCTGATTGGCTAGGAGAACATAAAATTTGATATTGATGCACAGACTTCACGTATGTAGAATCCTAAATCAAACTTTTTCACTTGCCAACCTAAAAAACCCCAGGATTATCTCTGCTATCCTGATTGAAAATGTTAATTATCTGTGTGAAGGGGTTGTCTCTCAACTGGCACATCCCTGTGGCTGGGCATGGCATAATAGCTTTCTCCCTGCGGGTTGTCTCTTGCCAGCAGCTGCTCCACCTCTGCAAGTGACCCGCCTCTTCTTTTTCAAGCTCCTCCTCCAACCTTGCAGGTGTGACAGATCAGAGCTCCCTGATCCCAGGACAGCTCCTTAACCCCTTGTTGTCCAGTGTGGGGTTTGTATATTCCATCACAATCTGCCTATCGAAAAACATGTGCATAATATTCATGTGACATTGTAACACATATTATGGCAAATTCTTTAATAAATGTAATCCATCATTGACTTAATATATTCTCATCAATGTCTTTCAGATTTCAGAGACTTTTTTAGTAATATTAATAGCATATTTAGGCACTTTTTTATTCCTGTAATGTAAGAAGAGAGAGACTCCATAGTCCATGTTAAGCAATAGACTAGTTAGTACTTCAGACATTAATTAATTATGGGAGTTGATCTAGGAATTCTAATTCAGCCCCCTGTCTGGAACAGGCAGGTTGGAAAGAGCACTCTTGAAAGGCCCAATAAATGTAGCTACTCATTTAGTTTCTAATGGAGGTACAGATGTTTTCCTCCCATAGGGAGGAAAGAGGAGGAGGAAAGAATAAAGGAGATAATAGTGCATCTTGTCAGCAGATGATTCGAAGGGACATCGGCCTTACAGGGGGACTGCAACAGTGATTCTTTATTATCATGGCAGTGTAGAAGATAATTCCTCTCCTCATATAGGAAGCGGAGGGCTTGGAGTCTAAGCAAAAAGAAAACGTAATCTCAGCAACATAAAATGTAGGGTGCAGTTATAGGGAAATACACTAGGGATTGTTATGCAAGCTTTGTTGGAACTAGAACACTCTAATTCCTGTAAATCTGTTGTATGTAAAAGTAATAACTCTTTTTTTTTTGTGAAAGGACAAAAAAAATCTGACAGAATATTTGGAAACTATGAAGTAAATGTTGAAACTTTTCTCAGAAAGCGAGAGGCCTGCATTTTTTAAAAAATAAATAAAATGGACAAAAAGAAAGTCAGGGAGAGAGCAGGGCAACTGTTGTATAAAGATAGACATGAAATAGCAGATGATAATGAAATGATTGAGATACTTGGTAATAGAGCTGGAATAATTTAAAGAAAAGTGATCTTTGGTCTTTTCATAAATAAAACCTCCAAACCCTATTCATTATGTTTATCTGTTATTTGCAAGTAATCAAGCAACCACTGGCCATGCATAAAAACATCCATAAATTCCAGAAGTTTATTGAATATTCATCTAAAACTTCATAACATAAATGTGATATTCCTTAAAGGGTATTCTACAATATTAAAACATTTTATTCTTCCCAGCAGGGAGAAGAAACAATGCAACATGACTTAGGTGAGCACCCACACAACACACGTGACTTATAACCAGTACTGATTAATCAGAACCAAAAGTTTGACAAACCATAGAGTGAAAATCATTCATCCCATAACACAGCAGCTCTCAACCTTTCTAGACTACTGCACCCGTTTCAGGAGTCTGATTTGTCTTGCGTACCCCAAGTTTCACCTCACTTAAAAATGACGTGCTTATCAAAATCAGACATAAAAATACAAATAATATGTCACAGCACATTATAACTGAAAAATTGCGTACACCCTCATTTTTACCATATTATTTTAAAATAAATTGATTGGAATATAAATATTGTACTTACGTTTCAATGTATAGTATACAGAACAGTATAAGCAGGTCACTGACTTTGCTAGTGCTTTTTATATTGCCTGTTGTAAAACTAGGAAAATACCTAGATGAGGTGATGTACCCCGAGAAGATCTCTGCATACCCCCAGGAGTATGCATACCCCTTATGGAGAACCACTGCCATAACACACACATTTGTTGAAAATCAGGATCAGTTTTTGAACTGCTTGCTAGATCCTAAACTGATTACATTCACAATGAATCCTATTTGTAATGATAAGTTAGACCAGCATGACTTAAAAACCAACTGCCAAGTAGTTATTATGAGAGAAGAAAATTGATAGTGATGAGTTGTAAGTAAGGGAAATGGACAAGTCCTTCTCTCCCCTCCACATTTCAGAGGGACCCATGCAATGGACATAGTCTGCTGTAACTCCTAAAGGGTACAGCAGTAGGTGCAGTCTTTCTGCACATGTAGGTGTTCCAGGAGGCAATGCCTCCCAGAACTCCAAGAAACTAGTGTGGTTCTGTACTATCCTTAGCATAGGAAAGAGCCTAGCAGGCCTGCTAGAACTCACTCTGTCAGTGGTCTGCATGTTTGTTGTGAGATGAATTATCTGTCTCATGCATTTTCCTAAATCAACAAATGAGTGCCAATAAATAAAATCCCAACTTTTCCTTGAACAGGACAGGATTTCAGTTTAGTGGATTATGACTATACAAGGTGCAAAGCAGTGGGAAAACAGAACTAATTCACCATGCTGTATGTGGATAGGAGGTTATTCCCTAACCTTGAAGGTGAGCTGCATATATTTTAAGCCTGAGATTTGAATAGTCGTAGTGTAAAGAATGGCACTAATTATTAATTGTCATAAAATTATCCAACCCTCTTAAAATGCAAGAAGAGTTCAACTCTATTACCTTATGCAGCTGGGAATTGCTTTGTGATGTATTTCCTTTCCCTTTTTCTCTTCTAAATTTACTGGCCATTAATTTTATAAAATGTAATGGTTTTAGACAGCTGGTACTGAGACAGGAACTCATTAGGCCTCGCTCAAATTGTATAGGGAAAGCTGAGCTAAAGAAGTATATCTGTTGTTCAGCAGAGGCTCACTTATGTGTTTTTACAGTCCAGACTCTGAATGGGATAGCCTCTTGGCATTTGCATTGTGGATTGGATGGCTTGGAACTTGCAAAAATTGAACGCTGGCAAGACTGAAGCTCAATTGGGTGAGAGAGCTGTAATTTTTCAGTGTTTTAGAAACTGCTAAACGTGTCAGCTGGAACATCAGTGTGATGGTATCACGATCAGTCGAACTGGAGTGAGGGTCCATGTTCCCTAGATGGACTATTATTGTAACGGGACACCAGGAGAGATGGGGAGTTAGGTTGGAAGCAACTCAGCCACATGGGTAGTGCACAGGGTTTAATCAAGTTCCGCTTAACCTGTATTCAGCGTCTCTTTGTGAATGAAACAAAGACGTACGTGAGGACTTTATTTCACTATTACCATGTATGCATGGATGCTTCAACTGTACTACCATCAGAGTGGGCTCTGGAGTTCCACAACATTTGTTTTGATCTTTAGATACGAGAATATAAAGACTGAGTGAGTTTTATAGGGTACTGCCCCATGCAGACAACTGTTTCCTCATTTATTCCTGTCAATTTGTTACTTTTTTAACTGCACATTGTGGGATTACTTGGTGGGTTTGGGTTGTTGTTTTTTTAATATATATTAATGCTAGAAAGCAGTTTATGCACACACAGCTCTTTTTAAAGCTTGCACAAGTGAGCCAGCAATGATCTTCTACTCTAAAGAATTGCTGGACAGGTGGCCGAAGGCATCTGCTGCTCTTGCTGGAAATAAGATTTAAAAAAAAAATCTCTGTGGGGCTAGTAGAGAAAAAACAGGAATTAGGGGAGGAGTGTTATAAACAAAACCCTAGACTCCCTCCATATGGCTGTGAGCAGATTTCCCTGGGCTTGGCCTTGGGCAGGCCAATCCCCTTCAGTGCAAGTTCACTGAAGTGCAATGGCCTGTTATTAGAGGGCTGTGCTTTCTAACACCTGGGTGATGAATGAATTTTCCAGTTAGTAATTAGACACCTCCTTGCAGGCAGCAGAAGTGAGTCTGTGTGTGTGTGTGCGGGCATGCATTGTTTTCAGAAGCGGGGGAAGGGGGGGGTCCTAAAACACATTTTAAAAAGAGCTTACATTACAGTGTTTCGTGTTAGCTTGCTTCTCTGGAAGGACAGAATTGGGACTAAAGTTAATTTCATATTAGATTTCACAAGGGGACATTCCTGCTGGATTCTCAACTGATTTTCCCCCCTAAAAACCCAATATCACATTACAGATATTCAAAATAAATGTATTGTGCAATCTAATGGGTAATGAGGTACTTAAGAGATCTTCCTGACCCCCACTCCACCCTCTAGAGTCCAAAGAAGTTAGCATTCATTGACAACTCCAAAGGGATTTATTTAAGCCTAAAATAAGTATTTCTTTGGACTTAATTATAGGAAGTGCTTGAGCTGCTGAATTAAAATGCCAAAAGAGATTCATTTAGTCCAAAGCGAATCCTTTCCTGTTCTCAAATTAAGTCTTTTCAAAATAGTTTGAAAGAAACAAGAAAAAAGAAAAGAGTGAACATTACCTATTTTTGTGGTGGTTGTGCCTGCTTTTGAGGTCTGCTTTATCTGTGTACAGTCAAAAATGTCAGTAATAATTCCAAGTGCCTTCACTGATATCTGTTGGTACAGATCACAGCTGATCAGCTTCTGACACTCTTGCTGTTAATAAGCAGTGGGTAATAAACAGTTCAGTATGAGGTATC
Source organism: Dermochelys coriacea (assembly GCF_009764565.3). NCBI lineage: Eukaryota > Metazoa > Chordata > Testudines > Dermochelyidae > Dermochelys > Dermochelys coriacea. Next base: position 83,642,386 of record NC_050068.2, read on the forward strand.
CACTACAAGCATTTTATGATTGGTATGTGAGGAGGCTAATTTCTATTTATTTATTTATTTACTTTTCTGTACAAAGCCCTAGAACCAATGGTCACTGACTTGTTGTTAAACCTCAGTTCTGTCATGGTCTGGTCAACAACTTTGAGGCTGGAAGTTGAGGACCTGAACAGTAATCAGCAGCAGTTCCACTAGATTCAATCAAGCAAGGCTAATTAATGACAGCCAAGAGTCTGGCCCTGAATCCTTCGGAGATGAGCATTCAAGACAGATGCTGGTAGATTAAGACTCTGACCCCGCAAGCAAATACATGGATCTTCATTAAAGTCAATATGACTCTTTGCAAGCAGAAGGGTCTGCTTGTTCAGAGCAGTGTAAAAAATTGGGGTCTAAGAGGGTTTTTTTTTGCCTTACGTATGGTTAGTACATTCAAAGAAAAATTCCCAGTATTCACTTGAATACTTCTTAAAATCTCTTATGTAGCAATTAGTGATTTTTCTTAGTTTGTTTGTTTCCATTTACAACACAAGTATTTTGCCCTCATCACTCCCTGCTGAGGAAATACCCATGGGAGTAGAATCTGGGGGAGGGGTCAGGGAAAGGGGAAGTTTGTGAGTTCCCCTTTTCTTGGATTGTTCTGTTTGGGGTCAGCCATCAAGTTCTGCCCTGGCTGGCTGCAGGAGACTAGAGTTTATGCTTCTGTGATAGCTCCAGAACCTACTTCACTTTAGCTCCCTGATAATGAGATTCCTGTGGAACTATAATGAGGAGTCCTTGTGGCACCTTAGAGACTACCACATTTATTTGGGCATAAGCTTTCGTGGGCTAAAACCCACTTCATCAGATGCATGGAGTGAAAAATACAGTGAGCAGTATAAATATTACAGTACATATTTCATTCCATGCATCTGATGAAGTGGGTTTTAGCCCACGAAAGCTTATGCCCAAATAAATGTGGTAGTCTCTAAGGTGCCACAAGGATTCCTTGTTGGTTTTGTTAATACAGACTAACACAGCTACCACTCTGAAACCTATGGAACTATGCTGCCAGTCTCACAGGGGGCTTCGTTCTAATGTTGAGGGGAAACAGAGAACCCTTTGCTAGGTTTTCTGCAAGTGGGGACAAAGAAATGATGTATACCCTCTGCGTCTTGGCCCAGGCCCATCTGCAGTTACCTCCAGCCCCTTCTCCAGCCACAGAGGAAGCTACCTCCTTTCCACATGGGAGGACATTTTATGTAAGGGACCTTCCATGCCAGAGAATCCAGCCATATATACAATATATTGTATTCTGCCTTTATATAAATATTTTATTCTGCTTTCATGTATGCATGCACAAGTCCTATTCCCTTCGGTGGGAATAGCACAGGTGCTGTTCTTTATTTGCAGTGCCTAAAACAGGTTGCAGTGATGTATGAAGCCAGGAAGTAGTATATGAAGCCATTTCTTTCAAATATTTGTCACCATTTTGAGTGGTGAAAACTGTTGCTGAACAATGTGAAAATTCAAGACAATCAATTGGGCATTATAAAATGTACAAAACTGCAGGCAAAAAAAGTTTTGTTGAAAACTCTTTAGCATGAATATTCATCCAGGAATTTTCAGCCTTTGAAAAACCAACTTTGTCTGCCTGATTTCACTTTGAATTCAAGCTGTACACATGAAATGTTTTGATGAATCAAGCCAATATTGTTGAGTGTACATCATTGCCAGTTTTTGAACGGGCATTTGTCAAGTTAGCAATCTGCAGAGCCTTCTGCCACATGATCTGTCTGTCTACCTAGGCAGCTTTAGGTCCTGCTGATTTTTTTAAAAAAAATTGGGTTCAGCATTTCAACAGTTCACGGCTAAAACAATGCAAGATTGTGCTTCCTGTGAATTTTACATTACAATGCATCAGCTAATGAAACTTTCAAAAAAGGCACGCTCGCTTGCTCTGTTTTTTTGCTTACAACGAAAACAAATACAGACAACTGCTTGCTAAAACTTTAGCAGTGGTGTCAGGCATTACGGACTTAATGAAAAACTAAACATTCCATATGAATATGATTTTGGACAATTAGTTTAAATTGCAATGGAACTCTTACAGTTACTTAAAGACCATAATCATTGTTAGAGATTTGCTATAACTCCTGCAGTTTGTGCAATGCAAAGCATTGGAACAAAATTAGACCTTAAATATATATTATAAAATGGAGTTTCCCATAATACCCAAATTTAGAATAAATAGGATGGATTTTATTTATTTAGAATTTTTTCAGATGATTACATATTCATGTACTTGAAAAATAATCTCCAACCCAGATGGTTTGTGTTAGTATTTGGCTGAATATTAGAGTATTAGATGAAATACTTCTTTAGAAAATGTAATGTAAAATATATGGCAGATACACTGCGTCCTTTAGGAGAGAAGTACATGCTTTAATACTGAACACATAATTTCTCAAAAATATACACTGTCTCTCAACTTCTCACATTAAATAACTAAGTTATCCCATTTAAAAATTCCGCAGGACCTTACTCTCCAAAGGTTTGCACAAGCACATGTCACTACTTGAAAGTAGTTTCTGAAGGCAGTTCACGTACAAGGCCCAGTTGTCTTCATTAAGAGCACGATTAGTTTCAAGATGATGAGGTAGATTTATAAATAAATAGTCACATGCATAAAAACAAAATATAATGTGTAGAGTGATGTGTTGTGTGGTTTGCAGATATATTCATGTTGCATATTATATGGCACATGTATATAACACATATACACTTTCTGCTGCCCTCTGGTGAATGGAACCTGCACTTGTTAAAGAATATTTGAATTTGTCACCATCCAGAGGCTAGACTTCAAATAAGATATATGCTATGGTACTATAAATACGTAATGACATATGCTTTAGCTCAAATAAAATAAATCTGTGAGGTTCACAGCTTTGCACTTCACAAGTTTTCCCCATATGTACTTTTCACCCTACTCACTATCTTTTATTAGTGCCCTTTCTGCCCTGAAGTGTTTTCTACAACATACTGTAACCTCTGCAGTGTTCTCTTTCAAATTAGCTATGTTTCCATCATCTGATATTGAACTATTTGTCATATCTGACCTACAGTTCATTAGACTAACAAACAAAATAGTGTTATGTACAAAGTACCAGAGATGTGAATGTTTCTTTATTTAATACATGTGATCAAATCACATTGAAGTCAAGAGTTTTTGCCATTGACTTCAATTGGGCCATAATTTTATCCATAGTTTAGACAGTTCCCTGTCCCAAGGAACTTTCAGCCTAAAGAATGCAACTCTGTGAGATTTTGAGACCTCTAAGAATCAGGCCTTGAGTTTGACAAATGCAAAAAACCAACAACTAAAGATGAGGTAACCCTTGCGGTATCATGTCAATCATAGAATTGACAGGTATCACAAACAGAGAGACAGACACAAAGAAAGAAGATAAAGGAGAGAAGAGTGATGCTAAGGGTATAACACTTTACAATTCAATATGGAGTTGCCAAATCTTATGTCAGGAATAGCTTGGAGGAAATATGGCTGGTGTCTTTTAGTCCATTTCATAGTATACATGGACTATGTAAAATATTCTCTCATTTGTATTCAACATTCTGATTTAAGTCAGGTTGACAGCTCTATTCATACATTTGCTATTTATTGGCTCTGAAAAAAGCACATTTTGAAAATGATCTGTCTCCAGTAGTGATTCATTGTTTAATACAGGGGGTCGGCAACCTTCGGCACACAGCCCATCAGGGTAATCCGCTGGCGGGCCGCAACAAATTTTGTTTACATTGACCGCAGGTATGCCCCCCCACATAGCTCCCAGTGCCTAGGAATGGTGAACCACAGCTACTCAATCTCTCTGATGAACATCTGACAAGAGTATACATTTTAATTAAAAATTATACACTCCTAGATCTTGAAGAAAAACATCTTAAGATACTTGGCAGTGGCCTGAATGCTTTTGAAGTTAACAGAAGACTAGCTTCCCAACTGTTTGGGGCAGGGAGCATCTTTTTGATCGGGATTGGTAGAAAACCTACCCCACTGGGATTCCTGGGTGCTATGATAATAGAAAAATAGGACTTAGGTAACTCTGCGGGTATGTTAAGTTTATCAAAGCCAAGCACCACCCCAGGAATTGTGAGTTCGAATACAATCCATAGCAGAAATCTGAAGTTAAAAAAAAAAGGCTCCAATCTGCTGCTATCAAAGGAGTTCTTTCTGAGAACAATTTATGGAAGGTTGTGGTAGAGTCTCCATCACACAGAATTTTTAAATAAAGATTGGATGCTATTCTAAAATATATGTTCCAAGAATTATTTTGCAGAAGTTCTATGGCCTGTGTTATACAGAAGGTTAGCTTAGATGATCACAATGGTCCCTTCTGGCCTTGGAATCTATGAAATAATAAATAGTAATACAAATAAATAACATTATTGTTAATTTGTGTTACTGTCATGGGTAGAGGCCAGGATCTTGTTGTGTTAGGCACTGAAAAAGGTATAACACAGTTCTTGCCCTGAAGAGATGAAATAAACAAACAATCAAGACAGTCATGGGCTTCAGGAAAAATATGCTAACAGTTTGCAAAACAGCCCACATTAGTTACTTCAATGTAGCAGGTGGGATGGAACTGTAGGAGGGAAACAGACACACACAGAATCTTAAACTTAAAAATTTGTAGATAGTGCAGTCAGATGTGACTACTTCTACTGGAATCAGGAATAATCTGTGGGTGTGATTCTACATTAGAATTATATTAGAATGATCTTCTTCTTCAGGAAGAAAAGGAGTACTTGTGGCACCTTAGAGATTAACAAATTTATTTGAGTATAAGCTTTCGTGAGCTACAGCTCAATTCATCGGATGCATTCAGTGGAAACTACAGTGGTGAGATTTGTATATACAGAGAACATGAAACAATGGGTGTTACCATACACACTGTAACCAGAGTGATCACTTAAGGTGAGCTATTACCAGCAGGAGAGTGGGGAGAGGGGGGGACCTTTTGTAGTGATAATCAAGGTGGGCCATTTCCAGCAGTTGACGAGAACGTCTGAGGAACAGTGGGGGGTAGGAGGGTGGGATAAACATGGGGAAATAGTTTTACTTTGGGTAATGACCCATCCACTCCCAGTCTCTATTCAAGCCTAAATTAATTATATCCCGTTTGCAAATTAATTCCAATTCAGCAGTCTCTCGTTGGAGTCTGTTTTTCAAGTTTTTTTGTTGAAGTATTGCCACTTTTAGGTCTGTAATCGAGTGACCAGAGAGATTGAAGTGTTCTCCAGCTGGTTTTTGAATGTTATAATTCTTGACATCTGATTTGTGTCCATTTATTCTTTTATGTAGAGACTATCCAGTTTGGCCAATGTACATGGCAGAGGGGCATTGCTGGCACATGATGGCATATATCACATTGGTAGATGTGCAGGTGAATGAGCCTCTGATATTGTGGCTGATGTGATTAGGCTCTATGATGGTGTCCCCTGAATAGATATGTAGACATAGTTGGCAATGGGCTTTGTTGCAAGGATAGGTTCCTGGGTTAGTGGTTCTGTTGTGTGGTTTGTGGTTGCTGATGAGTATTTGCTTCAGGTTGGGGGGCTCTCTGTAAGCAAGGACTGGCCTGTCTCCCAAGATCTGTGAGAGTGGTGGTCATCCTTCAGGATAGGTTGTAGATCCTTGATGTTGCGTTGGAGAGGTTTTAGTTGGGGGCTGAAGGTGATGGCTAGTGGTGTTCTGTTATTTTCTTTGTTGGGCCTGTCCTGTACTAGGTAACTTCTGGGTACTCTTCTGGCTCTGTCAATCTGTTTCTTCACTTCAGCAGGTGGGTATTGTAGTTGTAAGAATGCTTGATAGAGATCTTGTAAATGTTTGTCTCTGTCTGAGGGGTTGGAGCAAATGCGATTGTATCATAGAGCTTGGCTGTAGACAATGGATCGTGTGGTGTGGTCTGGATGAAAGCTGGAGGTTTTCTTCAGGAAGGTTTCAGAGTAACAGCCATGTTAGTCTGTTTCCGTAAAAAGAAAAGGTGTTCTTGTGGCACCTTAGATACTAACAAATTTATCAGAGCATAAGCTTTCGTGAGCTACAGCCCACTTCATTGGATGCATACAGTGGAAAATATAGTGCGGAGATTTTATATATACAGAGAACATGAAACAATGGGTGTTACCATACAGACTGTAACAAGAGTAATCAGGAAAGGTGAGCTATTACCAGCAGGAGAGCGTGTGTGTGTGTGTGTGTGTGTGTGTAACCTTTCACTACAAAAGTACCCCCCCTCCCCGTCCTCCGGTCTCCTGCTGGTAATAGCTCACCTTTCCTGATCACTCTTGTTATAGTCTGTATGGTAACGCCCATTGTTTCATGTTCTCTGTGTATATAAAATCTCCCCACTATATTTTCCACTATATGCATCCAATGAAGTGAGCTGTAGCTCACGAAAGCTTATGCTCTAATAAATTTGTTAGTCTCTAAGGTGCCACAAGTACTCCTTTTCTTTCTTCAGGAAGGTTTGTCATATCACTTCCTTCATGTGTAGTTTCCCTAAGTCAAGTCTTATAAACCTATGAAAGACAATAATTGCATGTACTTCTGTACCTACATCATCCCCAATTGAGATATTTTTTCCCAAAGTTTGTGGGATGCCTGAAATCTTCTGACCAATGATATCATGTGATAAATGTTGTTGTTGTGGGTTTGTTTGTTTTTTTGTTTGTTTTCCCACTCATCCCCTGCTCATCATGCCTCATTTCTAGTGGAGTGATGAAATGGGTGGCTTTCTGCGAAATAAAGCATGGATGTTGCCGGCCACTTGCAAAGTGACCAACTTGCCCAAACTCTATCCAATTCAAGATAGTGTTAAATAGATTCTCTATTGGACACCAACCGAGTCACATTTCAGAGGACCAGATACTGAGTTGGTGTCAATCAATATAGTTCCACTAAGGCAGTGGAGCTATGCCAACATACACCAACAGATATCTGGTCCAGAATGCCTCAATTAAATGCTAATGTTAACTAATTAGCGAGAGAGACATTTTTACAAATTGTACCAAAACCACTTTTAAACCAGTTTAATTTACTATTTGCAGCTTTGCTATATTTTAATGGGTTATATTACATTATGCTGACTACATTCAACTTATTTTTGCACAGAGTGCTTTAACAGAATAAGAAATGGACAGAATCTCTTTGAACTTTGTGTTTATTTTGCTATCTTAGGTATTATATAGTTGCTGTTGGATGGAGACTCTTAGAAGCCTGGAGAGAGAGAAAGAAATGGATAAAGCAAAATGGGGTAACAGTTCAGATGTGTGTTAGGAAAATTTTCTGTTTCTCCCCCCAACTTAAAAAGACTTGCCTAAAGCTATTGACATGTTTTTGTGATCAATTTATAATCTGAAGCACATTATAATAATTTGTAGTATTCCAGGAAGGTTAAAATTGCTTTGAAGCAGTATATGTCAGAGTTAATTCTCTCTAGTTTTTTCAAATTAAGAAAATAGAATATATTCGGGAGTATGCAACAAATGTTACATAGGAGCGGAGTACCGAGGCTATTAACTTGTTGCTTCTGTTGTGTAGACACTGAACTGTTGATATTGTCCCTGTGTTTCTGTGCTTTCTTGGTCTCATATTTGAGAATGGAAATTAATGCTGATATTATTTGGAATTAGCATTGAAATTATTTCTACTTGTGACAGAGGGAGAAGCTGAGAGGCACAAAGAAGGGGAACACCTTGGAAGAATACCATAGCAGCTGCACACTCTGTAAATAGCATTTAAAATACATTAAAAATCACTTGGCTGATCTTCAAAGCACTTTGTAAAATACAGTATGTACTGTTTCAAAAATATGCACTGTAGAGGCCAAATGTGCATCTCAGGGCAGAATTTGACCCTGTTAGGTCAGAACAGATGGACCAAATGCCCTTTTGGAATTTGTCTTTAAAACATGTGTACATGTTATACTATACCAAGTCTAAAAAGTCTGCGCCTTTAATTAAACTGGTCCCTGACAGGCCACTTCAATGGCTATTCAAATTAATTCTATAATAAATACTAGATCTTTACAAAAATTTGGTTTAATTTTTGAAATATTATTTGGTCTAACAGAAAATCAGCCCCTGACTGACACACTAAAATACTGCATATATTGCAAAATTTCATACCATTTTCAAAGTTCATGGAATCTAAGCATATTTGGCATCTCAGTTTTCATTGTGTATTATGACAAATGAAGATGTCCACAACTCTTGAAAATGTATTACACCTGTTCATCACTCCTGGTGTTTTCACACAATGCAAATATGAACCATTAGAAATAAAATATACATAAATACGCAATGGGCTTCTCACAGGATGTAACCAACCTAGTAATAATAGGTCACAGAATGTTTAAGAGGCACCTCAATTTACTGTCTCTCCAAAAGCCTAAGGGGAAAAAAGGTGAGCTTGGCAAAATGCTCTGATTATTAACAAATCTGGGCTCTATTGGACTAAGGAGGGAAGTGAATATGAACCTTTTTTAAAAAAACATACAAAAAACCTGGCACTTGAGCCCTTTCTTAAATCATGGGGTTGTTAACTCAAACAACTTTGTTGCTCACAACTGTGGTGGTATCACACAAGGAGATAAGTAGTTTTTCAGTTCATCAGGTCCTTATAAATTTAAGACCAAAGCCTTGAACTCCACCTAGTAAACGTAACATCTGTCAGTGCAGATTATAGGCTATTGTCATACCAGGTCTCTGTGTGAAGCAGTCAAATGGCACATAACCAAAATTCGCCACCAAATTTGGTCCGCTGGTTGGATCATTAGCTTGCCCGTGCTCAGTACCGATGGGCAGCACAACATGAATGCTGATCCATTGCCACCCATGCAAGCGACCTACATGAGGCTGGTTGATGTAAAGCTGCACAAAGCTATGCGTATTGTTACTGGGACCTTATGGGCAACTCCGTTGCCATGGCTCCTGATACTTAGCAACATAGCAGTGCTCCATATTCGCCATGAAAAGACCTCTGTCACATTGCTGGCTAAGATCAATGAGACTACACCTGCCATTGTACACAGACCTCTTTGACCACTCACCTGTCTTCTGGCCCTTTATGGTCATTTATGCCACCACAGGATGTGACAGTGGAATCTGCTTGGCGCAGCAAGTGGTCACTGACGACAGTCGTTAATCACTCTCTCATCACTGACCCAACCATCTGTCCACCAGTTTTGATCTGCCAAGGGACCTGTGGTCATCTCTGAACTGGTTTTGAACAGGGCAACAATGCAGCAAATCTCTTTAAATAGGGTTTTTCTAATGACCCGCGATGCAGCTGCAATCAACTTCAGGATATGTCACATATCATTATTGAGTGCCCACTAACTTATTTCGACAGCAGGCTACCAGCTTTCCACTAGGCTGATGATGGGCTATTAAATGTTGGGCACATTGCGCACATGCTGATGATGATGTGTGAAGCACTGCTTGATTTTTTTCTAAATGCATAATGCATCCATGGAGCTTCAATTTCTAGATTAGGGATCAGCAACCTTTGGCACGCCGCCCATCAGGTAAATCCGTTGGCGTCCACAGGTTTGGCCGATCGCAGCTCCCACTGGCCACGGTTCACCATTCCAGGCCAATGGGGGCTGCGGGAAGTGGCGTGGGCTAAGGGATGTGCTGGCCACTGCTTCCCATAGCCCCCATTGGCCTGGAATGGCAAACCGTGGCCAGTGGGAGCTGCGATCGGCCGAACGTTCAGACGCTGCAGGTAAACAAACCGTCCCGGCCTGCCAGTGGATTTCCCTGACAGGCCACACGCCAAAGGTTGCTGATCCCTGTTCTAGATGCTCTCATAATGAAACCCATATCTAATCTCAAGGCAACTAAAGAGCAAATATGGGGCACTGCTATGTGGTATCACAAGAGGCCACACTGTTATCTCCAGGTGAAGACAGAACAAACCGCTCTTGGAAATAGCTGCTACCTCTGAATCCAGAACTACATCTGGATCTAACAAGCCTCCAAAGTTCATAACTAACAGCATAACAATCGTTTAGTTGGGGCTGTGGACATAAACTCTTCAAGCTTTTCTGATTGCTTCTCCTAGGCTACTAACACCATCTCAGTCTTGTCTGACTTGAGTGACTAACAGGCCTCAATTTAATTAAGACTCTGAGTCAACCTTTACTCTGTATAAGCTATGTCAAAGAAGAAAGAAATATAGAATTGAGTGTTAAATAGTATAGTGAATAGGTAATTTTAATTGATTTGCCAATTATCTTTGTATATTAAAATACAAACTAATAAAGAGCTGTACAACACTATGTTCTGGGTGAAATCCTAGCCCCACTGAAATGAGGCAAAACTTCTATTAACTTTAAGGATCAAGGTTTCACCCAATGGCTCCTTCTCCTAATGGCCCAGTATACATGTTGAACAGGAATAGTAATCAGCCAGAATCCTATATGATGCTACAGAAAGCCCTTGTTGCAAAAGAGCAATTACATAACATTGGGACTTCTGAAAAAGAAAGGTTCTCATCCATACACATCTGATTTAATTTAGTAGGTACCCTTATATGTCAACAAATCCTTATTGTCAACTGTAGTAAAGGTAGCTGCTTTTCATGACTTTCCAAGCAGAGATCATCAATGAATGCCACCAATGTTGTTTTGTATAATCCTTAAACCTCAGTTCAGACTGACTGGAGTCTAGAAAATCTGAGGACTCATGATAGAGTTTAACTATCACAACTTTCTTGACCCCCTTTTCAAAAAAAAAAGGAGGTTGCAGACATGCCAATGTCAAGAGATGATGGCCTTAGCTCAAGCTACGAAATAAAAGGGCAGAGTGCAAGCCAAAGTGAAGCTGTGACAACATCATCAGGCTAAAACACCGTATGTCAGTGTTCACCTTTGCTAGCCATGAAGGACCCCCTCAACACCTTCATAACCTAGCACAGAGCACATCCATGAAACTTAACGAGCTACAGTGGTTGAAAGTCAAACTGTGAGACTCAGCATTTTCCCCTTTAAGACACTGATGTGCCACTACATCAGTAGATGACATTTCTCCAAATCCAAGCAACTGTGATGCTTTGCCATGTTATGTTGCAGACAGGGTGCACAAACCTTTATGCTGTGTCTAGATGGAGGCAACTACAAAGCCAGGTTCTAAGCCCCTAAACCTGGAATAGTTCCATTGTGAAAAGATGTACTTTTAATAGTCAAGCATTTGTTTAAAAAAACAAAACAAAACAGCAAAATCATCTGTTTTTTACCCAGCCATACCTGGTTAGAATGAAAAATAAAAGTGCAAGCATGATGATGACTTAGCACAAATCTCAAGAAATTAACTTAAAAACTAAAAGTACTCTTTATAGCCATGCTTTATCGCTAGCTGTGATCACATCACTTATGTATTTTGTAAGCAGTTTAACAAGAATCTTTCAATTGCTTTGGATTTTTTTAAATCCAGAATAATGGATGCAAGGTTTCTCAGAAAAAGCCTGAAACATGAAAGATGATATATCAGGAAATGAAAACTTAAATGTCTCCAAGGAAAACATGTTTCACTGGGGGAATTACAGCAGATGTTTACATTTTTTGCTGTCTGTGAGGAAATAACATATGTCTGTTTCATTGATTTGTTTATCAAATACTGACATAGGTTCCTATTGCTGGTGATGGGAAACAAATCAGAATCATAAATACCAGAAACACAAAATAAGAAGATCCCTATTTCAATCCTGAAATTAATCAATGGCCTTTAGCCTCCGTGCTGCAAAGTTTTAATCAGTTATGACTTCATCTGATAAGGGTTGAGTTCTTTCCCCATTGTATGAATACCCTCTCACAGTGAAAATCTAGGAAACATGAAGGAAATCTTCAAGGACCCCTTGACTGAGTTCTTTCCTGACCATTCACTAAGGATGTGGGGTTTGCCCCCTCATGGATGAACTGCAATGAATCCCCAATTTGCTACATGAATCCCTGGGGATTGTCAGGAGGCCAGAACCATCTACATAAAGGCCCTTGCCTCAGCAACAGATCCATACCCTTGTTGCCCAATGAGCAGCATATGGCTCCTAAAATGGAGGTGAAAAGGTCCAATGAAAGTCATACAGTCCAAGGGTCTTAACTTTTCTTGGGGACTCTTCCTTGGCCCAGTGGGAGAAAAGTGCATCTCTGAGCTTGCAGCACCCAGAATGAAGCTGCAAACTCCCTGTCCTACAGTCTGCCCAGTCCAACTCCCTGCTTGTGTTTCCTAACCCCAGAGACTGGCCTCCACAGGGGGTGGGGGACAATGCTGCACAGGTGGCTGACCCCTCCCCACCCTTCCACATAAAAGAGTTGATTGTGAAGAGTCCCCAGTCCCTCCCATAGTTTTTCTCTATTAGGGGCATGCTAGAGCAAGAAAGAGCATAATGCTGCTTTGGAAAATAAACACATGACTGTGTTGTAGATTTAACCTAAGCATTTATCCCATTTTTCTGTCATTCATAACTAAAGGACCACCAGCAAGCTTAGTGCAACCTCTGGCCTTCATTAACCACATTGTAGCTTTCCCTCCTGAAAAGTCTTTCCTTCTCTGTCTTATTCTGTGTCACTTAATGGGTTAAGTACCTCAGAAAATGGGCAGTTTTGAAGGAGTAGATTATCCATTCACTGCTGCTTGTCCCCCGCCCCTCTGTCCCCCACCTTCTGTTCCTTTCTTTGCAATTTCAATGAAAGATGGAGAAGAACAAAAAGATTTGGAGGAAAGTCAAGCTAATCAGATTGAATCCCCTTCAGTTCAGAAATGTAGGAGTTAAGTCTTGTAGCTCAGGCTCTGAGCTGTTCAATAAATTGAGAAGTGTGTGTTGGGGAGAGGATCGAGGGGGAAAATGGGGGAAGGCCAAGGAGAGCATTCTTTATGGTGTTTTGTAGCCTCTGGGAAAGGAAAGCATTGCTCTTTCAGAAAAGTCAGATTAGTGTGCTCCTTCAGGCACCTCATCTGGAGAAACTTTTCCATGGCTGCATTATAATCACTGTCATCTGGAAAAGAAAGGGAATGCTGTTTTTGTAATGAACAGAATGATTAATTTGGAGCTGTCCAGCAGGGCTTAAGTTCATTGACAGTTTCTCATGTTGATGCAGCCATTTTTTTCCATGCCCACTCCACTGGCCTATTCCTGAAAAAAGACCTGTTTCAATTCTAAGTGCTGACTGGGTTATCTGAGATCTGAATATGACATCAAAGTTAAGATTTCTAGATCATCACAAAGGGGGCAGCATATGGCCCTGTGATTTTAGATCCTGACTCAGCAATGTGCTTAAGCACATGCCTAACTTTAAACATGTAAGTAGTCCCATTGAAGTCAGTAGGACTATTCAAGGGGTTAAAGCGAAGCATGTGCTTAAGTACCTTACTGAATTGGGACCTTATTTTTTAAATGTAACTAATACATTTATTAACGAGGTGTTTTCTGGCTATCTGACAAATGGAATGGACTTGATTTCCCTCAGATTTGCAAGGCTTTACACTGATGTAATTCATTGACTTCAATGGAGTTATTCATTACTATACTGGTGTGCGAGGGGAATCAAGCCAAATAAGTTTTTTCTCTAAATTGATCAGAGCCAGATTCTTCTTCCCTTATACCATAATGAGTAGTACCTTGCTCCATCAGTACTCAAATGGAACTGGTCACAGATTGGATGTAAATAAATTGGCAGAATTAATAAAAGACTATGCTATTGTCAGAGAATTAACATCTCCAGTTTTGAAAATAAATGTCTTATCTTTGTTTCAAAAACCAGTGAGGCATATACCAGCATTACTGTAACAGCATGGGACCTCTATTATCCTCTAACAATATCCTGGGCCACTGGTAGCATCTGTTAAATATGACTTCACCTACTGCTATAGAAAAAACATTACATTTAACAGTGAACATGTCATGTGCTTTTGAAGGAGAGAAAAAAGATACAGTATAAACTGCAAATAAAATGTGAAACTCAAATATGATAAGGCAAGATTTTACCTGAAATTAGTTTTGTGGGCAAAAATTATATTTAGTTTAAAATTTTCACCCCATCCCCCAAAAAGAAAGGTTTCAAAGAAAATTTAAATTGAGTTTCAAATATCTCAGATTTAAACATTTGGAATTCAATTATTTTTCTCTTTGTTTCAAAATCAACTACAGTATTGAGTTACTATGTTGCTACACATCATCAAAATGCAAAAACTTAAAGCAGATTGTACTTACCTGTGTTTTTACAAGTACAAATACCTTGATGCTTCAAAATATTGAAACCTATCCAAGTCATAGTGTTCTACAGTTCACTATTTACGGTACTAGAAACCCTTAGAAAATTAAAATAGCAATAAATATAGGGATAATTGATAGCTACACAGTATGCATTCTGTGAAGAGAACTTGGCTACTTTAGCAGGAAACAGTATATAGTATATTTGAATGCTGCGTATCCTAATATGGTTTAACATATGGTCAAAGAGAAACTGCATTTAAAATGAATAGGAACTGGGAAGATATTTGGCAAGTGTGGGGAGATAACTTTTAATACTTTTGTGAATATGTACTTTATAGTGTTTCATTGCAATTTACCTTATAGTGGGTTTTTAGAAATTCACAAAGCATAGGTAGCAGACTGTCATACACAAAAAATTTCTAATTTACCTGTGATTTTTAATATTTTCAGTGCAAAAATAAGCTCAAAACATTAGCAGGTTAGTATAAGTGAAAAGTAATATGTTAAGTAATAAAATCCTAGACCTGGATTCTGCAATTGTCTGTATTTAGACACATCCTTGCACTTGCTCTGAGCCCCATTGAAGTCCAAGTTACACACATACACATCTGGAGGATCAGAGCCTTACATCTCACAGGACTAATACTCAACCTTTCAACTTAGGTTCTATTGCAGTGCTCCATTCTTCCCCTCACAGGCTCAAATCTCACTAGCCATCTAAGAACACAGTAATATTTCTAACTGTAAACTCTTTGGGAACCATAAACAAAGCTGTTTTGATCTTTTCTGAGTTATGCTGTATAAATCTATATTTTCTCCAGTCTTTTAATCAGGAGAGGTTTGTACTTAGACCGTACACAAATGGCTGATGTTTGAAATTTCAAATTATCTTGATTCGTAGATGGAATGGAGACTGAAAAATGAAGCCAAGTTTGAAGAAAATTGGTTCAGTAGTTTCACTTAACCTCAGCAAGGCAGATCTTTTTCTCTCAGATTGTAGACGCATAATTAAAGCTGTCTGGATTTTAGAGAAGGAATAGCTAGATCAATCAATGAGTAAGTCCCACTGGCCAAGATGACTGAAATTTTTAGCTTCACAAGCCCAATGGGCAAGGGCCAGATTCTGATCCGTTACTCCATGAATAGTCAATGTTAACTTAAATGGGGACTCCTCTACATGGTCCTGTAATATGGTCATTTTTCCTCCACTCCAGCCCACACTTTTTGTTTAAAAAGGGTGTGTGTGGGAGGGAAATTAATACTAGACAGAAATATTTTCTTTAGAGAAACAAATTGATTTAAAAAGGCCATTAACCTGAAAGCTCCCCAGTATTAATGGAGCTTTAAGCTTCCACTAGAGGATATGGCTTAGTGGTCTAAATATCATGTTTGAAAAATTTACTCATTCTTTAGTTGCCAAATTACATCTAGGCAACATTGGCCCAGTTGTTTATCTTCTTGACATATAAACTGAGTTCACTGCAATTTATCATGTGGATTTTTTCATATCTTAAAAAACTGAAGCTGATTTTCCTGTGTGTGGACACTGATTTTTATAAGGGTTTTATCCAGTATTGTAATAAATTTCTCCCCCATCTGAGTTCTAGACATCAGTGTAGTTCTATGGTGCTTTATGTATCAAGTGCTTTGGGATGAAAGGTGCTCACTCAGGATATGTGTGCACTGCAATAAAACACCCATGACTGGCCCATGTTGTCAGCTGACTTGTGCTCTGGGGGCTCAGGCTGCGCAGCTATACAATTGCAGTGAAGATGTCTGGGATCGGGCTGGAGTATAGACTCTGGTATCCTCCCACTCGAGGGGTCCCAGAGCCCTGGCTCCAGCCCGAGCCCAGACATTTACTCTGCAATTTTATAGCCTTGCAGCTCAAGCCCCGCGAGCCTGAGTCAGTTGACACAGGCCAGCCATGAATGTTTATTGCTGGTTAGACATACCCTCAGAGTCCTGTAGGGGAGTGTGCGGGGGGAGTGCTTGGACTCTGTGCAAGCTCTGAGCATAATCACGAAGCAGGTGGCAGTCTCTGCTTTAATGTTCAGCAAGAAAATAGTTAAAAATGTTCACTTCATTTTGACCTTGCTAGCTTCCAAATTTATCACCCCCTTGAGATGAGGGGACAGTCTGCAGATCCCTTACTATAAAAATGCAGAAACCCCTGAGCGAAGATCATGTTCATTGCTTTTTACAGAGCATTTAAGTGAGGTTGAGGGAAAAATAATCCTCCCAACACTGATTTGGAAAGGTTGTATCAACTATTACTCTACAACTATTACATAACTACAGATCATGGACTTCAGGAAAGTTTTGAGAGAATATCTCTGGGCCCTTATTCAGTGAGAACTAGACTTATGGACTCATGTAGGGAGAAATATACTTCCCACTTCACTTCCCACTGGTACTGTTACCAGACTTCTCCTCCTTCAGACCCCTTTGTGGCTTACCCACTTTATACAATGGTGCTACAATAGGTTCACTGTATTTAGTACCTCTTTTTCTATGGAAAGGTGGTCAGCATTTGGCCCTGAGAGTTATTGTTTCATTCTGTCTAAAAATTCAGGATATTTTTCTTTTATTTAATTTGGTGATAGCCAAAGTTGTTTTGTATGTTGTTTCCAATGTTTCGTAATACCTACCTGATAAGACACAATGTTCAGTAATATAAACAGGAGTTTAAAAATATCAGATTTAAATGCCATTATGTGTTTGACATTTTGAAACAAATTGTGTAGAAGGCTTTGTAGAATTCAAAGCAAATTCAAATTTTTATGAAGCACAAGTCATGGATCCTTAGTGATAAACCTAGTACTCCCTTTTTTTTTAAACAAAGGTAATTGTATTTCCTTTATTTAACAGCTAGCCAGTAAAAGAGGCCTAGCAGTAGTTGTTTTGCTTGGCGACAGCAATGTTGCAAGAAAATCAGTAAGTTCAGTAATCAACTGAATCAAAGTTAAAAAGATGATAGCATATCATCATAATATGAAAATGTAACAATGGCCTTGGTGAGGGCAGATAGACTGTTTATTTTGTTGGACTCTTTGCTACCTTGGAAGGGATTCATTTTGATTGTATGACCAGATGAGGACTGAGTCACTGAAGACCTGACAAGTGAGATCAATAACTTATAGGCACCAGGAGAAGGACTGCAGTTCTTCACCCACATGCAAGGAGGCACTCAAGAGGTGAGTGACCTCCTTACACTCATAATAAGAGATATTCAGAGACATAACAAAGGGATCCCTGAGGTGCTGGGACTGAGGCTACTCTGTTATATTTACTTAGTGGCCTCTGAAATGTTTTTGATTTGAGAATATGCAAAATGTTTTTATTTAAATAATGGAACACTCAGTAAACTGAAAAAATTGTCATGTATTGTGCTACCAGAGCTATTTAAAATGTAGCATGCCTATCATATCTGCTAACAAAAGGGATTCATCTTTAGGTCATATAAATCACAGGTTCCTCAGGTAGTGGCAATTACTTGTATGTGCTCAGTATTGTTGATGGGAAATTACTAGGGCTGGTTGCAATTTTTCAGTGTTTTCAAGCTTCTGATGATGATACATTTTCCAGGTTTTGGTTTCAGTTTTTCAGTTTTTGGTTTGTTTTGGATTTTGTTGTTGTTGTTTTTAGTGACTTTTTTTCTAGAGCTAATCCAAATATTTAGAAAATTCAAAATTTCAACAATTTTTTGGAAGAAAATTTCAAAAAGATTGAATTTTTTCACCATATTCTACCATTATTATTATTTATTAATACTATAGTAGTGCCTAGATCTCCCAGCTGAAATACAAACACAATGAAATAAAAGTTGCTTACAATATAAATAGACAAAAGGGGAAACAAGCAGTAATGCACTAGCTGTGAGGTAACACCAGGATTAGAACTCAAGGTTTCATGACTCACAGAGCTGCACTCAATCCACTACATCATGCAGCCCCATCTACATTCTTTGGGGTGTAATTATTATCATCCTACCATCCAGTTGCATCTTCCTGCAGGGCCAAAGCTTCCTTTATCACTGCTCCTGTCTATCATGTGGAAGAACATTGCTGAAACCTCTTCACAATTGCCTCATGTACATTGGAAGAGCATTGACGGTGTTAACCAAGTTCATCTCATTACCAACCTTGAAGAATTTGGAGTCTCTGAAACTAGAAAGTATCTGAAATCTTTTAATTTTTGCCCTATTTTTCCCTTGCCCCCAAAACAGAGCCCTTACCCCAAATCCTTTCTCTCCCATTAGCTATAGCACTTGCACCCTTAACCGGTAGTAGTAATAGTAGCATTGCCTAGAGGTTTCAACTGATATCAGGGGCCTATTGTGCTAAGTACTATATATTCATATTGTAATGGGGTATACCTGGCCTGTGTGGCTCCCTTGAGGAGGCCACGCGGTCCTAAGACACACCGCTCCAGGAAGCATCATGTGGGAGGAAAGGAGCAGTGAAGGTAGATCCTCCAGGTTTGTGTAGACAAGCCTTTCTGGAGCAGACATCTTTGAAACTACAGAGACCTAGCCTTCCAAGGGCTAGAAGGGTGACTGACAGTCAATCAGAACCCAGTAGGCCTAGATAAAAGAAGCTGGAAGCCTTTACTAGGACAATATCTGGCTGGGACTAGAGGAGCAGGGAACTGTGCTCCCATCTGGACAGAGAAGCCTGGGGGCTAGCCAGGGTTAATCTCTGGTTGCACTTGCATAGCTAGTTTTGCAGGGAGAGAGGCACCTGAGAAACCTGGCCATGAGATAAGAGTGAAGATAAAGGGGCTGAGTGAAAGAGGCTCAGGGAAGAAGTAGCAATTAATTTAAGTGAGCAGTATATGCCTGCTGCGTATAGAATCCCTGGGCTGAAACCCAGAGTAGTGTGCCTGCGCAGATTCCCTTGCTGGCCACCAACAAAGTGGCATTAACAGTGAGCAGGGGACAAGCTTAGTGTAAGCCCCAAGAAGGTGACAGGGCTTATTTCAAAGCCTGAGCAAAGGGATGAACTTAAAGTGCCAGGGCTGAAGGCCTTGGTGAGGGCAGATAGACTGTTTATTTTGTTGGACTCTTTGCTACCCTGGAAGGGATTCATTTTGATTGTATGACCAGATGAGGACTGAGTCACTGACGACCTGACAAGTGAGATCAATAACTTACAGGCACCAGGAGAAGGACTGCAGTTCTTCACCCACATGCAAGGAGGCACTCAAGAGGTGAGTGACCTCCTTACACTCATAATAAGAGATATTCAGAGACATAACAAAGGGATCCCTGAGGTGCTGGGACTGAGGCTACATCTTCATGGCAAAAAATGTGAGGTTTTCATAGTAGGGTAACTAATGTGCATGAGCTATCCCACTGTAAAATCCTAGTGGAGACAAGGCACTGTGGTATTTTACCATGAGATAGGATAGGCAAGGTCAACTACGGTCAATGTGACCATGCTGACGAACGCTATTGGAAACAACTACATTAACCTGAACTAAGGTACCTTTTAGTTTGTGCCAGCAGCATCTACATGGGGTAGTTACAGCACACTTTACTGCATACTGCAACTTATACCACCATAGTCCACACTGCAGGGCTATGCACACAGATCCAAAAAGTCAAACACTCTGCTTTTTGTTATGTCCAAAGAGGATCAGTGATTCTTCCCCTTGTGGATGTGCTTTGATAATGTGCCTTCAAGAAATTTGCCAAAAGTGAGCTCCCTTAAAATACATAGCAATCAGATTACATATGGAGCATCCTGTACAAGACCCAATATATACATTAGAGGAAACACAAAAATAAAAGTAGATTATACAGCAAAAGCAGAACTGAAAACTTGGTAAAAATTAAACTAGTTGGAAAACTCTATGTATTTTCCATGGAAAACTTTCAAAAGAAATTATAAAATACTAGTTTTTTCCAGTTTTTTTCCACAGAGATTTTGTTTTTCAGAGATGATTTTGAGTCTCTAAAAGTGGAGGTTTTTTGGCTATTTATTCCTCCACTACCCCCTAGCCTCAAAAAATTATTAAAGGGAGGAAATGTTTCTGAATTTTTTTTTAAAAAAAGGCTATTTTTCACCAAAAATGTGGTTTTGGGCAAAAACTTCTGATCATCCTTGAGGTTTTCAAAAATGTAGCAGAAAACTTACTTTTTTTAAAAAAAACCCAACAACCTAGTGTTTAATAAATCTTGCAGTCCCATTCTTTGAGTTGCCATCTAGCCCTCTGTTTCCAGAAATCCTGGCATCTGGAAGTTGGTAGGAAGAAAGAGAAAAACTTCAATTGCATCCTGGGGTCTGGCTTTTTTAATACTTTTTCCTGGGCTCCTCCCTATTTCTGAGGTAATGGATGGCTGTACCTCTCTTTGACTAACACAGTAAAATGGCTTAAAATTACCTCACCTCTTCAGTTTAATGACTGGCAGTAACTGACTAGTCATGTAATGGAATTTCCATGAGAAGTTAAACCTTTGGAGCTGGGGAAGCTAATGACAATTGTTCAGAACTTTGTCCCCTCCAACTTCCCTGCCTGAATTCATTTGTTAAGAAATTTCACACTACATTGTTATATAATAGATTCAGCTGTGCCTGGGAAAATCAAAACCCCATTTCACAACCCACTTGAGTTTAAGTGGCTCATCCCAACTCTTTACTCAGTCCAGCCCTCTCATGGCCAAACACAAAGCATGACCTTCTTTTTCCAGTTTCACATGACGTTCCCAGTCTCATAATAAAAAGAATTAATTACAGAAAAAAGACCACCCCCTCCTACAAAAAAAATCATATCTTTTCACAATAACTGCTTTCCCTTCCCCTCCCAATTGCCCTTTACACCCTTACTTAACTTTAATTGGGCTATCTTAACTCAAACTACTGAGAAGCTCTGCAGATGGGAAAAGAGTCATCTGAGATACTGTCATAGAAAGATGTACTATCCTTTGGAAAAATTAGCAGACTGATTTCAAATAGGCTCTTCTGCAATGTTTGGGTTAATGATAACATAGAAGAGGCAGCTGGTGAAGGCAAAATAATTGGTTGAGGATTTAGGGGTTGTTGCTATGTAAGAGTAGTACTTCCTTAACTATAAAGGTATAGTTAAAATACTACAATACTGCTACCTCCAGTAAAAAGAAAAGGAGTACTTGTGGCACCTTAGAGACTAACAAATTTATTTGAGCATAAGCTTTCGTGAGCTACAGCTCACTTCATCAGATGCAACTCACGAAAGGTTATGCTCAAATAAATTTGTTAGTCTTTAAGGTGCCACAAGTACTCCTTTTCTTTTTGCAAATTCAGACTAACACGGCTGCTACTCTGCTACCTCCAGTGTGGATGTCGTTATTCTAGTTTACGCAACTTTATGGTACTGTGGTTTTTTCCTGTATGGAACGGGGAATAAGATACACGGTATAAAACACCTTTATAACTGTATCCATATTAGGGGTTGTACCAGTGTAAATATTTCAGTAAACAATCACATCTCAGAGTAAAAAAGTTATGCTAGTATTAAATCTGCATGCAGAGGAGGACTTAAAGACTAATTATGGTTGAAAGACAGGGTCTTCTTTGGGTTATTAATTATTATATACCTGGCTTAAAGTGTGCCAGGTCACAGACCTGGGAAATCAAATGTCTAAAAAGCAAGCTGGATGGCTGATGGTAGACATTTTTTAGTACCATCTGAGGGAAAACCTACTCTGATTGGCTGCTTTCCCCAATTACCTGCCTCCTACAGAAAAGCAGCCAATCATAACTATCCCAGGAAGTCCCCCTCCTCCCCTCTGCAGCCAACAGCATTTTCACAGGAGGGAAGGTGGGAGGATGGAGCAGGAAGAGCACAGCAGCTCAGGTTGGCTATGCTCCCTCCTCTTCCCCTCTGCTGTAGTGAGCAAGGGGATGGCTCCTAGTTCCTCCCCTCTCCTGCCCTGGAACAGCTGGCCTAGGAAGGGAGAAGGAGACCAGGCTGCAACCCACCAGGCCTGGGAGAGGAAGTGAAGAACCCTTATAAGCTGCAGGAGGAGCTGATATGAGGTAGGGTTGCCACTTTTCTAATTTCTGGTAACCAGGCCCTGCTCCCTGCCCCGCCTCTTCCCCCAAGGCCTCACCCATTCTCCGCCTCTTCCCCCACACCTCTTGTTCACTCCTCTCCCCCACTCTCCTCGTTGATCACTGGATCATCCCAAGGAGCCTGCCTGCACGTAGGAGGTGGCACCAATTGAGCAGGGGCTGGTATAGGTTAATGACCTTCTGCTGCCGTGTTAATCAGACTTTTGGTTTGATTGCCATTGAGTGTCCGAAAACCAGGCACCTGGACACAGAAACTGAAAACTGGACTGTCTGGCTAAGACCTGGATGGGTGGCAACCCTAATGTGAGGTGAAGACAGGGGGCAGAAGTGATACATGGCTGGCGGGGGCAGGATGATTTAAGGATTGGGAGCAGAGTTAATTGCAGGGAAGGGGGATGGGCAGATGTGGGGGTGATGAAAGGCCTTCCCCACACATGCTTTTTTAGATGATTTTAAACATTGCTTATATAGTGCTATGGATGTGCAAGGCACTTCACAAGTGAAGACAGGCTGAGACTCTCAAAGCTGTCTTGGTGATTTAGACACATTCTGTATTAATCCTTGACTGCTTTGAAAAATCTTAATCACAGTCCCTTCTCTGAAGAGTTTACAGTCTACCATAAGACACAAAAGGCGTGATTTTTTTCAGTTGCCTTACCCCTGTTGTAGTCATTTACACCTGTATGAAGTAAAATGCTTCCATTCCAATTTTTGTAACCCTCCATGAAAACATCAGTTTTGAGAAGAAACTTAAAGGAAGGAGTGTGGCAATTAGCACTGGAATCACCATCGCTCTTTGCTCCTCATAATTAAAGGTGTCTCAGGGTAGATGCATGCTTGTTGCGAATTAATGTGTTTTTTTCTTATGCTAATAAGATTTTTGGAAGGCTATTTGACCAAGTCACATTATTTTCCCTGAATAAGTCATCCCTTCTGTATATTCCACTATGTTTGAAATGGTCATCAAGGACACTGAGACTCAAATGCTGCAAACACATAGATAAAGCTATGCATGGATGCAGATATCTGCAGGATTAGGGGCTAATTCTGTGACTACATCAGCTCACAGAGTTTTGATTTATTTTTTTTAATGCGAGACCATGAGGATATACATACCTCTGAAATCTGGATCAGGTTCTCATATAAATAATGTATCTGTTTAATAAAAGGAAGTGGTACAAAAATAATAAATAAAGCCTTTATGTTTGAAACAGATATTTGGCATGTTAGGATATCGGAAAAACACCACAAAAAGAAGCAAACTGCACTAAGCTCTCTTAGGGTTCCTCTGTTATTTATTTATATGTGAATCAAATACTATTGTAATTCTCCTGGGGGTAATCATTTCCAATGTGCAAATCAGATAACAGTAAATCATCCCACACTGGATATAAAAGCCCTTAAAATAGCAATGTGGATCACATGAAAATGATTTTATTGAAGCCAGTACCCAGTAAAAGCAGTTATATCCTCTATATCCCCTGTTCTTTCCTCTAATTGTATAGGGAACTAAATCCCAAATAACGCAAACTACAGACTTTTTATAAACTTGTGAACCATTTATAGTTTCTTCTATCTTGGATCTCCCCACCACTCATGGTTCCTCAAAATAAATAGCTGCATTCTTCGATGACTCCCATGACTTCTGATTCAAAGATACCATATTTTAGATTACCACTTCAGGCCAGATTTGCTTTTTTTCCCATTTAGCTTTGAGGGGGAAAAATGGATAAACTGCATAAGTCTAATAAAAGAAACATTAGCATTATTTTAGTCTATCTGCTTATAAATAATTAAGTTTTCTTATTTAAACTTTTGTCCCAGGAATGTTGAGCCCAGAAATAAGGTGGAATCCTCATAACAGATGTGTTCTTGGCTCCAACTAGCTATTCACAAAGGAGAAATATATTTTCATTTTAAATGCAGGATATTAGGTTGTTTCTGCATAAGGCACATTTAGAATTTAAGTATTTGCAGGATCCTCTTAAGCTGTATTTTGCCTCACCACTTGTTAGTGGTTGTATTCTCAGTGGAGGAGTACAATAGAAATAAATGAATTTTACAGATAATAATGTTATTGGATACAAAACCAGTTTAAGATTGGGATTCATTTGACTGTCAGAGATGGCTCAATCCAAGTCTGAGCGTCTTTAATTTAGTTTGTCTGTGACCATAGATTTAAAATACACATGCAGATGTACCCCAAGTGAAAAGCATTGCATCATACTGAACTAATTAGAGTTTCAGAGTAGCAGCCATGTTAGTCTGTATCCGCAAAAAGAAAAGGAGTACTTGTGGCACTTTAGAGACTAACAAATTTATTTGAGCATAGGCTTTCTTGTAGCTCATGAAAGCTTATGCTCAAATAAATTTGTTAGTCTTTAAGGTGCCACAAGTACTCCTTTTATTTAGAGTTTAAAGACATAGGTTCCAATCCTCAGATACTTTATGACCATTTTGCATTTGCATGGGAACATGGCCCTACTGATGGCTTAACCAGCAGTTTGGATGATCGCCCCAGTTGCAGGAGAATCCTGGAATGTTGGAGAGCTAATATAGTGGCCACCCACCTTCCTGACTGCCAGCAAAAGAGCGTGGATAGCAAGCTTCACAGATTTCAGTGGCCATATCGGTCCTTTGGAGTCAACTGGTGTAAAACAGAGCAGCCTTCAGGGTGCTCCAGTTTATTATTGGGATCAGCCCAGAACTGGAGAAATGCAAAGACTGTTTAAATCCATCTTCATATCCCACCCTCCACCTTCTGTGTTGTGCTGTGCATTCTTCAGCTACTATCAGACCAGGGATGTAATTTTCTGTATTATCATCTATCCAGTTCATAAACACATTGAACCAAATCCTGAAGGGCCTGCTGGTTCTTTACTCATATGTGCAGGGCATGCTCACTAGCCTGACAGATTCTGAGAATTTTCAGGGTGTTGTGGCAAGATGCCCAGAGCCGCTCCAGAGCAGTTGGCCATACCGTTGGTCCAGTATTTCCCACCCCCACTACTCAGGGCTTCATTTCCCTTTAGCAGTCATGCTTTTCAAATGGGCTAGGGAGATCATGAGGACCGTACATTGCAAAAGAGGCCTGGGTTCATATTTCACTTATTGTGAATGTGGCTTTTCTTGTACACAAATATAACAGATTTTTACTTGCATACTGGTTAGGAGTGTTTCCTACTCTGAAAATGCAGAAATCTGATGATCTCATGTATATCTTAACTCTTTGTTTACCAATGATACTTTAGTAGCATGTGAGGATGGTTCACTGAAGTGAGATCTCTGGAAAAGAAAGTGATCTTGGAGGCTGCGAGGCGTGAATTGGAGGGTTTGTGGATCGGTGTCTCATAGTGCAAACATCATTGCAGAGGACTGCACTCAATGACTTGTGAAGTCTCTTCCCAGTCCTTTGTTCTTACATTCAATTTCTTATATTTTCTGAGAGAGGGTGAAAAGTTCCTGATCCACCCTCTCTTTACTAGTCATCATTTTGTGTACTTGTATCATATCCCCTCTTACTCATTTCCCTCAAATATAAACAGTCTCTGTCTCTCTTCATGAGTGTTTTTCCATGCCCATAATCACTTTTATCACACATCTTTGGACCCCCTCTATTTCTCCCATATCCATTTTAAGATACTGTGAACTGAACTGAACACAGTATTCCAAATGAGAACATATCATTGGTTTATATAATTGAATTGTAATATTGCATGATAATATTTTCTGTATTGTCTATCCCATTCCTTATACCCCTTCATATTTTGTTAATGTTTTTGTCCATTGCTGTACTTTTGAGCAGAACTTTTCATCTTACTATCCACAATGATTCCCAAATCTTTTTCCTGCAGTTTGATGCAGTTAATTTAGAACCCAAAAGGTATATGTGAGAGAGATGGGGTGTAAATCCCACTTTGTCACCAAAAGGGTTTTTGGAACCTGATTCCTCACTAATGGCACCTGGGGGAGGGTGTTGCCAGGTGAAGGGGGTGGACTTCACTGAGGAGAGGAAAGCTCAGTTGAGAAGTGGAGAGGATGTAGTTAGTTCCCTCTATCGGGGAAAGGACCTGATTGAAGGCTGGAAGGAGAGAGAAACAAGCAATCACCCCCTAAGATGAGCCTGAAACATGAGGGAAGATCAAGAGCTGCAGAGAGCTGATGGCTAGCCTGAAGCCCTGGGAAGGTGGAAAACTGGGTTGGTCCTAGACTGTATGGGTGAAGTGAGTCACAGGAGCTTGAGAACAGATTCAGGGACATTGCATTATAGTTGAGGCTCATCTGTGAGGGAGGGGGTGGCCAACTTAGCCTGTTTGGGGCTTAAGATTCAGTTGTCTTTAAATTTCTGTTGGACTTTATGACCCCAGAAGAGATGGAAACAAACCATGACCCGTTTGGATGGCCAAATTACAGGAAGAGAGATCACTGCAGGGCCAGACTGGCTGTTTTCAGGAGGAACCAGATGAGAAAAACTTGCTATGCCATGCCATGCCCAGCCATGAGGGTATGCTCTAACAGTAAGTCCACTACTCTACAAAGTGTTTTCAAATTATTCACTCAAGTGTGCATAACTTTGTATTTGTCAATGTTGAACTTCATCTGTTATCATGTTGTCCATTAACTTACTTTGGTTAGGTCCCTCTCAAATGCCTCAAAGTTGTGACTAACCTAAGTAATTTTGTGTCATCTTCTAATTTTGGCATTTTATTGTTTTTATCCCCTTTCCAGATTATTAATTAAAATATTGTACAACACTGGCACCCCACTGTTAATATTAAAATTGATCATTTATTGCTCTGGCTTTTGTTTCCAGTTTCTGATTTGTGATAGTAATCTGCCTCTTCTACCGTGACTAAGTTTCATTAGTAGCCTTTTGTGAGGTATTTTGTCAAAGCCCAAATAAATTATGTCAGCTAGTTCTCCCTCATCCACTATTATATTGATTCATTAAAAAAATTGAATAGACTAATGAGAGAGCATTTTCCTTTGCAGAAGCCATGCTGGTTAGAGCCTGTCATACCATACTCTTCTAGGTGTTTTGGAATACTTGGTTTAAGTATCACCCCAGTCAATTTACCATCTGGCAGTAAGGCTTATTGGTATGTAATGCCATCTCTAGTTTCCTGTCTTTGTCTTGCATTGCTTCATATATTTGGGCCCTTTCAGATTGAGATATCTAATTAGCATCATTGATGAATGTCAGAAGAGCTCTTCGACTTGTATGTTTGTTAATGGTGGCTGCAGAACCAAAAGATAGTATTTAAAAATAGAAGGGTTCAATTCTCTGCTCAGATGGAGAGGAGCGACAGGAAGCTGGTTGTAGCTCCCTGATCCTTAGGTATCCAGGTTGAAATCAGAGCATCAGGGAGCCTAGTCTAACTTCTTCCACTTACGTTAACACTCCATATACCAGTGGAGGATCAAGCATAATGGAACTTGGTTCCATCAAGCTCCCTCCCATCTATAGTCCACCCATGCTCCTTCCCTGACATAGGGCTGGTGGGATGGCTGTCATATATGGCTTCTGAATAGTGGCTTCCAATGCTGCCACCTTCACTTGAATTGATTGTGTGACTGACTGTGTGCTTGTATCTTCTGAAGTTTCAGTAAAATATTCTCAAAATTTGTAATTCATTTATCTACCTAACATGATAGGTTAATAAGATGGAATCATTTTACCTGTAAGTCAAGAAGAGACATTGACAGTAGAGTGCTAATTGTATATTAATCTTAGTTATATATGAAGTACTACTTATGCATAAAGAGCCAAGAATTTAAAACCATTAAGAAAAGCAAAAAATAACATAACTGCATACATCCTTCCAATTACAATAGAGTTACGTGTCCTGACATGCATGAAGTTTGGTTAAAAGTTAAAACGGAGGCACTAAGAAGGGGAGGTACTTATCATGACCTATGAAGAGTTCTTGGGTCCAAATGAAATGCCAACACCAATCAGCTGTACATATTTCTACACAGTGGGCCAAATCACTAGTTGGTGTAAATCGGAATCGCTCTACTGAAGTCAATATGTGTCCACTGACTTCAGTGCCAATTTACACCAGCTACTAATCTGACTCACTTTGTAACACAAGCTGACTGAAATGTATGCTAAAAGTATTATGAGTGATGATCAAATGAAGTACTCACTCAAGCACACACATACACACTGAGCAAATAGCAGGAGCCACAAAACATCATTTTATTTCCTTTTAAATGCTGAAGTTTCCAAAAATATATTAAACGTATGCTACAATATGCAGGTATGGCTTGATCTCTTCCAAACTGAAGCATTCTTAAAATATGTGGAGCACCCTAATAGTTTTCAATCACTCTTACTGGTTATGCCCAGGACCAATATCACTTCCAAATGGAAAACTTAAGGGCACTTCAGACTGAAGGTATAGGCAGTCCCTTAGCACAATACATGTTTTTAAACAGTGCTTTATTAATTTTAGAATTAATACACCTTGTACAGAGCATGTTCAGAATTTCATCTGCCTTCACAATGGCCTAAAATGTAAAGTGCTATAGAAACATTCACTGTAGATACTCAAAAACCTCTTTTGTAATATTTTAAAATGGTTTTTGTAATTTATAAATCTGTAGTGGAATGCAATAAAATAATAAATCCTTCTTTTCCAGATATAAAATGGTTCTGTTCCTCTTTTAGTTCTCCTTGTACAAGCTGTGACAAAACTCTGTCCTTGCCTCCATGGGTCCCGCGTTTCCTGGTGGATTTCGCTAGCCTCAGAGGCTCACTGTGACCCTGCACGTAACCCTTCTTTCTCTAGAGACAAGGGTCACAGTCTACTGAGCCATTTTCATCATAAGCCAGCGAGAGAGGTGAGGAGAAGTTATCCTTCCTTGCACAGTCTCTGTTGTCTTCTAGCCTCAGTGATTAATCAGGGGGCAAAGGTGGGGGAGTGGGAAGCCCGGGCCCACCCTCTACTCTGGGCTCCAGCCCAGGGACCCTATTAGTATCAGCTATGGTAGCTGACCTTTTAGAAACATGATATGTACAATTCCCTGGGCTACTTCCCCCCCAGCAGCCCTCACTTCCTCAAGCTCCACTTCACCCTTACCTCAGGGCCTCCTTCCTTGTGCCTGATATGGTGTGTACTACTCAGTCTCTCCAACAGCACAACTTCCTCCCACAGCTCCTGACATGCACACCCACCTGACTAACTGGGAGGCTTCTAACTAGTTTCAGACAGCCCCTGATTGGCTTCAGGTGTCCCAATCAACCTAGCCTTCTCCCTGCCTTCTGGAAAATTCTTAATTGGCTCCAAGTGTCTTAATTGACCTGGAGCAGCTGCCATTTCACTTATCCTGGTACCAGGGATTTGTTTAGCCTGGAGCTAATATATCTATCTCCCACTACTTTTCTATAGCCATCTGGCCTTGCCCCGTCACATATCCGCCCCTCTGCTCAACACCATAGAGTTGGGCAACTTGGGACACCAGGCAGTATGCTCGTGACAGACCATCGGCATTGCCATGGTGGCATCCAGCCCTGTGCCATATGCGGAACTGGAATGGTTGGAGAGATAAGAACCACCTGGTGACCCTTGCATTCTTTTTCTTATTCTGCTGCATCCACTGGAGGGGTGCATGGTCCGTCACAAGAGTGAATTGCCAGCCTAAGAGGTAGTAATGCAGTGTCTCCATAGCCCATTTGACAGCAAGGCATTCTCTCTCAACTACTGTGTATTTCTGTTCTCTTGGGAGAAGCTTTCTGCTTAGGTAGAGGATCGGGTGTTCCTCTTCTCCCACCATTTGCGACAGAACTGTCCCCCCAACTCCACCTCAGAAGCGTCTGTTTGTAAAATAAATTCCCTGTTAAAGTCCGGGGCTATGAGTATAGGGTCATTACAGAGGGCCATTCGAAGGTCTGTAAATGCTCCCTCTGCCACGTTGGTCCACTTTACCATGTCTGGACCTCGGGCCTTCACCAGGTCCATTAGGGGACTTGCCCTAGTGGTAAAGTGGGGAATAAAACATCGGTAGTAGCCTACCACGCCTAGGAACGCACGGACCTGCTTCTTTCGGGTTGGCCGGGGCCAGTTTTGAATTGCCTCTAGCTTATTCATTTGGGGCTTCACTATGCCCCTTCCCACAATATATTCCAAGTACTTATCTTCTGCTAGCCCTATGGCACATTTAGCAGGATTAGCAGTGAGGCCAGCCTGCCTTAAGGTGCACAGTACTGCCTCAGCTTTCTCCAAGTGGGTTCCCCAGTCTGGCGTATGGATGATGACATCATCTAGGTATGCCGCTGCACAACTAGTATGGGGGTGCAGCAGCTTATCTATGAGGCACTGGAATGTGGCTGGGGCCCAATGTAGCCCAAAAGGGAGGACGGTGTACTGGAATAGCCCATCCAGGGTGGAGAATGCTGTCTTTTCTTTAGCTTCTTTGGTCAGAGGAATCTGCCAGTACCCTTTTGTCAGATCCAGTGTAGTCAAGAATTGGGCACTACCCAGTCGGTCAACCAATTCATCGATGCCTGGTATGGGGTAGCATCAAACTGGGATATTTCATTCAGTCGGTGAAAGTCATTACAGAATCTCATGGTACTGTCAGGTTTAGGCACTAGAACAATTGGACTGGACCACTGACTAAGATTCTTCAATAACCCCTAATTCTAACATTTTCTTTATTTCGACCTTGATTTCTTCTCTTTTGGCTGCTGGGATTCGGTAGGGTCTCAATGTTACCTTGGCTCCGGGGATTGTGCGGATATTGTGATAGGTCTCAGTCGTCCACCCTGGTTTTGTAGAGAACACATCTCTGTTGCGATTAATCATGTCGGCTGCCTCGATCTTTTGGATCGGCGTCAAGTCAGATGATATCCTCACTTGCTCGTGTAAGTTATCCTCCTGGGGAAGGGTCTCCTGCATGACTAAGTATGCCTCTCGATCATGCCAAGGTTTTAGAAGATTGATGTGGTAAATTTGCTCCGATTTCCAGCGGCCTGGCTGCATCACCTTATAGTTCACTCTCCCATGGCTTCAACTATTTCGTAGGGTCCCTGCCTCTGGGACAACAGTTTATTTTCTGCTGTGGGCACCAGTACCATCACCTTATCCCCTGGTTGGAACCATCGAAGCTTCGCTTGGTGGTTATAATGGGTTTGTTGGGTCTCCTGTGCTCTCTCCAAGTGTTCCCGTACAATGGGCATAACTTGCGCTATCCGATCTCTCATCTGCAGTACATGCTCAACTATGTTCCTTCCGGGATTTGGCTCCTCTTCCCAGGCTTCTCTGGCTATATCCAATATGCCCTGAGGGTGGCGCCCATATAGTAGTTGTAATGGAGAGAAACCCGTAGAGGCTTGCGGAACCTCCCAGATGGCGAACATGAGGTAAGGCAATAGGGTATCCCAATCTTTCCCATCCCAGCTCACCACTTTCCTGATCATGGCCTTGAGGGTCCTATTGAACCTTTCCACAAGGCCATCTGTTTGCGGGTGGTATACAGAGGTCCGTAGGGCTTGTACATGGAGAAATGAACAGAGATCTTTCATCAACTTGGACATGAAAGGTGTCCCTTGATCAGTCAATATCTCCTTGGGTAGCCCAACCCGGGCAAAGATCTGTACTAGCTCCTTAACTATTGTCTTGGAAGCTGTGTTGCACAGGGGGACAGCTTCTGGGTACCGGGTTGCATAGTCCAGTACAACAAGCACATGTTGGTGGCCCCGAGCTGTCTTCTCTAGGGGCCCTACCAGATCCATGGCTATCCTTTCAAAAGGAACCTCTATTATTGGAAGAGGTACCAAAGGAGCCCCCAAGTGCAGGCGAGGGCTATGTAACTGACACTCCAGACAAGAGGTGCAGTATTGCCGGACATCTTCATGTACTCCTGGCCAGAAGAACCTCCACAGGATCCATGCCTGGGTTTTCTCTACCCCATGTGTCCTCCAAACAGGTGACTGTGGGAGAGACTCAATACGGCTTTTTCATGTTTTCGTGGCAGCAGAAGTTGTTGTATCTCTTGCTCCTGCATTTGTACTACGCGGTACAGGAGATCTTTCTTCCCTATAAAGTAAGGTCCGGGACCCCGGACCTTCCCATCCATGGGTATCCCATCAATCTCAGCCATCTCTTTCCTGGCATTATCATATCTGGGGTCCTCCGCCTGGTTCCACCCAAAAGTCTCTCTCCTGGGACTAACCTGCCCAAGCTCCCAGGGGCCGGCTTCTGCTTCTTCCAACGGCTCACCGCCGTCATGGCTGGGGGCAGCTTCTGGCTCACCTTCTGTGCTGGAAGTTTCTCTGTTGGCTGCTCGCATCCATCTGCCTACTAGGGAGGTCTTCTGGCTCTTCTGGGACAGGATCCGGGATCCCAAGGCCTTCGCGGCCTTCCTCTTTTTTTTTTTTTGTCTTCTGGGTCTTTCAGGGGGCTGAGAACAGATCCTGAGAAATCTCAGCGAACATCGGGGGTTGACATTCCCCCAGTGACGAGTCACTGTCCTCAGGGTCCCCACCTCCCTCCAGCCTCTCTGCGGCGAGTAAATTATCAAACACTGGATAGTCCCTCCCAATGACTACAAGATATGGGAGTTTAGGAACTACACCGACGGTCACCTCAATGGGATTTCCCTGAACCTCTATCTCCACTGGGATGGTGGGGTAATGGATCACGGCCCCATGCATGTACGTCACTGCTACGCGTTTGGATTGTAGCAGCTGACTATTTTTTACCAGCTTACCCAATATGAGGGTGATAGCACTCCCAGAGACCACAAGCGCTGTAGTCTCTGCTCCATTTATCCTCACTGGTCTGGTGTAATTATGCAGGGCTAGTGCGACCCCCGCGAGGTGGGGGGAGAAACCCGGGCCCATCCTCTACTCCAGGCTCCAGCCCAGGGACCCTAATAGTATCAGCTATGGTAGCTGACCTTTTAGAAACATGACATGTACAATTCCCTGGGCTACTTTCCCCACAGCAGCCCTCACTTTCTCAAGCTCCACTTCACCCTTACCTCAGGGCCTTCTTCCTTGTACCTGATATGGTGTGTACTACTCAGTCTCTCCAACCGTGCAACTTCCACTCACAGATCCTGACATGCACACCCACCTGACTAACTGGGAGGCTTTTAACTAGTTTCAACCAGCTCCTGATTGGCTTCAGGTGTCCCAATCAACCTAGTCTTCTCCCTGCCTTCTGGAAAGTTCTTAATTGGCCCCGGGTGTCTTAATTGACCTGGAGCAGCTGCCATTTCCCTTATCCAGGTACCAGGGATTTGTTTAGCCTGGAGCGAATCTCTCTCTCTTTCTCTCCAACTGCTCTTCCATAGCCTTCTAGCTTGGAGGGAGGTGGGAAGCTGCTACTCCTGCTGCTGCTAGGCCCTAAGCTCTCCCTGCTGCTCCAGCTGCTCCCCTGGCTCGGCCAGACCCCCCTCCCCGG
The DNA here is from genome assembly GCF_009764565.3 of Dermochelys coriacea. NCBI lineage: Eukaryota > Metazoa > Chordata > Testudines > Dermochelyidae > Dermochelys > Dermochelys coriacea. Next base: position 83,676,123 of record NC_050068.2, read on the forward strand.
TTCTCTACTATCTGGTTGCTGGACCCCCCACTCTTGGGTACTGCTACTGCTCCAACTGCAGCCCCGGGGGGGAGGGCTGCTAGCCCACTCCCCAGAGAGGAGGAGTGAGGGACCCCAACCACTGCTGTTGTGGACACCACCACCATCACCACCACCTGAGAGGAGTCCTTTCTGCCTGCCTGGACCACCACCTGGAGTTCCTGGAGCTGCTGCTGCTGTGGAGTCTGTTGTCTGGAGCTGCTGAAGCCCTGAGGAGGAGGAGAAGAGGACCATCTGCCAGTGAGGCAGCACCTAGAGACTTTACAGACCACCGTGGCGGGGGCCCTAAGACTGAGTAATTTTCAAACTGTGCTCTTGTGGTGGGAGTTTTGACTGTGTTTGTAGGGACACAGGGGGTGTGGCGTGGAGCTTCCCCCCGATCCATCTGTGTGTCCCCCGCAACCCCCACCACTATTACCACCACCGCTGCCCCCTCCACCACACCCACTGGCTGTATACCATCTGCCTCAGCTCCTGCCTCTGGACTCAGCTGCTTGCTTGGCTTGCCACGCCCTATTTCCACCCTTTGGGCCAGAAGCAGCAGCCAGCTAAAAAAGACTTGTGCAAGTGCACATGGGCACATGTGCCCCCCCCCGGACTGCCTACCCCCAGCTTTGCCCTTTACTACCTGCCCCATTTGCCACTTACTTTGCCTCCTCTTTTACCCCAGCCCCTATTACTAGCTTCAGTTTGTTTGCCTGCCCCGCCCATTTCCTTCTGCAGCCTTTGTTTGTTTGCCCTGCCCCAGCCTCTGAAGCTAGCCCCTTGGTTTCCCTGTTCTACCCCCAGACCGCTTAGGCCCTCGCTCCGTGTGCCCATGCCCCCTGCCATGCGCTTGTGCAATTTCCCATTTTCGTTGCAACCCTCTTCACTGCACCCTCAATGTTGTTGTATCCCCCCCTCCCCTAGTGCACCAAGAGGAGCCGGAATTCCACCTTGTGTCGGTGACTGACCCCTAACCCCTGATTGCCCCCCGTCCAGCCCACCCCTTTTGGCGCCCTCCTCCCCTGCCTGCAGCCTAGCGGGGAGGAGTGGTCGACCTGCTTCCCCTCTCCCCTCCTCCTTTTGGTGTCACCCCTTTTCTCCTTGCTCATGATGGCGGGGGATGAGACGGGTGAGACCCCTCCAGCAGCCCGAGCTCCCCCTCCCCCGCCTACCCCTCCATCACCCCCCCAGGCTTCTACCTCCGCTGCCAAACCATCTGCCATCGCCCCCGCTGGGGCACCAGCAGCCACAGGCACCGGGGTGACCATCACTGCTGCCACGTCTCTCACCCCCTCAGATTCGGAGGGAGTCCCCCCAGCCGGCGGGAAGGGCCAGGGGAAGAAGAAGGGGAAGGGCCCCGCTAAAAAGACCAGGCCCTCCATGGCAGGAGCTGCCCCCAATGCCCCGGCCCCATCTCCAGCTGGGGCGCCCCTCCCCGCTGTTCCCTCCACCAGCTCTGCAGCTGTCCCTCCCCCGGCCCCCAGAGCATACGCCCAGGTGGCGGCAGCCCCCCCGCCTGCCGCTATGTCATTTCTCCAGCCCACCGCCTCCACTACCATCTATAGCGGCCGGGGCCCCTTTCCCACCATGACCAGGAAGCACGGCGTCCGTTGCCTCCTGGTGCCCGCCTCGCCCTACGTGGAGACCTATGTGCGGGCGTTGGTGAGGGTGGTGGGGCCCACGGCCATTGTGGCGGCCTCCAAAATGTATGGCAAGGTCTTCTTCTTCTTAGCATCGGAGGCCGCCGCCCAGGAGGCGGTGGAGAAGGGCCTGGCAGTTGGGGGCGTGTTCCTCCCCTTAGAGCCGCTAGAGGACCTGGGCGTCTGCCTGGTCCTGACCTCCGTCCCTCCCTTTCTCCTTAATGCTGCCCTGTTACCCACCCTTTCTACCTTGGGGAAGCCCATCTCTGTCATCAGCCCTCTCCCACTGGGCTGCAAAGACCCCGCCCTCCGTCACGTCCTCTCGTTCCGCCGGCAAGTGCAGCTTCAACTGCCGCCGACGGCGCATGACGGAGAGGCGCTGGTGGGGTCCTTCCTAGTCCCCTACCAGGGGGCCTATTACCGGGTACATTATTCCACGGGGGAGGCCCGGTGCTACCTCTGCCGGGCGATGGGGCACGTCCGGAGGGACTGCCCCCTGGCCTGGGAAGGAGGGGCATCCGGGACCCCCGAGCCCCGGCAGGGCACCGGCCCCGTCATCGCCAACGCCCCTGGCTGCCCAGACGAGCGGGAGAACCCTGCCCCCGCTGTTTACAATCTGACAGGGCCTGTGGAGGAGGGTGCGGCAGGGACAGCGCCAAGCATGGGAGAGGGCCCGCCCCAAGGGGAATCTTCCCTCCCTTGTGCTGCCCCACCATTACCCCCTCGAGTCCCTGAGCCATCGCCTCTGCCTCCTGACACAACCCCTGCTAGCCAGCCCCTGGATGATGCCATGGAGGGCTGGGCCCTAGTCCGATGATTCTGGAGTTCTTTTGGTCAGGACTGCACTTGGTCCCTGCAGGGGTTCTTCATCTACCTCTGGAGGAGGGAGGGCAGGGCCTAAAATGTCTGCTCACTCAGGTCCATGTCTTCCGCCTGCAGACCCTGCAGAGGCTCCTTTATGGTGCAGGTAGTCTGGCATGGAGCATACTGGCGCACGCCTTCCTGCGCCGCTTCCGAGGGCTCCGATACGACCGGCAGCTCCTTTATCTCCATCCGAGAGGTCTTCCGCGAGACCTCTCCGGGCTGCCGGTCTTCTACCAGGACCTCCTCCGGACCTGGAAACTCTTTGCAACGACCAGGTCTGTGGCAGCCACCGAGGGTGCAGATCTCCTCATGGAGGCCCTGCTACACAACCCCCAGCTCCGTGTGCAGGTGGCGGAGTCCCGCTCGGTGTGCCAGAGTTTGGTCCTGGCAGAGGTCACAAGAGTTGGAGACCTTCTGGACTATGACCGGGGAGACTGGCTGGATCCCCTGACGCTCGCTCAGCGCATGGGCTTTCCAGATCTTGTACTCCCCGGCGCATACTTCAGGAGGTGAAGGCCACTTTGCCGCCCGCAGCTCGGGTTCATCTCGACCGGGTCCTGCACGAGGGCACGCCCCGCCCACCCGTTACCCCAGGCCCGCTGGACCTTTTATTTGGACCCCTACCCCGTGGACCCAACCGACCCCTTCACCCCTTCAATGGAAGCCGTCTGCACGAGATGCAGCCGGTCTGCTTTCAAACCGCACCAAGAAAACATCTCTACACGCTTGTGCTCCACACCCTTCACGCCCACACCCTCGTGTCCCGCCCCGATACAAAATGGCGGGACCTCCTGCCACCTTTGGAGGGTGAGGAGCCCCGGTGGGCCAGCCTATATTCCACCTTAGTCCCAAGGCCCACCGGGGATGTCAGTTGGCGGCTCCTTCATGGAGCCATGAGCACGGGCATGTACTTGGCGCGGTTCACTTCAATCCCAGACACCTGCCCCTTTTGCAGTGTGAGGGATACCCTGGCACATGCATACGTGGAGTGTGCCAGGCTGCAGCCCCTATTCCGGCTCCTCACCAATATTTTATTACGTTTTTGGTTGCACTTCTCCCCTCACCTTCTCATTTATGCACTCCCTATCCGTGGCCCCACAAAGTCACAGGATCTCCTGGTCAGCCTCCTCCTGGCCCTAGCTAAAATGGCCAATTACAAAACCAGAGTGAGGAGGTTGGCCGATGGAGTCTCCTGTGACTGTGGGGCCTATTTCCGATCCTCGGTCCGTTCACGTGTCCAGGCAGAGTTCCTCTGGGCGGCATCCTCTGACTCCCTTGACGCCTTTGAGGAGTGGTGGGCGCTGTCCAGGGTTCTCTGCTCGCTGTCCCCGTCTGGTTTCCTTCGTTTGACCCTTTGACCACACTCCTGTCCCTGTTATTTTATTAGTTGTCCCCCGGAATTTTTTGGGCATCTAGGTCCTGTGGATCCCCCTTTTAGGCTGGGGGGGATCCTTTAGCAGTGAACGGGCTTCGCCCACCCACTTCCCGGATCCCAATAAGACAACTTTTCTATAGCCATCTGGCCTTGCCCTGTCACAAAGCATAACATCTGGGAACAGTGTACAAAATGCTTATTTTATGGCTTTTCCTTCAAAAATAAAATAAAATAAACCCTAATGAAATCTGAAGTGAAATAAGATCTCTGTGTGTTTATGTAATTTCATGTAACCACACTGTCTCAAATGTTGTTTTGAATTATATTTGCTAGGGTTGAAGGGGAAAGCATGATCGTGCAAAGACCACAGTTAGTTCCATCAAAATGAACTTTCTCTCATGCTGATGGAAATTAACATATGATTAATATTAAAGATTAGATAGTTCAGTGGACTTGTAATGATCAGGATATGGAATCATCCTTTCAGCCCTTACTGATTTATTCAAATTCTGCCCTGTTCAGCAGTGATTGGAATTCACCACCATGATTAACATGCTAATTTATGTTAATATGTTAGGAAAATAAGATTTCCATACTGTACGATCATTCCTTAGTGCATCAAGAGTGGTATCATGTTTCTAAATATGGCCATTACTTCTGACAAATGTGAAAATCCTACACAAGGCATCCAGTGAATTATGCAATACTATGAATGTAGAGAATTACCATGATCAGTTTACACCCTGAAACATAACATTTGATTTACCCTTATTTTAACATGTATGAAGTGCTGGGGTCATAACACTGTCCTGCCTTTTAAAAATACCACCTGTGGCGGTGAATTCCACAGGTTGAGTATGCAATGTGAAGCTGATGTTATCGGTATACTTTTAATGAACAGCCATCTGCCAAAGAAAACCTACCAGAACCCATGCTTGGCAACCTTTTGGGCATTCTCATCACTGAGCTCAAGTACTTAATAGACACAGTGCCTCTCCCTTGCAGCATGTAGGTGAATGGCTTAGGTAAGGAGGGGAAGTGATACAGTGTTTGAAAGATAAGGAGGTAGCTGCTAACAATGAAGAGGTGAGTAAAAACTCAACACCAGAGGCCTAATGCAGTAGTGACAAATAAGGCTACATCTACACGACAGCCGGGATCGACGCTTTGAGATCGATCTACTGGTGGTAGATTTAGTGAGGCTACTGAAGACCCGCCAAATCGATAGCATATCGCTCTCCAGTTGACCTCTGTACTCTATCCCACAATGAGAAGAGTAAGGTAAGTAGACGGGAGAGTTTCTCCCATCGACCCCTCCGATGTAGACCCCACGGTAACTTGACCTAAAGTACGTCAACTCCAGCTACGTTATTCATGTAACTGGAGTTGAATGCCATAGGTTGATTTACTGTGGTAGTGTAGACATAGCCTAAGACAGCATATGGAGCATACCCGACCCTCATGAAGACCTTTTTACTCTCTTAAATTTACATAGGCCATGTCTACACTATGGGCTGTACAGCAGCATAACTATGGTGCTATTGGTTTCAGAGTGGTAGCTGTGTAGTCTGTATCCGCAAAAATAACAAGGAGTCCTTGTGGCACCTTAGAGACTAACAAATTTATTTGGGCATAAGCTTTTGTGGGTTAGAACCCACTTCATCAGATGCATGGAGTGAAAATACAGGAGCAGGTATAAATACATAAAAGGATGGGGGTTGCTTTACCAAGTGTGAGGTCAGTCTAATGAGATAAATCAATTAACAGCAGGATACCAAGGGAGGAAAAATAACTTTTGAAGTGGTAAGAGAGTGGCCCATTACAGACAGTTGACAAGAAGGTGTGAGTAACAGTAGGGAGAAATTTAGTATTGGGGAAATTAAGTTTAGGTTTTGTAATGACCCAAGCACTCTAAGTCTCTATATAGATATGCTGCTGTAGCACTGTGGTGTAGACACTTCCTACAGTGACAGAAAGGGGTTTTCCATCAATGTAGGAACTCCAATTCCCTGAGCAACTCTCAACTCTATTCCTCTTCTATCAGTGTAACTGCACCAGTGATTAGGTCAGTGTAGCTATTGTGCTCAGGAAATGTGGATTTTTCATTTCCCTGAGCATCATAATTATACCAACCTGACTTTTAAGTGTAGACCAGGCCATCAATTCCCTTAGATCTGTTCTGCCCATGTAGAAGGGGAGCCTAATTGGGTATTATTTAAATATCCAGAAATTGGAAGTAGGTATAAAAGGTTGCAAATTAAAATAGATTGAGAGTGTCTTCCATTTATGCCTTTGCTAATCTCCTTGTCCTAGAAAGGCCCCATTAAATAAAGGTAGAGTTGGTGTGAGCAACTCCTGGACAGTCTGAAGCTTTGTCTACACTGGCAAGTGAAAGAAACAATTTTTGTCATGCAGAAGTGTGAAAAAAACACGCTCCCCCCAAAAGACATAAATTTTGCTGACAACAAGCACTGGTACGAACAGTGCTTTGTCGGCAGAAGAGCTCTCTCCTGCCAACAAACAGGGGCTATACTGTGCGCCTTTTAGCAGCACAGCTGTAACAGCACAGCCATGTCGTAGTGCGTAGTGTAGACATAGCCTGAATGCATGTGAAGGGGCCTAACTTACACAATTTTCTACATGACTTCTGATTTCAGCCTCAAACAACCCCCATCAGAAAACAAAAATAGAATTTGTTGAACTCAAATCTTCTTTACTGTGTGCTCCATTTTAACATCTTACCATTTCCAAGCTAACCACGGTGGGAATGTGAATGCCTCATGTCTGACAACAATTCTAACACTATTTTAACTTGCTGTACTAACCAAGGAGCCCAAACCTAAACTATTTATTGTGGTTCTATGGTACTGAGAGTTGGGACTCAGCATGAATTTGGATTGAGTAATGGAATCCTGTCTCAAGTGGGTGTTGTCTGGATTTGTTTGTCCACCGTGGTGAGTTCTAGCAACAGCATGTGGGGAGTTGCATATTTTCCATCCATTACTTTGTAATGCTGATCATATAACAAAACAATTTGGAAAACAATCTGTGTTATATACATTTCCTTAAAGCATGAAGGGGGTGTGTGTGCATGTGCTCAAATTATTGCCAAAAATGTCAGTTGGATGTGGAACAGAGTTAGAGATTTCACTTATTTTCTCATTCCCTAATTTGATTTAAGGGGATCCTCCTCTGAGGTAAATTGGCATACTTGCATTGACTAGGCTGATTTATAGCAAGGAAAGGAAATAACCCACTATGAATCAGGGCCTGCAGCAAAGCTAATCTCCAGGCAGCTTCATCAGTACAGCTGGCTTGTAGCAGGCTGCCTGATTGGCTGCAGAGGCCAGTAGCCTAGCTCTTAAGCTATCTTGTTGGCTTCTGAATGCCACCACTGTGCCTTCTCTTGTGTTACCATGTTCCTCCTGCTTTGCTTCTATCCTGCCCATGCCTTGAACCCCTCCTTGTCTGCTGTCCTGCTTTCCCAAGTTCCTGCCCCCTGCTTTGACTCTTGGCTCTGGCTTCTGACTACAGACTCTGGCCTGACCCTTGGCTCTGGTATCCCATTCCTGCCCTTCAGTGTAGTCCTTGACTTTGGCTCCTGACTACTGATGCCTGCTCTAACTACTAGGCTAGACTGTCTTGTCCTGATCAGCTGACAGATTAAGAAGTCCTTAAAATTGTGGCCAGGGTTCCTCAGCACTGGCATGGACCCTACTAAGGTGCCAGTGGAATTGTTGGATGCTGTCTTGAACCTGCAGGTACAAGTAATTACCTCACAATAACAAAATGAAGTCCTGTAGAGCAGGTTGCTCTGCTGGCTCCTCCTACTCCACCTTTCCCAGAGACAGATTCCATTGCCCGAAAAATTGTATGGTCATTGGGACAAATTACAGGGGTTCCTGAATCAGTGTGGGCTTCTGTTCCTACTACACCCCTGATCATTCCCTACAGATCAGGCCCATGTGAGGCTCATCGTAAGGTTGACTGGGGGTGCCTTGGCCTGAGCTTTCCCTCTCCTGGAACAGTCCAGCCCCCCTGTTGCAATGATTAGAGGAATTCATTTAATCCATGTCCATCATCTTTGATGACCCCAACTGTGTGTGGATCTCTGTAACAACCCTTCATGACTTACAGAAGGGAGGCAGGTCTGTTGGCAAGTCTTCTGCTGAATTTCTGCCCTTGACTTCTGACACTGGGGGGAATGAGGTGGCACAGCACCACCATTTCTGCCAGGGGTTAAATAAGGATATAATGGATGAGCTTGCATGGGTGGAGCCTCCATCCAGTTTGGCTAATTTGATTGACTTGTGCATAAGATTTGGTGATTGCCTCATGGAGCAGCACCAGGAGTATACCTCAGTTTTCTGGAGGCCACTATTCACTCTGTTCATGACACCCCAAACACGCAGGTCTTCCCTGGCATCAGAACTTGTACAAGCTAATCAGGTTCATGTGTACTTCTCTGAATCAGAGTAGTAGCAGCTCCAGCTGTTTGGTTTGTGCTTATTATTGTGGGGAACCTGGCCATATTGCCTTGATGTGTCCACCAAAGACTCAGGCAGAACCAGGGCAGGGAAATGACAGGTCCCCAGACCTGATGAGTGGGTCTGGGCTGAGCTGGTTGTCTCTTCCCGTGGTAGTTCCTAGCACTCATGGGCTACAGACAGCACAGCAGGACCCTGAGTCAGTTTCCAGTGGAACTCCAAATACCTCTGTTATTTCAACTATCAGTAAGCTACAAGGTCACCCTAGAGGTCCTAATTGATGTGGTAACTTCAGGTAACTTTATGGACTTAAACTTTGCTAAGACCTATGTAGTTCCTACCATATGCAAGGACCCAACAGACCTGGTTGAAACTATTCATAGAATCATAGAATATCAGGGTTGGAAGGGACCTCAGGAGGTCATCTAGTCCAACCCCCTGCTCAAAGCAGGACCAATCTCCAATTTTTGCTCCAGATCCCTAAATGGCCCCCTCAAGGATTGAACTCACAACCCTGGGTTTAGCAGGCCAGTGCTCAAACCACTGAGTTATCCCTCCCCCACACATGGGTCTCTTCTCTTCTTGGGACCTATAATCCAACAGACCTTGCCAGTTACAGTTATCATCCTCTGGGGCCACCAGGAAATCCTCCAATTTGTGTTAATCTTCTCCCACATGCTTCTGTCATCCTCGGTATGTTCTGGCTTACCACACAGCATGTCCTCATTCACTGGCAGAAGGGGACCCCTGTACTCTAACTCCTGGCATTGTCAGCTACCCTGCTTCCCATGATCTGAGAAACAGACCAATACATTTTGCAGTTCATGTCATCCACTGGAAGATCCCAATCCTCAGGCAGCAAGACCACCAGGATACTCAGACCCTTTTGAAGCTCCACCTGCCATGGCCAAGATTCCCCACAATTACCGTGTTTTTGACAGCCAGGAAAAGGCGGCTATCCTATCCCTGCATCAGTCTTACAATTGCCCAATCTATCTCCAAGCCTGAAGCTGATATGCAATTTGGTTGGATGTAAGCCCACTCTGAACCCAAACTTTGGGCTCTTTGTCTGTACTTGCATCCTTTGTGGGCACACTAATCTTTTTTGTCAAGGAGAAAGGTGTCTCTTTATGGAAGTGTATAAACAATCAGGCCCTGAATGAGATGACTGTACAAAGTGCACTGCCGAATTTTCATAAAGTTAGATATGTGTGAGGCCTGTAACCTGCTGTTTGTTCATGAGGGAGATCAGTGGAAGAATGCCTTTTGTCCTCAATATGGCCATATGACTATCTAGTCATGCCTTTTGGCCTATACACTGCTCCAGCAATCTTTCAAAACTTTCTGAATGATATAGTCTGAGATATGCTGGATCACTCTGGAAAAAATCAGAATGTAATCAAGGCAGATAATAACAAAGACCCAATTCTTCATGATCAGCATGTATATAACATTCTTAAAACACTGTCAGAATCATCTACATGCCATGCCAGAGAAATGGGAGTTTGACCGGGAGGTCCTTGAATTTCTTGGGTATATCATCTCACCTAAGGACTAGAAATGCACCGCTGCAAGGTGATGGCCATCACATATTGGGTGGCACTGAAAGACATCCATAAAATCCAGTGCTTCTTGGGTTTTGCTAATTTTTATAGATAATTTATCCCTGGATTCTCTACTTTGCTGTAAAAGGGATCCTTGTTTTCATGGTCACCAGAAGCACAGAAAACAGAAATTCATCACAGTTTCCACCCTGACAGACTGTTTATGGTGGAGACAGAATCTTCAAACTTTCTTTCAGGGACAGTCCTTTCCCAACCTGCTGCTGCCAATGATTGACTTAACCCGTGTGCCTCTTACTCACAAAACTCACTCACCCTGCAATAAACTGTGACATTCTAGACAAGGAACTGCTGGCCATTAAAGCAGCCTTTAAAGGCTGGCAGGTGCTAGCTTCCTGGTCCAAGTTCTGACAAATCATAAAAACTTGCAATTCCTAAAAATGGCCAGGCATCTGAACCAGTGGCAGGCATACTGGTCCTTCACACAATTCGAGTTCGGGGTCACCTACTGGCTGGGGACAAGGAAGAGAAGGTGGATGCATTGTCACAAAAGGATAAGTACTACAAACCTGCAGAGGAGACTGTCCTTGATTCTCAAGACGGCAAACTTCATTTCTGGCACAAAGCCTCTGACTTGTTATCCTCAATCTGCTCTCAGTTACCTAGCAATCCCTTTGCCATCCAAGCCCATCAAGCCTTAGACCATGAACAGGACCAGAATTCCACAGTCTTCAAATTCCAGGATGGGATCCTATACCAATGGGATGCATATATGTGCCCTTACTCAGCTTTCAGTCCTACCACTCTACTACAAAGCTTCCCTAGCAGGCCACTTTGTCCACTCTAAGACTGAAGATGTGTTTTCTGGGAACTTCTGGAGCCCTCCGTCATGTCGTACATAGAGTCCTCTGATCTTTGTGCCCAGACCAACAACACTTTCAAGACTACTGGGCCTCCTCCAGCCTTTACCTACTCCACCTCAGCCTTGGGCTGTCATTTCCATGAATTTTATCATGGAATTACCACCCTTCCAAGGCCACACTACCATTCTAGTGGTGATTGACCACTTACCCAAGAGGGCGCATTTTATTCTAGGTTGAGTGCTTCCCTCTGCTCAGGAGACAGCCCACCTCTTTGTGAGCAATATCCTTCATATCCATGAATTGCCTACAGGCATGGTATCTAACCAAGGATTCCAGTTTATTTCCCACTTCTGGTGAGAATGTCTACGCTCTTTGAGTATTGAGACCCTGACCTCAGCAGCCTATCACACCAGCACCAATGGGCCAGTGGAGCAGGTCAAACAGATCCTTCAACAATACCTTCATTGCTTCATAAACGATCATCAAAATGACTAGCTGTTCCTGATCCTTCATGCCAAGTTTGCTGACAACAATGACACACCCCTCCACCAAGCAGACTCCCTTTTTTGCTAACTATGTTTTCCATCTTCATGCTTATACAGTGATCCCCTCTGAATTGTCGATAACTGCTGCTACCAAACTCATGGCATACATCCAGCGGTCCACATCCAGCAAGCACACCAAGAACTCCAGAGCGAGTTAAAAGTCACTAAGGCAACTTACAATTGGTGTGCCAACCAGTCCCTCTGGCCAATACCTGTCTTCGGGTAGGAGATAAGGTGTAGTTGTCTGCCCAGAATATACAATCAACTCGCCCCTGCATGAAACAGGACCATAAGTACTTGGTGCCTTTCCAGATCACAAAACAGATTAATCCAGTTGCATTCAAGTAACAGCTAACAGATTCTTTCAAGATTCACCCAGTCTTCCAACTCTCTCTCTCTTTTCTTAAACGATTAGTCGAGAACTCCTAACCACTCTGTACTACTCCCCCTCCTCTGCCTATAGGTGTTAGGGGCCTATAGGTGTTTTGTAGTTTGGCAGATTCTAGACTCTCATCAGGTCTGAGGAAACCTACAATATCTAATTGACTGGGATGAGTACAGCCCAGATGAATATTTATGGAAACCAGCAGAACACAAGATTGTGCCTTGAATCTTCTGCATGCCTTTCACCATACTTTCCCTAAGAAGCCAGGTCCTGAGGCCCCTAGACGGTACATGTCAGGTATCGGGGCCTCCAGCAGAGCTAATCTCCGGACGGCATCATCCGTACAGATAGTCTGCAGCAGGCTGCCTGATTGGCCATGTCACCTGATTGGCTGCAGAGGCCAGTAGGTTAGCTCTTGAGCTAGCAGCAGCTCTCTGGCTTCTCAGTGCTGTGAGGAGTGCACCCGCCACTGTGCCTGCTCCTGTGCTATTTTGTTCCTCCTGCTCTTGCCATGCCCCTCCCTTGAATCCCTCCTTGCCTGCTATTCTGCTTGTTATGGTTCCTACCTTCTGTTTAACCTTTGGCTCTACTTCTGACTACGGATGTCAGCTTGGCCCTCAGCTCTGGTATCCAGTAACTGCTCTGTGGTTTGAGCTTTGGTTCTGGTTTCTGACTGCTGACTCAACTCTTACCCTAGTCCTTGGGTCCTGATACATGCTCTGACCACTAGGCTGACACCTACTCCAGCCACTAGCGTAGACTATCCTTGTCCCAGATAGCTCTCACAATATGTAATCTGAAGGAACTTCAGCCCCTTCCAAATCTCTGATTGCAATATACATACAAAGGTTTTTTTGTTTCTAATATATAATGCAAATTCCAAACTTTATTCCAAAATTCCAAACATCTGAAACAGTCCTTTCAACATCGCTTTATTGAAAATTTCCGTAATCTCTGTGATCTGAATTTGGATAATCAAGACTGTATTGTGCTATATCAGCAGAAGCCCATCACTATGAACACACATACAGAAGATGAATGTGAAGGACCTGTTGAATATACCGTGGCAGAAGCAGGTTTTAGAAAACAGACCCCAAGGAAGAAATGCGTGAATTGCATAAAAGAAGATGGTAAACAGGAGGACTTCGGTGACACCTTGGACAGATGAAGATGACAAACACTTGCACAATGACCTGACCTCAGATGATTGGATAAAAGGAAGAAGATTTTTCATAACTTTGAGGGCATCAGACTGACTCTCTTTCACTAGAACTAAAGGAAGACTGTATTGGCTTTAAGTTTTAGAATAAACCTTATGCTTTTTAATCTGCAATGAGACAATGACTCGGACAGGCAGGTGACTGAAGGACAGACACATTGGTTGGGTTCAAATGGCAGGCAGCAACTTTTATTAACTACACCTTGTGGAGGGACACTACCTTACCTGCCCCTCAGCTCTCATATACCAGGCATTTAATTGGTTCCAGTGCAGTTATGGTGTTAACTCAGAGTAGAACCTCCCTGGTTTACCCCACAGACATAGTTCTTTTGTGAAACCTCTGCCCCCCTCCCTCCATAAGGGGAGTGGAGTGGCAGGTCACATGGCTGGGTAGAGGGACCTCTTCCTGCAAAGAGCCAAGCACCTTCCATCACCCCATCTGAAGACAAGGTTCAACTACATAATCCTGGATCTCTCTTCCCTCAGGGAACTGGCCCCTTTACCCATCCTGGACACCAATCACAACCCAGTAATCATAATAGCATTATATAAACCTCATATCCTATTGTTTCTAATCTAATTGTGCTACTAAGAGGCTGTGAAGAAGGCCAACAAACAAACAAACCCAAAACACTAGACCTTATGACAACTTGACCCAATATGAAAAGTTTCTTCCTGACCCCTGAAAGCAGGCCGGCAATATCATAAGCAGCACTGATCCTAATCACTAAGGGGTAGGAGCTTAGGATAGCTAACTGGAGAGTATGAGTTTGAAAAAGTCTGGTCTTGGCTTAAATAACCAAGGTGGGGCACACAGCAGCCAATCAACTGGCTCCATCCTCCTTTTCCCAGCTAATTGCCAAATAGAAAACCAAGGCTGGGGTGACAGCTTCCCTCCTTGCCACTCATCCATTTTGAACTTTGCTAGTTACCTGATGTCCAGTCAAAGGACTTCCCCACTAAACAGTAGTCTCTCTCTATAACAGACCTCTCAGGACTCTCATAACACCCCACCAGACAAACAAACACACTCTTATATATACTCTACCTCCCAGTCACCAATACAATCATCAATCTATATAACCTAGTTACCCCTACCATCATCCTTAAATAAATACATTCAATATTAAGGCCCAGATATACTGAAAGTTTTTTCACATTTGAAAAGGAAAACAGAACATATGTTGTCTGTTAATCTATATATATTTAGCCAATTTATTTCTATGAGTATTTTCCTCTATAGAATCATCAGAGGGCAGAAAAATCCATTTTATGGCACAAACTGAATTTTTTTTAACTTAAAAGCAAGAACAGTTTCTCTTAACAGTTTCTCTTAAACACAAGTGTTCATGCTTCCATAAGATTTCTGTTGAGTAGTAAAGAACTCATATATAAAGCACAAGAGATTTGAGATCTATTTATATCTTTACACGTATAGATTTGAAATAGAAGATGATATTTTATATCCTTATATTAGAGGCAGAATTATAACTGAAGCATTAAAATAGTAAAAGCTTAGTATTGTGTTAAATAAATCCTTTTACTGAAAGTAGCAGCAAATCAAAAACACACTTGAAAATTTGGCATTCTAACTTAAATGCGTACAGTGAGCTATTCAGGTGTTTCTACATTATAAGAGGGAAAGGGAACCCTCTAGTGCACAGATTAAGAATTAGAGATTCAAAACAAAATCCTCTCTGAAGCTACATTCACTAAGAATTTTATTTTGTACAGATTATATAATTAAAACAAAGAAAATCTCTTACATATATTTTTGGCTAAAAAACTTTTTTTTTTTGGTCATAGGCTCAGAAGATCAAGATTCAAAAGTGTTATTATGATAGAATTTAATCCAAACCGTGACACTCTTGTGTACTAACTTAACATACGTAAACCATTCTATCTGATAAAGATTTGCATCAAACTTATATACATTACTTATAAATCCCAGTGTCAACTGCAATGCCTTGAAAGTTATACAAACCATGAAATCTTTTGTTTGCCATGAAAGTATTTAAATTGAACCATATCTAGAGTGAAATTGATTAAATCCAGGTCTTCTAATGACATTTTAACCTATATGGATATTCTGTTTGCCTTTTAAAAAGGAGCTAAAATATTTCCTCTAAATAGTTTCAAATACTGAATGAATTAATTTTGAAGGCAGTTTATTTTAAAAGCAAAGACCCAACTTTATTCATTGGCTGATGCTCCCTTTTATAACCATTCATATTAATTTCTCATATTCACTGATTTGCTGCTAAAGGTTTGAAGGTTCAGTTGGTTTGTCTGAGCCCCCAAGTTTGTCACCCTAATATATTTGTATTTCTTGAGTGTTCTCCCTCCCAATTACCTTTGCCCATATTCTATCTCTTGCTCTCTCCAATCAGCTCCTTCTCCTTTTCTCCAGCCTTATCCTTACCTACTTTTTGAAAGGTAATCTGATATAGAAGAACTATACCAGCACACTTTACTTATCCACTTACTGGCACAGATGACCACACACAACTATCTGCACCCCCACGTCCATAAGTGAGTGGAGAATTCCAGTTTGATACTATGTTACACTCACGTTGCAGTTAGTCTGTTCAGGCATCAATGATAATGCAAGGTGGTGCGCAGCCACGAAACTGGCCTATCAGTTCAAGTCTCTAGTAGTCTAACTGCTAGGGTCTGAGTCTCTTTTCACGGCAGTTTTACACTGATATAATTTGAATGACATCAAGGGAGTCATTCCTGATTACTCCAAAGTAAGTGAGAGGCGAATCAGGTCCCTGGTTTCTATCTGTTTTTATATGATATTGCAAAGCAGAAAAATCCAGCCCAATTCAGTCTATAGTTAAAGTCATGCAGCTGTATCCTAAATGTTTCTCCAGACTGCTAGGAGAACGTTTCAAGGGGTTTAGTCCATTTTATAAACCACATCATTATAGTGACTTTAAAAATCATCTATAGACTCACACTTGCCATAATGTCAGTGAGCCCAAACTCAGGATCACATTTGAGAGTTTTTTGGCCATTAATAACAATAATGAGGAGTTCAGTCAGAGCTTGAGGCTGTAAAGCAAATTAACAGATGTATGTGACTGAAGGAGACATTATAAAGGAGACATTTCTTCAAAATCCTTCTCTCTTCCTACCAATATCACCTCATCTTAAGCATGCTGCTCTTCATCCAGGTGCTGACAGGCATTGCATCTGTTTTCCCATCTCTTTCCCTGAGGTCTCTTCTCTTTCTCTCTCCTGTTCCTCCCTTAGGCTTCTGCCCCTTCACCTCTTCCCATCTTCTCAAGGCGTAGCATCACAAGGAATGGACAGTTAGGGGGCAGATCTTGTTACTACCACAATTTAGTGTTGTGGAGCCACCTGAAAGAGATTCCTCCTTTCTTCAGCACATTCACATGGCCCTTTGACTTCTCTTCATCATCAGACATGCAGAATGGGAGCTGAGAGGAATGAACATGCTGAACAGTCAATAGGGCAAAAAAGAGGAGAGAGGAAGTTTTATTTACTGGCCTTCTGTCTGGTCAGAAGTTGGGGAAGAGAGCATCAGCAGGCAGAGGAGAAGCACTGAGAAAAATATGCATGGTAGCCAGCCAAGAAAACACAGACATGAGGGAGGTTGGCCAGGGAGTTGGAGATCTTATGGGGAAGCCAAAAGTCATGATTTAGGCAACTCTGGTAGGAAAAATTGATAGTGAGATACTTAGCACTCATCAGGAGCCCATCAAAGGAAAACTAGACAGACAGGTGTAAAATGCACAGCCTCGTAAGCCATTTTACAACCATTGTCCAAAGGAAATCAAAAACACATCATTATTGCAAAATTTGGAATTAGTAGCACACACACTGGACTGAATTAAAGATACCAAAGTAACAAGTTGCACTGGCATAATGCACTGTGTAGGTTCATTCAGCATTGATAAAATCCTCAACTACTGTAAATTATTAAAGCTCTGTAGACTTCAATGGAGTTATGCCTATTTACACCAGCTAAAGATCTGGTCCTCAATGTGAAAAATTAATTGCCTGGAAACAGAAGGTACATGGGGTGAACATAGGAGTGGCCATACTGGGTCAGACCAAAGGTCCATCAAGCCCAGTATCCTGTCTTCTGATAGTGGCCAATGCCAGGTGCCCTAGAGGGAATAAACAGAACAGGTAATCATCAAAAAGTGATTCATCCCCTGTTGCCCGTTCCCAGCTTCTGGCAAACAGAGGCTAGAGACACCATCCCTGCCCATCCTAGCTAATAGCCATTGATGGACTTATCTTCCATGAACTTATTTAGTTCTTTTTTGAACACTGTTATAGTCTTGGCCTTCACAACATCCTCCCACAAAGAGTTTGACAGACTGTGCATTGTGTGAAAAAATACTTCCTTTTGTTTTAAACCTGCTGCCTATCAATTTCATTTGATGTGACCCCTAGTTCTTGTGTTATGAGGAGTAAATAACACTTCTTTATTTACTTTCTCCACACTAGTCATGATTTTATAGACCTCTATCATATCCCCTCTTAGTTGTCTCTTTTCCAAGTTGAAAAGTCCAAGTCTTATTAATCTCTCCTCATATAGAAGCCGTTCCATACCTCTAATAATTTTCTTGGCCCTTTTCTGAACCTTTTTCATTTCCAATATATCTTTTCTGAGATGGGGCGACCACATCTGCACGCAATATTCAAGATGTGGGCGTACCATGGATTTATATAGAGGCGATGTGATATTTTCTGTCTTACTATCGATCCCTTTCTTAATGATTCCCAACATTCTGTTCACTTTTTTGACTGCCACTGCACATTGAGTGTATTTTTTCACAGAACTTTCCACAATGACTCCAAGATCTCTTTTTTGAGAGGTAACAGCTAATTTAGACCCCATCATTTTACATGTATAGTTGGGATTATGTTTATCAATGTGTATTACCTTGCATTTATCAACATTTAATTTCGTCTGCCATTTTGTTGTCTGCCTGGGACTTAAGTATCTTGAGTAGTTTTGTATCATCTGCAAATTTTGCCACCTCACTGTTTACCCCTTTTTCCACAGTGGTGATGGAAAAACATGTGATATGAACAACGTAATGTGAAAATTGCATCACATCTTTTAGCAAGAGGTAGTTGTGACAGATATGACAATTTCATGAAATATCCTAGACAAACCTTATTGAATTAAGTTAAACCTTATTGCATTCAGGTTCAGTATTTTCGCAGTTCATTCTATTAAAAATGCAAATTTATTATTGTGGGATTGTATATAATTTCTTTAAAACTTTGTTAGCTTCTTGATGGCTAACGTAGACCCTGGGAAGTACTCTTTGAAACAACATGCTAAACAAACAAAATTAAGTGGGATTCCTAGAAAATACTTGGGAGGAGCGGAATGCAACTTTTCACCTTTAGAACCAACCTTTTGAAGCTATGCCCTGAAGAGAAACCCATTGTCTGCTGATCACGGGTTACATGAAGACATGACCAGAGGTCCACGCTGGGCAAAAGAATGACTCACAGATTCATGGAGTGCTTTTTCTGAGCCAAAGTTGTTACGAATTGGTGATTGCAGAAAAACCCCTTGGTCAGGTTTGAAGGACTGTTAATCTGCCACAGCCCTTGTTGGAATTGGGGTAATCTCTGGTAAGGTTATGCATGTAGGTTCTTTTATTGTTTTTAATATTTTCTCTGAAATGTTTTCACCTTAAAAATGAAGTGCTTGCTTTGAAAGAGCTGTGTGTAACTTAACAGTGGATAATTACACCATTTATAGCCTCTGAGGAGTAAAGTAAAACAGGCCTACTCAGATACTCTGACTTTGCTGGGGTGTTTATAGTGTAGATAGGGAGCTATGTAGCCTGGAAATATCCTGGTCAGGAGAGGGAGAGACACGTGTAACTGCCCAAGAGAGGTGACGGATGGGAAGCCAGAAACCTAAGAGTGGGTGCCTTTGATGGGCCATGGAGGGAAAATACAGGTGAAGTTGCCTTGAACTGTGAGTATAATAATTGTCTAGAAAGCACTTGGGTAATATGCATTCCCTGTTACCTGCAGATGATAAAGAAGCAGATAGTGGATATACCATAGCAACAGAGTTTCTGACCATGATTGGAGCACCTGCTACACCAATTGATTTAAACCCGTGTTAAAACTTTAAATCCAACATCAGCATCATCTCATTGTCCTGCAGAAGTGCATATTACAGATATGGGCCTAACCCCAGGAGGACCTAATGAGTGTGCTCCTGCAAAGTGCTAGGAGATTTCAAGTCAATAGAAATTGAGTGTGTTCAGCTCCTTGAAGGGAATAGACTTACAGGAAGAAATATTTTGCTTTGTTTCATATTGCAGCTGGTCAGTTTACTAATCATAGTAACCTCCTTTGACAGGAAAAATGTAACCATTTTTCATAACAGCTTTTATACACTTCATTATTTGGTGAATTAGCTTTCTGAGGGACAAACAGAGGGTCACAGCAACATGAGCTGTTCGCCAGAGAACACATCTGCTGACCTTCTTAATAACCCCCTTTAATTTGACATCTGCAAACATTCTGGGTCTATTGACTGATTGTATCTTCCATCCTCTCAATATAAAGCAAACAAACAAAAACAAAACCCCATTATTATTCACCTTGAAAGCATCAGCTGAATTTCCTCAAGAATTAAATATAGGAAATGATGAATCTGGCTCCAAAATGTTTTATTAGTCTAATAAAAGTGATTATTTTGTTCAATAACTTTTCCATCTGTCTGAAAATTAAAATTGTGGTATTTAACACCAGTAGGGATATATATATCCATCCATACTGGTGTTAAATACCACAATTTTAATTTTATATATATATAATCTCATAAAAGACAAAGCCAGCAAAATGTCTCTTCCATCTTTGGCTTTTTAAAAAGAAGTTTAATTTTAATACATATAAACCCAAAGTGTGTGAAATGTTACAAGGAAAAGATATCAGGATTATCAAAAACTTTGCAACAGATTTCTTGTGTGATGTTGGGCCAAATTACTTAACAAGTCTTTGTGTCAGTTTCTTTAACTGTGAAATGTGAATAAATCTTCTCCAACGTTCCAGGAACAAACATCAATTAGCTTTAGATGAGATATGCTGCACAGCATAAATGTAAAATATTATTAGTGAAATTGTGATCTAAAATGAATTTAAATATTTCTCTTTCTACTCATTATGTACTGCAAGTAAAAATATATCATTTGCAGATGAAGTTTAGAAACTGAATTAGGCCTGTGACGGGGTGTACCAACCCCACACTGGGCCACCAGGAGCAGATCAATCATCATGGGCCCAGGGGGGAACAGACAGAACTGGGTCAGGGACAGGTTTGATGGGAAGAGGCAGAAGACATCAGGTTTTGGGGAAACAGGCAGAAGAATCTGTGTCCACTAAAGAACACTCCCGTCCAGAACCTGGAATGGACTCCCATGATGCCCTGAAGAACTGGATTCTACCCTTCCCTTCGCCACAAACCTACACTTTTAAACCTTTTATTTGGCCCCTTTGCAAGTCATCTGAGTTTCCAAAGTTGACTTGAATGTGAGCTGCTGGGTATACTGCACCTTTGAAAATTAGGTGATTTTATACAGGAGCTTAACTTTAAACTCCTATTTTTGAAGATTTAGCCTGAAAGATTGGGGTCTTGGGCCCAGATCCACAAAGGTACTTAGGCACCTAAATCTCTTTTTTATGTCTCACTGTGATCCACAAAACCCCCTGTTCAATTGTCCCCTAACTCTGTAGGTGTCTAAGTTTTTTCAGTAGAAGTTCCCTATGTGCTGAGGTTTCTGTCTCTGGGCATGAGCACTGCTTCCTCACATGAGGCATCTGGATGCCTGTCTCTGCCAAAATCACAGTGCAAGCCATGAAGCAGGAGAAGATAGGAAGAAAAGTGCCAATCTTACCCATGAGGTACTCAGAGGCTGCCTACTGGATCAGGTCCTATACAAAATCTGGTGGAAGCGGCTGACCTTATAACTTTTAGCTCAGTGGTCAGAGCACTTATATGGAAGATCCAGGTCAAACTTTCGCCTCTGATTTAGAGGGAGAAAGGATTTGAACATGGGTCTCCTTCCTTTCAGGCGTGTGCTCACTGTACTGTAGACCCATCAGCCTGACTTTGATAACTGGGACGCTACTAAAGCGGTGTATAAAACATTCAATTTACAAATTCCTGGAGGCTGAAGGGGTCATTAGTAGTAGCCAGCATGGATTTACCAAAAACAAATCATGCCAAACCAGCTTGATTTCCTTCTTTGACAGGATAACTGATTTTGTGGATAAGGGGAATGCAATGGATATAATATACCTGCACTTCAGCAAGTCCCAAATGACAGTCCCACATGATATTCTGATCAGTAAGCTGGAGAAATTCAGGATTGGTGGAAATACCATTGGTGGATACATAATTGGTTAACAACTACAAAGAAAGAGTAAGTATGAATGGAATGATGTCAGTTTGGAGAGAGGTCTCAAGTGGGGTTCCACAGGGATCTAATGTGGCTCTGGTGTTGTTTAACATCTTTATTAATGACCTGGATGTAGAGCATACTAATCAAATGTGAAGATGACACAAAACACTTTGGAGGATAGAGCTAAGATTCAGAGGAATCTTGATAAATTGGAAAACTGGGCTACAAACAACAAACTGAAATTCAAAAATGACAAATGTAAGGTGCTATATATTTAGGGAAGAAAAAACAAATGCACAAATACAGAATGTTGACTTGGCTTGGTAGCAACACTACTGAGAAGGATTTGGGAACTGTGGTGAATCGCAATCGCAACATGAGTCAGCAATGCAACGCTGTTGCAAAAAAAGCAAATGCAATTTTAGGTTGCATTAACAGAGGCATAACATGCAAGTCACGGGAGGTGATAATACTGCTCTACTTGGCACTGGTTAGACCTCAGCTGGAGTACTGTGCCCAATTTTGGTAACCAATGTATAGAAAGGATGTGGAGAAACTGGAATGGATCCAGAGGTGAGCGACAAAGATGATCAGTGGGATAGAATGCAAGTCACATGAGCAAAGGCTGAAGGAACTGGAAAAAGAAAAGGAGTACTTATGGCACCTTAGAGACTAACAAATTTATGAGAGCATAAGCTTTCGTGATCTACAGCTCACTTCATTGGATGCATACAGTGGAAAATATAGTGGGGAGATTTTATATACACAGAAAACATGAGACAATCGGTGTTACCACACAGACTGTAACAAGAGTGATCAGGAAAGGTGAGCTATTACAAGTAGGAGACCAGGGCGGGGTGACCTTTGGTAGTGATGATCAAGGTGGGCCATTTCCAGGAGTTGACAAGAACAGTATGTGTGTGTGCGGGGGGGAAATAAACAAGGGGAAATAGTTTTACTTTGTGTAATGACACATTCACTCCCAGTCTTTATTCAAGCCTAAGTTAATTGTATGTTTAGTTTGTAAAAGAGGAGATTGAGGCGGAACATGATAGCAGTTTTCAGATACTTGAAAGGCTGCCATAAAAAAGATGGAGAAAAATTGTTCTTTTTTGTCACAGAGGGCAGGACAGGAGGCAATGGATTCAAACTACAGCATAGCAGATTTAGATTATATCTCAGGAAAAACTTCCTAACTGTAAGAACAGTAGGACAATGGAACAGACTGTGTCGGGAGCTCCTTCGCTCCTGAAGATTTTCAAAAGGAGGCTGGATAGCCATCTGTCTTGGATGGTTTAGACACAACAAATCCTGAATCTTGGCTGGGGGTTAGACTAGATGATCCTTGTGGTCCTTATGATTCTATTATTCTATGATACTGAGCTATCAGACAGTTTGATATGATGGGGGGAAGAGGGGTGGTTATCCCTTCCATCTTTCTTGTTGAAGCTGTTCCACTGAATATGAATAACTAAAGAGCTATTGGAGCAGGCAGACTGGATCCTGGCTCTCTCTTGTGAGTGTGCTGCCCAGCAGGCTATACGGTAATTCTTACTCTTATTCTTATTCTTACTGGTCCACACTGGCCCAGTGATTTAGGTAAAGTGGAACAGCTTCAACAGAAGCCATTGAGAAAGCCCTGTATGTAGTCCAATTGTTAGGACACACACCTAAGAGGTGGCAGAGCACTGTTCAAATTCCTTTGTCTCATCAGGTGGAGGGGGAACTTGACCCAGGGATCTCCTACATCCCAGGGGGGTACCCTAACCAATGGGCTAAAAGTTGTGATGGAAGGCCTCCTTCCCAGTGTTTTGGGTGAAGTTGGGGGGCCTACAAGCATGTCTTTTGGATCGAACCCTGCAGGCAATTTAGATGGAGCAGCACCCATCTTTCTGGGGTATGTGGATAACAACGAGGCTTAATCAGGAGACACAACCTGGAGGATTCTCTGCACCTTGAAGTCTTTAAACCATGATTTGAGGACTTCAGTAGCTCAGACATAGTGAGAGGTTTATTGCAGGAGTGGGTGGATGAGATTTTGTGGCCTGCATTGTGCAGGAGGTCAGACTAGATGATCATAATGGTCCCTTCTGATCTTAATGTCTATGAGTCTATGAGTGCCTAAAGTCGGACAGCAGAATGGATGCCCAAAGGCAGAAACCTAAGCCCCGAGGGAACTTTTATTGCAAAAACGTAGGCACTGAGAGGGTTTAGGAATCCACGGGATTAGGCAGCAGCTGGGTGAAAGTTTTGTGAGTGCCAGTGGTGCTTAAATCAGGATGCAGGTGCCTAAGTCCCTTTGTAAATCTAGTCCTAAATTCCTATGTGGGTCTGAGCCTTGGAGACTGTGCAGAAGAAAGCTGCTAAATTTGTTTCAGAAAGAAATGCTGAAATTTGTCATTCAAACTATGCATGATTTTAATTTTTATAGTGGTGATGGAAAACTGAGAATTTAAAATAACTTTAGCTTAAAGTCCTGAGGTCAAAATGCTATTTTAAAATTAGAGTTTATTTCTGAACAGCTATATGCTTCTATACTAATAATAATTATAATAATTAATCATTAATAAATAATAAACTTTAGCAAAGGTTTTCAAAAATGGAAGCTGACAGTTAAATTCCTAAGTGGCCTGATTTTCAAAAGTGCTGAGTAGCCAGCAGCTCCCATTGAAATCTAACCTCAAATCCTGCAAACCTTTACTCACTTATATAGGCTCATAATGTTAATGAAAGATTTCCAGGGAAGCTGCTGGCTGCTCAGCACTTTTGAAAAACAGGCCACTGTGTTAGGAGCGTATATATGGATTTAGTGGGAGATTTTCAAAGGCACAAAGGGCAGGTAGGTGCCACTCTCCTCTTTGTGCCTTTGAAAAGCTCCCTCTTGGCCTTCAGTGAATTTCTTTAATCTCCCATGCCTCTTCAGGGAACAATTAGCAGTTTGAATGATTGGACATTGGAAATTGTTAATTGTGTAGATGACCTGCCTTTGTGAAATGGGCCAAGTTTTATACAAATGTTCAGTTTTGCTGAAAGCATCAGCATTCCTATCCTGTAGTAACCAACTTCTCTGAATGACCAATTAAGCCATTATATAAAATGGAATAAGATGTTAAACTGTTCTTTCTTTTTCTTGCCATAGGGCAAGTTACTAGTTCCTTACAGCAGCAGAAGTGACTAAGTGAAAAGCAGTGTGCAGGTGACTCTAGTCAAACCTAATCTCATCTAATCAAGCCATATTCTCTCTTTTTTTAAAACAAAAGATTCAACCACAGGAAGTAGTATAAATGGGCATTTTAGTGAATATGAGTAGTGATTAACACTATTTTACCATTTAGAAAATTCAGGAATTAAGTGACATTCATCCTCCTGGAATGGAAACAAGCCCTCCTTTGTGTTACCGAAAAATAGACTGTGATGGTTTGGATTAAAACTAGAATCTAGTCTGTGGATTTCTTTCACATATCTGTTTCAAGTTGTATTATCTATCTCTTTATCTGCTCTGCTATTATTTTTATCTAGTGAGGGAAATTTACCCTTTAGTGCAATTTGAGCCAGAGTATCCTATAATTCAAGATTTTTGTTTTAAGACTAATTTATAAACTGGGTTGAGGTTTCTTTTTATTCCAAACAAAATTATGCAAATGCTATATCCAGCCAGACTCTCATAGTCTCTGGGCTAAACATCTGTGGAAACGAAATCCTATTCTAAGGAGGTACTTCCTCTTCAGAAGTAGCCATGCAATGATGAATTGGCATTATGGCACATATCCACCCAAACATGCTCCATTCCCAGTGGTGGAATCAGAGAATATAGTAGATGTAAGCCTTCTGAAAATGCTGACTTAATGTATGGTTATTTCTTCCGTGGCTGCAACATGTGTTTCTTGGCCAAATGCTTAAAATCTGGTGGCCAAGAACTTATTTATGAATGGAAATGAGTGTCCCTTCTAAATAAAGAATGATTGCTTCTATTTCTTCTGAAAAAGCAAGTGTTGCTTGTCTACCTTTACAATTTAATTTTGAAAGAGCAAATTGCTTTGAGTTCTTGGAATGGCAACAAAAAGACATCAGAGACCTATTAATTTTATTCTGTGATTTCCTACCTTTCAGAATGGCCAAAATATATGACATTGAGTCATTTCCATTTATTCAGATTCTGTAAGCACCAACTTTAGTTAATGAGATAGCATACTTTATGGTGTGCACAAATCTAAATAAATAAATATGCACCTGATATAACTATAGATTTTACTCATGATTATAATGTAATTAGTTACTTAATAGTTTACATAAAAAGACCCTGGAGACTTGATCAAATGTATGGGGAACATGCCTGGAGACTCCCATCATACTTGAAAAATGGAAGAATCCTTGTGCGTAACACTGACTATAAAAAAAAAATAACAACCCCAAAGTGTAAAGTGCAAGATTACTTCTTGGTTCATGTTTTTTGAGCCAGAAACAAAGAAGCAAACAACCCCAGTACTTGAAACAAAAACACATATCAGAGATCAACAAATGGTGGAAATGCAATGCAATGCAGAAATCACTGACTTGATACACAAATTATGGAACAGTGTAAAACTGCAGAAAGACTGGGGAAATATACAGCAAATAATGAATGAATTGTTGGAACAAGATGGATACTCTTCACTGGCCTAGTGATGGTTCTCTTGGACGTATTCCTCCAGAAGATGAATCTACTTCTCACAAACAGAAATTAGTGCACATTATGTTTTTCTTGTACAGTTTTATATGTCAAGCAACAATGGAAATCAGAAAAGGTCCCAAAGGCACATTAAGGGACTTGATGAGGTTTGCAGTGTGCCACCAGTGAAGAAGTGGCTTGTTAGACAACAAATTTTCATAACAAATTGGTATGGCTATTTCTTTCACTGGGCCTGATTTTGCAAGGTACTTCATGACCCTGGAAGTCAATAGGACCTGAGTGACTAATAGGATTAATGGAGAACAGGAATGGAGGTTCTAGAAGATGCCAAGTAGATAGCAAGCAGCAATAGGACACAAGGGGGTAGGCTAAAATAGTGGAAGGGAAAAGACAGTGGATAAAGGTAGGAAGAAGATGGAGTAGTAGCATGCCGCTAGAGAAGTATGTTCAATGGACACAGGAACAGTGGGAGTCAGGGTGGGTAAGGGAAACAGGAACATAGTAGAAGAGGGAGGCTGCTTGAGAGGATGGCAAAGGAAAGGAGGCTTGAGTGATGGGAGGGTTTGTGTAGTTAAAGGGGGAGCCACTATTTTTTAAAAAAACATAGATGTTTCCTAACACACAATTAAAGTCATTTTGGGGGAGTAAGGTGTTAAAAGATCTCATAGCATGTGGGAATGGGGTTGTTAGGGCTAGTGTTCTGGTCAAATTCTGGTTTGGAAATTGCCCCTATATTTTAAGTTCAATATGGTACCCTTCTATACTTCCTGCCCTAAGCTACCACATAATATTGCTTTGCACCATCAAACAGCTGCTCTTTAAAAGTGCTCTGTGATCCTTTGTGATGAAAGCTGATGTATAAATATATACAAGAGTGGGGCAGATTCATCACTTGGATTTTACCCATACATACTGGGCTGTGAGTCCCCAAGGCAGAAGTTTACCTGGAGAAGCTACAAAAGGCTAGATTCACAAGAGCAGCATAGGCACCTAACTGTCACTTTGGGCACCTCTCAGTCCAACATTTGGTGATTTTGTGAATGCCAGTGGCACCTAATCAGATATCACCTAACTCCATAGGAGCCTAAAGATGCCTAAGTTTCCACTGTTAAAATCTGCAAGGCACTTAAATTTTGGCATCTGGGCACATATAGTGCTGCCTAAGTCCTGACGCTGCCCAGCAGCTCGGCACACACCTCAGACCTAAGCCCCAGAATTCCCCTGCCTATCTTACCTTCAAAGCTCATTCCATTAGGTGTGCTCAAAGCATGCCTAAATCTGCACAAAAGATGCTGGAGCCCCCTTCCATCCAGTAGCCCATTGGTAAGAGCACTTATTCAGGATATAGGAGACTCAAATTCAAATTCCTACTGTCTAATATGGACTAGAGACTTGAACCTAAGGCTCTCACCTTGCAGGTGAGAGTTATGAAATATTCCTGAGCAGGTCTCTTTCAGTGTTTCCTGTTGGAGCTGTTCCACTATCTATAACTAATTGAATATCAGTTGTCACATGGGAACTAGAAGCTGGGTCTCCTGGCTCCTAAATGAGTTTCGTAGCCACAGGAGTATGAAGTCATTCACTTGTACTCTTTCTCACTGATTCAATGACTAATTAAGTGTTTAAGCATATTCCAGCACCTAATCCTCCCTTGTGAATCTAGCTCAAGCTATCCAGAGCTCCTGCTGCAATGGATGTAGCTAGAGCTGGCAAGAGAAGACCAGCTCCATGTGCTCAATTAATCTCCTAAAGAGACTCCATCAACTTGGCTCCAGTGTTGGTTCTTCTATAATTTGATGCGGCTTCCCTTTGGGAGGTGGAAGGAGGTACTGAATCCCTTTTGGTGCTGCAGAGTCCATGAGTGTCAGAGAGGGTAATTTCCATACTTCATGCCCATAGAGGTGAATCTAACCCATGTTTATTTTAATAAACTGCTCTAATCCATCCCTGGATGCAAGGATTTAGAGTTGTACTTCTGGATGTTGCAATAATTTATTTTTTAACATTGAGGCACAGCTTTTTCATGGGCAGTGAACTGGGTAATAAACTGTGATATCACTGTTGAAGTCCTCAACAATTTAATGCTTTCCTCAGGAGATAAAGCCTATTGGATGATACTAGTCAAAGTTGATTACTCATTTGCCAAGACAAATCCTGTCTGGCTATACCTACATTTCTACTTCTGTGACCACTCAGCACCTGTAATAAAATATAGTTATAAACACAGCAATCAAAGGGAGAAAAAAGGAGTCATAAAATAATTACCTCCCTTTTGTTTGTGTTCTAGGCCTTTTTACAACTACTTTCCCACTTGTATTTAGTACCGTCAAATATCTGTGACTGTGCAGCCAGTATGCTGGATCTCAGAGTCATCACTCCTTTTGAGTGCGTTAATTTTCTTATTTTTCCAAGGAAGTGTATGCCCTGAGATATGTCATCCTGCCAAGAATGCAATAGCAAACTTTACAGTTCTATTGTACCTTTTTTTTTTTTTGCCTAATAGCTCTCTCTGATGCTTCATTCAACCCCAGGTTGATGAGTGTTAACAATGGATTGTTTTGGGGGTTACTGGGTGAAGGTAAAGTTCAGCCAGGTTGCCCTCCACATGACCCCCAGTGACAGTTGTAATTGGGGCAAACAGCTCTAATAAAGAGCTCCGCTGCACAATGGCCCACTTCACCATTTAGAAAAAAAACAAGGAATGGTCTTTATTAGCCTAAGAGATTGTGCTATTAAGCAACTTGCAGTTCATATGCTAATGGTTAATTTTAATGGAAGGGTTGTGACATTATTCTGCAGAAAGTTAAAATAACATTTTCACAGCCTTAAGTAATATAAGAAATCATGCCATAATAAAACACTCTATCGATGTGATATCAGCTGGAAAAGACTGCATTAGAGCAGCGGCTTATTGGAGAAAATGTTAAAGTTTGAGAATTTAATCACTAGCTCTGCAATTTGCATTTATTAGGAGCATTTACAATACTGTTTTAACACAAATCATAAACCAATTTATGGATAAAGTCTGACACAATATAACTGATATTATAGATGAACCACTCAGAATGATAAGAGATGGTACTTAAACTTCACACATGTTGAGGGTGTGGCTGCAGGAAAACATGCAAAATGCTTACATCACTCTAAATTGCTGTAAGTAAATGTTTTCTTTCTGCTTCTTAAGATGGTCTTTATTGGCTAGAATAAATATATATGCCTAAAGGGCTTACTTGCATCTATTTTTTCTAAACTGGATGCAAGTCAGAGACTGAGAGTGACAACGACAAACAAAATATGAGCTAGATCCTCCCCTCTCCCTTTGTTTCTAGGACTGTAGGTATGGTTTGTTCCTACTTAGGAGTGTAAAATATATCATTTGTATGTAACTCTATGAAGAGAAAAATGTGGAAAGAAATGTAATGTGTCTTTAAAAAAACCCAGTGTAATCTGATCTTGGATCACAAACCCTAAAATGCCCTAATCATAATCGAAGAATTATTTCATGGCATCCCTACAAGGAAAAGTGAAGGGTCTCTGCACATTGCCAGACCTTAATGTATTTGGATTTCTTGTACATGTGATTTTAACTCTGAATTTTCTGGGTTTGCAATGCTTGGGGTTTTTTTTAAATAATTACAATATCAGTATGATGTATACTTCATTTATTGATACATAGCCTTAAACTTTATTCCATCTTAATGTGTTTTTTGTCTGGGAATATATACAGAAATATATTTCACAGATCACTCCTATAACAGACGTCTTTCTAAAAGAAATATTCTCTCTGTACCAGAATTGATGGGATTGAATAAGAAATTACTGAGTCATAGTCTACGCTATGTGTTATGGAGGAGGTTGGATTATATGATCATAATGTCCTTTCTGGCCTTTCAATCCATGTGTCTAGGAAAAAGATGACATATTGATGTTTGATAACTTTTTCAGTATTGTGTCTCAAGGCTGGAGTTAACCTATTTTTTAAAAGACACACAGAGAGAAATCTCTTACTATTTTCACATCACAAGTCATGATACCTGCTTATTCATTACCAGATACCTTCCCCACAACTTGAATGTGCTGGAGGGAAAGGATCGAGCCGGTGGAAGCCACTGGATTATGTAGTTCAACATCCATCCGGCAGAAGATTCCATAATTCCTAAAATACAGGAAACGGAGTATCATGCTGAGCTCAAAGTTGACTGGGCTCAGGAGAGAGTGAGAGGTTGCAGAAGAAGTAGCAGGTTGGAAGCAACAGCCTGGGAGCTGATTGTGAAGAGAAGGCAAGTCACAGACAGCCTGAGAGCTAGGTAGGAAAATAGCAGATGCAGGCAGGGGGCCAGCAGTAGCCACAGCAGCAGAATGCAGTGTGGTGGGCTGCAAGTAGGAGGCTTGGGGGGCAACATTACATGCACAGCAGGAGCAATGTGGAGACAACCTCAAGGAACCTAGGTTACCCAGATACCCTGTATGGGACTTAGGGGCTGGGTTAGGAACAGATGGTTTGATCTTTTACAGTAACTCAAAATAATGGTGTCTAAGGTATGTGCCTCTTTTAATTCCCAGCAGCCCTACTAAAGCAATCTCCTGTTACTAAAAAAAAAAAAAAATGGAGTACTATACACACCAAAGCCCCAATCATGCACTGCACTCAGCTCCAGGATATGTCCATATGCTTTTCAGTGCAGACTTGGGCCCAACATTTTAAAACAAGTGTTGCTGATAAAAACTGGCAGAGGCAGGCAGGCCCAATACGGAATATTAAGCTGGTCATTTTTATTATGTGCATGTAGTCATCTTGCATAAATATTAATATATGCTCGCATAACATAATATTGCTAATCATATTATTAATGCTCAAGACAAATGCTCCAATTATGAAATCTCTATTAATAACTATATCAGGCTGTACAGTGGGATAAGTTTGCTTTGACTTCAGATTTATTTTTAAAATGCCTTTGAAGAATACTTTCCTACTACTCAAACCTTTAAATTGGTCCTTATATGGAGTATCTGGCCCTTTTTAAAAACAAAATAAATGGCAGATAAATGTTATTTTTCCAGGAAAGTTTCAGGTAATTTTACTTTTAATTTTAGTAAAATGAATATATCTGTGTGCCAAATAATACTAAGCAACTGCCAGTATAAATTTGTTTTACTTTGTATTGTATGGCATTTGTCAAGGGCTAATGCATATAATTAGGCTGGGCAGAATTCCATTTTTATTTTTTATAATTATGATGACCAATATCCCAGTTGTCTGTGCTATTCAAGGTACTAGAGCATCTCATTCTCCAGCACATCTCCGCAGAAATGGAGTCAATACTCAGCATTGTGCAAGCAAGCATTCAGAGAGGTTGGAGCAGCTACAATCCAATGCTAGCATTGACAACATTTTTTGAAAATGGTTTTCAGAAAAAAACAAAGACAGGAGCTTTATTTCTGAACCGGATGGAAGCATGTGACACAGTCAGGCACACAGGGCTCATAGTTAAATTGTCAAGAGCATTTCCAGCATGGGTAGTCAACGTCATAGTCCTCCTCTTCCGCAACAGACATTTCTTAGTGCACATGGGAGAAAGAGTTAACACTCAGAAAAGGTAAATCAACAGTCTACCCCAAGACTCTGTGCTGGCACTGACACTTTTCAATCTATATACAAATAACCTCCCACTTACTAAGTCCCACAAGTTCACACACAGAGATGACATTTGCTTAGGCATCCAAGCACAGTCATTCCCAGAACTTGAAGACACCCTAAATACTGACTTGACTAAGATGGCTGAATATTGTAGTCAGTGGTTTTTACAACTAAGTGTGTCCAAGAGAGTTTCAAATGTGTTCCATCTTTATAATGCCAGAGCAGCACAAGAACTGAATATGTTTATTAATGGACATCACTTGAAACATGATTTCCACTCAGTCTACCTCAGAGTAATCCTACTTAGATCTCTCACATATCTTAACCACCTGAGGAACATTGTGGCTCAGATGAAGTTGAGTAACAACCTCCCAAGCAAATTAGCCAGAACGTCATGGGGAACAAATGCTCAAAATCTCTGATCATCTAGTTTAGCTCTCTGTTATTCTACAGGAGAATCCTATGCTCCAGTCTGGCTCCATTCATCTCACATCAAGTTGATTGACACACAATTACACTCAACCATGTGCATTGTAACTGGGACAATTTGATCTACATCACTACTGTGTCTCCACATGTTAAACAACATCACTCCTCTAAACATGCATGATCAGGCTGCTACAGCCAGAATGGTTGAAAAGATCAGGGCAAATCTGAGCCTACCACTATACACAGACTGCCCCAACCACCCAACAGAGCGCTTGTCATCAAAGCACTTGCCCTGCCCTGCTCTCTGTGTTATTGATGTGGCATGAAGAATGATCTGCAGCTGACATCAGAAACCAGACTCTTATAACTGAACTGACCATGTGTGTACCCAGCTTTGAGTTGCCATGCTGCTCATGTGCCCCCTGAACCTATTTTGCACAGGTCATGGTCAATGTGCAGCCAGCCTTCATACCTGGGGCCAAAGAATGGTTCCCCCATATGGCTCTGGCCAAAGACAATATATCTGCCCTCTAACAAGATTTGATGGTGGTCTGAGGGCTGTGCAGTTTGATGATGAGGCTGCCGCAAATTGGCTTGGGAATCTCTGTATTGATAAGAAAAATCATTTTGATGGATAATATAAATGTTTATTTTTAATCATTTTTTAATATTGTTATCAATTTTACATTTTTATAGTTGAGGTAAATTATGGGGATGGGAACAGACACTAATTATTTAATGACAATGGATGTTGATTCAAAAAGTTAAAGCTTTAAAACTGTTAAAACCCAAATCGTCAATATCACATGTCAAAACATAGAGAGATAATATCCTTAAATCAAATTCTTAAGTTCTTAAGAAGCATTTTACTTACTTAGCTGATTTGTAAATTTCAGCGATTATGAATGGAAATATTTTTTGTTCATTTGCATGTGTACAGTGAAATTGACATTTACCAACATTTAGTGAGAAAAAATTAATTCTTCCAAGTCTATATATAAGACATGATGATTCAGGAAATGAAATATGGGACTGGGAGTCAGGATACATAAGTTTGTGCTTTGCTCTGCTACCAGGTTGCAGAGACACTTAGGCCAACATTTTCAAAAACATGTCAATTAATTTTGGACGCTTCAGGTTTTGAATGGCTGTTCTGAGACCTAGAGCCTGATTTTCAGAGGTTCTGAGCTACTGTAACTCATGTTGACTTCAGATGGAGTTGAGGGGGAAACCCCTGAAAATCAGAAAGTAGTTTCAGGTTGGCCACCCAAAAGTATTGGATGTTTTTGAAAATTTGGTCTTTAATCTTTCTGCCCCAGTTTTTCCATCTTTTTTTTCAAGCATCTGCAGAATAGTTTGTGCAGACAAATGCCAGTCTATGAGTTGTTTGTGAACTTCTTGCTGCAACTATCTTTGGCTATTTGCTGTCTATCATTAATGTTGTATAGTTTATTACTGATGGTCACATGTTTCTACTGACTGATCAGATGACTGAAATTTTTCATAGAGGAGAATGGCAAATGACAAATATCAATTAACAATACACTTTTCATAAATATTTTCAGATGAATCATCACTTGAACTAGAATTTGTGACACATTCAGGGGTTCAAGAGAACTTCCATGAATGATGCTTTAAAACAACAAATGAGATGACCCCACTAATAACACTGGAGTGAATTCACCATATTCTTTCATGAATCATTGTTGGTGCTTTTTGACATGAAACACATGCCATGTGTATTTGTAAGAATTTTCAACCCAGTAGAATGAAATATATAGAGCTAGTAAAAACAACTATAAATGTATATGAGAAGTTTGAAGATAGCTTCATTCTGCTGGTTTTCAAAATAACCTGGTTTTTGTGTGAAATTTTCTGGGAAAGTTAATTTTTAACTATTTTATTTTCTATATTTATTCAGCCAAGGAATATAATCAAGACTGCATCCTAAATCATCCCCACCCAACCGAAAAACATGTGGGAAGGGGCTCTGAAGAAGGTAATCTCTGAAAGGATCCCCTTGTGGAGATATCTACCCATTGACCTGTTACCAGACCGGGTATTCCATCTGTAGAAAAAGTCACAGGAGCCATTCCAAACCAGGCAGATCTGTGGGAGGCCAGGGCTATCTACACAGAAGCCTTATTCTTCTGTACAGTCTCTGAACTTCACTCAGTATCCCCATCCCTTCCCAGACAAGCATCTGAAATATGGGAGATCCATGTACAGATATCCCCTCATTTTATGGATCTAGGGGAGATATCTGGGCCCAGGTGTCCAAGTGAAACTAAACGACACGACTCAAATTTTAAATAAAGAGCAACAAATGGCCCATGGCTAATCCACAGATCACAAATTGTTTGTAGAAACTGGCAAATAATTTTAAATAACTAATAAGAGAAGGCATAAGCTATTCATGAACAGAAGACAGGCTGAATCTGAACACATTATTTTCTTATATCTCTCTAGCCTCTCTTAATTCACATTACCAAAATATCCTAATTAGAACTGAAAAAGGAAGGGTCATATGAGCCCTATGCGATCCAGCCTGCCTGGCATTCTTGGCTGAAGTAGAGGAAATGAAATGTCATTACTTTCTGTGTATGCAAAAGTACTTTGGAGCCTAAAACCTGATTTATTTTATTCTTCAGGGACCTTTGTTTTCTTACTAATTTTTTCCATTAGCAGCTCAGCAGCTTTTGGCAAAACTTTTTCATGTTGTGGGTGTATTGATTGCCACTTTACACGAAAATTACCCTCATTTCTGTTACCTACTTATAGTGCATTGCTAGGCAACCTTTAGCAAGTTGTAATTCATTTTCTCTATCATGCTTTATGTTGTATAGCACTTTTACTTTCACTTCCTCCTTCTCTTATTACATGTCTATTTTTTGTTTTTATATTTATTAAAGGAGCTTGGTGTTGTAAGCATTTGCACCTCAGACACAGTAGAGTGAAGTTAAACTTATAGGACTAGATCTATGAATGGATTTAGGCACTAAACTACCAGTGTAGGTGCCTAAGTCCAAAATTTAGATCCTAAAATTCCCCCCTGCTGCCAAACTCTGCTTAAACTCCCTACATGCATAAGGCCATGTCTACACTGGAATAGAAAAGCAATTGCTGGCCTGTATCAGCTGATTGTGGTTCATGGGGCTCAGGCTCTGGGGCTGAAAAATTGCTGTGTAGATGCTCAGGCTGGAGCCCAAGCTCTGGGAGCCCTCAAGGGTGGAAGGCTCCAGCCTGAGCCTGAATGTTTACAGAACAATATTTAGCTCCATAAGCCCGAGTCAGCTGATCTTGGCCAGCCATGGCTATGTGCAGGTCTTCTATTGCTGTGTAGATACACCCTAAGTTTCCACGGGTACAGGCCCCTGGGATATGTCTACACTGCAGCTGGGAGTGAGTCTCCCAGCCTGCGTAGATAGACTCACACTAGCTCTGCTCGAACTAGCACACACTGTTGATATTGCAGCACAGGCAGAGGCTTAGGCTTGCCACCCAAGTCCAAGCACACTTGACCCTCTGGGTCTGAGCTCAGGTGGTTAGCCTGTACAGGAAAACTGTTACGCTCTGTATTCTAACTGTATGTTGTGTTACAGTATCATTTTAAAAATGTGTGCACAATCGCCATTTTGAACTCTGTAAAGTTGTTGTTTGGGGTCCATGTTGGTCTCCCTTCTTGTTGGGCTTTTGGCACCCTTTTTCTGTAAGGCAGGAAAAGATCAGCCATGTGATCCGGCAATTCTGCACAGAGACAAGAGAGTGCATAAGCTCCTCTCACAGGCTAAAGGGTGCTATCTATCATGGTGGCAACCCGCATCTGTATCGGTCATCGGTCGCCGTAAGCAGTCTCCAAGAGGCAGCACGTCAACTCATCCCTACCTACCTGAGATTGAGGAATTCCGGTCCAACAGCCGATTTAATCCATGTTCCTCCTGTGCATGCTGCCATCACCAGGCATACTAGAAGGTCCAGGTTGTCCATCACACCGGAGCTGGGCAATTGGTTGGACATGACCCTCCCTCCGTGACTAACGTCTCATCTGTAAAGTATAGATTTCTTGACTGTTAATCCATAACATCTGTAAGGGCTAGAGCGCCTGGGCATCACACCCTTGATTCCAAACCGAGTGTTCTTTACTTACCTATACCTAATAAACTGTCTTTTTCGTTCACCTTTAATTGTGTTCTGCTTCTGTTTCACTGAGACGATAGCTGACAGACCCTAAATCAGGGATAATCTGAACTTCCATCATTAGCAGGGGTCCTTTAATACCTCCCTTTAATTCCCCTTTTCCCTAACAAGCCAAGCTGCTGCCCGTCCTGCAACATCCACACCGCTATTTTTAGCACCCTATATCAAGCAACACCAGCATGAGTTTGTCTACCTGGGCTGGGAGGCACACTCCCAGCTGTAGCCTAGACATACTCCTAGGTTCCTAAATTTCTGCTGGTGGGCCTTTGCAGTGTTGCTTAAGTCCTGATGCCCAGATGCCTATCCCCCAGTGGAACCCTCAAACTACATTCCCTACCCATCTCACCTGAGGGGCCCAGTTCAGTAGGAATACTCTGAACACATCTACGAGATCAAGCCTCATACAAAACACAGCTGGTGTTGTTGGTGCTGCTGCCCTAATAACCTTTAGCTTAGTGGTTACAGCATTCACGCAGGATGTGGGTGCCTAGGTTTTGCCTGATGGAGTCCAGAGTCTTGAACTGTTGTGTCTCACATCCCATTTGAGTGCCCTTACTGGGCTATGGAGTCAATAGGTCTCTGATGCAATGGCTGCTTAATTATATATACAAAATGGAACAGATTTAACAGGAGAGACTGAGAGACCACCTGCCCTAGAATACCCTATAGCTTAGAAGTTGGGCACTTATCTGAAAAGTAAGAGATCTGCGTTCAAACCGCTGCTATATATCAGCCTGAACTGGAATTCAAACATGAGTCTCCCACAGCCTGGTTGAGTGCTCTGACCACTAGACTAAAAGTGAAAAGGGGGAAGCACCCCAGTTTCTGACAAGAAATGGGCTTACGCACCTAACTCCAGGAAAGGATTCACAGCTGTTGAATCCCAAGGAGAGGGAAATGCCTTTTTCCAGCTTGGAGTTATGTGATTAAGTCCTTCTGCAGGGTGGGGCTTAGGCCATACCTTTCTAGAATTTTCATCTGTCTAACTTTGGCAGCTCCCCACTCAATGTGCTGGCTTTTGTGGATCCCATTCTAAGGGGTCTATCTCTCCTCATATATTGAATAGGGAGCCTAATTCAGGGCTGTGGATTTGACTAGATGGCAGGGTACCTAATCATTAGACATTGAAGTGTTCAGTCTAAGTCCCCCCTTCGTGGGTTTAACCAAGAGAGATATTGGCCTTCCAGTTCATAGATGAGCAGGTTGTGTTACAGAGTGTAACACTGCAGTTTGTCCTTTTAAAGGTGGCCTGAAATCCAGCCAGCTCTGTTCCAAAGCATGGGTCATTTAAGGCCATG
Source organism: Dermochelys coriacea (assembly GCF_009764565.3). NCBI lineage: Eukaryota > Metazoa > Chordata > Testudines > Dermochelyidae > Dermochelys > Dermochelys coriacea. The sequence goes on from NC_050068.2 coordinate 83,713,738, forward strand.
ATGGGGTGAACCAGGGCCTTTGAGGTCCCCTACTGCAGGCCCCACAGTCCTACCATCCCCTGCCCCAGGAAAGGAGCAGTTAAGGTGGGTCCTCCAAGCCTGCCTAGAAAGGCTGCAGGGAAGCAACCAATCAGAGCCCAATAGGCTCAGATAAAATGAGTCTGAGTAGGTCAGTACCTTACTGGGACCAGAAGGGTTAGGAAGGTCTGGAAGACTGTGACACCTCTCTAGGTGAGGAAGTTTGGGAGAGACCTGGTCAAACATGGAACAGACAGAGAGAACATGAGGACCATAACCCTAAGATAACAGATGAAGGTGATGGGGCAGAGTGGGAAGCAGCCTAGGGAATGAAGCAGCACCAGCTATTAAGGGAAGCAGCATGTGGCTGCTGTTTATAGGGTCTCTGAATTGGGAACCAGAGTGGTGGGTGGGCTTGGGTCTCCTTAATGACCAGTGGGAAAGTGGCTGCAATCCTGAGAAGGGGCTAAGGCTTGTTTAGAAGCCCAAGCAAAGGACTGGAACTTAAAGGGCTCAGGCATGGGGCTGGAGCCCCTGGTAAGGGCAGACAGTCCCTCTGGTGAATTCTTGGTTACTACCCCTGGAAGGGACTGAACTTACAGAGTGACCTGGCTGGAGAGGTGGAGCAGTGAGAACTGCTGAGAACAAAGAGTCTCAAGGGAGAAAGCTCTGGGGGAAATGCTATATAACAGGGCAGGGACAAACTTAAAGCTAGTCCAGAAGGGGCTGAGGACAGGGCTAAAGACACCAACAGGGCACAGTGATAGGCTGTGTTGGACCTTTGTTACTATTGAAGGGGCTCATCCATTCACCTATTAAGTGGGTGCCTTAGCTGGAGGGCTGAGCTGCTGAAGACTAACCTAGTGAGTCCAACAACCTATAGGGGTTGCCAAGACAAAAAAGAAATTGCATCACCATACCTAGCTGGTAAGAGGCACTCATGAGATGTGAGTGCACCCCATCACAAAGGCCAAGGATTCTGGAAGATATAATTACCTGAGGGTAAGCTGGGTTGTAATGACTGATATGAGAGAAAGCAGGGTTTAAGAATTTGCTCTCCTCTGAGGGGAAAGAGACTAACCTGTCAGTGATGAGACAAGACCTAGGGGGGAATGGATCTGTGGAAGACAGTAACTTGGGAGGTTGTCTAGGAGTTAGACTTTGGGGTAGGCTACTGAAGAGTGAGTTGTGAAGTTGTCCACAAATGGTTCACGGAGGAATGCTGGAGAGAAGGCCCTAAATAGAGACAGGCAGGGATAGTAAGAAGTGGCCCTGAGAAACAGCTGTTTGGGAGCCTGAGAGCAGACAGCCCATACTACAGGGGGTCAGGGCCAAGACACCTGTAATAAAGGTCACTAAATCCCCACAATAGGGTCACCAGTGGGTGTTATTGAATGGGAAAAGTCATTTTGGAAATCCCTGTGACCCAGGAGTCTACATCCTGTACCAAAGGACAAAATAATAGTGAACTAGTTAGCATGGGGAGGGCCAAGAGCAGACCCTGGGAAAAATTACTGAGCCTGGAAAAGACATGAAAAGGACTGAAAGGGCCAGACAATTGTTCGGAGCTGGGAGAGAGTTGGAATGGCTATCCATTCTAGTTGTACTTTATTTTGCCCAGGAAGAAGAGGCTTTATTTGGTTGGCAGGAGAGCCAAACCCAGACCATACTACCAACGGAGAGAAAATTGAGACATGTGTGATCTGATATAGGACCAGATAAGCCACTATTAAATAAGGGGGACTTAATAAATGAGACTTGATGGTTCTCACTTTGAGCTGAAGCACATAGTGTCTGCATTGGTTCTGTCTGATATAGGTAAGCATGTCTAAAAATCACTGAATTTCAAACTCTCAGTGAATTGTGATATGCCTTTTGCTTTTTCATGGATGCTATGGAATTTTTCCAACTGCCTAAGCAATCATCAGAACAGCAAGGAAGGAAGACTACTAAAATATCAGCATTTCCAGTAGCACACCAACTCCAATGCCAAGAGTTGCATTACTGTGCTCCTTGCTGGAGTTCTGAAACAGGTGTGCATGCTAACTCCACAAGATAGCAACACCCAGTGAGTAATTAGCCAAAAAAGAACAGACTATTATGCCTTCTAATTCAAGCAGAAGCAGCATCATTGATGTGTTGCAAATATGATGTTTACCAAAACACATTTACTCAAGTTGCAATTTGGGGCCTGACCCAGCAGCCACTGAAGTCAATGGGAATCTTGCAGACAACTGTCACCCACATTGCTGAATACACAACATGCAAATAGAACAAATCTCAGGAGATTTCATGGCTTTGGGAATTGTTAATGCCAATTTATAAAAATAAGCCTCTAAATTCATGTTTAAAAGCAGGTGAGTGCAGTGATTTCAGCAATTAGTGTCATCCTCATGGCCTCTACATAAGCTTTGGATGTCTGATACATGTAAAATCCTCATTGATCAGTCTATTTTGCTTTTACCAGAAAAGAGGATCTCTCTTATAAGTTATCAGGCACTTTTCCATGTCCTTGGAGATCAGTTGTACTTCATTCTTGATTGCAACTTCTACTGCAATTTTAAGGCAACCTTTCTTATCCAAAGGAAATGTGACCCTCTTCTGTGGTGAGAGAATACAGGCCATAACTTCAGACTATTATGAGCAATAGTTCACCAAAACTAGCACCATCTCTGAGTAACTGACTGACCATCACTTCACTGACTCTGTAAAGAACAGCAATCTTCTAGTATGTTTGAGTTTGTCTGTCATGGCTATTTACATTTCTATTTGATTTTCATTATACTATATCAGTTTGGATGAAAAGACAGGCTACCTTTTTCAGTCCCATTTCCGTACATAAGGATCTTTCGGAATAGCAGTATATGTATTTGTGCGGGGTAGGAGTTAAGTTATTTTATAGAATATGTAAGCAGAGTCTGTATGAGCTCTCCCCTGACATCTAGTGGTGAGCTGTGGAAAAAGATTTTAGAAACTGATCTTGTTTGCATGGATACACCCACACTGCCTAGGTGCTGAGCATGATGGGACTGCTTGCCCAAATGATCACTTGTGGCTAGTGTTGTATCCCCAGTCTCCATGTTATTGGGGCAGGAGGGTTGCTAATAATAAAGGGTTGCTATCCTTGTTGCATGAACCGAGGGCAACAGAACTGTTCCTGGCATACCCCAATGGAGGGACTTACCCTAACTGAACAGCACTTACTAGGCAGGGACATGGGTTCCAAAGCCCAATGAGTTGAGAGAGAGGGTGGGGAAGATTCTGTCTTTTTAAGGGCTCTAGACACTATTTGACCCTTGCTTTCTCCATGGTATAATAAATGAGCTAATTTAGACTCAATTGAGTCTTGTTACATACTAAAAAGAAAAGGAGTACTTGTGGCACCTTAGAGACTAACATTTATTTGAGCATAAGCTTTTGTGAGCTACAGCTCACTTCATCGGATGCATTCCACCAAATGCATCCGATGAAGTGAGCTGTAGTTCACGAAAGCTTATGCTCAAATAAATGTTAGTCTGTATTTGCAAAAAGAAAAGGAGTACTTGTGGCACCTTAGAGACTAACACGGCTGCTACTCTGAAACTTGTTACATACTGTAGAGCTGAAATCACTGATACCTAAGTCAAAGTATTAGACCTACTTTGGGACAATGTCTCTATTGCAAGAAACTACCCTATGTGCACCAGCAGTGTGGCTCCCCCATTAACAGCTGAAATCACTGAGAGCTGTGTTAAGTGTATGTGTGTGGGCCCCTGAAGACATCTTGGTGAGTGGGCAACTGGCGGAGAGGCATGGCAAGTGACTGGCAGGGTGTCTGGCAGAGAGGTGTGGCAAGCAGCCAGCAGAGAAGCTGGTGGGGAAGGCCAGAACAGAGCCCTGCAGAGGTGTGGCTATTGGCTTTTGGGTAGATGACTGAGTGCCCGAGCAGTGCAATGTGTAAGGTGCCTCCTTACCCCCATTCCGCCACTGCCTTCCACACAGGGTGGAAGGTGAACTCTGTGGATGAACTTCTGAAATCTGGGGCTGCACTGGCCAAGGACAGAAACAGTGAGTGGGGTACAGAGAAGGGACAGGCATATTAAATGGATTTTTGGGTTGCTGGACTTAAGACGCTGAGGGAAAAAGGACACTGCCGAATTTACTTGGGGGTGGGTCTTTTGCTCATGGTTTGTGTTTATGAACACCAGATGTGAGGTGTTCCCAAATTAATGCTGAGTTAATTCCCCCCTTTTATTAAAAGTATTTGCTACACTCAGACTCTGTGCTTGCAAGAGGGAAAGTATTGCCTCTTAGAGGCGCCCAGGGGGTGGTATGTAATTGTCCCAGGTCACGGGTGGGGGCTTGAGCTGGTTTTGTATTGTTGAAAAGGAACCTCTAGATACTGAACCCAGCCCTTGTTGCTGCCAGCTTCACCTGGTAGAAGGGTTACAAATACTTGGATTTCCTTTCAAACAAAGAGAATTTATTTTCCCCAGTAAGGAGAACAATATCTGTAATTATGATGTTCTTGTCTAGAAGAACAGAACTCTCTAATCCAAGAACTTGGTGGATAACCCATGATGGGGTATGGGGAGAAATATAATGTGTTCAGAATTTAAGGGTACCATACTGCTGGACCTTGGGAATCCCAGGACCTCTAGAGATTGGTTTGACACCGAAGTTGTGTGACTGAGAAGCAGAGGGCTGGAGTACTACAAATGAAAGGGCATTGAACCTGAACCTGTGTGTGCAACACAACATGGAGATGATATGCTATAGCCTTATGTAGAGGTAAATGAATGATGCTTTGTTGTGATGTCTTGATGTCTCAATTTTTCAGCATGAACAGTTTCTGTTATGTCCATTGTTTGGTAAGGTGTCAAACACCACAGAAGAAAAACTGCAGTTCCACAGAAAGGCTTATCACTGTCAATAGCCTGCAGGGGAGTCACAGAATGTCTTTCTGCTGCAATTTGCCAGCCTGGAATAGTTGGCTCTCCATGGGAAGGTGTGATGGGAAGGAAAGAACTGGTGCTCCATACCACTGGGATAGGTGTGCAACAAGAACATAGAACATAGAAAGCAAACAAGTAAATACTACAGAGTGAGTAAGAAAAGGCAGAAAAGAATCTGGTGCAAGAAATACTATTGGTTGTTGACTGAGGTAAGCAGTCAAGAAGATAAAACTGGACACTTCAAGCAAACTCACATAAACACACAGCTTCTTGTGACTGTCACTCTCCTCCCTGAACCTGTTTGCATGTGCCCTCCTGTGTTTTGAATAAAGTGTAGCTTTAAATCCTACTGAATCTAACTGAAATTAAAACCTATTGCTGCTGCTATCAGCCAAAAAAAGTGTAGAGTAATACTTGCATGAGATGTAGGTAAATTTTAATAGTTTACATAAATGTACATGACTGTGTACTGAGATGCCAACACATGGGGTGGGGAGAGGCAAAAACTGAACCGAATGAACGGGAATAGTGTGAGATGGGAGAAGTGGCTAAGAGTGGGATGGGGACAGTAATGTATGGGGGTCCAGGGGAGTGGCTGATTGGCCTTTCTCCCTCTCGCCACTTCCCTGTCTCCTATCCTTTTTCTCACTTCCCACCACTTCACTCTACCTCTCCAACCAAACCTTCAGCATTTCTCTCTTTAATCTCCCCAACCTATCTACAGTGAAGAAATTGAAGGCTGCATGATAGGCCTTCCTGAGGATGCTTCAGCCAGCATATGGGTAATGGATGCTCCTGTGTCTTCAAAGCATGCAAGGACATGTGACTTGATTATGTGACCCTGAACACTGTCTTGTGCCTGTACTTTTCCACTAAGTAAGACTGAGTTTTCTCTCCACATGGAAGAAAGTCACTTATTTAAGGTGTCTAAATATGGATGCCGTTGCCTAACTTTATTCACCTATTGTAGAATTAGCAATTTAGGCCAGAAGTTTTACACTTATACTCTGGAATCTCATTGGCTGCAAAAGGATATGTGGAAGTTAATTATTGTAGTGCTGGTTAATACTCCAGTTATGCTAAATGAGGCAAAAGGATTTCAAGGGTTGCTTCATGTATCAGTATCTCTTTATTGAAATGGCAGTATTCAACTGGAATAGTAACACCTGGAAGAATTCCATTACATTTTCCTAGATCTCAGAGGCTGTAGCCAAACCCAGCAGAAAAGAGGTTAAGATGGTTAAGTTTTCAATAAGAAATTCTTCTTCTTTCACAGTCCTGCTGTAACACATTGTGACCAGAGTTAATATTCTCCTCAAGGTTTTCTTAGGTTTTATTACATTTTATTTTCACTATCCAACATTCAAAATAGTTACAGAATTTGGATAGGCCTATATTTTATGCATTTGAATACAAGATTTATATATGTTTCATATGCTATCTAGTGCTATTTCTTTAGAAACAAAATAAATATTTGCTGGCACAGTATGGCTCAGTCATGTGATTCAGGAGTCTCTGTAACCCAGAGCCTTGAAATCCTGATGGAAAAAGTAGTGTGTATAGTATAGTATGACAATGACCATGACCAGTACTTCTGCCAGCTCTCATTTCCTCCTTTGTCCTTCAGCTTCTCCCTTTATATTCACCCACCACAGCCCAATGATGACCCAGCTCACTGGGACAGGACACCTTTGTTCCTGACCTGGGACTGAGACAAAGGGGGCCAGGTGCAGGAAGTAGGTCACACAACTTCCTTTTAGCATCTTATCTGTGAAGTTCTGGGGTTCTTTTCTTTCAGGATGTTTGTGTGAAATTTCTTAACACAAGTTATCTCAACAAAAACAAAACATTAAAAATCAAGGGGAAAATATATTTAAAAGAAGAGAAACTGCTTAAAATCTCTAGATTTACACTCCTTGTAAAATAAAGTAGATTATGCATTTTAATCTTAGTTATAGAGGGAGAAGAGAAAATGAACAGCTTGCATCTCTTTTCTGACGACTCTTTGGTCATACTAGCACCGTCCATTGCTGTCCACATATCCGCTCCCCCTCTCCTGTCCCCAGGACTTTTTTTTTTTTAAGTTCCATCTTGTGGGGTAGCTGGGATGTCCAGACATGCCTCTTCCTGTTCATGCATATATCAGGTATTAGAGTCCATTAACACAACAAGGCAAGGAATGATTAGAAGACCTATTTGGGATGAAAGTGTCACAGATCTTTTCAGGGTTCAGAGTGGTAGCCGTGTTAGTCTGTATCAGCAGAAAGAATAAGGAGGACATGTGGCTCCTTAGAGACTAACAAATGTATTTGAGCATAAGCTTTCATGAGCTACAAATCACTTTTGGTAGATGTGCGGGTGAACAATGTCCCCTGATGGTATGGCTGATGTGATTAGGTCCTTGATGGTGTCCCTTGAACAGATATGTGGACAGAGTTGGCAATGGTCTTTGTTGCAAGAATAGGTTCCTGGGTTAGTATTTTTTGTTGTGTGGCATGTGGTTGCTGGTGAGTATTTGCTTCAGGTTGGGGGGCTGACTGTAAGCGAGGACTGGTCTGTCTCCCAAGATCTGTGAGAGTGAGGGATCACTTTTCAGGATAGATTGTAAATCTTTTATGTGCTGGAGAGGTTTTAGTTGGGGGCTGAAGGAGATGTTTAGTGGTGTTCTGTTACTGTCTTTGTTGGGCCTGTCCTTTAGTAGGTGACTTCTGGGTACTCTTCTGGCTCTGTCAATCTGTTTCTTCACTTCAATAGGTGGGTATTGTAGTTGTAAGAATGCTTGATAGAGATCTTGTAGGTGTTTGTCTCTGTCTGAGGGGTTGGAGCAAAAGTGGTTGTATCTTAGAGCTTGGCTGTAGACAATGGATCATGTGATGTGTTCTGGATGAAAGCTGGAGGCATGTAGGTAAGTATAGCGGTCAGAAGGTTTTCAGTATAGGGTGGTGGTTATATGACAATCGCTTATTAGCACTGTAGTGTCAAGGAAGTGGATCTCTTGTGTGGACTGGCCCAGGCTGAGGTTGATGGTGGGATGGAAATTGTTGAAATCCTGGTGGAATTCCTCAAGGGCTTCTTGTCCATGGGTCCAGATGATGAAGATGTCATCAATGTAGCGCAAGTAGAGTAGGGACATTAGGGGACGCGAGCTGAGGAAGCGTTATTCTAAGTCAGCTATAAAAATATTGGCATACTGTGGGGCCATCAGGGTACCCATAGCAGTGCCGCTGACTTGAAGGTAGACATTGTCCCAAATGTGAAATAGTTATGGGTGAGGACAAAGTCACAAAATTCAGCCACCAGGTTTGCTATGAGATTATTGGGGGTACTGTTCCTGATGACTTTGTGTGGAATGTTGGTGTACAGGGCTTCTACATCCATAGTGGCCAGGATGATTTCTGAAAGATCACCAATGGATTGTTTTCTTCAGGAAGTTAGTGGTGTCTTGAAGATAGCTAGGAGTGCTGGTAGCATAAGGCCTGAGGAAAGTCTACATAGCCAGACAACTCTGCTGTCAGGTGCCAATGCCTGATATGATGGGGCATCCAGGATTACCAGGTTTATGAATCTTGGGTAGCAGAATACCCCTGGTCGGTGTTCTAGGGGTGTCTGTGTGGATTTGTTCCTGTGCTTTTTCAGGGAGTTTCTTGAGAAGCTGGTGTAGTTTCTTTTGGTAACCCTCAGTGGGATCAGAGGGTAGAATGTGGCATTAGAGAGCTTCCTAGCAGCCTCTTGTTCATATTCCTACTTATTCATGATGATGACAGCACCTCCTTTGTCAGCCTTTTTGATTATGATGTCAGAGTTGTTCCTGAGGCTGTGGATGGCGTTGTGTTCTGCACGGCTGAGGTTATGGGGCAAGTGATGCTGCTTTTCCACAATTTCAACCCATGCATGTTTCCAGAAGCACTCTACGTAGAAGTCCAGTCTGTTTCAACCTTCAGGAGGAGTCCATGCAGAATCCTTCTTTTTGTAGTGTTGGTGGGAAGGTTTATGTGGGTTAGTATGCTGTTCAGAGGTGTGTTGGAAATATTCCTTGAGTTATAGACGTTGAAAGTAGGACTTCTTTGTGGGAATCCAGTTACTGGATCCCTGGTTGTCCTACACTGCCCGAGTCTGAATGGATTCCAGGCACTGAGCCAGTCTTGGGATCCCTAAGCACATTCTTGAGGTGCAATTCTCTGTCTAGGACCCCTCCTTAGAGCTCAGAAAAAATGGTCATGTGTTCAACCCCTAGAACCAACACTGACTTCTCAGACTTCCCTTCTCACCCATAGTTTGAAACCCACTCCCAGAGGTGTAGGTCTTCTGACCTATCTCTTCAATGAGCCATGTGGTAGGTATAGCATATAATACATTAAGACTTTGCACAGGACTTAGACATAGTATTTGTCTTTAGTAATATGGGACTTGCCACTCATTTCCCTCCTCAGTTACCTCATGACTCCAGAGCATTCTTTGGACTGGGGTCAGAGTCATGTGTTACCACAGAGAATCCTTCTGCCCCAGAGATGGCTTGTATTTTGAAATACAGAGCTTTCTGCCCCAGCTCACCTGCTCTGATTTTGTCCAGTCTGACCCCTTCCCCACTCCTAAGCAAATTTCCAGTGTGACTTTTCTGTCTCTCTCTCTCTGATACTTTTTATAACCTCCAACTTGGTCACCTGTCTCTTTTGGTAATATTCCACAATTCCATCACCCTAGTCCCCTTGTAGGCCAGCTAGGCCAAACTAGTTTCCCAACTCAAGCACCCTCCTTAGCATAACTATTGTTTGGTCAAAGAACAGTTGTTAAAGTTAATAACTCCCCATTATCCTCCATCTGGTGTGTTCCTGCTGTAGATCCTGTCAACAATGGTGGATTCCACATTTACATAACATGTAGAGATGTATTTCCTAATCTACTTCAGTAGTGTAGGATTATGGCCTAACTTTCTTTAGGCATGTCCCTGACCATGAAGATTGCTGGTGAGGCCACTGAATGGTGTCTTGCTAACTTTATTTTAGGCAGAGTTCCACCCAAGATCAGACCAGAACTAGTGTATTTGGAGGTCAGGTTTTCTAAACTAAGAATAGCTTAAGTTATATGCCTTTCTATAGTTCATTCATCAAGCATTTGTAATTGAGATTAATAATCACATTAACAAATTTTGAAAGTTAATACAGTGAGATGCAAAAGACCTTCTTGGTCATCCAGACCATCCCTTGGGCTGTGCAATATTTACCTTTCAAAATATTTTCTAAACTTTTACCGACCCTACATTTTATTGTTGCACACAAGAACATTTCTGCTACTTTCCTTGATAAGGTAGTCCATTGTGTCTCAATTCTCCTTGGCCAGCAGTTTTGCTAATCATTAGCCTAAAATTTTCCTTTTTCAAGCCATATCTTGTAGTGTTATACTCTGGTAACATCATACATTTCTCTCCAATCTTGGTATTTACATCCTGAAAATGCCTGTGGACGGTTCTTATTACTGGGGTTTAATCAGGGGTGAAAGTAAGTTAGAGGACTTACCGGTACACCGGAGTCCTGAACAGGGGGCGTAGCCTCAACCAGAAGAGGCATGGCCTTAAATCACCAGGCCCTTTAAATCTTGATTTAAAGGACCCAGGGCTCCAGCTGCAGTAGTGGCAGCTGGGAGTCTGGGGCCCTTTAAATCACCCCCGAGCTATCAACTGCAGAGGCAGCTGGGAGCCCCGAGGCTCGGGGGCAATTTAAAGGGCTCCAGCTGCACTACCACAGTGGAGCCCCGGGCCCTTTAAATCACTGAGGAGTCCTGGGGGCTCCTGGCTGCCACCGCTACCCTGGGGCTCTGGGCTCTGGCAGAGCTTTAAAGGGCCTGGGACTCTGCTGTGGTAGCAGCTGCTGGAGCCCCGAGCCCTTTAAATCCCCACCAGAGCCCTGCTGCCCGAGCCCTGGGGTAGCAGTGGCCGGGCTCCATTGGGGATTTAAAGGGCCATGGGGCTCCAGCCGCCGCTACTGCCCTGGTCCTTTAAATGCGTGCCGGAGCCCTGCCACTGCTACCCCAGGGCTTCGGCAGCAGGGCTCAGGCAGGGATTTAAAGGGCCCCAAGGCAGCAGTGGTGGCTGGAGCCCCGGGGCCCTTTAAATCCCCGATGGAGCCCCGCCACTGCCGCTACTCCAGGGCTTGGGCAGCAGGGCTCAGGCGGGGATTTAAAGGGCCCCAGGGCTCCAGCCGCCACTACTGCCCTGGCCCTTTAAATCCCCTCCAGAGCCCCGCTGCCGCAACCCCAAGGCTTCGGCAGCAGGTGTCAGATGGGGATTTAAAGGGTCCCGGGAGGGTAGCAGGGGCTGGAGCTCCGGGGCTCTTTAAATCCCCACCAGAGCCTGCCCCACACCAGGGCTCGGGCAGCAGGGCTCAGACTGGGATTTAAAGGGCCACAAGGGGTTGCAGCGGCTGGAGCTCCGGGGCCCTTTAAATCCCCGCTGCAGCCCCGCCATTGCTACCCCAGGGCTTTAAATTGCCCTCTCTGAAAGCTGGTCCTGGTACGGCGCACCGGCTCTTACCAGTATACCGTAACGGGGTGTACCGGCTTACTTTCACCTCTGGGTTTAATTTAAATAGCTTAATCTTTTTGAATTAATGTCTTTATCAGAGTAAATGTTTTCAACCTCAGAAAACTTGGTCAGAATTTACAGCATTTAAATTAGCAACTTTTAAGACACAACAATTGACATGCATTAAAATCTGAAGTGATCTAATAGCTTACCAGGTTCTGTATTCCAGGTTGTTGGCACTTCATTCAATATTTTGATGAACCATAGAAGTAGCATCTGAAAGCAATTGAGGCTTTCGGGTGCTTAAAAATACTTAGTTTTTTAAATACAGCATAGTGACTGAAAATTAATTGCGTATGGATTTATAAGCACAATTAAGAGTAAAAATGTAAAATTATTTCTAAATTTCACACTTCTTGAAGATAATGAAAGCTGCAAGTAAAGGGGTCTATACTCGTGAAGTGTGGTGTGTGTGTCCTCCTTACAAGTGCCATTCATATTTAACAGACATATAGACAACAATTTTTAAATAGCCATCCAGTTTCAGATACTCAGATCCAGTGATGGAAGACTCCATTGCCTAATTGTTTAATTTTCAAATAGGTATCTTTTTCCTTTCCCCTTGCTTCCACTCCTGCCCAGGTGGTCCTCCCAATAAACATCTGCAAAGTCACTTGACTGTTCTCCTTCATGTCCTTTCTTAAAACTCTCCTTTGCCAATATGCCTTAAAGTCTCAACAATGGGTACACCACTCTTGTACTGAGACCACTGCCCATTATACTGACCAGTGTTGTCTCATAGTTTCCTTATACACTTCAGTCTGTATCCATCTGTTGTGTTTTGTCTTATAATTTTTGTTCTGTGTTTAAATAGTGCCCATCACAATGGGTCCTGGTCTATGACCCGGGCTCACAGTAATACAAATTAATTTATTTCTAAAGTGGTCAAAAACAACTCTGGTTATGTAAAACTTAGTGTTTTATTTACTTGTTAAAATACAAATTAGAGATGGTTCAGTTTAGGGTTCTATTTTCTTTGAACCTCTGCTAGCCACCCACAAGTTGTGCAACCCTATAGAACAGGGATCGGCAACCTTTGGCACGTGGCCCGTCAGGGAAATCCGCTGGTGGGCCAGGTTTGTTTACTTGCAGTGTCTGCAGGTTTGTCCGATCGCAGCTCCCACTAGCCACGGTTTGCCGTTCTAGGCCAATGGGGACTGCGGGAAGCGCTGGCCAGCACATCCCTCGGACACCAAGAGGGATTTTATAGCTTGCTGGCTGGATGTTCATAAAAGGGAGCTTCCCCCTGCCCCCCCCACACACACACTTATCACGTCTCCATTGACTTTTCCACTCTTCTTGTAGGACTTGTCTTCCTTGCTCTCCCACCTTCTGTTACTGCCTGCTGTATCCCCCCCGCCCCGTTCATTTTCCAATTCGGTAAACCTGTTCCTGAGCTCTGTTTCTGCCTGATTCTCATAATCACATGCTTCCACTGTCCATACTGTCTCTACAGCATTTTATAACTGTTTGGCCATAATGGCAAATATGTGTGCAAAGCTGAACCCCTCAAATTAAAATGTGATAACAAAAATATGCCATGGTGCAAATGTCATAACATATTTTGGGGGAGAGAGATTAAATCTTCCTGTGGTTTTGGGGTAAGTTCCTGGAGTTGGGAAAGAGGAGAGCACTTGTAGTAATGCCCAGTCTGAACAAGGTATTTTCAGAAACTTGAGCAGTGTCAAAATGAGCTGAGTGATTGTGCAGTTAACCAACCTGACTCTTGAATGCTTTTCATACTAAGCATCCTAATTACCTGCAAAAATAGCTATGTTTTAATATAATTTGGGCAAAGTTCTGGCTGCAGCTGCAGACTCACCCTCTGTAGGTGATATAAAGCGAATATTTTTAAACTAATGTATCTGAAGTATATACAAAGTGGTGCTGCATACAGTATGTTAAATGGAGATTAATATGGAGATACTGTAGGCAGAAAATGTTGACTGAGAAACCAGGTAGTTGGTCCCCTTATTAGCTAGCTATGATCTAGTACCTGTATCCCAATGCTAGTCAAACACTAATTTACAGGGACAATATGTGTAAGATACTGCAGAAACCACACTTCTAGGTAAGTGCCCCTTAGTGCCATGTGCCTTGTTTGTGTGTGGTGAGTGGTTTGTTGGTGGTTTTGTTTTTGTACAGTGGATAACACCTGTTGACACATATGTGTTGAAGAAAACACAAACAGGCAGAATAAAAGAGTACAGTTTTCTGGCTCTTGTGGCTTCCATAAACAAATGCATTGCAGCTGGAAACTGGAAAAGTTTTCATGTCCTCAAAGTTCCACAATAAATGCAGTACAAGTGTGATCCTGTGGCAGAAAGACACAGAGGAGAACGAATGTTACTCCAATAAGTTCTTCACTTGCCTCAACCAGTGGGCAACTAGACAAAGGGTAAAACCCAACTAAACAAATGAAAAGGTTGGGGGAGGGAGGGGTTCAGATGGGGCAAAGTGGCAAAGAGTTTGCCTAACTGTGGGGTCATTTTTAAAGGTCACTGTGTTGGGGCATTTGGATGTAGTGCCTACCTCAGCACATCAGTGAATAAAGAGATTTTAAGAGCTCAGTAAAAACCACCTGTGAACGTAAGTCTCCTGACAATTCTCATCAGGAATGGATTATACAAGTTTGCCTCTAGGGACCATTTTCTATACAGGTTGGCTGACTTATTCTCCTGGGGGCAATCATTTCATTCAGAATTTTAGGCTGTCATTTCTAACTGAACATAGTGAAAGTCTTTATGCTCCACATAGTCCAGTGTGTGTGATCATATCCCAGATTTGTCTACTGAGGTTTCATGTGAGATAAGCTTACAGAGGCCAAACCATATCTAAAGCAAACACTTGCTGAATAGAATTGAATGGCATTATTGTATGAATCCAGATGATGACTTTTTTTTTTTATTCCCATGGAAACACAGCAGAGTGCTATAGATTTGCTTTTGCTAGGTCACTTAGCCAAGAAGCTGAGAGAGGGATGTGGTCTTAAGCATAGGACTGGAATGCTGGAAACCCTGAGTTCTAAATGTAGCTCTGACCCGGAATTCCTCTGATCTTGGGTAAGTCAGTTAGTGCACACTCTTTAGAAAATGTAAGCCTTAACAACTTTGCTTCAGTGTCCCTGTCTGTAAAAGTACTTACGTACTGTGTATTAACGCAGTACCTAGAGAAATTGGAGGCCCATGGTGCTAAGCACTGTACAGAATCATAAGCGACAGTTCCTGTCCTGAAAAGCTCACAATGGTGGAAGAAAGGAAGCTTTGTTATACCTGTGTTATCAATGGGGAACCAAAGGACAAAAGGTAAGGGACTTGTCCAAAGTCATGTAGCAAGTAGGGCTGTTGATTAATCACAGTTAACTCATACGATTAACTCAAAAAATTTAACCACGATGAAAAACATTAATCACGATTAATCTGTTTTAATTGCACTGTTAAACAATAAAATACCAACTGAAATTTATTAAATATAATTTCAATTAGAACTCCGAATACAGAGTGCACAGTGCTCACTTTCTATTTTTTATTACAAATATTTGCACTGTAGTAAAGATAAACAAAATAAATAGTACAGTATCTCTCAAATGTAGACAAACTTATTTGTCTGAGCAATTGGCTAAACAAGGAGTAGGGTGGAGTGGACTTGTAGGCTCTAAAGTTTTGCATTGTGTTTTTGAGTGCAGTTATTTTTGTGTACATAATTCTACATTTGTAAGATCAACTTTCATGATAGAGATTGCACTTCTGTACTTGTATTAGGTGAACTGAAAAATACTATTTCTTTTAAAGTGCAAATATTTGTAATAAGTTTTAAGCAAGCACTGCACACTTTGTATTCTATGCTGTAATTGAAATCAAATTTGAAAATGTAAAAAAATGTAAAAATATTTAAATAAATGGTATTCTATTGTTTAACAGTGCAATTAATCACCATTACATTTTAAAAGTGCTTGACAGCCCCAGTAGCAAG
This sequence comes from Dermochelys coriacea, assembly GCF_009764565.3. Taxonomy (NCBI): domain Eukaryota; kingdom Metazoa; phylum Chordata; order Testudines; family Dermochelyidae; genus Dermochelys; species Dermochelys coriacea. Next base: position 83,729,239 of record NC_050068.2, read on the forward strand.
ACTGCGGCAGAGCTAGGAGCTGAATCCAGATGACTTGAATCACAAGCTGGTGCTTTATCCACAGTGTGGGCAACAACACTTACTTACCCTGTGAGGCTTATTTAGTTAGCACAACACAAGATGAAAAGCACTAGGTTACTACAGCACTATCTCTGCTGTAGTGTGTTTCACAGGAACTGAAGCCTTTCTCTTTTTCTCTCTTCAGAATTAAGAGGACATTTCTAAAATTCTGTTCCTTTAAATGACGTCTTGTTTAGTTCCAATTGTGGACCTGTCAACTGTAACAGTGTCCTTTTTAACCCTCTCCCACTAAGCACAGCTGCTGCCAGATTTGCGAATGATAACCTAACATATATCAAATGCCAGTTACTTGCATGCTCCTCTATCATGGTTTGTAGCAGTTAGTCTCTTTCTTAATTCTCTTGTAATCTCCATCAGCTCCTCAAAACACCATCTGCAATGAAGGATGCGTCAATTCATGTGGCTCTCTGAGAATGAGGAGTTAGGAGAAGAAAATCTGCTGCTAATATCTGAATAAGAGAATCAGCAGGACATTAGGGAGACTAAAAAAAATAACATTGCTGGATTTTGTCACTTATAGTGAGTATTTCTCTGGAATAGGCATCCCCCCATTGGTTTGATTAGGCCAGATCTATTGGCCATCCGAGCATGCTGCAAGACCTATCTATTTACTGTAGGGGACTGCTGTTTAGGTGTACCTTGGTAGCGTGAACAGATAGCAAGTGTGAAAAATCGGGATGGGGGTGGGGGGGGTAAAAGGAGCCCATATAAAAAAAATGCCCCAAATATCAGGACTGTCCCTATAAAATATAAAAAATCCTTCCTAAACGGAAGGATTAACAAAAATAAATCTGCAACTAGAGATTTTTATTTCAAAAGGGCTGACTTTCAAAAATTAAGGAAATTAGTTAGGGAAGTGGATTGGACTGAAGAATTTATGGATCTAAAGGTAGAGGAGGCCTGGGATTACTTTAAATCAAACCTGCAGAAGCTATCAGAAGCCTGTATCCCAAGAAAGGGGAAAAATTCATAGGAAGGAGTTGTAGACCAAGCTGGATGAGCAAGCATCTTAGAGAGGTGATTAAGAAGAAGCAGAAAGCATAAAGGGAGTGGAAGATGGGAGGGATCAGCAAGGAAAGCTACCTAATTGAGGTCAGAACATGTAGGGATAAAGTGAGACAGGCTAAAAGTCGAATAGAGTTGGACCTTGCAAAGGGAATTAAAACCAATAGTAAAAGGTTCTATAGCCATATAAATAAGAAGAAAACTAAGAAGGAAGAAGTGGGGCCGCTAAACACTGAGGATGGAGTGGAGGTTAAAGATAATCTAGGCATGGCCCAATATCTAAACAAATACTTTGCCTCAGACTTTAATAAGGCTAAAGAGGATCTTAGGGATAATGGTAGCATGACAAATGGGAACGAGGATATGGAGGTAGATTTACCGTATCTGAGGTAGAAGCAAAACTGAAACAGCTTAATGGGACTAAATCGGGGGGCCCAGATAATCTTCATCCAAGAATATTAAAGGAATTGGCACCTGAAATTGCAAGCCCATTAGCAAGAATTTTTAATGAATCTGTAAACTCAGGAGTAGTACCGAATGATTGGAGAATTGCTAATATAGTTCCTATTTTTAAGAAAGGGAAAAAAAGTGATCTGGGTAACTACGGGCCAGTTAGTTTGACATCTGTAGTATGCAAGGTCCAGGAAAAAATTTTGAAGGAGAAATTAGTTAAGGATATTGAAGTCAATGGTAAATGGGACAAAATACAACATGGTTTTACAAAAGGTAGATCGTGCCAAACAAACCTAATCTCCTTTTTGAAAAAGTAACAGATTTTTTAGATAAAGGAAACGCAGTGGATCTAATTTACCTAGATTTCAGTAAGGTGTTTGATACCGTGCCACATGGGGAATTATTAGTTAAATTGGAAAAGATGGGGATCAATATGAACATCAAAAGGTGGATAAGGAATTGGTTAAAGGGGAGACTGCAATGGGTCCTACTGAAAGGCGAACTGTCAGGCTGGAGGGAGGTTACCAGTGGAGTTCCTCAGGGATCGGTTTTGGGACCAATTTTATTTAATCTTTTTATTACTGACCTTGGCACAAAAAGTGGGAGTGTGCTAATAAAGTTTATGGACGATACAAAGCTGGGAGGTATTGCCAATTCGGAGAAGGATCGGGATATTATACAGGAGGATCTGGATGACCTTGTAAACTGGAGTAATAGTAATAGGATGAAATTTAATAGTGAGAAGTGTAAGGTTATGCATTTAGGGATTAATAACAAGAATTTTAGTTATAAGTTGGGGACGCATCAATTAGAAGTAACAGAAGAGGAGAAGGACCTTGGATCATTGGATGACTATGAGCTGCCAATGTGATATGGCTGTGAAAAAAGCTAATGCGGTTTTGGGATGCATCAGGAGAGGCATTTCCAGTAGGGATAAGGAGGTTTTAGTACCATTGTACAAGGCATTGGTGAGACCTCACCTAGAATACTGTGTGCAGTTCTGGTCTCCCATGTTTAAAAAGGATGAATTCAAACTGGAGCAGGTACAGAGAAGGGCTACTAGGATGATCCGAGGAATGGAAAACTTGTCTTCTGAAAGGAGACTTAAGGAGCTTGGCTTGTTTAGCCTAACTAAAAGAAGGTTGAGGGGAGATATGATTGCTCTCTATAAATATATCAGAGGGATAAATACAGGCGAGGGAGAGGAATTATTTCAGCTCAGCACCAATATGGACACAAGAACAAATGGGTATAAACTGGCCACCAGGAAGTTTAGACTTGAAATTAGACGAAGGTTTCTAACCATCAGAGGAGTGAAGTTTTGGAATAGCCTTCCATGGAAAGCAGTGGGGGCAAAAGATCTATCTGGTTTTAAGATTCTACTCGATAAGTTTATGGAGGAGATGATTTTGGTAAGTAATTGATCTTTAAATATTCAGGGTAAATAGGACTAATCCCCTGAGATGGGATATTAGATGGATGGGATCTGAGTTACCCAGGAAAGAATTTTCTGTAGTATCTGGCTGGTCAATCTTGCCCATATGCTCAGGGTTTAGCTTTGGGGTCGGGAAGGAATTTGGGGTTGGGAAGGAATTTTCCTCCAGGGCAGATTGGAGAGGCCCAGGAGGTTTTTCGCCTTCCTCTGTAGCATGGGGCATGGGTGACTTGAGGGAGGCTTCTCTGCTCCTTGAAGTCTTTAAAACATGATTTGAGGACTTCAATAGCTCAGACATAGGTGAGGTTTTTCGTAGGAGAGGGTGGGTGAGATTCTGTCGCCTGCGCTGTGCAGGAGGTCGGACTAGATGATCAGAATGGTCCCTTCTGACCTTAGTATCTATGAATCTATGAATCCTAGCCCTTAGTGAGAAATCAGATGTGGGGGAGTTGAGTGTTTTGAGGTGATCTAATTTGGATTTGTAATTTATGGTTGGGTACTACAGCCTTGATTAGGCACCCTCTTATTTCTTTTGAGTCTAATAAGACAATTTCACTCTTATGTCACCTGTACGTGTCTCTGCTGTTTTATCCACACCATTCTTCTATAGAGAAATAAAAAAATCTTAACTCATGATCCCAACCATTCAGTTTGAAAATCCTCACAGAATGCTGTATTATTTGCTTTGTAATTTTTTATTGTAGTCAGGTTCTCATACTGCACCCATCACTCTGGGGTCTGAACAGCTATATGGATGTAATGCTGCAGTTTTCCCCTGAGAGGAAATTGAGTAAAGCCAGAAAACAGACCTCAAGATTTGGCCCATAAGTTCCTGTGCTGACACTCTAGTCACATTAGCCTGGATCCACAAAGGTACTTAGGCACCTAATCCCCAGATTTAGGCCTTTAAATTCCTTTTTGGGGTACCACTGCCTGACATGGCTGTTACCTAATGCCTGACTGACTTGGCACCTCTTCTTCCCCCCCCCCCCCAGTACAAGTTCCCTACTCACCTATGGCCCTGTCTCTGGGCATGTATACTGGCTCCCTGGGTGCCTATTTCCCACCTGAGCCTCAGAGCAATCCACAAACTGAGACAAGACAGGTATTTATCCTCCTAACTTGTGTGTGGGTATGCTCTGAGGCTGCTTAACTCCACACACAACAGCCAGGATCTATAGAATGATTTTGTCTTTCTCTGGCCTGATTAGTATTTAATTATTAAATTAAAATGGAACTATTTAAGTAGGAAGGATTGAGGGAGTCCCACATCAGAATGTCCTATAGCCTAATAGGTAGGACACTTACCTGAGAAGCAGCAGAGATCCCTGTTCTGCAGGCACACAGAGGACTTGAACCATGGATCTCCTCCATTCCAGCTGAGCTAGAAGGGTCTGCCCTCCCATCCCCTCCAGCTGTTTTGTGTGGAGTTAGGCAGTGTATGAGTATACCTACAATGAGTTAGGTGGAGGATCATCTATCTTTCCTGACTTTTTGAATCACTAGCAGAGTTAGGTGCTTCCCTGCAGCCTAGACTTAGGCATCTAATTCTGTGAAGGGGCAGGGGTTAGGACAGGGATTGGCAACCTTTGTCATGCAGCACACCAGGGTAAGCCCCCTGGCAGGCTGGGCTGGTTTGTTTACCTGCTGGGTCCGCAGGTTCGGCCAATCGCAGCTCTAACTGGCCGTGGTTCGCCACTGCAGGCCAATGGGGGCTGCGGGAAGCAGTGCGGGCCAAGGGAAGTGCTGGCCGCTGTTTCCCATAGCCCCCATTGGCCTGGAGCGGTGAACTGAGCCCAGTGGGAGCTGCGATTGGCCGAACCTGTGGATGCAGCAAGTAAACAAACAGGCCCGGCCCTCCAGCGAGCTTACCCTGGAGGGTCACGTGTCAAAGGTTGTCAAACCCTGGGTTAGGCTATACCTCCCTAATTGGCATCTCCCATTTGCACATTAATAGGGGATTTAGGTGGCTCCCCTCCTAATGTGCAACTTTGTGGATTCCACTCTTAAGAGAAAGAATCCCTGGGACTCCAAGAGTTGCAAGATGATCAGGAAGCCTATCCATTGAACAGGATTTTCACCTCTGAGTGAATATATCTCTCTTTCAAAGGTTAAGAATTTATACTGTATTATGGAAAATAGATCTTGCCAAACTAACTTGATACCTTTTTTTTTAATCAGATTTCAAGTTTGGCTGATGGAAGTAAGTGTTTGATGTAATATATTTATGTCTGTAAGGCATTTTATACCACATCACACTTTCATTAAAAGCTAGAAAGATATAAAATTAACAGGGCACACATTAAATGGACTAAAACCCTGACTAACGGATAGGTCTCAAATTATAAATGGAGAATTGTAATTAAATGGGTGTGTTTCTAATGGAGTGCATTAGGAATAGCTTCTTGGACCTATACTATTTAACATTTTTATTAAGGACCAGGAGGAAAACACAAAATCGTCACTGATAAACATTGAAGATGACAAAAATAAAATAAAGTTGGGGGATTGGTAAATAAAAGGACAGGTTGCTTTGTAAGTTGGGCACAAGCAAACAGTTGACATTTTAATATGACTAAATATATACATCTAGGAACAAAGAAGGGAGGCCATACTTACACAATGGGGGCCTCTATCCTAGGAAGCAGTAACTCTGAAAAATATTTGGGGGTTGTGGTGCATAATCAGCTGAACATGAGCTCCCAGTGCAATGCTGTAGCCAAAAGGGCTAATGCAATCCTGGTAAGCAGAAACAGGAATCTGAATAGGAGTAGAGAGAGTATTTTACCTCTGTATTTGATGCTGGTGCTAGAATACTGTGTCCAATTTGGTGTCCACAATTCAAGAAGCATGTGGATATATTGGAGAGGTTTCAGAGAAGAGCCAATGCAAATGATGGAAGCCTTCAAAAATATGCCATATATTGAGTGATGGACTCAAGGAGCTCAATCTATTTAGGTTTCAGAGTAGCAGCCGTGTTAGTTTGTATCCGCAAAAAGAAAAGGAGTACTTGTGGCACCTTAGAGACTAACACATTTATTTGAGCATAAGCTTTCGTGAGCTACAGCTCACTTCATCGGATGCATGAAAGCTTATGCTCAAATAAATGTGTTAGTCTCTAAGGTGCCACAAGTACTCCTTTTCAATCTATTTAATTTAACAAAGAGAAGATTAAGGGGTGACTTGATCACAATTTATAAGTACCTACATTGGAAACAAATATTTAATAATGGGGTCTTCAACCTAGCAGAGAAAGGTATAATAATCCAGTGACTGGAAATTGAAGCTATACAAATTCAGACTGGAAATAAGGCATACATTTTTAACAGTAAAAGCAATTAACCATTTGAACAACGTACCAAAGGTTGTGGTGGATTCTCCATCACAGACCATTTTTGAAATCAAGATTTGATGTTTTTTGTTTTTTTTTTCTAAAAGCTGTGCTGTAGGAATGATTTTGGGGGAAGTTCTACAGCCAATTATACAAGAGGGTAGACTAGACTATCAGTCATCTTCTGGCCTTGGAATATATGAAAGCAGTCATAGGTAGGGCTGGTTTTTTTTATTTAAAAAAGACTAAATGTGGTTTCTAAACTCTTTTTTTTTTTTTTAAATCTGATTTCTTTGAAAATTTTTGACTCTCTGGCAGAAAACTGAAAACCCTTAAACCAACATTTTTCAGCTGTTTTTTTGCTAACAAAAGAAAAGTGTTTAGACTGTCAAATTTAGACTGTTTTTAACAGTTACGTTTTTTTACAAATTAATTTGTTTTTTGTTTTTTTTTTCACCAAAATTTTCCCTGGGTGGGGGGAAGAATCCATATTTTCACTAGCCTTTGTATCCTGTATAAAAATTTCCATCGCTACAAGTTGAGTGCAAAACCTATGAAAGTGAGGAGAGAACACTGATTTGGTAGCATTTTAAAATCACTTTATCGAGGTATAAGGCAGTGGAGAATCATTTTCCATCTACAAAAGAGGCATATTTGGAAACCTACAGTACATACTGCCCATACATTAATTTTAATCTGTCCTTGTCACATGATAAGGTAAGGATAGGGAGTAGTGCAAGTAGTTTTATTTACATGAGTGTGCATGCCCTGAAGTGAAGAAAAATGAACTGAACTGCTCAGGAAATAATCATGGGGAGCAAGTTACACTTTCCAATTGCCCTTTAATGAAAATTCTTTGCATATAGAACCCTACATCTTCACATTACATGTTTTAATTCAACTCTGATTAAGATTAATGAGAATCAAGCAGATATAATAAATCCTTGTTCACCACTTTAAAAACGTTGTTAGAATTAACTGGGTTTAGGGCCAGATAATGTATCTTTGTTAAAATAAGAACACTGTTATTATGAATCATTATTTCTTTAAATAATCAGGATGCATGTTGTTGAACAGTTTCTTCCTTGGACTTAAAAATACAAACCTCTCCCCTTCCCAAAAAACAAACACACAACGACACTTGGATGTCCTTCTCAACTACATTTTAGTGTCTGCCTCAGTGTAAAACTTCTCTTGTAGTGGTGCTATTCTTCAGCTTCCCACTAGATGGCACCCCATGCTTCAGAATAGAAAAAATATATTTAATCATTTCCACTGGGCTGTGCCTGTGTGGTGACTTGCCACAATAAAAATCCCTCATTTGAGGGCTTGGAACAGCAAAAGAGGACAGGAGCATACACTATAACCGTGTTTATTGAAGCAGCTGTATAAGCCACGAAGCCGTTACTATCATGCTTAAAGTTATGAAGAGGTGTAGGTGCAAGTTCTGAGTCCACACCAGTTTAACACTGATGTAGCTCCACTGAATTCACTGAAGCTATTCATGATTCATGCTGGTGAAAGCAAGATCAGAATTGCCCATGATGCTGCTGTAATTCCTAATGTCATCTTCTGAGTCAAATAATCTAGCATTGACCTGTGCAGCCTTCATGACTTTACCATTACATATAAATGGCAGATGGAAAACGTCCCAAGAATCTCTCCACCTCAAAATGCTGATCTGCCACAATATTTCCTAACAGTCAACAGTTATGAAATTGTGGGTTGGGACCCCAAAGTGGGTCACAATCCAATTTTAATGGACACCTGGCTTGGTGCAAGAGTTTCTGGGACCAAAGCCCAAGCCCCACTGCCTGAGGCTGAAGCTGAAGTCTGAGTCCCACTGCCTGGGTGGTGGGGCTCAGAGTTCAACTTCAGCCCTGGGTGGCGGGGCTCAGGTTACAGACCCTCTCACCCAGGGCTGAAACCCTTGGACTTTGGCTTTGGCCCCTCATCCAGGGCAGCATGGATCAGGCAGGATCACGCTTCAGTCCCTGCTCCTGGGGTCATATGGTAATTATTGCTGTCAGAAAGGTGTCAAAGTACCATGAAGTTTGAAAACCACTAATTAAATTATGTTCAACTATTTTTGTAACTTTTTTTTAGTGTTTAAAGTTCAGAAACAGTAAATTTATTTTAACTTTACATCTATGGATTCTCATGTCACAATGACAGGTTTCAGACTAGCAGCCATGTTAGTCTGTATTCGCAAAAAGAAAAGGAGTACTTGTGGCACCTTAGAGACTAACAAATTTATTAGAGCATAAGCTTTCGTGAGCTACAGCTCACTTCATCGGATGCATTTGGTGGAAAAAACAGAGGAGAGATTTATATACACACACAGAGAACATGAAACAATGGGTTTATCATACACACTGTAAGGAGAGTGATCACTTAAGATAAGCCATCACCAGCAGCAGGGGGGGGAAAGGAGAAAAACCTTTCATGGTGACAAGCAAGGTAGTTAACAGCAGTTAACAAGAATATCAGATTTCAGAGTAGCAGCCCTGTTAGTCTGTATTCGCAAAAAGAAAAGGAGTACTTGTGGCACCTTAGAGACTAACAAATTTATTAGAGCATAAGCTTTCGTGAGCTACAGCTCACTTCATCGGATGCATTATCAGAATATCAGAGGAACAGTGGGGGGTGGGGTGGGGGGGAGAAATACCATGGGGAAATAGTTTTACTTTGTGTAATGACTCATCCATTCCCAGTCTCTATTCAAGCCTAAGTTAATTGTATCCAGTTTGCAAATTAATTCCAATTCAGCAGTCTCTCGTTGGAGTCTGTTTTTGAAGCTTTTTTGTTGAAGGATAGCCACTCTTAGGTCTGTGATCGAGTGACCAGAGAGATTGAAGTGTTCTCCAACCGGTTTTTGAATGTTATAATTCTTGACGTCTGATTAGTGTCCATTCATTCTTTTACGTAGAGACTGTCCAGTTTGGCCAATGTACATGGCAGAGGGGCATTGCTGGCACATGATGGCATATATCACATTGGTAGATGCGCAGGTGAACGAGCCTCTGATAGTGTGGCTGATGTGATTAGGCCCTATGATGGTATCCCCTGAATAGATATGTGGACAGAGTTGGCAACGGGCTTTGTTGCAAGGATAGGTTCCTGGGTTAGTGGTTCTGTTGTGTGGTGTGTGGTTGCTGGAGAGTATTTGCTTCAGATTGAGGGGCTGTCTGTAAGCAAGGACTGGCCTGTCTCCCAAGATCTGTGAGGATGGGTCGTCCTTCAGGATAGGTTGTAGATCTTGATGATGCGTTGGAGAGGTTTTAGTTGGGGGCTGAAGGTGATGGCTAGTGGCATTGTGTTATTTTCTTTGTTGGGCCTGTCCTGTAGTAGGTGACTTCTGGGTACTCTTCTGGCTCTGTCAATCTGTTTCTTCACTTCAGCAGGTGGGTATTGTAGTTGTAGGAATGCATGTTAGAGATCTTGTAGGTGTTTGTCTCTGTCTGAGGGGTTGGAGCAAATGCGGTTATATCGTAGAGCTTGGCTGTAGACAATGGATCGAGTGGTATGATCTGAATGAAAGCTAGAGGCATGTAGGTAGGAATAGCGGTCAGTAGGTTTCCGATATAGGGTGGTGTTTATGTGTTTGTTGCCCATTGCCAACTCTGTCCACATATCTATTCAGGGGATACCATCATAGGGCCTAATCACATCAGCCACACTATCAGAGGCTCGTTCACCTGCACTTCTACCAATGTGATATATGCCATCATGTGCCAGCAATGCCCCTCTGCCATGTACATTGGCCAAACTGGACAGTCTCTACGTAAAAGAATGAATGGACACAAATCAGACGTCAAGAATTATAACATTCAAAAACCGGTTGGAGAACATTTCAATCTCTCTGGTCACTCGATCACAGACCTAAGAGTGGCTATCCTTCAACAAAAAAGCTTCAAAAACAGACTCCAACGAGAGACTGCTGAATTGGAATTAATTTGCAAACTGGATACAATTAACTTAGGCTTGAATAGAGACTGGGAATGGATGAGTCATTACACAAAGTAAAACTATTTCCCCATGGTATTTCTCCCCCCCCACCCCATCCCCCACTGTTCCTCTGATATTCTTGTTAACTGCTGGAATTAGCCTACCTTGCTTGTCACCATGAAAGGTTTTCCTCCTTTCCCCCCCCTGCTGCTGGTGATGGCTTATCTTAAGTGATCACTCTCTTTACAGTGTGTATGATAAACCCATTGTTTCATGTTCTCTGTGGTGTATATAAATCTCTCCTCTGTTTTTTCCACCAAATGCATCCGATGAAGTGAGCTGTAGCTCACGAAAGCTTATGCTCTAATAAATTTGTTAGTCTCTAAGGTGCCACAAGTACTCCTTTTCATGTCACAATGATACTTTTGCTTCTCTAATAAATCTAGCTTTCTTTGAGTACTTTCTTCTCCCTTTAAACTTTATTCTGAGTTACCGTTGCTCAACTCTTCTCCTTTTAAAGGGGATCAATGCTAGTCACTAATGTAGCTACTGCAGTACTGTTAGCACAGTAATAATTAAGGTAATTTGACTGTGCAATAAGGACCAGTGAAGTTCAATGCTTAGGGCCACTTCCCCTAGTGATAAGCCTCATCCTCCCCAGCTGGAGAAAGGAGTCCTGACTTCTAGCTTCAGCTCCCTTCCCAGTAGGGAACTTGTAGGAGGACCTCAGAGTAGAGAAGGAAACTAGAGGAGAGACTGGAGGTAGGGAGACCACAGGCAGGGAGATGAAGAGAATGGAGAGAAATAAAGGAATCAGGGGGCGATACAGGGAAGAGAAGAGGAGAACACTGTGCGGAATGGGGAAGAGGAAGAAGGTGGGAAGGGAGGTTTCCAAAAAACCTTTTATTCTGACAAAAGAAACTTATGAACTTGTGCTTCTTTGTTCTTAACTCCAGAAGCCAATGAATGTGCAACTAAGGAGTGGCTGCAGAGTTAAATGAGGCTGCTTATTCTTTCTGAACACTTCCATCGCCTTCCAGAGTTAGTCATTGGATGGAACTTCCAGTTAAACATGCCTGCTATTATGGACTTTTTTTAAAGGTGGTTTGGGTATCACAGATGATACCATCCATAATCTTGACACAGATCAAGATTTCTCACTTTAGGAAGCATGAGCCAACACAGCTCTTGCTATACTTGTTTCCTTCTCAGTGATCAGTGTCACAGATGATGTATGGTTTTGGAAAGAAAGCTACTTAGGATAGGCATTGTGGGGAAAAAATGAGGCTATGCTGCAAAATTTTGCATGAAGCTTTTCCACCTATGAAATATCCTGGATTATCTGCTCTTACTTGCCTGCAGTGTAACTATATCCTATTCATATACAGTGGCAGAACAGGTTTTAGAGTGGTAGCCCTGTTAAGTCTGTATGAGCAAAAACAATGAGGAGTACTTGCAGAACAAACAATGCTATCAAACTTATCAGGGCTTGCTGTCTGTACCAACTGAAAAACAGTTAGTGCAGCTGTATATAAACACAGCATAGATCATGCTTCAGTGGGTATATCTACACTGCCAGCATAACCCTCAGCCCGCGCAGCTTCCCGCATCTCCCATTGGCTTGGAATGGTGAACCACGGTCAGTGGGAGCTGCGATTGTCCGAACCTGCAGACGCAGCAGGTAAACAAACCTGCCAGGGGACTTACCCTGATAGGCCACGTGCCAAACATTCCCGATCCCTGCCCTGGAGCTTTGGCCCCAGCCCCAAAAAGTTTAATGCTAGCCCTGGCAACCTCATTAAAATGAGGTTGCAACCCACTTTGGGGTCCCATAAAATAGCTATTACAAAAAACTTTCTAACTATTAGGATAGTTAAACTCTGGAATAGGCTTCCAAAGGAGGTTGTGGAATGTCCATTACTGGAGTTGTTTAAAAATAGGTTGGTCAAACGTTGGTCAGGGATGGTCAAAGTTCAACTGGTGTTGTCTCAGAGCAGGGGACTGGACTTGAGGTCTGTTCCAGCCCTACTTCTACACATCTCTGATTTATGGTTCCAAATTTCAAAGCTTTTTCATAAATAAATGTAATATAATTCCTCTATAGGCAATGGATAATGATAACTAAGAGAATATAGACTGCGTCAAAGTCAAGGTCTTTGTCCTTATCTTTAAGCCACTGAATAATTATAGAAGCATAGAATATCAGGGTTGGAAGGGACCTCAGGAGGTCATCTAGTCCATCCCTCTGTTCAAAGCAAGACCCAGGATAATCTGGGCCAAGGATACCCAAAAGCCTGAAGCTCAGAGATGAGGACTGTGGTTGACAATTCTGTTCCAAAGGCAAAATGGAGCTTGTCTGTACAGGAGACTGGTACCAAGGCATAGAATGAACTCACAGGATCTGAGAAACACTTCAAACATCACCATATAGTATTCAAAGTGTAAGGGGCACTTCTCTGATCTTGCCTTCAAAAATAAACACATAGCACAGCAGACATAAAACAATTAAATTAAATAAAAATTAGGGGGTTCCCTAATTTCCATGGAAAGAATCTTGATGCCAAATGCTAGTTATGTTGCTTAATGCACTTTTGAAGGAGCGCAAATGCCACAGAATCTGAACAGAAGAGCCACTATTGATTGTCTCATTTCCTGTAGAATTGGCAAACTATAAAATAGTGGTCTGAAGTAGGGAAGACACGACTTAAGAAAAGGACAGAAATATCCAATTATGTTTTCCTATCTAAAACTTCTGACATTTTCTATTTTCTGAAATATGTGTTTTTGATATCATTTAGTCTCTCTGATGTTTACCTCATTTCATAGCTTAAAGCAATAATTAGCTTTTTCTTAATTATCGAAATATATATTTCCTTCTTTCTCATATTCTACATGTAGCATACATTATATATTAGTAGAAATTAACTTGAGTCAATGTTCAAATGTGGACCTGAGCTTCCGCAAAATCTGGGAGTCGTTCAGTTCTTTTGGACCCATCCTAAAGTTTAGAATGAAGAAAGGAAAATATAATTCCAAAAGCTTCCATTTATCCATGCAAGGAGGAAAAAGCAGGCAAGTGCAATTGAAATAGTTTGAACTTAATGAAACAGAGTGGATCAAACAAACACATAACTTAGAAAAGAAAATAACTTGGACAAGGAAAATTGGCATGAACATCTCCCCTCTGATATGCTCAGTACTCCATGTAGCTCCCTTGCCATCTACCAAAATGGTAGATCTTCTATGCCTATCAGATAAATTTTGCCCTGATTGCTGCACGTGGTATACTACAGAATAGAATTTGTCCCTATTCATTTTAGTTTGTCTCTTACAGTTCTCCTCAACTTACACACACAGCCTATCATTATTCAAAGGACAGTATCCAATATTTTACATTTTGACATAGTGATTGTTAGTCTTAAATGATCTTGTTTGACTCCATCTTCATGAGAGACTTCTACTAAGAAAAAAGCCTAGCAGCCATCAGCTTTTTCTTATGTACCTGAAACAAAGTGACTTCCCTCTGGGAAAATCCTCAGAAAGCAATTAGTGATTGTAACAAATACTAACTGAAGACCTGTGACCATTTTGCTAATATGATTCTCATCCAGGTACCTGTAGTAATTGTGGTATCATAGAATCATAGAATCATAGAATATCAGGGTTGGAAGGGACCCCAGAAGGTCATCTAGTCCAACCCCCTGCTCAAAGCAGGACCAAGTCCCAGTTAAATCATCCTAGCCAGGGCTTTGTCAAGCCTGACCTTAAAAACCTCTAAGGAAGGAGATTCTACCACCTCCCTAGGTAACGCATTCCAGTGTTTCACCACCCTCTTAGTGAAAAAGTTTTTCCTAATATCCAATCTAAACCTCCCCCATTGCAACTTGAGACCATTACTCCTCGTTCTGTCATCTGCTACCATTGAGAACAGTCTAGAGCCATCCTCTTTGAAACCCCCTTTCAGGTAGTTGAAAGCAGCTATCAAATCCCCCCTCATTCTTCTCTTCTGCAGACTAAACAATCCCAGCTCCCTCAGCCTCTCCTCATAAGTCATGTGCTCTAGACCCCTAATCATTTTTGTTGCCTTTCGCTGTACTCTTTCCAATTTATCCACATCCTTCTTGTAGTGTGGGGCCCAAAACTGGACACAGTACTCCAGATGAGGCCTCACCAGTGTCGAATAGAGGGGAACGATCACGTCCCTCGATCTGCTCGCTATGCCCCTACTTATACATCCCAAAATGCCATTGGCCTTCTTGGCAACAAGGGCACACTGCTGACTCATATCCAGCTTCTCGTCCACTGTCACCCCTAGGTCCTTTTCCGCAGAACTGCTGCCGAGCCATTCGGTCCCTAGTCTGTAGCGGTGCATTGGATTCTTCCATCCTAAGTGCAGGACCCTGCACTTATCCTTATTGAACCTCATTAGATTTCTTTTGGCCCAATCTTCCAATTTGTCTAGGTCCTTCTGTATCCTATCCCTCCCCTCCAGCGTATCTACCACTCCTCCCAGTTTAGTATCATCCGCAAATTTGCTGAGAGTGCAATCCACACCATCCTCCAGATCATTTATGAAGATATTGAACAAAACGGGCCCCAGGACCGACCCCTGGGGCACTCCACTTGACACCGGCTGCCAACTAGACATGGAGCCATTGATCACTACCCGTTGAGCCCGACAATCTAGCCAGCTTTCTACCCACCTTATAGTGCATTCATCCAGCCCATACTTCCGTAACTTACTGACAAGAATGCAGTGGGAGACCGTGTCAAAAGCTTTGCTAAAGTCAAGAAACAATACATCCACTGCTTTCCCTTCATCCACAGAACCAGTAATCTCATCATAAAAGGCGATTAGATTAGTCAGGCATGACCTTCCCTTGGTGAATCCATGCTGACTGTTCCTGATCACTTTCCTCTCCTCTAAGTGCTTCAGGATTGATTCTTTGAGGACCTGCTCCATGATTTTTCCAGGGACTGAGGTGAGGCTGACCGGCCTGTAGTTCCCAGGATCCTCCTCCTTCCCTTTTTTAAAGATGGGCACTACATTAGCCTTTTTCCAGTCATCCGGGACTTCCCCCGTTCGCCACGAGTTTTCAAAGATAATGGCCAAGGGCTCTGCAATCACAGCCGCCAATTCCCTCAGCACTCTCGGATGCAATTCGTCCGGCCCCATGGACTTGTGCACGTCCAGCTTTTCTAAATAGTCCCTAACCACCTCTATCTCTACAGAGGGCTGGCCATCTCTTCCCCATTTTGTGATGCCCAGCACAGCAGTCTGGGAGCTGACCTTGTTAGTGAAAACAGAGGCAAAAAAAGCATTGAGTACATTAGCTTTTTCCACATCCTCTGTCACTAGCTTGCCTCCCTCATTCAGTAAGGGGCCCACACTTTCCTTGGCTTTCTTCTTGTTGCCAACATACCTGAAGAAACCCTTCTTGTTACTCTTGACATCTCTTGCTAGCTGCAGCTCCAGGTGCGATTTGGCCCTCCTGATATCTTTCCTACATGCCCGAGCAATATTTTTATACTCTTCCCTGGTCATATGTCCAACCTTCCACTTCTTGTAAGCTTCTTTTTTATGTTTAAGATCCGCTAGGATTTCACCATTAAGCCAAGCTGGTCGCCTGCCATATTTACTATTCTTTCGACTCATCGGGATGGTTTGTCCCTGTAACCTCAACAGGGATTCCTTGAAATACAGCCAGCTCTCCTGGACTCCCTTCCCTTTCATGTTAGTCCCCCAGGGGATCCTGGCCATCTGTTCCCTGAGGGAGTCAAAGTCTGCTTTCCTGAAGTCCAGGGTCCGTATCCTGCTGCTTACCTTTCTTCCCTGCGTCAGGATCCTGAACTCAACCAACTCATGGTCACTGCCTCCCAGATTCCCATCCACTTTTGCTTCCCCCACTAATTCTACCCGGTTTGTGAGCAGCAGGTCAAGAAAAGCGCTCCCCCTAGTTGGCTCCCCTAGCACTTGCACCAGGAAATTGTCCCCTACGCTTTCCAAAAACTTCCTGGATTGTCTATGCACCGCTGTATTGCTCTCCCAGCAGATATCAGGAAAATTAAAGTCACCCATGAGAATCAGGGCATGCGATCTAGTAGCTTCCGTGAGTTGCCGGAAGAAAGCCTCATCCACCTCATCCCCCTGGTCCGGTGGTCTATAGCAGACTCCCACCATGACATCACTCTTGTTGCACACACTTCTAAACTTAATCCAGAGACACTCAGGTTTTTCCACAGTTTCGTACCGGAGCTCTGAGCAGTCATACTGCTCCCTTACATACAGTGCTACTCCCCCACCTTTTCTGCCCTGCCTGTCCTTCCTGAACAGTTTATAACCATCCATGACTGTACTCCAGTCATGTGAGTTATCCCACCAAGTCTCTGTTATTCCAATCACGTCATAATTCCTTGACATCACCAGGACCTCCAGTTCTCCCTGCTTGTTTCCAAGGCTTTGTGCATTTGTATATAAGCACTTGAGATAACCTGTTGATCGCCCCTCATTCCCAGTATGAGGCAGGAGCCCTCCCCTCACAGACCTTCCTGCCTGTGCTTCCTCCCGGTATCCCGCTTTCCCACTTACCTCAGGGCTTTGGTCTCCTTCCCCCGGTGAACCTAGTTTAAAGCCCTCCTCACTAGGTTAGCCAGCCTGCTGGCAAAGATGTTCTTCCCTCTCTTCGTAAGATGGAGCCCGTCTCTGCCCAGCACTCCTCCTTCATGGAACACCATCCCATGGTCAAAGAATCCAAAGCCTTCTCTCCGACACCACCTGCGTAGCCATTCGTTGACCTCCACGATTCGACGGTCCCTACCCAGGCCTTTTCCTTCCACGGGGAGGATGGACGAGAACACCACTTGCGCCTCCAACTCCTTTATCCTTCTTCCCAGAGCCACGTAGTCCGCAGTGATCCGCTCAAGGTCATTCTTGGCAGTATCATTGGTGCCCACGTGGAGAAGCAGGAAGGGGTAGCGATCCGAGGGCTTGATGAGTCTCGGCAGTCTCTCCGTCACATCACGAATCTTAGCCCCTGGCAAGCAGCAGACTTCTCGGTTTTCCCGGTCAGGGCGGCAGATAGATGACTCAGTCCCCCGGAGGAGAGAGTCCCCGACCACCACCACCCGCCTTCTCCTCTTGGGAGTGGTGGTCGTGGAACCCCCAACCTCAGGACATCGCATCTCATGCCTCCCAACCAGCGGAGTCTCCTTCTGCTTTCTCCCCCCAGACATATCATCTGGTCCACTCTCCGCATTGGTACCTGTGGAGAGAACATGAAAGCGGTTAGTTACCTGTGTCTGTGTTACTGGAACCCGGACATTCCGCTTACCTCTTTTGGAGGTCACATGTTGCCAAGCTTCTTCACTGGCCTCTTGGCTCCTCTGTGCAACCTGCTCTATATCTTTAGAGCTTTGTGCCCCTAGAAGGCTATCCTGAGTTTGGTCCAGAAAATCCTCAGTCTCTCGTATACAACGCAGGGTCGTTACCTGTTGCTCCAGACCTTCAATCTTCTCTTCCAATATGGAGACCAGCTTGCACTTTGTACAGACAAAGTCGCTTCTGTCCTGTGGAAGAAAGACAAACATGGCACATCCAGTGCAGGTCACAACAGCTGAACCCCCCCCTTCCATATCACCTACCTACTCTGAGCTTCCTCAGAGACGTTGGCAAGATGTAAGCCTCACTGGGCTCACTCCAGGCGAACTCCCAGGCAAACTCCTGCTGTGAGCTGCTCTGCTGTCCCCGCTGCTCCGCTGGTTCGCTGCCGCTCAGCTGGTTCGCGAGGCTCTGGCTATTTTTTCGCGAGGCTCTGGCCTATCTTCCTAGGGTGGTACTGCAATCAGTGCTGTACAAACATTTGAGTTTTTGCTAGCGTCCAGCAGATTAGTGATGCACAAACAGAAAAACAAATGACAGCCAATTTGGCTAATGATTCCTTTACAAACATAAACTAAATTGGCAAGAGAAAATAAGTTTTACTGTGAGCTTCTGAGGCGGTATTACAAACAATGGAAAGCAGCATGAGAACATTTAAAACATCTGAGTATCCCTTTACATTATGTTATTCCCACTGATATTGCCTGCATAGCTTTATAGTATTCTTTCACGCCACATTATCTGGTTTCTGTGCTTCCCATAAAAGTATACTGTCTCCTTCTGCTCTTATTTAAAAAGTGAGTAAAGTTACAGTTTTGCTGTTACTGTGACATCCTTAGGGAACTGAAGGTAAATAAGTAACTGTAGCACTAGCACAAAACTACAGAACTGAGATGCTGTATAAGAACAGAGGGAATTCACAGGAATGAAACTGTCCTAAAGCTGAAATCCACTGTCATAAATGTCCATGATGTGGTATTGGATTGTATTTATATTAGGACCCTGAAGGTATGGAATTACTGCAGTGGATCTGAAATGAAAACTGTGTTATCAAATCATACCTCACAGAAGATAACTCTCCTGTTTTTTTTATCATCACCTATGTTAGAGTTGTATCAGATATAATCTTTACTAAGCCTTTAGAGGCAGCAGCTGGGATTTCTTACCACACAAGGAATTGGCATTTGCAGCAGGTTCAACATTCCTTGTATTTGCAAGAAATAACTCTTGAACTTGAGTATTTATATACCAGAAACCTAGCCTTACCCATTTGTCCATATTATAGATACCATTGTTTAATCAATTGGAGAGGAAGGTTGGTCCAATTGTTAGGGCACTAGCCTGGGATTTGGGAGACCTGGGTTTAATCCTTGCACTGCCTTAAACTTTCTATATTACTGTAGACTAAGGATCAGTAATCTTTGGCATGCGGCCCATCAGTGAAATCCACTGGCAGGCCAGGACCGTTTGTTTACCTGCAACGTCCGCAGGTTCAGCCAATCACAGCTTCCACTAGCTGCGGTTCACCGTTCCAGGCCAATGGGGGCTGCAGGAAACGGTGTGGGCCAAGGGATGTGCCCCTGTGTACACTGCAGGTAAACAAACGGTCCCGGCCCATCAGCGGATTTCCCTGATGGGCCACATGCCAAAGGTTGCTGATCCCTGCTGTAGACAACTTACCTAAACTCTCTGTGCCTCAGTTTTAACCATAAAATGAGGATAAAGTGCCTCACTTTTCAGCTGGCCTGCAAGGACAAATATACTAAAACTATAAGGATCTAAGAGCTTGCCTATATGGTGTGTTAGTGCATGCTAGTCCATGCACTCTGTCTATGTCGATCATACTGGCACACACTAAAAGTTCCCTGGTGTGTGTTGACATAGTACTGTTTGAGATGGGACTACGTCAACAAATAATAGGGAACTTTTAGTGTGTACTAGCAGAATCCACATGGATAGATAGTGTGATGTGCTGGTGTGCATTAAAATTTACACCCTAGCTGGTGTGCATACCATGTACACAAGCCCTAAGATATGTAAATGTAATCTAGGAAGAAACAGTTATTTAGTCTGTTTATAAAGTACAGAAGGCTCATACTAACCATGCACATACTCAGGTCTCAAAAGCAATGAGAATTTACAAACCAATCAGAAACCACGATAGCGGAGATGGTGTAATAAATTTAATAGAATGGAACAAAATTTCTTGCATATGAATACTAATGTGACTTATGTGTACAGTAGTTAGTATTTTTTAAAATGATGGCAAAAGAGGTTCTGGACCAAATTCTGACCCCATCTTTATCGTATTGTCGATACGATATGTGTCCCTCTATCAGTATTCTTCTATAATGGAAAATAGTAAAGTTCAAACACATAAATATACAATTGCTTGTTTGGTCTTAAATGATATTTAGGCTTAGTCTACACTAGAAAATTAGGTTGTTTTAACTACATTGGTAAGAGGTATGAAAACTCCACACTCCTGAGGTGGCGTTGTTAAACTGACATAGGTCCCCATTTAGACAGTGCTAGGTCAGTGGAAGGTGGTGGATTATCTGCACCAATAGGTAGTGTCTTGGTGGCATAGGTAGTGCCTATACTGAAGCTACTGTAGTATTTTAAGTGTAGACAAGCCCTTAGAGTTGAGATAGGACCTGGTCTTCAGGTTTGTAAATGCTGTGCTACTTCTGTCGTGTCATAGTCACAAACAGTAACTAAAACTCTTGTGTTATTTTTAATGTTAAACTATAATTTCTTAGTAAAAATGAGGAATTATCTCTAACTTTTTTTAATTGTGTTTTGGTGCCTGGGTCAAATAACTGATGAAACAGCCATTGTGTTATTCAATTACAGGAATTGGGAACTGCTGATGCCCTGATCATGCAATTAGATCCATGTGATCATGGAGCCATAACTAAAGTAAATGGGATTCTCCACAGATATAGGGGTCCACATTATCAAGTGGCATGACATCCATGTACTACTTTATCACCTGTAACTAAAAGTACCTAACTCTGTTTCAGAAGCTAACAAATGTATGGGAAACACTTATGATAAAAAGTGAACAATGGACAGAAAACAGAAAAGATCTGACTTTGTTTTACTTAAACTGACCACCCTAGGAAAAAGCCATTTGTCTGTTGATAATTGTAGCAGCTTAAGAAAAA
The DNA here is from genome assembly GCF_009764565.3 of Dermochelys coriacea. Classification (NCBI taxonomy): domain Eukaryota; kingdom Metazoa; phylum Chordata; order Testudines; family Dermochelyidae; genus Dermochelys; species Dermochelys coriacea. The sequence goes on from NC_050068.2 coordinate 83,750,040, forward strand.
CCCAGTTTCCTAGCAATAAGAAGGAAGGAGTCCCTTGTAGAATATGTTTATGTAAATTTCCATGATTCAGATTGTGTCCCCTAGATCTTCATATGGAGGAGATCCTTAGTGCTTGGATCTTCCCACCCATCATGTGGAAACTGGGTATTGGCCAACCGGGCAGCACCATGCCTCTCCATAGGTTATACTTTTCAAGCAGGAGCAGGAGATGGAGACTGGGCTAGCCATGGGGAGGCATGAGTAGGCTGAATGATGGAGCAAGGAGAAACAAATTATCCCCCTCTGGCCCCATGGAGAATCTCTGGAAATTACCTTTTTTGTGTGGGGTAGCTGTGGCAGAAGCAGACCAAGGTAATTGTCAGGAAGCAGAGGCTGTTGGATAGCAAAGCCATTGCACAAGCAGAGAGGTAAAATCCTGGTCTACTAAAATTAATGAGTTTTTCCATTTACTTCAATAGGGCTAGAATTACTCCTTGGGCCTTCCTCCTGAAATCCGCACAGGTGTGTGTGTGTGTGTGTGTGTGTGTGTGTGAATTTCCATAAGGTGTTTTCCTTCTCTTCATCCTTTCCTGGAGATTTTACCACAGGAGGAGATGATGTGGCCCTCTGCTTCTCAGCTATTTCCTAATATCACAGCTGAAGAAAACGAAAATGTTGGTATCGGTGAAGAGTTTTTATTCAGTCTGGATAAAAGTGAACAGCTGATACTTTTGGGGCTTGATTCATATTCTATTATTATGTAAGCAGTAATGATGTGCTCAGTGCCATACAATATAATTATTGCCTTGAATCATACAAGTTCTATGCCATTTAAACAAAATGTCAGCTAGAGTAATGGATAGAGTTGGAGTTGGCATTAGTGGTGAATGTGAAAAAGGTAGTAGCATGTTCTAGACACTGTGCATTATTGCCTTTTCCAAACACAGTTGTTTCAAGAACTCACCTGTAGCTTTGTTTTCATTTAAACTATTTCCCACAGTGAGAAACAGGGGGACTTTCATGCTAATGTAGATAAAATTTCCTTGATAGCTGTAAATGCCAAGAATCCTGCAAGCTCCAAATGGGCTCTTGTTTTTCCCTTCTCTTTTTATTACTTGGAAAGAATTGTTTTCATTCCATTACTGCTTCTGCGTTAATTCTCCTGTGCCCTTATTCTTTTATTATTTAACACAAACACACCAAGATTCTGACTTGGAGTAAGACCTAATGGATTGGTGTTTAGCCTGGTGCATCCAGAGATAGACAATGTATTCCTAATTATTTACAAACATTTTTGTTTACAAAGCTAAATACATAAACCCAGTAGAAACCCAGTTCCCATTTTCTGCTAAGAACAGATGGTAATTAAAATACTCATTGCCAACACATTTTTTCCCCTCACAAATGTTTCCCTTTTCTCTAAAGATAGCTTAGATTTATTAGTAAATAAGTCATATTGGCTACTCTGAATAGGATTCCCTAGTCACTTTGAGACTGCATTCAGAACCATGGGGGTTAGTTCAGCTAAATAGCCTAAAACCTGTCTCAAATTGCTTTACCATGACCCTGAAAGACAGATGGACTTCACAGGGCTAGTTTTGTTACAGTCCTGTGTGCTTGTGTCACAGTCATAGCATTCTCAAAAGCAGGATTCTGGCTATACTGATCTACCCCTTTGCTACACCATTCTCTCATTGCCAGCATGTTTCAATGGCCAACATCTGTTATGAATGCCAAGAGAGCAGGAAAAAGGGGGACAAAGAGAGAATACACAGATGGAGATAAATCCTGGGCATTTAGCAAGAGATGAGATCAAATGAGCATATGCTGAATGCTAAATAAATTGAGATGTTTCATTAGTAATACATGACGCAGCAGGCCAGCAGACTTGCTGAAAAGATCTTTGCTCTGCTTAAGGGTGCTGGTAACTGTCAAACTGTGCCTTTTGGTTTGTCTACACTGAAAAGTTACATTGGCAAAGCTACATCTTGCAGGGGTGTGAAAAATCCACATCCATCAAAGACGTATTTAAGCTGACCTAACTCCCAGTGTAGACAGCACGAGGTCAATGGAAGAATTCTTCTGTCAGATCTCTTGGGGAGGTGGATTAACTACAGCTAAGGGAGAACCCTTCCAGTTGCTGTAGTGTCTACACTGAAGTGTTATAGCAGTGCAATTGCAGCTGTGCTGCTATAGTATGTTAAGTTTAAACATAGCCTTCGACTACAGACAATGGCAGGCCTTGTTGAAGCTGATGGGTCTGCTAGCTGCTTTTAATTCAGCCTCCAGTGAGGAAAAATTAAATTCCCCTTTGTTTAGTGATAGTGTAACATGCTTTAAAATGTGGATCCTATCCTTTGAAGACACAGGGTTCTTTATTACTCCATCAGTACAAACACACCTGTAACGCACAGCAGAGATCCAAACAAAATGTCCACCCCCCATATCACACTTGGAAATGGCAGAGTACCTAAAAATTTTCAGCCCTAGGGAAGATAGTAAGGGGTTGTCCAAAAAGTTCAACCACTGTGCACTCCCTTTTGTGTGACAGTGTGTACTCTTCTTTGTGTATGGCTTATATACCCATCTGGCAACACTAAATGCTATCCTGACACTTCCAGCCTTCCAGATAAGTCTTGCTTGGTTATGAAGCTTTTATTCGGTTCCAAAATAAACAAATATGTCACTACTTAGGAACCAAGTCTTTTGGTGTCATCCATTTTATTTTGCATCACAAACTTACTGTGTAATGACTGAGATACTCTTATAGTTCAAATTAACCACCTAAATATGACAGGATCTCTTGGTATCTATACTGTTACGCTTAAATTCATAGGTACTAAATATTGTAGTAATTGGTACACTGGAGCTACAACCTCAGAGGGATTAACCAAATTAATCTGTTGGTTCCTGTACTGGTAACTTGGGGTCCCAAACTGAGAACACATGAATATACTCCATTCTTTTCTCATCCTGGTAGGTCGGTGACTGTTAGTGTTTGCTGTCCCAGCATTGATTCCTTTAATCCACATCCAGCTGATACTTCAGCACTTCCATTAGAATCAGCAGCAGTCTGAGAGCCATATGCAATAGTGGGACAATACGTATTCACTTCTGGATTTTGTAAGCTTCTTTTGGGCAGAATGATGTTCAGAGGAACAGAACTTTGTATCTTCTTTGTAAATAAAGAGTATTGCACTCAAGAAATACCTGCTCTGTCATCAGTTTCTCCTTCTGATGAGAACAACCCAGAAAGGTCTTGAATATTGGCTAACTGCTCAACTCAAAAGGGGTAATATTATTAAACATGCCCAAGGACCAGTGTTCTATGCAAATGTAATCTGTGTAGAGGGGGGGTCATTTACTTACCAGTTCGGTACTACAGAATTCTGCTATCTGATTTTAATTATTTGCATAGACCATGAATTTCTATCCTTGAAAGAGGCTACAGCTGGATTTTTCTATAGAAATCCTCTAAATACTAGAAGTGGAAATTATTGGGATATGTAAAGGTTAAAGCAGAAAACTGGGAAACTGCTGGTGAACAGAAATGGCATTGGGGGTAAAGGCATGGTCAAGCACTGCTTCAGCACTTGATAGATAAAATGCAGGCATCGTTCTGTGTTGGATAGATTTAGGGATACCCCCTCCCCTCCTTTCTCCTTGTTAAGAGTTTAATAAGGGGCAGCTGCCTAAGGAATGTGGGAATCAAAAAAAATCTTCTTGGGTAAAATAGTGTTATCTCCCTCTCCCTTTCTTTCCCAGCTTTCTTTCACATGCAAGTTTGGGGTCATGGCCCCTTTTTCCCTTCCCTGAAACTGCTGATCCAAGAAGTTCATGACTGCAATTATAGCAAAGAAGTGTATCTTCAAAGGAAAACTTATGGATAAAATATGCTAATAAGGTAAATAATAATCAGGGCAGGAATAATTATATTCAGTATAGGGTTATCACCTAACCTAATAGGGTTATTTTTCCACCAAATGCATCCGATGAAGTGAGCTGTAGCTCACGAAAGCTTATGCTCTAATAAATTTGTTAGTCTCTAAGGTGCCACAAGTACTCCTTTTCTTTCATTGTATGGGCATTGGCATATTACATAAGGGTTTTAGGGGTGTTGTAATAATGTAAAAATTTACATACTAATGCAAATAAAAAAAAAGTAAGATGTAACTAATCCAGTGCTTACTGGACAATTGGGTCCAGGGGAACAAGTACAGCAATAAAGAAGCCCATCTACTCAAATCCACCTCTAGGTCATCCTGTTCTTCCAACAGAAATTATAATAGGATTCACTTTCTTTCTCTCATTAGGAATCCAGTACCAGTCTTTGCCATAAAACAGTTATGCCCACACACCATTAAACTCCAAATTCCTTTTTGTGACAAAAACTCCAAAGGTAAACCATTACAGCATAGCAGTTACAATGCACCCTTGCTAGACTAGCATCTCTAACTAGAAATTTATTTTCCTTTAAAATGAAGAATATTACGTACAGACGAAATAGCAAATATATAATACCTTACAAAATTAATACAGGGATTGGGACTTCTGACAATGGGAAATCTTTTGCTTTCATGTAATCTCACCCTGGGTATTATGTTGACAATTTAAATAAAACATTTAGTTGCACTACATAACCAGTTTTTCAGCACTACACTATTGAACAAATACACTTCAAATAAGAAAGAAAAGAAAACTTGACAATTACTGTAGTTGTTAGGCTCACACACTGTCTTTGGTTCAGTGATGTAATACAACTCCTGAAGACATTTTCAATATGCAACTTTTTGCCTTCTCTATTGCTGTTTTGCCTCCATGTTGGGCTGGAGTCCCAACACAAAGAGATAGAAGGCTGACAATAGAGAACAGTTGACTTTAAGTACCCAGTTGGGAATCTAGTCACTCCAGACAAGACTGGTCCCTGCCCAGGCAGACTGGTTTAGCAGCAGGAGGTCACACTGGCAACAAAGTCACCTAACAGGGATTTGTGGTTATGTGAGGAAGCTGGCAAAGGTGTCACCACACATGGTGCTGAAGGTTTTAAAAGGTGATGAAGCTGTTTTGGGGCCATTTTTCTACAGCCCATAAGGGACAAGCAACCCAGCATGTTGCAACCCTCAAGCCAGGCACTCTGAAGCAGAATCAGAAAGACTCTGGACAACTCAAGGGACTCTGACCTCCAACCCAAAACAATGCCCTGAAGTGGTGAGGATACTGAGGGAAGGGAGTGTGTGTAGGGTTTATTGTTTTAGATTTGTACTCACCTGTGCTTTATATGATTAAGTAAAAACATAAATATGTTAGACTCTGTGCAAAGTGTGTGAGTGGGTGTTTAACTGTGTCACAACTTCTGTATGCCACTGAAAGAGTTAAACTGTAAACTAGAAGATTCACATCTTTGGAATGAAGTTCTGGAAGAGGGTGTATTTAAGTACATGGGAGTCAGAGGAGTCACTGCTACACCCAGAGGGCTCAGGCAGCTTGACAATGGGTTCCAGCTGTCGGAAAGGGGGGCCAGATAGAAAGTCTCTGCATCCAGGATGTGCTTGGGACCACAGGATTGAGGCTGTGGCTGGACTCTATTCAGTCTCTGTAACTTAAACTACCTATGGATCCAGGGCCACAGAGACTTGGATTCCCCTCACAGCAGTCCTAATGAATGGCTGGAAAGAAGTGGTCATTAAGATCTGTGACAGTTGCTCCATTCACTTCAGCAGAATTCTGCTGATTTACACAAGCTGAGGATCTACCCCTCTGCTCCCCCACCCACCAATATCTGTTAAAGAAATCAAAAGGTTTGAAATAGAATGTCACATTCGCATATTCTATATTTCAGCAGTGGCGGATGCTAGTATTTTCTGCACTTGACACATTATTATTTTTTTAAAGTTAAACATTTCATTCTCTTTACTTACAGGAACTAGCCATGCTGCTAAAACATAACATTCAGGAGTGGCAACATTTTTGCTTTCAGATGAATATTTTGTGTGTAAGTTTGAAGAAAGCCTAAGGCTAAACTGATGATTGTGTCACATAGAGAGAGCAAGAGAGACAAGTGGCTTAGATTAAACCCAAATTAACATTTTAAAGAATTTATTTAAAAAAGAAACAAACAAGAGAACGGTCTGATTAAGGGGATTGCCACTGGAATACAGAGCTTTTCTTGGTTGGTGTCTGAACTCCAGTTCAGGTCAATTGTGAACAAATCATATTAACATCTGAGGGATGTTCCGTACTATGAGTTTGATGGTCTCAGTCCACTTTCCAGTGTCCAGACGTCCACAACACAAAACACAGCAGTGACACTGGAAATAACTGGTATTCAACAGCGGTCTCAGAAGACAGACCAAATGGTGAAACGATATGGACATCTTCTAATCTGTAATGGTGCTATATCCCTCTGTGAGAGCTTCTCTTTCACCAACAGAAGTTAGTTCAATAAAAGATATGACCTCACCCACCTTCTCCCTCTTATTCCTTATCAGTTCTAGTTTGCTAGCAAGGCCTGTTTCTCTGTCTGTGTTTGTACAATGCTGGCTTGATCCTGATTGTGTCTACTGCAATACAAATAAAAAGTAAGGCAAGAGCAATACACTGGGATAATCTTATATTCACTAGTGTCTTGTGTTAAGATATCTTAACTAGACTTAGTTAAGCATCAGCATGTGTACTGCAAGAATTAATCATTGGCAATTACTTTAGGTGCACAAACACCTCCATGATTTCTCCTGTACTGCCACTTCTGTGTAGGAAAAACTCTCTGATAAAATGCAAATAGCCTCTACCTTAACTTGCTTGATATTTTCCCTTAAGACTTACCTTTGGCATGATACCTACACAATCCAATCTGCTGATCATGGCTAGGCAGGTGACATGCTTTGACTATTCCTCTTCCCATTATTTCCCCTCTTAATCCCTTCCTCACAAATTTTACCTCTAATTAAAAGTGAAATATATATATAATTGACAAAACTCACTAGGTTGTATGTTGTATCCCTTTTCCCTAGCCGGTGTATGTTTCTGTCTTTAGACTGCATAGCCTTCAGGGCAGGGCATGTCTCTTTCCTATGCTTGTATTGCACTCTGCAGAAGACTAATGTGGAGCTTTTAGTGCTCCCTGAATCTAAATGTGTAACAACAATTTCCCCATCAACACTGCATTTTAGTAAACTCTTAATCTCTCCATCAAACAAGTATGGGAAAATGTCATAGGAGAAAAAAAAAGTTAATAGTAGGTCTAGTTACAGCTAGAAAAACAGAACATGGAACCCCATATAATGGGATCATTATATTTTTCTCCTGTCTACCTCTATATGGGATCAATCATACAGTCTGAAGTTCTAAGGTCACTCCAGCAACCTGAAGACTAGGTTTCGATATCAACAGGTGTAAATATATGAAACATTTTCACTGGATATAAGATAGCCAAAGGGGCTCTTTAAAATAGATTACTGATGAGGATAAACTTTTGCAAAATTTCACTGTTATTGGAATATTTCCCTTCCCCATCTCACTCATGCTAACTTTCCACTTTCTAAGTAGGATTTTATCAGATTTCTAGAAATCAAAGGGCCTTTATAGAGGAGAAGAATGATGTTCAATATTTCATAATAATACAGTGAAAGATAGCTTCATTACAAACCAGCCTTGCAAGTAAACCAATTTTAGATCCATTCTGTTGTATCAGTTTTATGTAGATTCTCTTCTAAGTTGTGCAGCTTGACTGCAGCATTTTCTCTGATATAACGTAGAAGAACTTTATCTAAAATGTTTACTGCATGATTTTCAAAACTCAGTTTGAATATCAGGTCCCTTTAAGGTATCTCAGGTTGGGCACCTAAAAATCACTAGTCACTCTTGCAAATCTTGGCCTTATTTTTTACTTTACAGCAATAACCTAGAATGTTTACAACTGTTTTGTAAAAATGTGATGATTTGTAGATCTACCCTAGAAGTTTAAGCTTATGGAACTTCATTTTAGTCAACTTTTCACAAACTCTAGTTTTTTTTATCATAGAGAGACAGAGAAAGCACAGTCTTTAAATTACTGTGCGGTAATTTTACTGGATAATGAAGAAAAAATTCTTCCTGTTCATTTTATTCTTAATTTGCCTTATGGTGCAGAGCTACTTAGTGTATTATAAGTTATTCTAGTGAGCTAGAAAAAGGGCTTGGCACTGTGTTCTACTAATGCATGACCTCTTGTTTAATTGGGGGATAGTTCAGAGTTCCTAGTGTGTATTTCCAACCCACAGAGTTTCAGAGAACAATTTCTTTCAACTAAAAAAATTCCATTTGGGCTTCCATGTCGAAGACCATTCATTTCTTGTATTTGGACTTTTAAGATCACTTAAACAGAGAAAGTAGCCTTTAATGGGAATATTAATAGAAAATGGCATTAGCTTTCAACATTCTTGCTATCCTGCATCCACTACTCAAAGCGCAATGCCATCTTCTAGAAATATTTTCACATACCAAATGTTTAACTATTTATTTTGTCTCCCTTGGGTTACCAGTTGTTTTACATTTAACCCACTACTGCCTATAAAATATGACACTAATAATCGCACCTTTTCTTGTTCTATATCTTAATCTTTAGACCCGCTCAAATTCTATAGTGCAATAAACACCTAGATAGCTAGAAAAAGAGTGTATGGATTTGCTCTGGACCCATTTTAAATAGATTTGCTCTGGATCCATTCTAAATAGACTTATTGCATTGCTATGAAATGTGATTACAATTTATACAGTAAAAAGAAAAGGAGTACTTGTGGCACCTTAGAGACTAACAAATTTATTAGAGCATAAGCTTTCGTGAGCTACAGCTCACTTCATCGGATGCATTTGGTGGAAAAAACAGAGGAGAGATTTATATACACACACACAGAGAACATGAAACAATGGGTTTATCATACACACTGTAAGGAGAGTGATCACTTAAGATAAGCCATCACCAGCAGCAGGGGGGGGAAAGGAGGAAAACCTTTCATGGTGACAAGCAGGTAGGCTAATTCCAGCAGTTAACAAGAATATCAGAGGAACAGTGGGGGGTGGGGTGGGAGGGAGAAATACCATGGGGAAATAGTTTTACTTTGTGTAATGACTCATCCATTCCCAGTCTCTCTTCAAGCCTAAGTTAATTGTATCCAGTTTGCAAATTAATTCCAATTCAGCAGTCTCTCGTTGGAGTCTGTTTTTGAAGCTTTTTTGTTGAAGTATAGCCACTCTTAGGTCTGTGATCGAGTGACCAGAGAGATTGAAGTGTTCTCCAACTGGTTTTTGAATGTTATAATTCTTGACGTCTGATTTGTGTCCATTCATTCTTTTACGTAGAGACTGTCCAGTTTGGCCAATGTACATGGCAGAGGGGCATTGCTGGCACATGATGGCATATATCACATTGGTAGATGCGCAGGTGAACGAGCCTCTGATAGTGTGGCTGATGTGATTAGGCCCTATGATGGTATCCCCTGAATAGATATGTGGACAGAGTTGGCAACGGGCTTTGTTGCAAGGATAGGTTCCTGGGTTAGTGGTTCTGTTGTGTGGTGTGTGGTTGCTGGTGAGTATTTGCTTCAGACTGGGGGGCTGTCTGTAAGCAAGAACTGGTCTGTCTCCCAAGATCTGAGAGAGCGATGGCTTGTCCTTCAGGATAGGTTGTAGATCCTTGATGATGCGTTGGAGAGGTTTTAGTTGGGGGCTGAAGGTGATGGCTAGTGGCGTTCTGTTATTTTCTTTGTTGGGCCTGTCCTGTAGTAGGTGACTTCTGGGTACTCTTCTGGCTCTGTCAATCTGTTTCTTCACTTCAGCAGGTGGGTATTGTAGTTGTAGGAATACAACTCTGTCCACATATCTATTCAGGGGATACCATCATAGGGCCTAATCACATCAGCCACACTATCAGAGGCTCGTTCACCTGCGCATCTACCAATGTGATATATGCCATCATGTGCCAGCAATGCCCCTCTGCCATGTACATTGGCCAAACTGGACAGTCTCTACGTAAAAGAATGAATGGACACAAATCAGACGTCAAGAATTATAACATTCAAAAACCAGTTGGAGAACACTTCAATCTCTCTGGTCACTCGATCACAGACCTAAGAGTGGCTATACTTCAACAAAAAAGCTTCAAAAACAGACTCCAACGAGAGACTGCTGAATTGGAATTAATTTGCAAACTGGATACAATTAACTTAGGCTTGAAGAGAGACTGGGAATGGATGAGTCATTACACAAAGTAAAACTATTTCCCCATGGTATTTCTCCCTCCCACCCCACCCCCCACTGTTCCTCTGATATTCTTGTTAACTGCTGGAATTAGCCTACCTGCTTGTCACCATGAAAGGTTTTCCTCCTTTCCCCCCCCTGCTGCTGGTGATGGCTTATCTTAAGTGATCACTCTCCTTACAGTGTGTATGATAAACCCATTGTTTCATGTTCTCTGTGTGTGTGTATATAAATCTCTCCTCTGTTTTTTCCACCAAATGCATCTGATGAAGTGAGCTGTAGCTCACGAAAGCTTATGCTCTAATAAATTTGTTAGTCTCTAAGGTGCCACAAGTACTCCTTTTCTTTTTGCGAATACAGACTAACACGGCTGCTACTCTGAAATTTATACAGTGATTCCTTGATAATCTGGACTAAATCTTTTAAAGTTGTTTTATTTTTTTTTGAACCAGGTATTTTATTCATAGAGATTGAAATACAGAGTAAAAAATTCCCAAACAAATGACTTTAACTTCAGACATTGGAATTTCAGACATTGTATCCACTCAATGCAAACCAAGGAAGCAAGGAAATTGATTGTTCAATCTACATCCCAGCTATACTCCATTCATCAATTCCTCTTCTCAAACCCAACCGCCCCCCTTCTACTTCCCACAACCCACAAGTCTCCACCTTCATCCTGGACAAACAGTGGACACCCTTGAATTCAGAAAATGTTAATTGGATGAATCTATGTATAATGGCTGAGGGTGAAGCTGGCAGTGATGCCAATAGTAAGCTTGTCTAATGCTTTGCATTATAAGACCCTATTTTTAGTTGCTTATACCATTACCAGACTTAACTATTTGGGCTGACATTTTTTATGATAGATGTCTCCCTCAGGAAAGAAGGAAGTTCCAACAAAAGCAGTTAAGCCATTTATTAGGTTGGGCCCATGTTAAGTTTCTTACATCAAAACTTCTGCACTTCCATGCTTTGGAGCAGGGTCTTGAAATTTGGTAATAGGTTCACCTTGATGTCAGAAAGATGTCATCCACATTTGGACAAATTATAAACCTCTCAAAGTCCTATTTGCCCATGCTCAAGAGTGGGTTCTTAGAATTCAGAGGAAAAATCCATGAACATTTCACCTCTCCTGAGCATGCCCTTCCAGAGGTTTTATAGCCATCACACTGAGCATGCTCCACTCTTATATCTAAGGATGGTCCAGCATGGGGCTAAGCAGGGCTTTTGCTAAAATTGCACCTTCTCACTGTTGTGGGCTGCTGTGGCTCTGAGCACCTGAAAAAAGAGTAGGGAGACAGTCTCTCCACCGGTCTCAGTCCCCCCACCCCCACTGATGTCCAAGTAGCATGGAAGAGGAAGTAGCCTGCCATTTAAATGCAGAAAGTGGGGAGGGGACTTCAGGGGCAGGATGGGAGATGGAAGTGTGGGAGAGAGGGAACAGGAAATAGGGGGATCAGAGGGGGAGCAAACAGGCTAGTGAGAAGACAGGTATAAAAGCAAGGGGTTGGATAATGGTCTGTAACCACTAGAGAACACTCTCCTCTTGAAACTTCAATGGGACTCAGGATTTCTGGGTCCCAACATTCCTCTGCTGTCAGCAAATATCTGTGCAACTCATGGGCAAAGTGTATGGGATGACCCACATAAAGGATAACAGTTTGCTACTGACACTTACTGTGTTAGCTGAAGTGGTAGAGGTCTGTGCAGTACATGTAAAGGTTCCAATTCTGCTGATGAGTCAGGTGGTTCCACATGCTGGAGTTTCTTAGTTCAGTGTTCTACTTTAAAAATCTAAATTGCATATATAAAAATTACATTAAAATAATATTGTGACATTCTATACCTTGGGGGAGTATCCTGTAGCCCCTATATTCCTCATTTATATATAATTGTGATCTCGCATATAAAGCATGACATGTGTGGTATCAGGGAAAGGTTATGAACTGCTAAAACCTACTGTTCTATCTAAATATGTATATCTTTAGTGCATATGAAGTTATGAGACTGTGTTGTATGGTTGTCACTAAAACATGCTATAAGTTGGGGAATCAGCCAGATATTAACTCCCCAGAGACAACAGAAAAAAGTAACCAATGCCAAGGCCAGGTGTCAAACAAAAATCAACAGCCATTGTCCAGCAAGGGAGTTACAATTCAATGACTCACCTGCATAAGGACACACCAGAGGAATTGCTAAACTTTGCCTGGGGACTCAGCAATGCCCACCAGACATGCCTGGACTTGTGTTCTCCAAGCACATGGACTAAGGGTATAAAACAGAACATTGTGGCCACATGCTTGGCCTTTTCTCCTCTTCCCACCTACTCTGCAAGCAACAAGGACACTCTGAAGACTCCTACAGAGGGGATTGGCCCAGGTTTAAGGACTGTATATTAAGGACTGCAATATCCAGTGGGGTGAGAAAAGCTGCTTAATCTAGATGTTGCCCAGTCTAATAGAGTTGAGAGTTTAGACTGTATGCTTATCTTTTATGTGCTTTTGGTAACTCTGACTTTTTGCCTATCACTTAAAATCTATCTTCTGTAGTCAATAAACTTGTTTTACTGTTTATCTTTACCAGTGAGTTTACCTGAAGTGTTTGGTAATCTCAGTTTTGCAAAGGCTGTTGTGTATCCACTTTCCATTGATGAAGTGGTGAACCAATTAATAAATTTGCACTGGTCGATTGGAGCAGTGCAAGATGGTATATTCCTGAGGTACAAGGCTGGGAGCATTTGGCTGGTGCCTAATCTGTGATTCATGAATGTTTCTGGGAGCATTCATGCAATCTAACTGGGTGTGGTGCTTCACAAGCGGTTGTGCTGAGTGATAACAGCGCCAGCGGGTGAGGGGTTGAGGGGGGGCTTGCTGCTTGTCACGAGCAAAGCATTGTGAGAGATAGCCCAGGCTGGAGAGTTAAAGAGGCGCAGTGGTCCCACAGTCCCAGGTTGCACCCCAGGGATCCTGTCACAAATATTCCTAAAGTTACAAAGTAAAGCACTCCAAAGTTAGAGAATGCCGACCAGTATTGTCTCACTGTTTCCTTGTATTCCCCTTTGGCTCTGTCTGTGTCCTTTGGCGGTGTCTTCTTTTTTACTTAAATTGTAAGCTCTTTGGGGCACAGCAACTGTCTTTGTTCTGTGCTTGTACAAAACTTACACAATGGAACCCTGGTCCATGACTGGGGCTCCTAGGTACTCTGATAATACAAATAATAAATAATAAAGTTGCCCTACAACCTTAATTTGGTCTCCATGTGCATATGCGTTATGATGCAGTTTTTAGTTACATGATCACATGCTATTTTTCCTCCCTCATTCATTGCATGGGGTGCACAGAGCTCAGGGAATGAATCGGGGCTGCATAGTGAACTGAGGCTGTTGTCTGTAAACTTTCTGCATCATTTATTGCAAAAGTGGGAAGGTGTATGGTGGATGAGACATGGGACTATAGAAACAGAAAGGATGGTCTCATGGTTAAGGCTGTTGAATGCTGCTCTGGAGAACAGGATTCTTTCCTTGTCTCTGTCACAGAGTTTTCATGGGATGCTGGGCAAAGATCACTTAAGCCAAAATTTTCACATTGATCTTCATTTTATGGGTACCTAACTTGAGATAACTGGGATCTGGTTTGAAGAAATGCTAAGCACTCACAAGTACACTTGAAATCAGTGGGAGATCCACATTTAACATATAGAGTACTATAAGAATACTAAATACTCAAAAATCAAACTCCCTGGCATCTGCAACTGCCCATCCAAAATTAATGATAAATTTTACAATATTGTTCTTAATCTGTCTCTGCCTCGGTTCCCTATACAAAGGGAATGATATCATCTCACCTTACAACTCTGTTGTGAAGATACATACATTAATGTTTGTGAATCACTCAGATGCTACTGTAATAAGCAGCATAATGCCCAAGAGGAAATTAATAATTCTGCATTCAACAGAGGATTTGATGGTGTGTATTAATGTGATACGTGGCTACCCACTGAATGATGAGGATAAAAATAAATGTTAAATAACTATCCATTCAATGAACATCATCCATCCTGTGCACTGAATGATATAGCCGTCCAGTGGGAAAAAATTGGATATGATCATGTAACTAAAGACTGCATTATAATGCATATGCACAAGAGAGGCCAATTAAGGTAGTAGAGGCAACCTTAATACTTGCTTTTCCTAACTCTTGCATGCTTGACTTTGTAACCTTAACATTCACTGAAGGTATTTTTTGCATGTGATATTAATATAAGGTTGGTGTGGCTTTAATACATTATAATGGGTGTATTGAGTGTGTGGTTTTGCATTGGTGTGAGTGGATCTCAGTAAGGTCTGGTATTGGATTGCAAATAATGAATTTTTCTAAAATAAAAATTCCCGTATGGGTGATCTAGGTTAATGATTGGTTAAAAATTGATATACATGGTTACGTAGTAATTACAGAATTAAAATCTGCATATGTGTGTGTGTATTGGTGCATTACATTTATAGTCAGTGTTAAGACTGCCAATTGGTAGTTCAATAGCTTGGAGTGCCTTGGGCCATGTCTACATTACCTGCCGGCTCAGCGGGTAGTGATCAATCTATCGGGGATCAATTTATCACGTCTAGTGTTGACGCCATAAATCGATCCCCGATCGCTCTGCTGTTGACTCCGGAACTCCACTAGGGCGAGAGGCAGAAGCGGAGTCAACAGGGGAGCGGCGGCCATTGAACCTGCTCTGCAAGGATGCAAAATAAGTGATTCTAAGTCGATCTAAGATACGTTGACTTCAGTTACGCTATTCTCGTAGCTGAAGTTGCATATCTTAGATTGATTCCCCCCCCCCATAGTGTAGACCTGACCTTGGATGTACTCATGATATGGAAAAGCTAGAAGAACAAAGGGAGTCAAGTATCTCCCAGGTCCCATATAGAGTTCTGCTTCACTGTATTACAGGCTTGCTGATACAAGCTTCTTTCTTCCCCAGGTCCTCCCACATCTCAGATAACTACTTGTCTCCTCAAAGCCCTGCTACCTCTGCCTGCCACACCATACTGCCTGCTCCCAAGTCTACTTCCTCGGTGATTGTGAGGCAGGCTAGCAACATTTGAAAATGGAAGTAGCTGATAGATCTATGCTATCCCATCATTTACATTTGCATAGCTCAAAAGTTACTTTTAGAAAAAAGGGGGGACTCTGCTTAAATCTTTCAAATTCAAGTGGCCTATGTCAGAGAGCTCATCAGCATGTGTGTCAATTGGAGTGTCTGGGTGTGGGAGTCACAGAGACACCCTTGAGGCTGTCACCTGATGTGCTGGAATTACCTCTGAGCTCATTTTCCACTGCAAGCTTGGGACTCCAGAGCCCTGCCTTGTTAAGCCAGACACACTAGCCTGTTGCACAGACCCAGGGTCTGAAGCACACCCCCAAAGCTTCAGACTTTAACCAAAAACTGCTCAACAAGGCACCTATCTCCAGCACCCCAACACCCAGCTCCCAATGCGATCCATACCCGAGGTAAATCCATTTTACTCTGTATAAAGCTTACACAGGGTAAACTCTCAAATTGTCCACCCTCTATAAAACTGATAGAGAGATATGCACAGCTGCTTTCTCCCCCAGGTATTAATCACTTACTCTCGATTAATTAATAAACAAAAGTGATCTTATTAAGTATAAAAAGTAGGATTTAACTGGTTTCAAGTAATAACAGACAGAACAAAGTAAGTTATCAAGAAAAATAAAACAAAACACGCAAATCTAAGCCTAATACATTTAAGAAACTGAATACAGGTAAATCTCATCCTCAGAGATGTTCCAATAAGCTTCTTTCACAGACTAGAGTCCTTCTTAGTCTGGGCCCAATCCTTTCCCCGGTACAGTTCTTGTTAGTTCCAGCTCAGATAGTATCTAGGGGATTTCTCATGACTGGCTGCCTCCTTTGTTCTGTTCCATCTCCTTTTATAGCTTTGGCACAAGGTGGGAATCTTTTGTCTCTCTGGATTCCCAACCCTCCTTCTACATGAAAAAGAACCAGGTTTAAGATTAATTCAGTACCAGGTGACATGATCACATCACTGTAAGACCTCATTCTCCATTCTTGCAGGGCTGTCCTGTGAGTAAACAGAGCCATTCAGAACCAATTGTCCTAGTTAATGGGAGCCATCAAGATTCCAAGCCACCATTAATGGCCACACTTTGCATAGTTACAATAGGACTTCAGAATAATACTTCATATTTCTAAGTTCAGATAGAAGAATGATACATTCATACAAATAGTATGAACACACTCAATAGTTGTAATAATACCTTACAAGAGACCTTTTGCATAAAGCATATTCCAGTTACATTATATTTATACTCATAAGCATATTTCCATAAATATATGGAATGCAATGTCACAGTGGGGAATGAGGATGACTAACTAGAAGAACCCCAAGAATTATGAAGAAAGCAGGGCAAAAGGCCAAAGAGGGGGCACTTACAAATGTTTTTTTCCTCCGCAAAAGTTTGTAAATATTTCACTAAAAGCAACTGTGTAGAACATTCTGTTATCCTCTAAAGAGTTATTGTGCAAAATTTGGTAACTAAATTATTTTATTGAAGTGGGAAAGGGGTATTTCAGTACTGCTTTAAATCTCAGCACAGCCTGAACTATGGGGTTGTTAACCACTCCTCCATAAAAACTAATGTAAAGTTCTCACTGAGTTAGAAAACTAACAATATTATAGGACTTGATTACATTTCAATATATCAAATATTGGTCTGAGAGTTTATTTTAAGTACATCCATAACAAGCTGCCCATTAAAGAAGCTTTGGAGATTCTTCTGCTGATTATAGATTCATAGATTTTAAGGCCAGAATGTCCCACTATGATCATTTTGTCCTACATAACACAGGCCATAGGACTTTCCTGATGAGTGAGTATGACTATTTAGATGTATGATATACTAATCAGCTGACAGTTGATGAGGCAATGGTATAATCAGTACCCTACCACTAGGAAATGGAGTCCAGTTTCTGAAATATTTAAAGTAACACTTTACATGTGTATACTTATTTAAGACATTGTATGAACTATGCATGAGTGTACTGGAATATATTTATCTAGCTTCCCTTTCCTGTTTATTTCTAATTTTTAAATACTTACATGTTTCCTTTATATAGCTACATGCAAGTGGTAATTTTAAATTAAAATTAATAGGCCTTTTTGTTCTCTGTTAATACTGAAATAATGAATAAAAATATTCTAACTGAACTTTGCTTTCTGGGTTGTCTCCTCCCAAGGTCATTGATCACTGGTCTCCCTCAATGCCTTTGTGCACCAAAGATGTTGTGTCTGTCTGTACTTTGCTCTGGATTTCCCAGCCTTTTTGCCTCAGCACTCTTCCTTCAGTTTTGGGGTGATAGCACGCATTCTCCATGCTTCAGATCCTAGCTTTATTACATCTATGCTGTTTTGGCAATTGACTCAGCACAGTTTTAAAGATGAAGCACTATTCACTTAATACTCCAGAATTTAGGTGTGAAATGACCTTGACTTCTCTTTACACATAGGGGATGCCACCCATCTTCAGTATGTTGGTGAAAGCTGCATTGTCTATGTCCATGTCAGTGGTCCCAGGTTATACAGGAACTTGGGATAGATGCCATCCTTTCCCACTCTTTTTCCCAGTTTTGTAGCTGCAGTGACTTCATTGATCTCTTTACTTGTGAACAGTTCAGAACATTGGGACGATGGAGCACATGTGGACATCACCTGCAAGAGTTGATGCTGGACTTGTCTGCTACACTGTTTGCCCTCTGGCTGTTTTGATGTCCACAACAGTTTAGCAGTGATGGCATTGACTTTCACCTGTGCCTAGTGGCATGTGTGGGATTCGCAGTCTCCAGGTGTCTCAGCAGGTTCCAGGTGTATCTGCTCAAATGTGTGAATTACTTCTACACATTCAAGCCACCATAACATAGTCCCTTAACATAGGGGAAGTGAGTAAAACATCTTCCTGAACAACACCAAACAAATAATTGAGGTCTATTGATATTTGTGAATGATGTAAAGATATTAAATAAACTTTAAGTAAACAAACATCATGTTGGGAAAATGATCAGTGCAACTGTCACTTGAGCTCCGTGTAACAGCTGTGAGTGTCACATGAACTATGTGCTGGTGAACAACTTGTGCAATATAAATTTTTCTTTAAAGAAAAGGGGGGGAAAGCTCTGTAAATGCAGTAAATATTCAACTATCTAAAGAAAAAATTGCATGCTTGTGTTTCAACATGTTAATGGAGAAAATTAAACATACTATTGGCAAGTCCAAAAGAAGGATTTTCCACCAGTTTCTAGGACCTATATGGTTTTGTTCAGATGGAACATCAGCTTTATCTTTTGACATCCTAGCTTCTGTGGGTACTCCTTCCAAGAGACAGGCCTGCGCCTGCATTTCTTTCAGGGTGGATCCCACAATTCACCCTAATTTTAGAATGGATCCCCAGGTCAAAACACCCTTATTCACCAACCATGAATCCTCAGCAGGTATGTGATGAGTTATATAATCCCCAAACTGGCATAGAAGGTTTTAGGAGAAATTCTGGGTCCCACTCCAGTATACCTGCTTTTGCTGGAGGAGGAGTTGAAAAGAGATCCAGACAGCTCAATACGAGGGGAAAATAGCAGATAGGATAGGAAGACAGACCTATCTGGAGAGATCCTGAGTAAGGGTACAGTGGGAGCTCTTGCTTCAGGAAAGGGGGTCTGTAAGGAGGACCTCTCTGTAGGTCCCCCAAGAGGAGGGACTAGCTTGTCTTTAAGGATTAACTTGGATTGTTTGTGAGATTGTGATAACACGCTGGACTGGGAAAGTAAGTGATCCAGGGAGTCAGCCTCAGAGCATTGCTGAATGCTTGATATTTCTGCCTCTGTAGCTCTCTGGTTTGGAGCCTGATAGAGAGGAAGGGCCCGGGCTCCCCTACCAACCATGATCCTGTAAAGCTGGAACAAACCTCTTCTTTCCTTTCCTCCTTCCCCAGAGATAAGGGGGGATAGAGACATTGTAAGCCCCGAGGCAAAGATCCACAGTTCACAAGGTAGACTCTTCCTTTTGTGGGGACATTATATATTTTGTTGGACTCTGTTACCCTAAGGGGGCAGACTTAAGTGGTGACCTGGTCAGAGGGCTGAATCACTACCTACCAGAAGAGGGGAAGCTGCAGGACCAGAATTACAGCTACTATGGGATGCCAGAAATGGAGGAGAGCTGGGACTAGTGACCTAACCATTAGGTGGCACCACTGATAAGCCCTATCCCATCACAAAGTCCAACAGGCTTTGGTCCATGAAATAGACTTCTGTTCAGGAGCCTGTGATCAGTCTGAAAATGTAGTGACATGATACAACCTCTCCAAAACAAAGTTGTATTTATTTATCAATAGGAATATAATCAACAGAGGAAAGATTAAAACAGAAAAAAAACCCTATCTTACCTAAACCTTAGTCTTTCTTGGCCAGCTTAGGTATTTCCCACTTCTCTCAGGCACCCTCACTCCCCAATCTGCATCTCTTTCCTCTGTCTCAGTCCGACCGTCAGTACATATTTCTCCCCCTGAGGTAACTGAAAGTATTTTTATGCAATCCAAGCTCTTTTGTCCGTCTCAGAACCTGGTCTGTCTGGTTTATGCAGCTCACCAAGAGGGTTGAAAGTAGACTTCCAGCAGTGGATTTATTGTGTTATCTGTTAGGCACCAGCAGTTGAGTTAGATCATTGTTTGCCTTTCTGGAGATGTGTAAAACCACCTGGGACTAAGTTAACTCATTGCTTCAGACAGCATGATAATAATCACAGCTGGATAGCCCTCTGTCTTGGATGGTTTAGCCACAAATCTTGCATCTTGGCAGGGAGTTAGCCTAGATGACCCTTGCAGTCCCCTTTAACTCTATGATTCTATATAGATGAAGATAAAAACAATATTTTTTTATTAAAAATTCAGGTATCTCCTACATTCTTCAGATACTATAAATATTAAAGCTTTTTTAATGATAGCATTAATCAATGGTTTGTGGAGTTCCTGTATGTACTAGTGCATGAAGAACAATTAATGAAACTGCTTACGTAGCATTATTAGCAGCTAGTACTCATTAAAAGCATATATACTAATATTCATATATTACTGAGCAGACTTCTGCAGGGTACATTATAAATTGCAGAACTCCCCAACAAATTGCTAAGCAAATGCAGGCATGTTGATTAAACTACTGACAGCGAAGGATTAAAATCTCCATGAATTGCACATAAAACCTCAAGAAAAAGTATGTTTAAAGCTGTTAAGATGTAAACTGTGCTATAACACATGCATTAAGATAGAAGTGAGCTTGGAAAGCTTGCAGAGCTTGGACTTGTGTTAAACTCCCCCTCCCACACCACCACATTCATAGTAAATGTACAGTGGGTGCCATTAAAATCTTGATATTTACTGCTGATGGCAGTTAAACTTCCTGTGGTATTTGTGGTACTCTTCATTCCAAGCATAGGGGAACTGCAAATGCCTCACTAATGGTAAATCCCAGAGTGTGATAAATGTCAAGACTTTCACAGTGCACTGTAATCATTATGGGCCAGATTCTGGTAGCCTTGCTTGATTTTATTAGCACCTTATTCTATGAGTAGTTTGATTCATTGACTTCAATGGGACCACTTGAGATAGTATTTGGTATAAGAATATTGGAATCTGTCCCGTACAATCTAATTCTGTAATGAGCTGTGTCTGAGTTGTCTGAAGTCACTTCCACTGTAGTCCGCTGGCTTTTTATTCATTTGGCATTTTTCTCCCACTTTTTAACTCTCCAATACAACAAAACCTGAAAGGTATATGAATTTAGTGTTTTCAGAATGCTTCTCTACTGAAAACCAAAGTTATTTTCTACTATAATAAAGACCTTGGCATTCTTAGTTTGATGTCACTTAATTCAAAAATCACTTAAAATAACTTCATTGAGGACATATTTCAATTGCTTTTGAAGTCAATGGGGAGACTGCCTTGACTTAAGTAAATATTGGACTGCTTCCTAACTGTCCCCCGACTTCATTTTTTTTATAAACCCAAAGCAGAAGCTAATTACTGGGATGCGGGTTGTAGGGTGGAGTTCCCAACATGAGGCTTATGCTGGTGAAATTCACTCTAGCAGAGCTGACATAGTGCACAACTTCTTATTAATTCCATATAGAAACCTGCACAAACACAGAGTTAATTGTAAGAATAAATTCATAAGATAGATCCAGCCTTAAGGTTCTTGCAGCACCTCATGTCCTATCCCCTTGTGTGTATGCATTACAATAGGTTCTTTTATCACTCAGCAAATACAATACATAAATGAAATACAGAATATATTAATGCAAAGTTATGGTTGACATTTGACACACACACAAAAGTAGCAAAGTCAAAGTTATGGTTCCCACAGAAACCGTATCTCATCCCCCTTACATAAACAAATTCCTTAATAGACATAAGCAGTGTGGCTCAGTTATGGTTTCTATGGGAACTGTAACTGAATATAAATTTGCCACTTTTCTATGTAGAACTCTCAGTAATAAGAAATTGCCTTTATTAATAACTCCATTTTCTTGGACACCAGGAACACATCCATAAAAATGGCATATATACTCTGTAAAAGCATAGAGCCCTACAATAATGTTTCCCTGGTACCTAAACTGGTAATTTAAGCTTTT
Source organism: Dermochelys coriacea (assembly GCF_009764565.3). Taxonomy (NCBI): domain Eukaryota; kingdom Metazoa; phylum Chordata; order Testudines; family Dermochelyidae; genus Dermochelys; species Dermochelys coriacea. The sequence continues at coordinate 83,771,971 of NC_050068.2, forward strand.
GTAACAGGTAATCTAGGATTCCCACTCTATTTTAATGGAAGAGCTTCTGTTCTTAGTCTCCAGAACCTGCCTTTGTCTGTAGCCCAATGGAGCTTTTGTTGATCCAAATGCCCAGAGGCTCCATTGTTAACAGCATGCATGACTGCATAGCAGGAAATGGACACAGATGGGACAGATACCTAAATGTTTAGAAACTTTTCCAATATAATATATATATCCTGAATTATAAGATGTTCTGTATGTGAACTATATGTGGAACTGAAGGAGTTAGGAGTCTGAAAAATGCATAATACAAAGAAGTCTGAAAAAGACCCTGTGATGCGGAGCCAGTGAGAATTAAGCAACCAGCAGACTGAGTGACCCAAAATCAACCTTTAAGAATATATTAGAAAAGTATTGAAATGGTAATCAGGGCCATTCCTTGTAGATAGTTAGCAAAGCCATGTTAAATAGACTAGAGTTCTTGAAACGTAGGCTTGTATTGTTAGAGAATCAGAAGTAGATAATAAGGCTATATCTACATTGCAGAGTTTTGTCACCAAAAGTTATGCCACTTTAATCAAAGTGCTTTAATTAAGCCACTGTTTCATGTCCACACAATGCTCCTTGTTTTGACAGAATGCCCCCCCACTAGCAGCTCATGCATCAACACAGAGAGCTGTGCACTGTAGGTAGCTAACCCACTGTGCAACTGGCCGCAGGATGTGTTTTGAAGGATTTACAATGTCTCAAGAGGCAGGTACAGCATCACATGATGCAGTTTTCTCAGTTTCATCATTCCATGGGCATCCTACTAGATTGTCAGCTATTTTACAACTGAAGTGTATGTGTGTGTATGGGGGGGACAGGGGAGACACAGACAGTGCATGTGTGTTGGGGAAGTGTGTGAGAGTGTGGGGGGAGGAGTGTGTATGTGAGAGAAACAGTGTGTGTGTTGGGGGAGAGTGAGTGTGACGGCATGTTGTCTCTAAGTTCAGACACCTGCGGGAAGCAACCAGCCCTGAGGCAGGGGGAAGAGGACACCCCGACATCAGCCCCCGCCTCTCTCCCTGGCTCTGCATGGTACAGCATTCTCTCTTTCACATATATACACACACACACATATCCGCCCTTGCCTACCTGCCACTGTGTTCGCAGTGCGGGAGAGAGCAGGATCCTTCCACGTTAATGATTTGCTCTTTGTTGCGGGAGCTCAGCGGGATACTCAGTTGTCCTGGAGCTTTGAAAGGGCAGGGGCGCATGCTTGCAGAGTGGATGAGTTCCAAAAAGTGAGCAGAGCAGTTACAGCAGGCATTGTGGGATACTGGGGAGGCCAGTTATGATGATATAACAAATGGCAGCATCTATACTGATGCTTTGTTGCTTTAGGTTTGACACAGAAAGCTTTATGCTTCTCATCGAGGTGGCTTTATTTTGTCGCCAAAACTGAAGAATTTTGTTGGCAAAAGTGACATTGCAATGCGTACACCTCCACTGTTTTGTCTCCAGAAGCTGCCTTTTGGCAACAAAACTCTATAGTGTAGACAAGGCCTAATTGTATTTGTCTGTATTTACCTATATATTGTTAGAAGTTTAATGATTTCAGAGTAGCAGCCGTGTTAGTCTGTATTCGCAAAAAGAAAAGGAGTACTTGTGGCACCTTAGAGACTTGTTAGTCTCTAAGGTGCCACAAGTACTCCTTTTCTTTTTGCGAATAAAGTTTAATGATGTAATCTAATTAGCTTGTAGATGTTATGTCTGTTCATGTCTATGATATTTCGTTAATTTGTTCTATTGATTCAGAGATCAAAAGGGGACAGTAACATGTAGATGACACTTGTGGTATAATGATATTGTCCTTATTTCTCCTTGATGTTTGTAGTAAACTACCTATGAACTGTTTGAACAGTTAATTGCCTTATGCTAATGAATGCAACCAGTTATCATTGTCTGCCTAGGAAATCGAGATTTATTTCAAAGCCTGTTGGGCTATAACCTATTGAACTGATTCTGGAAGGACTTTTACAAATCAGTATCTTCACCATCTCTACAACGAAACTGACCTAAGAACTTTAATCATATCTTTATGCATAATGATCTTTTAACCACTATAACTCTCTTTTCTTTTCTTAGTAAATCTTAGATTTAGTTAATATGAATTGGCTGTAAGTATGTATTTGGGTGAGAACTGAAATATTCATTGACCTGGTGAATAATGTGTCTGATCTCTTGGGATTGGTTGAACTTTATATATGGTGAATAAGGTTTTAAATAACCCTCACTATGTAAACTTGGCTTTCTGGGTGGGAGTCAAAGGCTGGTTAAAGGGAACTGTATTTTGGCTCCTTGCTAACCAGGAAGGTATTACAGAAACTGTTTTGTTACTGACTTGGTGAAACTAATTATAAGAATAAACACTAGTTTTGGGGATCGTCTGCCCTATTCTTTGTTGTTTGCCCTGATTGAGCATTCTCAGTGTAGACCAGGGCTTCTCAAACTGGGGATCGGGATTGTGAGGGGATTGTGAGGTTATTACATGGAGGGTCGCGAGCTGTCAGCAAACACCAAACCCCACTTTGCCTCCAGCATTTATAATGGTGTTAAATATATTAAAAAGTGTTTTTAATTTATAAGTGGGGTCACATTCAGAGTCTTGCTATGTGAAAGGAGTGACCAGTACAAAATTTTGAGAACCACTGGTGTAGCCCCTCCAGTGACCACAGTCACAGACTCAAATATATTTTGCTTTTGAGGGGTGAGGGTACACAGATTAACAATGTATAGAGAATAACCATGGAAACGTAGGGCCTGTAGACACTACCACTTATGTCAGTATAACTTATGTCCCTCAGGGGTCGAAATAAGATCAAGGATGGGACTAAGTTACACTGACCTAAGTGCCGGTGTGGACAATGCTATGTTGGCAGGAGAGCTTCCCCTGCTGACATAGCTACTGCCTCTCACCAAGATGGTTTTATTATGCCGAGAGGAGAGCTCTCTCCCACTGGTACAGAATGTCTTCAAAAGATGTGTTACAGTAGCACAGCTGCATCAGTGTAGCTGTGCTGTTGTAGCGTTTCTAGTGTATACTAACACGAAGTGTAGGCTGTTTGCAAGGAAAAAGCTATAGTACGCTTATAAAAGAATTCAAATATTAATATAATTGAAAACAAATATTTACTATTCAAAATATCAGGTGATAGTTAAGATTCTTGCTACAGGTTCTCAGTAATCTTTTTTTTGTTTGTTTGTTTGTTTTATTTTTGCGCAGTTGTATAGCAAAATGAACTTTCTCATCTCCCACCCTTATATTTTTGCAATTTTATCTATTTAAATTGAGACAGGTTTATGGTGCCCATGTCAAAATTTTGTTTTGCCCCTTACTTTGACTAATGTGTAAACTTCAACATGGAACATAAAGTAGTTTTTCAATTATTGTTAAATGCTGTAATTTGTCCTAGAACCATTTATGATATTATTGCATTCATTAATGTGACTAAGGAAATAAAAAACATCAATTTTTTTTGTAGTTTAATTTTTCTGTTTTTTGTTTGTTTGTTTTGGGGAGTATTTAGTTCATTGTGAAACATGGTGGATTCGAAAGACAGAGATGTTAGTGTGAACCTTTTTTCTGGTTTTCCTTTGTGGATTTTCACTTTGAGTTTTGATTTTAATGTTGTCCGGGGTAGTTCAAACCAATTCAAAATTAAACTTAGCCTAAACCTCTAAGTTTTGTGTGAATTCTAAACCATTAAGCAGCCCATCCTCAACAAAAGGTTTGCACAATTTTCAGAAAATCTAGCCTGAGTTTCAGACTTGGGTTAAAGATTTTGCACAACTCCAATGTACATTATTTTAATAAAAGAAAATGTTTCATGTATTTTGATAACTAAGGGAACAACACAGAGCCACAGCCATGCAGTGAAGATAACCCCCACCATAGAATTAGCAACTTACTGTTGTTCTTTAATTGCAGCTAAATCATGGTTATATTCTCTTTCTAATTTAATAATAGAAATGATGTCCATAGACATTCAAAGAGGGAGAGATAATAACTCTTATTGGATTAACTTCTCTTGGTGAGAGACAAACTTTCAAGCTTATACCAAGCTCTTCTTCAGGTCTTGGAAACATAATCAGAGTGTCACAGCTAAAAACAAGATGGAACAGATTGTTTAGCATAAGTACTTAACACATATTTAAAAAGACCAAAGTGACCCATTAATACCTCTGAAGTCATGGTAAGGAAAGGTAGGGTGTGAAGGAGAGGTATCAGCTGGGGAGTGGGGTTGTTAGTGGGTTATAGATTATTGTAATAAGCCATAAATCCAGTGTCTGTATTCAGTCCATGATTTTTAGTGTTTGGCAAATTTATGGATTGATAGACACAAACAATTGGCACACATCTAGCTAGACTATAAAATTACCATAAATGTATATGATAATACCAACTCATCCATGAAGAATGAACGGAGCAGCAAGAATAAGGGTGTATTTAAATTTCAATAGGCTAATCTGGGAATGGGGTTAGTCTGGAAAAATAAGATAGTAAGAAGTTTTGGATCTTTGCTTCAGATAAGCAAACAAAAGACTTATCCAGACTAGCAAAATTGTGCTGGGAATCTCGTGAGAACAGGTTTTCTTGTGAGCTAGAAGAAAAAAGGCCAACATTTGTTTATTGAACTCACTATATTGGCTGTCTGAGAGACTGATTCTATTTATAGGCATTTGGACGGCACTCATCACTGTAGTCTGAGTGTCTAGACATTGACTAGTAAATTACTGCATTATGTTAGACAGCATGGTGTGCTAAATATTGGCAAATGCTGACTTTTATGATGATTCTAGTCAGGCCAGATATACAGAGATAAGTCTTTCTGAATTTGGCACTTTTCCCTTTGCTTCCTGGTATGTGGAGCTGTCAAAAGATTAACTGATGGTGGTTGTATATTTGACACGACAAATAATCTCTTCCTTGTGCGTCTTTTTAGTGTTGCCTTATTTCTTTGCTTTTAACCTTCAATTCACATCATTGTATTTGATGACCTCCCTTTGTCACTGCACTACATTTTCCCTTTTTTCTAATATATTTTATCTGTTATTTTCTCAGTTCATCCTAACTTTTTCCAAAGTTCCTTGTAATAAAATAACTCTCCTTTCTCTTTCTGTAAATCCAAATAAATAAATAAATAATTTTGTTCTAGTAATTGTGTTAACCAGACTTCCAGAACAATGGGACATTGAAATTATCCATGTAAAATGGTGTATATTTAAGTATTGTGACAAAGCTCTGTCCTTGCCTCCATGGGTCCCTGCATTTCCTGGTGGATTTCGCTAGCCTCAGAGGCTTACTGTGACTCTCAATATAACCCTTCTTTCTCTAGAGATAAGGGTCACAGTCTACTGAGCCATTTTCATCATAAGCCAGCAAGGGAGGTGAGGAGAAGTTATCCTTCCTTGCACAGTCTCTGTTGTCTCCCAGTCTTAGTGATTAATCGGGGGTAAAGATGAGGGGAGGAGCCCAGGCCCACCACTCCAGGCTCCAGCCCAGGGACCCTAATAGTATCAGCTATGGTAGCTGACCTTTTAGAAACATGACATGTACAATTCTCTGGGCTACTTCCCCCCCAGCAGCCCTCACTTACTAAAGCTCCACTTCACCCTTACCTCAGGGTCTCCTTTCTTGTGCCTGATATGGTGTTTACTACTCAGCTTCTCCAACAGCACAACTTCCTCCCACAGCTCCTGACATGTACACATACCTGACTAACTGGGAGGCTTTTAACTAGTTTCAGCCAGCCCCTGATTGGCTTCAGGTGTCCCAATCAACCTAACCTTCTCCCTACCTTCTCCTTAATTGGCCCCAGGTGTCTTAACTGACCTGGAGAAGCTTCCCTTTCACTTATCCTGGTGCCAGGGATTTGTATAGCCTGGAGCGAATCTCTCCCCCCCTCCCACTGCTCTCCCATAGCCTCCTAGCTTGGAGAAAGGTGGGAAGCTGCTGCTACTAGGCCCTAAGCTCTCCCTGCTGCTCCAGCTGCTCCTCTGGCTGGGCCAAACACCCCCCATTCTCTGCTACTTGGCTGCTGGACCCCCCACTCTTGGGTGCTGCTACTGCTGCAACTGCAACCCTGGGGTGGGGAGGGGGCTGCTAGCCCACTCCCCAGAGAGGAGGAGTGAGGGACCCCAGCCACTGCTGTTATGGATACCACCACCACCTGAGAGGGGTCCTTTCTGCCTGCCTGGACCACCACCTGGAGCTCCTGGAGCTGCTGCTGCTGCAGAGGCCGCTGCCTGGAGCTGCTGAAGCCCGAGGAGGAGAAGAAGAGGATCATCTGCCAGTGGGGCAGCACCTAGAGACTTTGCAGACCACCGTGGAGGGGGCCTTAAGACTGAGTAATTTTCAAACTGTGCTCTTGTGGTGGGGGTCTTGACTGTGTTTCCAGGGACACCGGGGGTGTGGCGTGGAGCTGCCCCCCGATCCATCTGTGTGTCCCCCCCAACCCCCACCACTATTACCACCACCGCTGCCCCCTCCACCACCCCCACTGGCTGTATAACATCTGCCTCAGCTCCTGCCTCTGGACTCAGCTGCTTGCTTGGCTTGCCACGCCCTATTTCCACCCTTTGGGCCAGAAGCAGCAGCCAGCTAAAAAAGACTTGTGCAAGTGCACATGGGCACATGTGCCCCCCCGGACTGCCTAACCCCCAGCTTTGCCCTTTACTACCTGCCCCATTTGCCACTTGCTTTGCCTCCTCTTTTGCTCCAGCCCCTGTTACTAGCTTCAGTTTGTTTGCCTGCCCCGCCCATTTCCTTCTGCAGCCTTTGTTTGTTTGCCCCGCCCCAACCTCTGAAGCTAGCCCCTTGGTTTCCCTGTTCTACCCCCAGACCGCTTAGCCCCTCGTTCCATGTGCCCATGCCCCCTCCCATACGCTTGTGCAACTCCCCATTTCAGTTGCAACCCTCTTCACTGCACCCTCAATGTTGTTGAATCCCCCCCCATAGTGCACCAAGAGGAGCCGGAATTTCCACTTTGTGTCGGTGACTAACCCCAACCCCTGATTGCCCCCCGTCCAGCCCACCCCTTTTGGCGCCCTCCTCCCCTGCCTGCAGCCTAGCGGGGAGGAGTGGTCGACCTGCTTCCCCTCTCCCCTCCTCCTTTTGGTGTCCCCCCTTTCCTCCTTGCTCATGATGGCGGGGGATGAGACGGGCGAGACCTCTCCAGTAGCCCGAGCTCCCCCTCCCCCACCTGCCCCCCTGTCACCCCCCCAAGCTTCTACCTCCGCTGCCAAACCATCTGGCATCGCCCCCGCTGGGGCACCAGCAGCGACGGGCACCGGGGTGACCTCCACTGCTGCCACGTCTCTCACCCCCTCAGATTTGGGGGGAGTCCCCCCAGCCGGCGGGAAGGGCCAGGGGAAGAAGAAGGGGAAGGGCCCCGCTAAAAAGACCAGGCCCTCCATGGCAGGGGCTGCCCCCGATGCCCCGGCCCCATCTCCAGCTGGGGCGCCCCTCCCCGCTGTTCCCTCCACCAGCTCTGCAGGTGTCCCTCCCCAGGCCCCCAGAGCATACGCCCAGGTGGTGGCAGCCCCCGCGCCTGCCGCTACATCATTTCTCCAGCCCACCGCCTCCACTACCATCTATAGCGGCCGGGGCCCCTTTCCCACCATGACCAGGAAGCACGGCGTCCGTTGCCTCCTGGTGCCCGCCTCGCCCCACGTGGAGACCTATGTGCGGGCATTGGCGAGGGTGGTGGGGCCCACGGCCATTGTGGCGGCCTCCAAAATGTATGGCAAGGTCGTCTTCTTCCTAGCATCGGAGGCCGCCGCCCAGGAGGCGGTGGAGAAGGGCCTGGCGGTGGGGGGGGTGTTCGTCCCCTTAGAGCCGCTAGAGGACCTGGGCGTCCGCCTGGTCCTGACCTCCGTCCCTCCCTTTCTCTCCAATGCCGCCCTGTTACCCGCCCTTTCTACCTTGGGAAAGCCCATCTCTGTCATCAGCCCTCTCCCATTGGGCTGCAAAGACCCCGCCCTCCGTCACGTCCTCTCCTTCCGCCGGCAAGTGCAGCTTCAACTGCTGCCGGCGGCGCGCGACGGAGAGGCACTCGAGGGGTCTTTCCTAGTCCCCTACCAGGGGACCCATTACAGGGTGCATTATTCCACCGGGGAGGCCCGGTGCTACCTCTGCCGGGCGATGGGGCACGTCCGGAGGGACTGCCCCCTGGCCCGGGAAGAAGGGCCATCCAGGACCCCCGAGCCCCGGCAGGGCACCGGCCCCGTCATCGCCGACGCCCCTGGCTGCCCGGCACCCGAAACCGCCCCTCCTCCTTCCCAGTCCACCATTGCTCCCGCTCGGGCCCAAGGGGTACCTCCCCCACTATGCCCAAACGAGCGGGAGAACCCCGCCACCGCTGCTTGCAATCTGGCGAGGCCTGTGGAGGAGGGTGCGGCAGGGACACCGCCCTGCATGGGAGAGGGCCCGCCCCAAGGGGAATCTTCCCTCCCTTGTGCTGCCCCACCGTTACCCCCTCGAGTCCCTGAGCCATGGCCTCTGCCCCCTGACACAACCCCTGCTAGCCAGCCCCCGGATGATGCCATGGAGGGCTGGGCCCTAGTCCAGGGGAAGCGGGGCAAGCGGAAGGCTCGAGCTCCGCTCCTCCCATCTGATGCGGAGGCCCCCCGGAAGACCAGGAAGGGGGGCACCGATGCCGAGCCTTCCGCTCTACCCACGGGTGTGTTCCACCCACCAGAGCCGGCTGGGGAAGACGTGGCAGCACTGGAAGACGGTATCTCCCCTCCACGGGAGTCCCTCCCCTCCAAGACCCCCGAGGCACCATCTGAAACCCCAGTGTGCCCCAAAGTAACCATCGTGTCAGGTGCCGGCGGGGAGAATCCTGGGGTAGCGGAAAACAATTTCCCCTCTATATATGAGGAGATCGAGGCCCTGGGTCTGACCCCGGTCACCCAGGGGGAGGACGATCCTATGCCAGCGGGCCTTGATCTGGGCGACTTCTTTCCAGCCCCCCTTTCCCCATACTCCCTCCCCGTAACCGTCGCTTCTGCTCCCACCTCCGAGGAGCCCCTGGACTCCTCCATCAACCCGGCTGCAGAAGGCACCCTGCTGAGAGCCACCGAGCCAGTTGAGGCGACGGCCAGTGCCACGCGGCTGGAACCTGAGCCACCAGGGGCATCCCTCGCTGGTGAGGAGCATTCGACCTCCTTTCCGGGAGAGGACCCTACAGAAGAAAGTCCACCTCCTGATGCCGTGGCTGCCAAATCCACCAGACAGCTTGCGCCCGGCATCGGTGAGAGCCCTCTCCCGACCCAGAATCTCATCTCTACCCCTGCCCCTGCCCTTCTGCCGCCCACCTCCCGAGATATTATTGCCACCCCTGGGACAGTCTCCTTCCCCTTTCCAACAGATGACTCCCAGGGAATGGCCTTTGTGTTTGCCCGTCCCGACCCACCAGGGGCTGCTATCCTCCCTCCGCCGCCCCCTATCGCCCCAGCATTCAGGTCAACCCATCAAGAGCCCCGTCGGGGGTCCGCACCCTGTCTGCCCGTCCCGCTGGGCCAGGGGACTGTACCAAGGGCCCCATCGGGAAGCAACCAGACCATAACCCCAGCCCCCCATGCGCTGCGAGAGGAGTTGCGGGAGTTCCTAGAAGACGTCCGTGGCTCCCGCAACAAAGTCCAGCTTGCCATCCAGCGATGGGGGGACTTTAATCAAATCCTCCGGGCCGCAAGGGCCCTCATGGGGGAGGGGAAAAGGACCGGGAGACAGGGCGCCGCGGCCTACCAGCGGGTCCGCCACTTCCGTGACTCCTTACTCACCTACGGGGTGGGTCACGGACTGCTACGCGGCCCGCCGGGAGCCACGAGCATCCCTGCCGGCGAGGATCCCCCCCAGCCCTCCTCATGGCACCCTTTACCATCGCAACATTGAACACCCGTGGCTGTAAGATGGGTCTCCGCAGGTCCCAGGTGCTCTCCTTCCTTCGAGAGGGGAGGTACTCTGTGGTTTTCCTGCAGGAGACCCATACGGATCCGACCGCCGAAGACAGCTGGCGGCTGGATTGGGGGGACAGGGTCTACTTTAGCCACCTCACAGTTCATACGGGTGGAGTGGCGACCCTGTTCTCCCCCGACCTACGGCCCGAGGTGCTGGGGGTCGCCGAGGCTGTGCCGGGTCGCCTGCTGCACCTCCGGGTCCAAATGGAGGGGCTCGTAGTCAACCTCGTCAACATCTATGCCCCAGCAGCGAGCCCGGAGCGGCTGCAATTCTATCAGCAGGCATCCGCCTTCCTCGGCACCTTGGATCCTCAGGAGTGCCTGGTCCTGGGAGGGGACTTTAACATCACCCTTGAGGAACGGGACCGCTCGGGAACCGAGAAGAGCCAGGCCGCCGTGGCCGTCCTCCAGGAGATAGTCGAACACCACTCCCTGGTGGACGTCTGGCGCGACCACCACCCGGATGACGCTTCCACGTTCACCTTTGTCCGGGTGGAGGCCCATCGGTCGCGCCACTCCCGGTTGGACCGCATTTATTTATCACGCTTTCATCTTACACGAGCCCACTCCTCCAGCATCCGGCCGGCCCCATTTTCGGACCATCACATAGCCACCGTGACAGCCTCCCTCTGCGCGGAGAGGCCGGGGCCGGCCTATTGGCATTTTAACAACAGCTTGCTGGAGGATGCGGGCTTCGTGGCGTCCTTCCGGGAGTTCTGGCTGGCCTGGCGAGGGCAGCGGCGTGCCTTTCCCTCGGCACGGCGGTGGTGGGACGTAGGGAAGGTGCGCGCCCGGCTCTTCTGCCGTGACTACACCCGGGGCACCAGCCGACGGAGGGATGCAGCGATAGAGCAGTTGGAACGGGAGGTCTTAGAGCTGGAGAGGCGTCTGGCCGCCAGCCCCGAGGATCCACCCCTCTGCGGAGCGTGCCGGGAGAAGCGGGAGGAGCTCCGGAGCCTCGAGGACCATCGGGCCCGGGGTGCCTTTGTTCGATCCCGCATCCGTCTCCTTCGGGAGATGGATTGCGGCTCCCGCTTCTTCTACGCCCTGGAAAAAAAGAGGGGGGCTAAGAAACATATCATCTGCCTACTGACTGAGGATGGCACCCCCCTCACGGATCCGGTGGAGATGTGCGAGAGGGCGAGAGCCTTCTACGCAAGCCTTTTCTCCCCGGAGCCGACCGATCCTAATGCTTGCAGAGTGCTGTGGGAGGAGCTCCCGACGGTCAGCGTGGGCGACCGAGACCGGCTAGAGCTGCCTCTCACTCTGGCCGAGTTCTCGGAAGCCCTCCGTCGCATGCCCACCAATAAATCTCCGGGCATGGACGGGCTGACCGTGGAGTTCTACCGCGTGTTCTGGGATGTCCTGGGCCCAGACCTAGTCACCGTCTGGGCCGAGTCTTTGCAGAGCGGGGTCCTCCCTCTTTCGTGCAGGCGAGCCGTGCTCGCCTTATTGCCGAAGAAGGGGGACCTCCGCGATTTACGAAATTGGCGTCCCGTCTCGCTCCTCAGCACGGACTACAAAATCGTGGCAAAAGCCATCTCCCTGAGGCTAGGGTCCGTGCTGGCGGACGTGGTCCACCCAGACCAGACCTACACCGTCCCGGGCCGCAGTATCTTCGACAACCTCTATCTGGTCCGGGACCTATTGGAACTTGGGTGTAGGGATGGTCTGTCGTTCGCCCTCCTGTCCTTAGATCAAGAGAAGGCGTTCGACAGGATGGATCACGGGTATCTCCTGAGCACTCTGCAGGCATTTGGCTTCGGACCCAGATTTGTGAACTTTCTCCGGGTGCTGTACGCTTCCGCAGAGTGTCTGGTAAGACTCAACTGGACCCTGACCGAACCGGTCAACTTCGGGCGAGGAGTACGGCAGGGGTGCCCCCTCTCAGGCCAGCTCTACGCTCTGGCGATCGAGCCCTTCCTCTGTCTCCTCCGAAGGAGGTTGACAGGGTTGGTGCTGAGGGAGCCGGAGCTGCGGCTGGTCCTGTCGGCGTACGCTGATGACGTGCTCCTCATGGTCCAGGACCCGGGCGACTTGGTGCGAGTGGAGGCTTGCCAGGCCATCTATTCAGCAGCCTCCTCTGCGCGGGTCAACTGGGTCAAGAGCTCTGGCTTGGTGGTAGGGGACTGGCGGCAGGCGAGCCCCCGCCCACCCGCGCTTCAAGCCATCCGGTGGAGCACGGGTCCGCTGCTCTATCTGGGCGTTTACCTTTCTGCCACGCATCCCTCTCCGCCGGAGAACTGGCAGAATTTAGAGGGCGGGGTGATAGAGCGGCTCCGGAAATGGACAGGACTGCTCCGGTGCCTCTCCCTTCGAGGGAGAGCGTTAGTGCTTAATCAACTAGTCCTGTCCATGCTTTGGTACCGGCTCAACACCCTGGTCCCGGCCCCGGCTTTCCTGACCAACCTGCGGACATCGATTCTGGAGTTCTTTTGGTCAGGACTGCACTGGGTCCCTGCAGGGGTTCTCCATCTACCTGTGGAGGAGGGAGGGCAGGGCCTCAAATGTCTGCTTACTCAGGTCCATGTCTTCCGCCTCCAGACCCTGCAGAGGCTCCTTTATGGTGCAGGTAGTCCGGCGTGGAGCATACTGGCGCACGCCTTCCTGCGCCGCTTCCGAGGGCTCCGATACGACCGGCAGCTCCTTTATCTCCATCCGAGAGGTCTTCCGCGAGACCTCTCCGGGCTGCCGGTCTTCTACCAGGACCTCCTCCGGACCTGGAAACTCTTTACAACGAGCAGGTCCGTGGCGGCCACCGAGGGGGCAGATCTCCTCGCGGAGCCCCTGCTACACAACCCCCAGATCCGTTTGCAGGTGGCGGAGTCCCGCTCGGTGCGCCAGAGGTTGGTCCTGGCAGAGGTCACAAGAGTCGGAGACCTCCTGGACTATGACCGGGGAGACTGGCTGGATCCCCTAACCTTCGCTCAGCGCATGGGGCTTTCCAGACCTTGTACTCCCCGATGCATACTTCAGGAGGTGAAGGCCGCTTTGCCGCCCGCTGCTCGGGTTTATCTCGACCGGGTCCTGCACGAGGGCACGCCCCGCCCACCCACTACCCCAGGCCCGCCGGACCTTTTAATTGGACCCCTCCCCCGTGGACCCAACCGATCCCTTCACCCCTTCACTAGAAGCCGGCTGCACGAGATGCAGCCGGTCTGTTTTCAAACCGCGCCAAGAAAACATCTCTACACGCTCGTGCTCCACACCCTTCACGCCCGCACCCTCGTGTCCCGCCCCGATACAAAATGGCGGGACCTCCTGCCACCTTTGGAGGGTGCAGAGCCCCGGTGGGGCAGCCTATATTCCATCTTAGTCCCAAAGCCCGCCGGGGATGTCAGTTGGCGGCTCCTTCACGGAGCCGTGAGCACGGGCGTGTACTTGGCGCGGTTCACCACAATCCCAGACACCTGCCCCTTTTGCGGCGTGAGGGATACCCTGGCACATGTCTACCTGGAGTGTGCCAGGCTGCAGCCCCTATTCCGGCTCCTCACCAATATCTTATTACGTTTTTGGTTGCACTTCTCCCCTCACCTTCTCATTTATGCACTCCCTATCCGTGGCCCCACAAAGTCCCGGGATCTCCTGGTCAACCTCCTCCTGGCCCTAGCTAAAATGGCCATCTACAAAACCAGAGTGAGGAGGTTGGCCGATGGAGTCTCCTGTGACTGTGGGGCCTATTTCCGATCCTCGGTCCGTTCACGTATCCGGGCAGAGTTCCTCTGGGCGGCGTCCTCTGACTCCCTTGACGCCTTTGAGGAGCAGTGGGGTCTGTCCGGGGTTCTCTGCTCGGTGTCCCCGTCCGGTTCCCTTCTTTTGACCCTTTGACCGCACTCCTGTCCCTGTTATTTTATTAGTTGTCCCCCGGAATTTTTTGGGTATCTAGGTCCTGTGGGTCCCCCTTTTAGGCTGGGGGGGACCCTTTAGCAGTGGACGGGCTTCGCCCGCCCACTTCCCGGATCCCAATAAGACTGAGGGAGACCTATGTGCGGGCGTTGGCGAGGGTGGTGGGGCACATGGCCATTGTGGCGGCCTCCAAAATGTATGATAAGGTCGTCTTCTTCTTAGCATCGGAGGCTGCCACCCAGGAGGCGGTGGAGAAGGGCCTGGCAGTTGGGGGCATGTTCGTCCCCTTAGAGCCGCTAGAGGACCTGGGCGTCTGCCTGGTCCTGACCTCCGTCCCTCCCTTTCTCCCTAATGCCGCCCTGTTACCCGCCCTTTCTACCTTGGGGAAGCCCATCTCTGTCATCAGCCCTCTCCCGTTGGGCTGCAAAGACCCCGCCCTCCGTTACGTCCTCTCGTTCTGCTGGCAAGTGCAGCTTCAACTGCCGCCGACGGCGCGTGACGGAGAAGCACTGGAGGGGTCCTTCCTAGTCCCCTACCAGGGGGCCCATTACCGGGTGCATTACTCCACGGGGGAGGCCCGGTACTACCCCGCCGGACACCTGACATCGATACTGGAGTTCTTTTGGTCAGGACTGCACTGGGTCCCTGCAGGAGTTCTTCTTCTACTTTTGGAGGAGGGAGGGCAGGGCCTAAAATGTATGCTCACTCAGGTCCATGTCTTCCGCCTCCAGACCCTGCAGAGGCTCCTTTATGGTGCAGGTAGTCCGGCGTGGAGCATACTGGCGCACGCCTTCCTGCGCCGCTTCGCCCGCCCACTTCCCGGATCCCAGTAAGACTACTCTTCGATAGCCTTCTAACTTGGAGGGAGGTGGGAAGCTGCTACTCCTGCTGCTAGGCCCTAAGCTCTCCCTGCTGCTCCAGCTGCTCCCCTGGCTGGGCCAGACTCCACCCCCTGGTTCTCTGCTATCTGGTTGGTGGACCCCCCACTCTCAGGTGCTGCTACTGCTCCAACTGCAGCCCCGGGGGGGGGGCTGCTAGCCAACTCCCCAGAGAGGAAGAGTGACGGACCCCAGCCACTGCTTTTGTGGGCACCAACACCACCAGCACCACCACCACCTGAGAGGGGTCCTTTCTGCCTGCCTGGATCACTACCTGGAGTTCCTGGAGCTGCTGCTGCTGTGGAGTCCATTGCCTGGAGCTGCTGAAGCCCGAGGAGGAGAAGAAGAGGATCATCTACCAGTGGGGGAGCACCTAGAGACTTTGCAGACCACCATGGAGGGAGCCCTAAGACTGAGTAACTTTCAGACTGTGCTCTCGTGGTGGGGGTCCTGACTGTGTTTGTAGGGACACAGGGGGTGTGGCGTGGAGCTGCCCCCTGATCCATCTGTGTGTCCCCCAACCCGCACCACTACTACCACCACCGCTGCCCCCTCCACCACCCCCACTGGCTGTATACCATCTGCCTCACCTCCTGCCTCTGGACTCAGCAGCTTGCTTGGCTTGCCACGCCCTATTTCCACCCTTTGGGCCAGAAGCAGCAGCCAGCTAAAAAAGACTTGTGCAAGTGCACATGGGCACATGTGCCCCCCCCGGACTGCCTAACCCCCAGCTTTGCCCTTTACTACCTGCCCCATTTGCCACTTGCTTTGCCTTCTCTTTTGCTCCAGCCCCCCTTACTAGCTTCAGTTTGTTTGCCTGCCCCGCCCATTTCCTTCTGCAGCCTTTGTTTGTTTGCCCCGCCCCAGCCTCTGAAGCTAGCCCCTTGGTTTCCCTGTTCTACCCCCAGACCGCTTAGCCCCTAGCTCCATGTGCCCATGCCCCCTCCCATACGCTTGTGCAACTCCCCATTTCAGTTGCAACCCTCTTCACTGCACCTTCAATGTTGTTGAATCCCCCCCCATAGTGCACCAAGAGGAGCCGGAATTTCCACCTTGTGTCGGTGACTGACCCCTAACCCCTGATTGCCCCCCGTCCAGCCCACCCCTTTTGGCGCCCTCCTCCCCTGCCTGCAGCCTAGCAGGGAGGAGTGGTCGACCTGCTTCCCCTCTCCCCTCCTCCTTTTGATGTCCTCCCTTTCCTCCTTGCTCATGATGGCGGGGGATGAGACGGGTGAGACCTCTCCAGTAGCCCGAGCTCCCCCTCCCCCGCCTGCCCCTCTGTCACCCCCCCAAGCTTCTACCTCTGCTGCCAAACCATCTGCCATCACCCCCGTTGGGGCACCAGCAGCGACGGGCACCGGGGTGACCTCCACTGCTGCCACGTCTATCACCCCCTCAGATTTGCGGGGAGTCCTCCCAGCCGGCGGGAAGGGCCAGGGGAAGAAGAAGGGGAAGGGCCCCGCTAAAAAGACCAGGCCCTCCATGGCAGGGGCTGTCCCCGATGCCTCGGCCCCATCTCCAGCTGGGGCGCCCCTCCCCGCTGTTCCCGCCACCAGCTCTGCAGGTGTCCCTCCCCCGGCCCCTAGAGCATACGCCCAGGTGGCGGCAGCCCCCCCGCCTGCCGCTACATCATTTCTCCAGCCCACCGCCTCCGCTACCATCTATAGCGGCCGGGGCCCCTTTCCCACCATGACCAGGAAGCACGGCGTCCGTTGCCTCCTGGTGCCCGCCTCACCCCACGTAGAAACCTATGTGCGGGCGTTGGCGAGGGTGGTGGGGCCCACGGCCATTGTGGCGGCCTCCAAAATGTATGGCAAGGTCGTCTTCTTCTTAGCATCGGAGGCCGCCGCCCAGGAGGCGGTGGAGAAGGGCCTGGCGGTGGGGGGCGTGTTCGTCCCCTTAGAGCCGCTAGAGGACCTGGGCGTCCGCCTGGTCCTGACCTCCGTCCCTCCCTTTCTCCCCAATTCCACCCTGTTACCCGCCCTTTCTACCTTGGGGAAGCCCATCTCTGTCATCAGCCCTCTCCCATTGGGCTGCAAAGACCCCGCCCTCCGTCACGTCCTCTCCTTCCGCCGGCAAGTGCAGCTTCAACTGCCGCCGGCGGCACGCGAAGGAGAGGCACTGGAGGGGTCCTTCCTAGTCCCCTACCAGGGGACCCCTTACAGGGTGCATTATTCCACGGGGGAGGCCCGGTGCTACCTCTGCCGGGCGATGGGGCACGTCCGGAGGGACTGCCCCCTGGCCCGGGAAGAAGGGGCATCCAGGACACCCGAGCCCCGGCAGGACACCGGCCCCGTCATCGCCGACGCCCCTGGCTGCCCGGCACCCGAAACCGCCCCTCCTCCTTCCCAGTCCACCATTGCTCCCGCTCGGGCCCAAGGGGTACCTCCCCCACTATGCCCAAACAAGCGGGAGAACCCCGCCTCCGCTGTTTGCAATCTGGCGGGGCCTGTGGAGGAGGGTGCGGCAGGGACACCGCCAAGTATGGGAGAGGGCCCGCCCCAAGGAGAATCTTCCCTCACTTGTGCTGCCCCACCGTTACCCCCTCGAGTCCCTGAGCCATCGCCTCTGCCCCCTGACACAACCCCTGCTAGCCAGCCCCCGGATGATGCCATGGAGGGCTGGGCCCTAGTCCAGGGGAAGCGGGGCAAGCGGAAGGCTCGAGCTCCGCTCCTCCCATCTGATGCGGAGGCCCCCCGGAAGACCAGGAAGGGGGGCACCGATGCCGAGCCTTCCGCTCTACCCACGGGTGTGTTCCACCCACCAGAGCCAGCTGGGGAAGACGTGGCAGCACTGGAAGGCGGTATCTCCCCTCCACGGGAGTCCCTCCCCTCCAAGACCCCCGAGGCACCATCTGAAACCCCAGTGTGCCCCAAAGTAACCATCGCGTCAGGTGCCGGCGGGGAGAATCCTGGGGTAGCGGAAAATAATTTCCCCTCTATATATGAGGAGATCGAGGCCCTGGGTCTGACCCCGGTCACCCAAGGGGAGGACGATCCTATGCCAGCGGGCCTCGATCTGGGCGACTTCTTTCCGGCCCCCTTTTCCCCATACTCCCTCCTCGTAACAGTTGCTTCTGCTCCCACCTCCGAGGAGCCCCTGGACTCCTCCATCAACCCGGCTGCAGAAGGCACCCTGCTGAGAGCCACCGAGCCAGTTGAGGCGACGGCCAGTGCCACGCGGCTGGAACCTGAGCCACCAGGGGCATCCCTCGCTGGTGAGGAGCATTCGACCTCCTTTCCGGGAGAGGACCCTACAGAAGAAAGTCCACCTCCTGATGCCGTGGCTGCCAAATCCACCAGACAGCTTGCGCCCGGCATCGGTGAGAGCAATCTCCCGACCCAGACTCTCACCTCTACCCCTGCCCCTGCCCTTATCCCGCCCACCTCCCGAGATATTATTGCCACCCCTGGGACAGTCTCCTTCCCCTTTCCAACAGATGACTCCCAGGGAATGGCCTTTGTGTTTGCCCGTCCCGACCCACCAGGGGCTGCTATCCTCCCTCCGCCGCCCCCTATCGCCCCAGCATTCAGGTCAACCCATCAAGAGCCCCGTCGGGGGTCCGCACCCTGTCTGCCCGTCCCGCTGGGCCAGGGGGCTGTACCAAGGGCCCCATCGGGAAGCAACCAGACCATAACCCCAGCCCCCATGCGCTGCGAGAGGAGTTGCGGGAGTTCCTAGAAGACGTCCGTGGCTCCCGCAACAAAGTCCAGCTTGCCCTCCAGCGATGGGGGGACTTTAATCAAATCCTCCGGGCCGCAAGGGCCCTCATGGGGGAGGGGAAAAGGACCGGGAGACAGGGCGCCGCGGCCTACCAGCGGGTCCGCCACTTCCGTGACTCCTTACTCACCTACGGGGTGGGTCACGGACTGCTACGCGGCCCGCCGGGAGCCACGAGCATTCCTGCCGGCGAGGATCCCCCCCAGCCCTCCTCATGGCACCCTTTACCATCGCAACATTGAACACCCGTGGCTGTAAGATGGGTCTCCGCAGGTCCCAGGTGCTCTCCTTCCTTCGAGAGGGGAGGTACTCTGTGGTTTTCCTGCAGGAGACCCATACGGATCCGACCGCCGAAGACAACTGGCGGCTGGATTGGGGAGACAGAGTCTACTTTAGCCACCTCACAGTTCATACGGGTGGAGTGGCGACCCTGTTCTCCCCCGACGTACGGCCCGAGGTGCTGGGGGTCGCCGAGGCTGTGCCGGGTCGCCTGCTGCACCTCCGGGTCCAAATGGAGGGGCTCGTAGTCAACCTCGTCAACATCTATGCCCCAGCAGCGAGCCCAGAGCGGCTGCAATTCTATCAGCAGGCATCCGCCTTCCTCGGCACCTTGGATCCTCAGGAGTGCCTGGTCCTGGGAGGGGACTTTAACATCACCCTTGAGGAACGGGACCGCTCGGGAACCGAGAAGAGTCCGGCCGCCGTGGCCGTCCTCCAGGAGATAGTCGAACACCACTCCCTGGTGGACGTCTGGCGCGACCACCACCCGGATGACACTTCCACGTTCACCTTTGTCCGGGTGGAGGCCCATCGGTCGCGCCACTCCCGGTTGGACCGCATTTATTTATCACGCTTTCATCTTACACGAGCCCACTCCTCCAACATCCGGCCGGCCCCATTTTCTGACCATCACATAGCCACCGTGACAGCCTCCCTCTGCGCGGAGAGGCCGGGGCCGGCCTATTGGCATTTTAACAACAGCTTGCTGGAGGATGCGGGCTTCGTGGCGTCCTTCCGGGAGTTCTGGCTGGCCTGGCGAGGGCAGCGGCGTGCCTTTCCCTCGGCACGGCGGTGGTGGGACGTAGGGAAGGTGCGCGCCCGGCTCTTCTGCCGTGACTACACCCGGGGCACCAGCCGACGGAGGGATGCGGCGATAGAGCAGTTGGAACGGGAGGTCTTAGAGCTGGAGAGGCGTCTGGCCGCCAGCCCCGAGGATCCACCCCTCTGCGGAGCGTGCCGGGAGAAGCGGGAGGAGCTCCGGAGCCTTGAGGACCATCGGGCCCGGGGTGCCTTTGTTCGATCCCGCATCCGTCTCCTTTGGGAGATGGATTGCGGCTCCCGCTTCTTCTACGCCCTGGAAAAAAAGAGGGGGGCTAAGAAACATATCATATGCCTACTGACTGAGGATGGCACCCCCCTCACGGATCCGGTGGAGATGTGCGAGAGGGCGAGAGCCTTCTACGCAAGCCTTTTCTCCCCGGAGCCGACCGATCCTAACGCTTGCAGAGTGCTGTGGGAGGAGCTCCCGACGGTCAGCGTGGGCGACCGAGACCGGCTAGAGCTGCCTCTCACTCTGGCCGAGTTCTCGGAAGCCCTCCGTCGCATGCCCACCAATAAATCTCCGGGCATGGACGGGCTGACCGTGGAGTTCTACCGCGTGTTCTGGGACGTCCTGGGCCCAGACCTAGTCACCGTCTGGGCCGAGTCTTTGCAGAGCGGGGTCCTCCCTCTTTCGTGCAGGCGAGCCGTGCTGGCCTTATTGCCGAAGAAGGGGGACCTCCGCGATTTACGAAATTGGCGTCCCGTCTCGCTCCTCAGCACGGACTACAAAATCGTGGCAAAAGCCATCTCCCTGAGGCTAGGGTCCGTGCTGGCGGACGTGGTCCACCCAGACCAGACCTACACCGTCCCGGGCCGCAGTATCTTCGACAACCTCTATCTGGTCCGGGACCTATTGGAACTTGGGTGTAGGGATGGTCTGTCGTTCGCCCTCCTGTCCTTAGATCAAGAGAAGGCGTTCGACAGGATGGATCACGGGTATCTCCTGAGCACTCTGCAGGCATTTGGCTTCGGACCCAGGTTTGTGAACTTTCTCCGGGTGCTGTACGCTTCCGCAGAGTGTCTGGTAAGACTCAACTGGACCCTGACCGAACCGGTCAACTTCGGGCGAGGAGTACGGCAGGGGTGCCCCCTCTCAGGCCAGCTCTACGCTCTGGCGATCGAGCCCTTCCTCTGTCTCCTCCGAAGGAGGTTGACAGGGTTGGTGCTGAGGGAGCCGGAGCTGCGGCTGGTCCTGTCGGCGTACGCTGATGACGTGCTCCTCATGGTCCAGGACCCGGGCGACTTGGTGCGAGTGGAGGCTTGCCAGGCCATCTATTCAGCAGCCTCCTCTGCGCGGGTCAACTGGGTCAAGAGCTCTGGCTTGGTGGTAGGGGACTGGCGGCAGGCGAGCCCCCGCCCACCCGCGCTTCAAGCCATCCGGTGGAGCACGGGTCCGCTGCTCTATCTGGGCGTTTACCTTTCTGCCACGCATCCCTCTCCGCCGGAGAACTGGCAGAATTTAGAGGGCGGGGTGATAGAGCGGCTCCGGAAATGGACAGGACTGCTCCGGTGCCTCTCCCTTCGAGGGAGAGCGTTAGTGCTTAATCAACTAGTCCTGTCCATGCTTTGGTACCGGCTCAACACCCTGGTCCCAGCCCCGGCTTTCCTGACCAACCTGCGGACATCGATTCTGGAGTTCTTTTGGTCAGGACTGCACTGGGTCCCTGCAGGGGTTCTCCATCTACCTGTGGAGGAGGGAGGGCAGGGCCTCAAATGTCTGCTTACTCAGGTCCATGTCTTCCGCCTCCAGACCCTGCAGAGGCTCCTTTATGGTGCAGGTAGTCCGGCGAGGAGCATACTGGCGCACGCCTTCCTGCGCCGCTTCCGAGGGCTCCGATACGACCGGCAGCTCCTTTATCTCCATCCGAGAGGTCTTCCGCGAGACCTCTCCGGGCTGCCGGTCTTCTACCAGGACCTACTTCGGACCTGGAAACTCTTTACAACGAGCAGGTCCGTGGCGGCCACCGAGGGGGCAGATCTCCTCGCGGAGCCCCTGCTACACAACCCCCAGCTCCGTTTGCAGGTGGCGGAGTCCCGCTCGGTGCGCCAGAAGTTGGTCCTGGCAGAGGTGACAAGAGTCGGAGACCTCCTGGACTATGACTGGGGAGACTGGCTGGATCCCCTAACCTTCGCTCAGCGCATGGGGCTTTCCAGACCTTGTACTCCCCGATGCATACTTCAGGAGGTGAAGGCCGCTTTGCCGCCCGCTGCTCGGGTTTATCTCGACCGGGTCCTGCACGAGGGCACGCCCCGCCCACCCACTACCCCAGGCCCGCCGGACCTTTTAATTGGACCCCTCCCCCATGGACCCAACCGATCCGTTCACCCCTTCACTAGAAGGCGGCTGCACGAGATGCAGCCGGTCTGTTTTCAAACCGCGCCAAGAAAACATCTCTACACGCTCGTGTTCCACACCCTTCACGCCCGCACCCTCGTGTCCCGCCCCGATACAAAATGGCGGGACCTCCTGCCACCTTTGGAGGGTGAAGAGCCCCGGTGGGCCAGCCTATATTCCATCTTAGTCCCAAAGCCCGCCGGGGATGTCAGTTGGCGGCTCCTTCACGGAGCCGTGAGCACGGGCGTGTACTTGGCGCGGTTCACCACAATCCCAGACACCTGCCCCTTTTGCGGCGTGAGGGATACCCTGGCACATGTCTACCTGGAGTGTGCCAGACTGCAGCCCCTATTCCGGCTCCTCACCAATATCTTATTACGTTTTTGGTTGCACTTCTCCCCTCACCTTCTCATTTATGCACTCCCTATCCGTGGCCCCACAAAGTCCCGGGATCTCCTGGTCAACCTCCTCCTGGCCCTAGCTAAAATGGCCATCTACAAAACCAGAGTGAGGAGGTTGGCCGATGGAGTCTCCTGTGACTGTGGGGCCTATTTCCGATCCTCGGTCCGTTCACGTATCCGGGCAGAGTTCCTCTGGGCGGCGTCCTCTGACTCCCTTGACGCCTTTGAGGAGCAGTGGGGTCTGTCCGGGGTTCTCTGCTCGGTGTCCCCGTCCGGTTCCCTTCTTTTGACCCTTTGACCGCACTCCTGTCCCTGTTATTTTATTAGTTGTCCCCCGGAATTTTTTGGGTATCTAGGTCCTGTGGATCCCCCTTTTAGGCTGGGGGGGACCCTTTAGCAGTGGACGGGCTTCGCCCGCCCACTTCCCGGATCCCAATAAGACTGAGGGAGACCTATGTGCGGGCGTTGGCGAGGGTGGTGGGGCACACGGCCATTGTGGCGGCCTCCAAAATGTATGACAAGGTCGTCTTCTTCTTAGCATCGGAGGCTGCCACCCAGGAGGCGGTGGAGAAGGGCCTGGCAGTTGGGGGCATGTTCGTCCCCTTAGAGCCGCTAGAGGACCTGGGCGTCTGCCTGGTCCTGACCTCCGTCCCTCCCTTTCTCCCTAATGCCGCCCTGTTACCCGCCCTTTCTACCTTGGGGAAGCCCATCTCTGTCATCAGCCCTCTCCCGTTGGGCTGCAAAGACCCCGCCCTCCGTCACGTCCTCTCGTTCTGCTGGCAAGTGCAGCTTCAACTGCCGCCGACGGCGCGTGACGGAGAAGCACTGGAGGGGTCCTTCCTAGTCCCCTACCAGGGGGCCCATTACCGGGTGCATTAGTCCACGGGGGAGGCCCGGTACTACCCCGCCGGACACCTGACATCGATACTGGAGTTCTTTT
This sequence comes from Dermochelys coriacea, assembly GCF_009764565.3. Classification (NCBI taxonomy): domain Eukaryota; kingdom Metazoa; phylum Chordata; order Testudines; family Dermochelyidae; genus Dermochelys; species Dermochelys coriacea. The sequence goes on from NC_050068.2 coordinate 83,795,179, forward strand.
GGTCAGGACTGCACTGGGTCCCTGCAGGAGTTCTTCTTCTACTTTTGGAGGAGGGAGGGCAGGGCCTAAAATGTATGCTCACTCAGGTCCATGTCTTCCGCCTCCAGACCCTGCAGAGGCTCCTTTATGGTGCAGGTAGTCCGGCGTGGAGCATACTGGCGCACGCCTTCCTGCGCCGCTTCGCCCGCCCACTTCCCGGATCCCAGTAAGACTACTCTTCGATAGCCTTCTAACTTGGAGGGAGGTGGGAAGCTGCTACTCCTGCTGCTAGGCCCTAAGCTCTCCCTGCTGCTCCAGCTGCTCCCCTGGCTGGGCCAGACTCCGCCCCCTGGTTCTCTGCTACCTGGTTGGTGGACCCCCCACTCTCAGGTGCTGCTACTGCTCCAACTGCAGCCCCGGGGGGGGCTGCTAGCCAACTCCCCAGAGAGGAAGAGTGACGGACCCCAGCCACTGCTTTTGTGGGCACCAACACCACCAGCACCACCACCACCTGAGAGGGGTCCTTTCTGCCTGCCTGGATCACTACCTGGAGTTCCTGGAGCTGCTGCTGCTGTGGAGTCCATTGCCTGGAGCTGCTGAAGCCCGAGGAGGAGAAGAAGAGGATCATCTACCAGTGGGGGAGCACCTAGAGACTTTGCAGACCACCATGGAGGGAGCCCTAAGACTGAATAACTTTCAGACTGTGCTCTCGTGGTGGGGGTCCTGACTGTGTTTGTAGGGACACAGGGGGTGTGGCGTGGAGCTGCCCCCTGATCCATCTGTGTGTCCCCCAACCCGCACCACTACTACCACCACCGCTGCCCCCTCCACCACCCCCACTGGCTGTATACCATCTGCCTCACCTCCTGCCTCTGGACTCAGCTGCTTGCTTGGCTTGCCACGCCCTATTTCCACCCTTTGGGCCAGAAGCAGTGGCCAGCCTAAAAAGACTTGTGCAAGCGCAAGTGGGTGCACATGCCCCCCCGACTGCCTACCCCCCAGCTTTGCCCTTGCCACCTGCCCCATTTGCGATTTGCAGCTTTTTCCCCTCTTATGCCCCAGCCGCTGCTTACTTCCTTCAGTTTGTTTGCCTGCCCTGCCCATTTCGTCCTGCAGCCTCTGTTTGTTTGCCCTTCCCCAGCCTCTAAGGCTAGCCCCTTGGTTCCCTTCCCTACCTCCAGCCTGCTTAGCCCCTTGCTCCGTGTGCCCATGCCCCTCCCATGCGCTTGTTCAACTCCCCATTTTGGTTTCAACCCTCTTCACTGCACCCTCAATGTTGTGGCATCCCCCCATCCCCTATTGCAGCTAGAGGAGCCAGAATTCCACCCCAGCCCACCCCTTTCGGCATCCTCCTCCACTGCCTTCAGCCTAGTGGGTAGGAGTGATCGACCTGTTTCCCCTTTCCCCTCCTTCTTCTGGTGTCTCCCCTTCCCTCCCTGCTCACGATGGCAGGGGATGAGATGGGTGGGGCCTCTCCAGCAGCCCTAGCTACCCCTCCCCCGCCTGCCCCTCCATCACCCCCCCAAGCCTCTACCTCCACTGCCGCTGCCAAACCATCTGCCACCATCCCTGCTGGGGCACCAGCAGTGATGGGCACCGGGGTGACCTCCACTGCTACCACATCTCTCCTCCCCTCAGATTTGGGGGGAGCCCCCCCAGCCATCAGGAAAGGCCAGGGTAAGAAGAAGGGGAAGGGCCCTGCTAAAAATACCAGGCCTTCCATGACAGGGGCTGCCCTCACTGCCACAGCCCTGCCACCGGCTGCGGCGTCCCTCCCCGCTGTTCCCTCCATCAGCTCTGCTGGTGTTCCTCCCCCAGCCCCCAGGGCATAAGCCCAGATGGCGGGCAGCCCCCCCACCTGACACTACATCATCTCTCCCACCCACCGCCTACACTACCATCTATAGCGGCCAGGGCCCCTTTCCCACCATAACCAGAAAGAACGGTGTCCGTTGCCTCCTGGTGCCCGCTTCGCCCCACGTGGAGACCTATGTGCAGGCGTTGGCGAGGGTGGTGGGGCCCATGGCCATTGTGGCGACCTCCAAAACATACGGTAAGGTTGTCTTCTTCTTAGCATCGGAGGAAATCACCCAGGAGGCGGTGGAGAAGGGCCTGGCAGTAGGGGGCATGTTTGTCCCCTTGGAGCCGCTAGAGGACCTGGGCGTCTGCATGGTCCTGACCTCCATCCCTCCCTTTCTTCCCAATGCCTCCCTGTTACCTGCCCTCTCTACCTTGGGGAAACCCATCTCTGTCATCAGCCCTCTCCCGTTCGCCTGCAAAGACCCCGCCCTCCGTCACGTCCTCTCTTTCCGTTGGCAAGTGCAGCTTCATCTGCCGCCGGCGGTGTGTGATGGAGAGGCGCTGGAGGGATCCTTCCCAGTCCCCTACCAAGGGGCCCATTTCTGGGTGCATTACTCCACGGGGGAGGCCCAGTGCTACCTCTGCCGGACGATGGGGCATGTCTGGAGGGACTGCCCCTTGGCCCAGCAAGGAGGGGCATCTGGGACCCCCAAACCGTGGCAGGGCACCAGCACAATCATCGCCGGCGTCCCTGGCTGCCCGACATATGAAACCACCCCTCTTCCTTCCCAGTCCACCATTGCTCGCGCTCAGGCCCAAGGGGCACCTACCCAACTATGCCCAGATGAGTGGGATACCCCACCCCCTGCTTCTTGCAATCTGGTGGGGCCTGTGGAGGAGGGTAGGGAGGGCAATGGGAGAGGGTATATGCAGGGCATGTGCAGGCATGGGAGAGGGCCTGCCCCAAGGGGAATCTTCCCTCCCTTGTGCTATCCCACCATTATCCCCTCGAGTCCCTGAGCCATCACCTCTGTCCCCTGACACAAACTCTGCTAGCCAGCCCCTGGATGATGCCATGGAGGGCTGGGCCGTAGTCCAGGGGAAGGAGGGCAATCGGAAGGCTTGAGCTCCGCTCCTCCCATCGGATGCGGAGGCCCCCCGGAAGACCAGGAAGGGGGACACCTATGCCGAGCCTTCTGCTTTACCCACGGGTGTGTTCCATCCACCGGTGCCGGCTGGAGAAGACGTGGCAGGACTGGAAGGCAGTATCTCCCCTCCACAGGAGTCCCTCTCCTCTGAGGCCCCCGAGGCGCCATCTGAAACCTGAGTGTGCCCCGAGGCAACCGTCACGTCAGGTGCCGGCAGGGGAATCCCGGGGTTGTGGAAAATGATTTTCCGTCCATTTATGAGGAGATCGAGGCCCTGGGTCTGACCCCGGTCACCCAGGGGGAGGATGGCCCTATGCCAGTGCGCCTCGATCTGGACGACTTCACCCCAGCCACCCTTTCCCCATGCTCCCTCCCCTTAACCGTTGCTTCCTCTCCCACCTCTGAGGAGCCCCTGGACTCCTCCATCAACCCGGCTGCAGATGGCACCCTGCTGAGAGACGCCGAGCCTATTGAGGCGATGGCCAGTGCCACGTGGCTGGGACCCGAGCCACCAGGGTCACCCCTCACTGGTGAGGAGCATTCAACCTCCTTCCCGGGAGGGAGGCCTACAGAAAAGAGTCCACCTCCTGATGCCATGGCTTTCAAATCTACCATAGAGCCTACGCCCGGCATCACTGAGAGCCCTCTGCCCGCCCAGAATCTCGCCTCTAACCTTGCCCCTGCCCCTGTCCTGTCCACTTCCCGAGATGTTATTGCCACCCATGGGGCTGTCTCCTTCCCTTTTCTAATAAATGACCCCCAGGGAGTGGCCTTTGTGTTTACCCGTCCCGACCCACCAGGGGCTGCTATCCTCCCTCCGCTGCCCCCTATCGCCCCAGGGTTCCAAGCAGGCCTATTGGCGCCAACCCATGAGGAGCCCCCTCAGGGGTCCGCACCCTCTCTGCCCCTCTCGTTGGGTCAGGGGGCTTTACCAAGGGCCCCGTCGGGGAGTAACCAGGAGACTGTAACCCCAGCCCCCCATGTGCTGCGAGAAGATTTGCAGGAGTTTTTAGAAGACGTCCATGGCTCCCGCAACAAAGTAGAGCTTTTTTCTCCAGCGATGAGGGGACTTTAATCAAATCTTCCGGGCTGCAAGGGCCCTCATGGGGGAGGGTAAAAGGACCGGGAGGCAGGGCGCCGCGGCCTACCAGTGGGTCCGCCTCTTCCATGACTACTTACTCACCTACGGGGTAGGTCACGGACTGCTGCGTGGCCTGTCGGGAGCCGCGAGTATCCCTGCCGGCAAGGATCCCCCCCAGCCCTCCTCATGGCACCTCTTACCATCACAACATTGAACACCCATGGCTGTAGGATGGGTCACCGCAGGTCCCAGGTGCTCTCCTTCCTTTGGGAGGGGGGGGTACTCTGTTGTTTTCCTTCAGGAGACCCATACGGTCCGACCGCCGAAGACAGCTGGCGGCTGGATTGGGGGGACAGGGTCTACTTTAGCCATCTCACAGTTCGTACGGCTGGAGTGGCGACCCCCAGCACCTCCGGGTCCACATGGAGGGGCTCGTAGTCCACCTCCTCAACATCTATGCCCCAGCAGCGATCCCGGGGCGGCTGCAATTCTATCAGCAGGCGTCCACCTTCCTCGGCACCTTGGATTCTCATGAGTGCCTGGTTCTAGGAGGGGACTTTAACATCACCCTCGAAGAGCGGGACCACTCGGGGACCGAGCAGAGCCCGGCTGCCGCCGCCGCTGTCCTCCAGGAGATAGTCGAACACCACTCCTTTGTGGACGTCTGGCGCGACCTCCACCCAGATGACACTTCCACGTTCACCTTTGTCCGGGTGGAGGTCACGTCACTTCCGGTTGGACCGCATTTATTTATCACACTTCCATCTTTCATGAGCCCACTCCTCCAGCATCCAGCCAGTCCCATTTTCTGACCATCATTTAGCCACCATGACAGCCTCCTTCTGCGAGGAGAGGCTGGGGCCGGCCTATTGGCATTTCAACAACAGCTTGCTGGGGGATTCGGGCTTCGTGGCATCCTTCTGGGAGCTCTGGCTGGCCTGGCGAGGGTAGCGGTGTGCCTTTCTCTCGGCGCGGCGGTGGTGGGACCTAGGGAAGGTGCGTGCCTGGCTCTTCTGCCGTGACTACACCCGGGGCGCCAGCCGACGGAGGGATGCGGGGATAGAACAGTTGGAACGGGAGGTCTTAGAGATGGAGAGGCTTCTGGCTGCCAGCCCCAAGGATCCACCCCTCTGTGGAGTGTGCCGGGAGAAGCGGGAGGAGCTCCGGACCCTCGAGGACCATCGGGCCCGGGGTGCCTTTGTTCGATCCCGCACCCGTCTCCTTCGGGAGATGGATCGTGGCTCCCACTTCTTCTATGCCCTGGAGAAAAAGAGTGGGGCTAAGAAACATGTCATCTGCCTTCTGGCAGAAGATGGCACCCCCCTCACAGATCCGGTGGAGATGTGCGGAAGGGAGAGAGCCTTCTACGCAAGCCTTTTCTCCCTGGATCCAACCAATCCTAATGCTTGCAGAGTGCTCTGGGAGGAGCTCCCGACAGTCAGCACGGGTGACCAAGACCGGCTAGATCTGCCTCTCACTCTGGCCGAGTTCTCGGAAGCCCTCCGTCGCATGCCCACCAATAAATCTCCGGGCATGGATGGGCTGACCGTGGAGTTCTACCGCGTGTTCTGGGACATTCTCGGCCCAGACCTAGTCACTGTCTGACTTCCGAAGGCTCCGATATGACCGGCAGCTCCTTTATCTCCATCCAAGAGGTCTTCTGTGAGACCTCTCCGGGCTGCCGGTCTTCTACCAAGACCTCCTCTGGATCTGGAAACTCTTTTCAAGGACCAGGTCCATGACGGCCACCAAGGGGGCAGATCTCCTCGCGGAGCCCCTGCTACACAACCCCCAGCTCCGTGTGCAGGTGGCGGAGTCCCACTCGGTGCGCTAGAGGTTGGTCCTGGCAGAGGTCACAAGAGTCGGAGACCTCCTGGACTATGATCGGAAGACTGGCTGGATCCCCTGACGCTCGCTCAGCGCATGGGGCTCTCCAGACCTTGTACTCCCCGGCGCATACTTCAGGAGGTGAAGGCCGCTTTGCCGCCCGCTGCTCGGGGTTATCTCGACCGGGTCCTGCACTAGGGCACGCCCTGCCCACCCCCTACCCCACGCCTGCCGGACCTTTTAATTGGAGCCCCGCCCCGTAGACCCAACCGATCCCCTCACCCCTTCACTGTAAACCGGCTGCACAAGATTCAGCCGGTCTGCTTTCATACCGCACCAAGAAAACATCTATACATGCTCGTGCACCACACCCTTCACGCCCGCACCCCTGTGTCCCGCCCCAATACAAAATGGCGGGACCTCCTGCCACCTTTGGAGGGTGAGACGCCCCCGTGGGCCAGCCTATATTCCACCTTAGTCCCAAGGCCCGCCGGGATGTCAGCTGGCGGCTCGTTCACGGAGCCGTGAGCACGGGCGTGTAGTTGGCGCGGTTCATCTCAATCCCAGACACCTGCCCCTTTTGCGGCATGAGGGAAACCCTGGCACATATATACCTGGAGTGTGCTGGCTGCATCCCTTATTCCGGCTCCTCACCAATATTTTATTACGGTTTTGGTTGCACTTCTCCCCTCACCTTCTCATTTATGCATTCCTTATCTGTGGCCCCACAAAGTCACGGGATCTCCTGGTCAGTCTCCTCCTGGCCCTGGCTAAAATGGCCATCTATAAAACCAGAGTGAGGAGGTTAGCCAATGGAGTCTCCTGTGACTGTGGGGCCTATTTCCGATCCTCGGTCCGTTCACGTATCCAGGCAGAGTTCCTCTGGGCGGCGTCCTCTGACTCCCTTGACACCTTTGAGGAGCAGTGGGCGCTGTCCGGGGTTCTCTGCTGGGTGTCCCCATCCGGTTCCCTTCGTTTGACCCTTTGACTGCACTCCTGTCCCTGTTATTTCATTAGTTGTCCCCGGAATCTTTTGGGTATTTAGGTCCTTTGGATCCCCCTTTTAGTCTGGGGGGGATCCTTTAGCAGTGGACGGGTTTGACCTGTTCCCCCACTCCATACTTGAGGCAGAAGAGCTAAGCTGAACCAGACAGCGGGGCACACCCCTTATCCAGTAAATGCCATGCTCAGCACCAATAACTAAGCACCCAATGGGTTACAGGGATCTCAGTCATATCCATTCCATCCCCCTTTCCACTCTGGAACCTGCCAAAGTTACACAATTGTAACTTAAGCCCCAAAACCAAATCTCCTGTATGCCAGATAAAATAACCTATACAGCATTTTGCCATATGGGAAAAATTTCTTTCAGATGGTGAGCAACCTAGGCCCTGGCATCACCAATCACCAGAGATGCAGCACATAGATTAAGGATGGGGCTGAAATAGGGAGCCCACAATGGCTATTTTGCAACTAGCTATCAGAATATTCAAAATATTTGGGAATCCTGACTGGAGGGCTGGCAATGGGGTTCGCTTTTGTGGTTGAGGAATATTACATTATTGCAGGACTATTCACACCAGCTTTTTGTTTTTTTAAAAAAGCTTACTAATGTTTCCAAAAAAGTGTAAATTGTCTCCCCAATGACTACATATCACCAGAAGCTTTACTTATGCTATCATAACATTATCTTATGTGTGAAACCACTCAGTTTTGCTTCATAATGCTCTCTTCAGGACCATTTGTAGGATAATGCTTTAAAGCTATGGAACAGTAAGGTGCTGAAGTGATCTATCATTCATTGTTCATCCTGTATCTGGGCAGGACTAAGTCAGAAAGCATAGCTAAGGGATTCAACATTTTAAACTGGCCAGCTATGTTATTTTGAGCATATTGTTAGTCATGAAAAAGTATTTTTTATCATAATCAAATCAACTGAGTAGAATGCATCGTGAAAATCAAAATACATGCTTTTTGGTCTCACACAATAGTTTAGGTAATTTACAGGGATGGTATACAGATTGACAGCAAATTGATACTCAGGCAAATTTGTTTTGCCCAACTTCAGTCAAGAAAGTTGCCCTCCGGATGTATGTTGAATGGAATGTTAGCTGATGTAGTCCCTAAAGAAATTAGTGAACCAAAGTTATTTGACAAAATGACTATCCAGACCATGCAACCTTTTCAAATTGTTGTTTGCCTGAATACTAAAATGAGCAATCCTCCCTCTAAATATCATGTAAAGATAATGTAGTATGTCTTCCGCTCCCTCTGGAGGAAAATATATCTCTTTGTCTATCAGTCTTGCTCTACATCCTAATTTAGTTATTCCTGAGAGAAATGTGTGTGAAAAAGATATAAGTACTAGAAACTCTTTGTATTAAACAAAGTCAGAACTCTGTAGCAAGTTTTTGAGCCCTTTCTGGAATGATGTAGATTAGCTAAATGATCTTGTATTCACACCCTGTCAACCGTAGGTCACACCTTAGTGTAAAGTTACTGGACAAAGCTTCATTAAAATATAAATCTTGACCAGACTCTTGCAAATATGCCTTGCATGAATACTGACATGTAGATCACAGAATGCAGATATATAAAATTTTGTATGTTTTACCTACACAACCTTGCATATTATGTGTTACACTCCATTGTGCTAATCACAGCTAAGTTTACCAGATGGATCTGCTAAAAGGTGCAAACATATGCTTCTGGAGATAGATCTTACAGTGGGAATCCTCTTCTATGTTTAAAGTAAAAGTATATCACTATTTTCATCATCCTGTTGGGAACAAAGGAATCACCGTATTGTCCTGTATTAATATATGTCTCCAAGAGTATCCTATTCAAGATGCTTCAGAAGAAAATGAACCACCAAGATTGTGGTGTGATACTATTGCATTGGGCAAAGAGACAGGGCAATGGTTTTCCATTCTGAGTTAATTTATACCTTAAAGCATGGAGTTTCATAACTCATGTTGATTAGGAATACAATCAAAAGTGCAGGTTCTGTCTTGAAAAATGGCTAATCCTGTTTTGAATCTTTCTAAACTGATGCCATACTACACTGCAGTTCCTGAGGTCAATTTTGTGTTTTGTAAAGTTTTGATTATATAACCCATGCAGGTTCCTCTCTAGTGGCTGGCTGACATAAGAAGATAAGAGTGCTTCTGCTAATAGCTAAAAGAATTATTCCTTTGCTTCAAGCAGTAGAGGCTTACCATGCTCAGGGACTTTGGATTCAACCCTCACTTTACAGCAAGAATTAAAAGCATGAATTTCTTCTATTTAGCTAAAGGAGTAGCACTTTCAGCTGGTGACAATAGTAGACTTTTATCTTGTGTAGACCAGTCACTAGAGGGGGACAAAGTGATGCACTCTGTTCATGGAGGCAATGGTTTCCACAGCAGAGAGGTACCTCATGGCATAATTCAGTGCAAATAAGAGATGTTTAGATTGGAAAATGTCACAACAGTACGCACTGCAGCTTATTTTGAAATATAGTGTTGTCTGAGATGAGGAAGCTGATGTTAATGAAGCAGTATTTTAAAAAGAATGATTATTGTAATCCTCACCCTGTGATACTTGGCAAGCTAATGAGGCTTGCAAATGTATAATTTGTGGCAGATAACTCATTAGCTTTGCCTTTGAATATCACTTCCTGCATTATGGGAAGGGCAAGTTATAAAGTATGTGGGATGAAATATCAGCCAATGAAAGCTTCTTGGCTTTGGAGCATTGGGAGAAAGACTGAGTGGGAGTTCTAAGAGATGGACAACTGGTTGAGGAGCAACTCTCTATTTGAAAATGTTTGTGGGATTAGCTACTTGAATTTTCATTACAAAAAGTTATTCTAAATCTCTAAAGGGGAACTGAAAGTCTTCCAGAGGAGAATGCCAGATGTAAGTGTATGTTCTGTAGAATTTTAATTGACTTGTATTACCCAATTAAACTAGAAGAACAGGCAAGTCTATGTTTCTGTGAATTTGCAAAGTGGCTTTGGTTGGAGTACAGTTGCTATGTAAAACAAAAGGATTGATTTTAAATGAAGAAACTGCTGTGGTAATTTCTTTAACCTTCAGGATGACTGAACTTCTCAGCCACCCTAAAATGATCAAGAAAATTGAATGATTTTACATTTTATTTTTCCTTCTCTTCAAGCCTATGTGTGATGAGGATTCTTCAGTGAAGGACGTTTTTTTTGTAAAGAGGTTGTATCCCATAAGTGCTTCCTCCTCTATAATTTATACCATTCCATAACCCAAAATCAACTATAGATTTTAGTAAGCCTTACTTTTACTTTGGAGTAAGAGAAAAATTACATTACAAGAGCAAGTAAGGTCTCTGGAGGAGACCAGTATCTGCTCTGTAACAGACTGTCTACACTTAAAATGGTACCTGTCTCTGAAAACAAGAGTCCTTAAGAGATTTAAAGGTGCACTACACTGAAAAAGGCCTAAGTTATAAATACACCATAGAATCAAAGGGCAAAGAAGGAAAAATAGTTGAGAGAATTCATTAAACATATTGCCCTAGATTCACTAACGTATTTAGGCATCTAAGTCTGGGTTTTGGTGCCTACGTCCCAGTTTTAGGCAATGCTGCAATGCACAAAACTCCTGCTGAACACTTTAGATACCTACACTCCTTAAGTAGCAGATCAAATCCCTTCTGTCCCTCAGGTGGAGGGGGGACTTGAACCAGAGGTCTTCCACACACCAGGTGAGTACTGTAACAACTAAACTAAAAGTTATGAAGGGGCTAGAGAATCTCCTTCTCCTCCATTTTCATCATGCAAAATGGCATGGACTCCTATCTCCAAAGAGGGTTCATGGCTGAGAATCACTAGCGCCTATCTCTATGAGGGGGATGGGTCTTAGCACATAAGCCTCTCATCAGCAACCTTAGGTTGCCCCCTGCCTAGCATACTGTCATTTTTTAATCACAGTCTGAGGTGCCTATCTCTCCCCATTCATTGTACAGGGAGACCAGGCACCTGACTCAGTCTTTGTGAATCAGTGATTTTTCTAAAAAAGAAAAGGAGTACTTGTGGCACCTTAGAGACTAACAAATTTATTTGAGCATAAGCTTTCGTGAGCTACAGCTCACTTCATCAGATGCATTCGGTGGAAAATACAGTGGGGAGATTTATATACACACACAAAGAACATGAAACAATGGGTTTTATCATACACACTGTAAGGAGAGTGATCACTTAAGATGAGCTATTACCAGCAGGAAGGAGGGGGAAAAGGAGGATAACCTTTTTTAGTGATAATCAAGGTGGGCCATTTCCAGCAGTTAACAAGAACGTCTGAGGAACAGTGGGGGGTGGGGTGGGGGGAGAAATAACATGGGGAAATAGTTTTACTTTGTGTAATGACTCATCCGTTCCCAGTCTCTATTCAAGCCTAAGTTAATTGTATCCAGTTTGCAAATTAATTCCAATTCAGCAGTCTCTCATTGGATTCTGTTTTTGAAGGTTTTTTTGTTGAAGGATAGCCACTCTCAGGTCTGTAATCGAGTGACCGGAGAGATTGAAGTGTTCTCCGACTGGTTTTTGAATGTTATAATTCTTGACGTCTGATTTGTGTCCATTTATTCTTTTACGTAGAGACTGTCCAGTTTGACCAATGTACATGGCAGAGGGGCATTGCTGGCACATGATGGCATATATCACATTGGTAGATGTGCAGGTGAATGAGCCTCTGATAGTGTGGCTGATGTGATTAGGCCCTATGATGGTATCCCCTGAATAGATATGTGGACAGAGTTGGCAACGGGCTTTGTTGTAAGAATAGGTTCCTGGGTTAGTGGTTCTGTTGTGTGGTTGCTGGTGAGTACCTGCTTCAGGTTAGGGGGCTGTCTGTAAGCAAGAACTGGCCTGTCTCCCAAGATCTGTGAGGGTAATGGGTCGTCCTTCAGGATAGATTGTAGATCCTTGATGATGTGTTGGAGAGGTTTTAGTTGCGGGCTGAAGGTGATGGCTAGTGGCGTTCTGTTCTTTTCTTTGTTGGGCCTGTCCTGTAGTAGGTGACTTCTGGGTACTCTTCTGGCTCTGTCAATCTGTTTCTTCACTTCAGCTGGTGGATACTGTAGTTGTAAGAATGAATGATAGAGATCTTGTAGGCGTTTGTCTGTGTCTGAGGGGTTGGAGCAAATGCGGTTATATTGTAGAGCTTGGCTGTAGACAATGGATCGTGTGGTATGATCTGGATGAAAGCTAGAGGCATGTAGGTAGGAATAGCGGTCAGTAGGTTTCCGATATAGGGTGGTGTTTATGTGACCATTGCTTATTAGCACCGTAGTGTCCAGAAAGTGGATCTCTTGTGTGGACTGGTCCAGGCTGAGGCTGATGGTGGTATGCAAATTGTTGAAATCCTGGTGGAATTCCTCAAGGGCTTCTTTTCCATGGGTCCAGATGATGAAGATGTCATCAATGTAGCGCAAGTAGAGTAGGGGTATTAGGGGACGAGAGCTGAGGAAGCGTTGTTCTAAGTCAGCCATAAAAATGTTGGCATACTGTGGGGCCATGCGAGTACCCATCGCAGTGCCACTGATTTGAAGGTATACATTATCCCCAAATGTGAAATAGTTATGGGTGAGGACAAAGTCACAAAGTTCAGCCACCAGGTTAGCCGTGACATTATCGGGGCTTCTGTTCCTGATGGCTTGTAGTCCATCTTTGTGTGGAATGTTGGTGTAGAGGGCTTCTACATCCATAGTGGCTAGGATGGTGTTTTTCGGAAGATCACCGATGGATTGTAGTTTCCTCAGGAAGTCAGTGGTGTCTCGAAGATAGCTGGGAGTGCTGGTAGCGTAGGGCCTGAGGAAGGAGTCTACATAGCCAGACAATCCTACAGTCAGGGTGCCAAAGCCTGAGATGATGGGGCGTCCAGGATTTCCAGGTTTATGGATCTTGGGTAGCAGATAGAATACCCCAGGTCGGAGTTCCAGGGGTGTGTCTGTGCGGATTTGTTCTTGTGCTTTTTCAGGGAGTTTCTTGAGCAAATGCTGCCATTTCTTTTGGTAACCCTCAGTTGGATCAGAGGGTAATGGCTTGTAGAAAGTGGTGTTGGAGAGCTGCCTAGTAGCCTCTTGTTCATATTCCGACCTATTCATGATGACGACAGCATCTCCTTTGTCACACCACACGATCCATTGTCTACAGCCAAGCTTACGATATAACTGCATTTTCTCCAACCCCTCAGACAGAGACAAACACCTACAAGATCTCTATCGTGCAGTCTTACAACTACAATACCCACCTGCTGAAGTGAAGAAACAGATTGACAGAGCCAGAAGAGTACCCAGAAATCACCTACTACAGGACAGGCCCAACAAAGAAAATAACAGAATGCCACTAGCCATCACCTTCAGCCTCCAACTAAAACCTCTCCAACGCATCATCAAGGATCTATAACCTATCCTGAAGGATGACCTATCACTCTCACAGATCTTGGGAGACAGGCCAGTCCTTGCTTACAGACTGCCCCCCAACCTGAAGCAGATACTCACCAGCAACCACACACCACACAACAGAACCACTAACACAGGAACCTATCCTTGCAACAAAGCCCGTTGCCAACTCTGTCCACATATCTATTCAGGGGACACCATCATAGGGCCTAATCACATCAGCCACACTATCAGAGGCTCGTTCACCTGCGCATCTACCAATGTGATATATGCCATCATGTGCCAGCAATGCCCCTCTGCTAAGTACATTGGTCAAACTGGACAGTCTCTATGTAAAAGAATAAATGGACACAAATCAGACATCAAGAATTATAACATTCAAAAACTAGTCGGAGAACACTTCAATCTCTCCGGTCACTCGCTTACAGACCTGAGTGTGGCTATCCTTCAACAAAAAAACTTCAAAACCAGACTCCAACGAGAGACTGCTGAATTGGAATTAATTTGCAAACTGGATACAATTAATTTAGGCTTGAATAGAGACTGGGAATGGATGAGTCATTACACAAAGTAAAACTATTTCCCCATGTTATTTCTCCCCCCACCCCACCCCCCACTGTTCCTCAGACATTCTTGTTAACTGCTGGAAATGGCCCACCTTGATTATCACTACAAAAGGTTTTCCTCCTTTTCCCCCTCCTTCCTGCTGGTAATAGCTCATTGTAAGTGATCACTCTCCTTACAGTGTGTATGATAAAACCCATTGTTTCATGTTCTCTGTGTGTGTATATAAATCTCCCCACTGTATTTTCCACTGAATTCATCCTATGAAGTGAGCTGTAGCTCACGAAAGCTTATGCTCAAATAAATTTGTTAGTCTCTAAGGTGCCACAAGTACTCCTTTTCTTTTTTGCGAATACAGACTAACACGGCTGCTACTCTGAAACCAGTGATTTTTCTAGGTGCCTGAAAATAAGGTGTTGTGAAGCTTAGCATCAATGATGGGGATTCTACAACCTCCCTGGGAAGCCTGTTCCAGAACTTAACTATCCTTATAGTTCGAAAACTTTTTTTCATATCTAACCTAAATTTCCCTTGCTGCAGACTTAGTCTATTACTTCTTGTCCTACCTTCAGTGGATGTGGAGAACAACTGATCACAGTCTTCTTTGTAACAGCCCTTAACATAGTTGAAGACTACCTGGTCCCTCTCACTCTTCTTTTCTGAAGACTAAACATGCTCAGTTTTTTAACCTTTCCTCTTAGGCCAGATTTTTGAAACATTTATCATTTTTGTTGCTCTCTTGTGGATTCTTTACAATTTGTCTACATCTTTCTTAAAGCATGGACCCAGAACTGGACACAATACTGCAGCTGAGGCCTCGCCAGTGCTGAGTAGAGTTGGGCAATTACTTTCCATGTCTTACATATGACACTCCTGTTAATATACACCAGAATGATATTAACCTTTTTCACAACTGCATTACACTGTTGACTCATAATCAGTTTGTGAACCACTATAACCCTAGACTGTTTTCAGCAGGATTATCACTGAGCCAGTTACTCACCATTTTCTAGTTGTCCATTTGACTTTTCCTTCCTAATTGTAGTACTTTTCACTTGCTTTTATTGATCTAATTTTAACTGATCTAATTTTATTGATCTAATTTTATGACTGAGTCCATGACTGAGTCCCCATACAGAGGAAGGGTTGTCTGGGGGTTAGGGTGCTAGCCTAGGACTCAGGGCACCTGGTTTGAGTCTCTCCACTATCATAGACTTCTGTGTAACCTAAAGGACGTCCCCTAGCCTCTCTTTGCTGCAGTTCACTATCTGTACAATGGGGATGATAATGATTCCATGGGGGTGTTAGGAAGATAAATACATTAAAGATTGTGCGGTGCTGCTACTCTAGGATAATGCAGGCCATATAAATAGTTTGGATAGTTGTCTGAAAATGTGTTTTTTGTATTTTCTTGGTCCACTTCTCCAGCAGAACAATATTAGTAATGAGAAAAGAAAATGAGTGAACTCTTTAAATTCAGCGAAGAGGGAAACCATATGTACAACTGATTTGATTTAGACATAAATCGCAGGAGCTGAGTTTAAGTGCTGTCCTTGTTGACAATAATAGTTTAGCTTATAAAGGTCGCTGAGCTATGGGGATCTTTCGTGATTTTGTATTTTTCAAGTGGTTTGCCAATTTCACACAGAATTTCTTAGTCAAAACTCAGAGGGGTGTCTTTAATTAGAAGAGCACACTCCTCATTGTTTGCTACCTAATTTTCTGAAATGCATGAATGAAAAAAACCCCGGACCCCAAACCATCACCAGGATGACAACAATGAAAACAATAAAATAAATCCAGCTCAGCAGCTGAAAATTGGAAGACTGCTGACAAACATGGCACTTAACCTCCTATGCTTTGCAATATGACTGAAGTTAACTGCTATGCAAATTTTGTCATGCAAATGCCATCTAGTCTACCAAAACTTGGACAGTTCATAGCAGGTGATGAGGGTAGTTAAAGCTCTCCAATACCTGAGAATGTTAAAATTAACTGGACAATGCATAACTCTACTGATGTGTTTTTTTTTCTAGATCCTTATCACACACCCACATTCCTCAGTGAACAACATAATGCTGCTGAGTTTCATGTAAAGCACTTCCAATAGGGTAAAATTTTACCAATGACACACATTAAAGGTTAATGTATCTTGGAAAAACTGATGCAGAATGAAATACTTGTTCTTACCAGTGATAGGCAAACTACTGTGTTTCGGGCAAAATAAGACCTATCTTAAACAGACACTGGTCACAAACAATTGTTCTTACTTTCAAGAAAGTTTTATTCTGCCACTACATGTTAGGTGACCCACTGAACAATACAAATCTCTCCTTTAACTCACCATCACACATATCTGGAGTAGAGCATCTAATAGCAGCTGCTAAGCCATCAATTATTTTGGGGAGTGATTGATTGTGGGATGAAGATAACATGTGGCTGTACTTCATGAGCTTGTGGTCTGTAGGTGGGTTGTGGCCACAAGTAGCTTCCCCACAAAGACTGCTTCTGTGGTACAGCTTGATGGCACACATACCTTCAGGCATCTCTTGCTTTCAAAAGGAGGGAAACTAACTGTAGCATATCACAGAATCATAGACTATCGGGGTTGGAAGGGACCTCAGGTGGTCATCTACGCCAGGGATCAATAACCTTTCAGAAGTGGTGTGCCGAGTCTTCATTTATTCATTCTAATTTAAGGTTTTGCGTGCAGTAATACATTTTAATGTTTTTAGAAGGTCTCTTTCTATAAGTCTTTAATATATAAATAAACTATTGTTGTATGTAAAGTAAATAAGGTTTTTAAAATGTTTAAGAAGCTTCATTTAAAACTAAATTAAAATGCAGAGCCTCCCAGACCGGTGGCCAGGACCTGGGCAGTGTGAGTACCACTGAAAATCAGTTTGTGTGCTGCTTTTGGCACGTGTGCCATAGGTTGCCTAACCCTGATCTAGGCTAACCCCCTGCTGAAAGCAGGGCCAATCTCCAACTAAATCATCCCAACCATGGCTTTGTCAAGCCTGATCTTAAAAACTTCTAAGGAAGGAGATTCCACCACCTCACTAGGTAACCCATTCCAGTGCTTCACCACCCTCCTAGTGAAAAAGTTTTTCCTAAAATCCAACCTTAACCTCACCCACTGCAACTTGAGACCATTACTCCTCGTTCTGTCATCTGCTACCACTGAGAACAGTCTAGATCCATCCTCTTTGGAACCCCCTTTCAGGTAGTTGAAAGCAGCTATCAACTCCCCCCCGCCCATTCTTCTCTTCTGCAGACTAAATAATCCCAGTTCCCTCAGCCTCTCCTCATAAATCATGTGCTCCAGCGCCCTAATCATTTTTGTCGCCCTTTGCTGCACTCTTTCCAATTTTTCCGCATCCCAAAACTGGACACAGTACTCCAGATGAGGCCTCACCAATGCCAGATTGAGGGGAATGAGCATGTCCCTCGATCTGCTGGCAATGCTCCTACTTATACAATCCCAAATGTCGTTAGCCTTTTGGCAACAAGGGCACACTGTTGAGTCATATCCAGCTTCTCACCCACTGTAACCCCTAGGTCCTTTTCTGCAGAACTGCTGCCAAGCAGCTAGGTGCCTAGTCTGTAGTAGTGCATGGGATTCTTCCATTCTAAATACAGGACTCTGCTCTTGTCCTTGTTGAACCTCATAGATTTATTTTGGCCCAATCCTCTAATTTGTCTAGGTCCCTCTGTATCCTATCTCTACCTTCCAGTGTATCTACCACTCCTCCCAGGTTAGCATCATCTGCAAACTTGCTGAGGGTGCAATCCACGCCATCCTCTAGATCGTTAATGAAGATATTGAACAAAACTGGCCCCAGGACCGACCATTGGGGCACTCCTCTTGATACTGGCTGCCAACTAGACATGGAGCCATTGATCACTACCCATTGAGCCAATGATCTAGCCAGCTTTCTATCCACCTTATAGTCCATTCATCCAGCCCATACTTCTTTAACTTGCTGGCAAGAATACTGTGGGAGACCATATCAAAAGCTTTGCTAAAGTCAAGGACTAACATATCTACTGCTTTCCCCTCATCGACAGAGACAGTTATCTCATCATAGAAGGTAATTAGATTAGTCAGGCATGACTTGCCTGTGGTGAATCCATGCTGGCTGTTCTCTAAGTGCTTCAGAATTGATTCCTTGAGGTCCTGCTCCATGATTTTTCCAATGACTGAGATGAGGCTGACTGACCTGTAGTTCCCTGGATCCTCCTCCTTCCCTTTTTTAAAGATGGGCACTACATTAGTCTTTTTCCAGTCATCAGGGATCTCTCCTGATCACCATGAGTTTTCAAAGATAATGACCAATGGCTGTACAATCACATCTGCCAACTCCTTCAGCACCCTCGGATGCAGTGCATCCAACCTCATGGACTTGTGCTCATTCAGCTTTTCTAAATAGTCCCGAACTACTTCTTTCTCCACAGAAAGTTGCCTGGTTGCCTCTTCCCCATGCTGTGCTGCCCAGTGCAGTAGTCTAGGAGCTGACCTTGTTCGTGAAGACAGAGGCAAAAAAAGCATTGAGTACATTAGCTTTTTCCACATCCTCTGTCACTAGGTTGCCTCTCTCATTCAGTAAGGGGCCCACACTTTCTTTGACTTTCTTCTTGTTGCTAACATACCTGAAGAAACCATTCTTGTTACTCTTAATATCTCTTGCTAGCTGCAACTCTAAGTGTGATTTGGCCTTCCTGATTTCACTCCTGCATGCCTGAGCAATATTTTTATACTCCTCCCTGGTCATTTGTCCAATCTTCTACTTATTGTAAGCTTCTTTTTTGTGTTTAAGATCAGCAAGGATTTCACTGTTAAGCCAAGTTGGTTGTCTGCCATATGTCTTCCGATTCACCAGTTCCTGAAAAACATTCCCTGCATCACAAGAAGGATGGGGGAAAAGATCTTGTCTCACTGCTGACCATGTCTGTGGGAGAAAGGGAAGAGGGAGATGCTAGAGAGAGTTAGTCATTCACTGCCTTCCCTGCATGGAAATCAGTGGGTACGCAGGAGTCTAGGTCTATCTATTGGGGATGAATGAAGAGGTTCAGCTATGGAGTTTTGTTATTGGGGGAATGGGGAAGAAGATTTTGGGGAAATGGGGAAGAGGACCTCTCTAACTTAGGGTCAGTATTTATGGTTTTGGGTGGCTACATGAATTGAACCTGAATTCTGATAGTTTTGAGTGTCTCATATAACTATTTTTTAATTCAGTTGTACTGTTGATACTTTTTCCAGGTCTTTAATTTTATTTCACTATTAATGATTAGAAACAAAGCAAGAATCATTTAAAAGGGAAACATTAGCAGTTTAGCTTGAGTCAAGTGTGAGCAGATAAAATACTCAGAGGCAGATCCTCTGCTAGCATAAGTTGCCATAACTCCATTGAAAGCAATGAATGTCGCTCACTACTGCATTATGAGAAAGGCAAATTATACCAGCTGAGGATCTGTTCCTGAATGTACAAACACGCCATAGCACTATAGGTTGTAAATCCTGGCTTATTCCATCTTTACCTTCAAAAATCAAATATGGTTCTGATATTATCAACAAGTGATGAACTTGGAACAAAATACACATCAAAACATGTAAGAAGTGAAAGCTAATATGGGGATCTTTTCTTTAAAACTTCCAAATTTTCAGTTTCAAGTGCTCATGTTTCTGATGCTAATAACATCTGGGAATAAACAAAAAGGGTTCAGATTCAGCCACATGTGTGCAGGATAGAAGGGGTTAAGGTTTAAAATTGCTTTTGAACCTTGCAATGAGAGATGCTGTTTGTTTGAAAGTAGCTGTAGTCGAGTAATAAAGAATCATTAAGTGGCTAATTAGTTAGCCAGCTTTCAAACTAAACAGTAGTAAAAATAAATGATCCAGATTGATGAATATATTACTAATCTTATGTGTACAATTTTTAGAATAATGTTTTAAGTAATAAATGGAAAAATAACCAATTGGACATAAAAACAATAAGAAAAGTCCATTAAATTACAGCACTTACATTCCCTGTTTTCATAGAAGATTAGAGTTTTCTTTGATGGGATGTAATGCTATGCTTCATTATCTGTGTTAGAATTCTCATAAATTCCATTTCTGTTACAAAACAAGATAATGCAAGTGATTGTTTAGAGAGTTGTCAGTATTGTTTACTCATCCTTGTCTCTATCCCTCTTTCAGTCAAGAGACAGAATTAAAATGCCAATTTAAAATTAGCATTTCATTTTTTTTACTCCATGCTTTCAGTGCAGCGTGATATGTTTCTTACAAAATCCAAATAGGTTTGGATAATCCATAATCCATAATCCATAATCCATTTTATGTTTTTCACACTTGAAAAAGAAACAATAAATGAAATAAAATTCACTTAAATCTCTTCAAAATCTTTGTCACACAAGGATTATGAAACAAACTAAATTACAGATTTGTTCCATATACAGTACAATTAAGATGTAATAAAGTACCTAGCGGAATTAAGGCACCATTATGCCTTAAGGCCATAATGGTTCTGGATCTTTTGGTCCTTTACCATTGATTTCAGTGAGTGTAGGCATCTAAATACCTTTAAAAATCTGGACCCTTATTATTATTTATTTCTACTATAGAGTCTAGGTGTCCTGGTCATTTGTGCTAGGCACTGTACCTACATCCGATAAAGACAGTCTCTGCCCGAAAGAACATATAGTCTATCATATGATGAGACAACAACAAGTAGATTAAACAAATATGGGAAGGATAAGAATGAAACAGTCTCACTAGCTTAATAGGTACTAGTGTAAGCACATTCACTGCCTAGCTATTGTCATACCAGACAGTCTGAGAGACTCATCTAAAGGCTAGGGGTGAAATCCTGTCCCCATTAAAGTCAATTCGAGTTTTGTCACTGGTATACAGAGAGCAAGGATTTGACCCTACATTTTTACTTAGTGTTACTCAGTCACAATCTCATTGATGTTGGGGCCATCAGAGTTCAATAGGAGCTCTTTATTACGCCTTTCTTCTTCAGGGAAGATTTTCTCATAAGATATGAGAGCATGCACAGGCAAAAACCATAGAAATTCTGTTCATGCTCCTCCTGCTGACAAACCTCTGAACAAAGTTCTTATCTTTTATATTGTGTATTTATATAGTACTCATTATGATATCAGAGTTCCTCTGCAGCCATAGTGAAACTTCCTGAAGAATGTATTATGAAGGTTCCTCACATTCCTAAAATACAAAACCTTGGTAGAATGTCCAGAGTAGGTTGAATATGACCTTTGAAAGGGACCTGATGCTTCAATCCAATGTGTGGCCTGTATGCTACATGAAAGGAAGCTGGCCAAGTTCCCACCCCTGAAGGTTTTTCTTGCAATTTCCTTCATTCCCATGCCTGAGCATAATGAAATTAAGCGAATGTGAGTTACAGATGCACTCTGTTTAGCAGAAGCATTGGTTCATTTTAAAAAGTCCAAGTTAACTCCTAGTACAAATGAAAGTTAAGGGAACAGAAGCATGTATGGCATGTGATACAAGATGGTACAACACAAGACAGATGTCACTTAGGTGTCCCTTTTCAAGGATCTTGGATAGTCCCACACTTAAGCAGAGGACTGTCAAGTGGGATATGATCTTAGACAAAACCATGGATCTTTCATCACCTTTACACACACAATTTCAGTTAAATGAACAGATGAGATTTTTTTCACATTTAGTTTCAGTCGACTTCAGAATTATACTACTAAGATTGATTAAATTAATTCATATAGCTGAAGTCTGAGATTTCAGACTCCTGTGTCCCAGCTCTTTGACAAAGCAGCTCTTTCAAACAGCCTTAGTTTGTCTATCAGTCAGATTTCAGATAGTTTTTCCCCCCAAATGTATCAAGAGTAAAGATATGACTCATAAAATACTGTATGAATTTATGCATACTGTACAGTTTCAACAGAATAATTCTTTTGGTAAACCTCTTTTCAGTGTATAGTAAGGAAAAAAATCCATCTACCTATAGACATACTGTCAAGGTTCCTTCCCCACTCTGAACTCTAGGGTACAGATGTGGGGACCTGCATGAAAGACCCCCTAAGCTTATTCTTACCAGCTTAGGTTAAACACCACCATAATAATAATAATAAAAACACCATAATAAACATAATAAAACACCACCAAAGTGTTACACAAAGAAAAGGGGAAGGCTTCCACTTGGAAACGTCTCCCCCCCAAAAAATCCCCCCCCCCAAGCACTACACCCCCTTTCCTGGGGAAGGCTTGATAAATTTGCATAGGTGAACACAGACCCAAACCCTTGGATCTTAAGAACAATGAAAAAAAGCAATCAGGTTCTTAAAAGAAGAATTTTAATTAAAGAAAAAGTAAAAGAATCACCTCTGTAAAATCAGGATGGTAAATACTTTACAGGGTAATCACATTCAAAACATAGAGAATCCCTCTAGGCAAAAACCTTAAGTTACCTTAAGACACAAAAACAGGAATATACATTCCATTCAGCACAACTTATTTTATCAGCCATTTAAACAAAACAGAATCTAACACATATCTAACTAGACCGCTTACTAACTCTTTACAGGAGTTCTGACCAGCATTCCTGCTCTGGTCCCGGCAAAAGCATCACACAGACAGAGAAGACCCTTTGTTTCCCCCCGCTCCAGCTTTGAAAGTATCTTGTCTCCTCATTGGTCATTTTGGTCAGTGAGGTTATCTTAGCTTCTTAACCCTTTACAGATGAAAGGGTTTTTCCTCTGGCCAGGAGGGATTTAAAGATGTTTACTCTTCCCTTTATATTTATGACACATGCAAATGGAGAGGAAAATGTTATTTGTTGGGAATATACTTAAACTATGGGTCACAAGGCAGAACAATTTACTTGCTGATAAGTCACAAGTTATAAATGTAGAATACACTAAGGGGGAAAAAAGAAGCCTACAAGGGACATGTTATAATATTCTAGCTCAAGGAAATGTTTGTGAATTAGGACAACAAAATTATATTAAAGAAATAAATCACTGGAATGAAAATTCTCAAAAATGTGATAGTCTACACAGCACTATTATCCATTAGATCAAAAGTTTTAAATGGGCAAGCTGGTGTAAATGTTAGTTAATGGAGCTATGTCCATTTACAGCAGCTAAAGATCTGGAGCACTTACGATATGTTCTACAGAAAATGAATTGACCATAATTTTAAAATTCTTAAAATGCTTCCTAAAAGATAGCAGGGAAATAGTGCATTTGCACTGTGCCTAGTATTACAGGAACTGGATCATAATATGGGCTACTAGGTAGTACTGTAATACAAATAATGGTGTTGATCATACATATTATTTAAACAATGTCACTTAAAGAATTGTGGTGTAATAGGAATATCCTAACTAGGGATGGAGATATAATATATGTGTGTTTCCTAATGTTTGGCCTATTCTTTTAAAAGTGATGGGTATTAAAAGTGTATGGTTATAGGTTAATGACTAAAGCTCACAGTCAACATCACAGACTCCACTGGGGAGTTGTAAAACTTTGAGGGAATTATTATGGGTAAAATGTAATCATAAATATTGTATATTATGGTGACAGTTGTGTAGCTGCATATTAACCAATCCACATTCTTTTTTATTTAATATGTAATATATGCTGAATATCTGTCTTCTTTTAGATACATACATAGATACTAAGGTCAGAAGGGACCATTATGATCATCTAGTCTGACTTTCTGCACAACGCAGACCACAGAATCTCACACACCCACTACTGCGAAAAACCTCACCTATGTCTGAGTTATTGAAGTCCTCAAATCGTGGTTTAAAGACTTCAAGAAACAGAGAATCCTCCATCAAATGACCCATGCCCCATGCTACAGAGGAAGGCGAAAAACCTCGAGGGCCTCTTCCAATCTGCCCTGGAGGAAAATTCCTTCCAGACACCAAACATGGTGATCAGCTAAACCCTGAGTATATGGGCAAGATTCACCAGCCAGATACTACAGAAAATTCTTTCCTGGGTAACTCAGATCCCACCCATCTAATATTCCATCACAGACCATTAGGCCTATTTACCATGAATATTTAAAGATCAATTAATTACCAAAATCACGTTATCCCATCATACCAACTCCTCCATAAACTTATCGAGTTTAATCTTAAAGCCAGATAGATCTTTTGCCCCCACTGCTTCCTTTGGAAGGCTATTCCAAAACTTTACTCCTCTGATGGTTAGAAACCTTTGTCTAATTTCAAGTCTAAACTTCCTCGTAGCCAGTTTATATCCATTTGTTCTTATGTCCACATTGGTACTGAGCTTAAATAATTCCTCTCCCTCTCCGGTATTTATCCCTCTGATATATTTATAGAGAGCAATCATATCTTCCCTCAACCTTCTTTTAGTTAAGCAAAATAAGCCAAGCTCCTTAAGTCTCCTTTCATAAGACAAGTTTTCCATTCCTTGGATCATCCTAGTAGTCCTTCTCTGTACCTGCTCCAGTTTGAATTCATCCTTTTTTAAACACGGGAGACCAGAACTGCACACAGTATTCCAGGTGAGGTCTCACCAGTGCCTTGTATAATGGTACTAAAACCTCCTTATCCCTACTGGAAATACCTCTCCTGATGCATCCCAAGACCGCACTAGCTTTTTCCGTGGCCATATCACATTGGCGGCTCATAGTCATCGAACCAATACTCCAAGGTCCTTCTCCTCCTCCGTTACTTCTAATTGATGCGTCCCCAGCTTATAACTAAAATTCTTATTATTAATCCCTAAATGCATAACCTTATACTTCTCACTATTAAATTTCATCCTATTACTATTACTTCAGTTTACAAGGTCATCCAGATCCTCCTGTATGATATCCCGGTCCTTCTCTAAATTGGCAATACCTCCCAGCTTTGTATCATCTGCAAACTTTATTAGTACACTCCCACTTTTTGTGCCGAGGTCAGTAATAAAAAGATTAAATAAGATTGGTTCCAAAACTGATCCCTGAGGAACTCCACTGGTAACCTCTCTCCAGCCTGACAGTTCACCTTTCAGTAGGACCCGTTGTAGTCTCCCCTTTAACCAATTCCTTATCCACCTTTCAATGTTCATATTGATCCCCATCTTTTCCAATTTAACTAATAATTCCCCATGTGGCACGGTATCAAATGCCTTACTGAAATCTAGGTAAATTAGATCCACTGCATTTCCTTTGTCTAAAAAATCTGTTACTTTCTCAAAGAAGGAGATCAGGTTGATTTGGCACGATCTACCTTTTGTAAAACCATGTTGTATTTTGTCCCATTTACCATTGACTTCAATATCCTTAACTACTTTCTCCTTCAAAATTTGTTCCAAGACCTTGCATACTACAGATGTCAAACTAACAGGCCTGTAGTTACCCGGATCACTTTTTTTCCCTTTCTTAAAAATAGGAACTATATTAGCAATTCTCCAATCATATGGTACAACTCCTGAGTTTACAGATTCATTAAAAATTCTTGCTAATGGGCTTGCAATTTCAGGTGCCAATTCCCCTAATTTTCTTGGATGAAGATTATCTGGGCCCCCCGATTTAGTTCTATTAAGCTGTTTGAGTTTCGCTTCTACCTCAGATATGGTAATATCTACCTCTATATCCTCATTCCCATTTGTCATGCTACCATTATCCCTAAGATCCTCTTTAGCCTTATTAAAGTCTGAGGCAAAGTATTTGTTTAGCTATTGGGCCATGCCTAGATTATCCTTAATCTCCACTCCATCCTCAGTGTTTAGCAGTCCCATTTCTTCCTTCTTTGTTTTCTTTTTATTTATATGGCTATAGAACCTTTTACTATTGGTTTTAATTCCCTTTGCAAGGTCCAACTCTACTTGACTTTTAGCCTGTCTCACTTTATCCCTACATGTTCTGACCTCAATAAGGTAGCTTTCCCTGCTGATCCCTCCCATCTTCCACTCCCTGTATGCTTTCTGCTTTTTCTTAATCACCTCTCTGAGATGCTTGCTCATCTAAATTGGTCTACAACTCCTGCCTATGAATTTTTTCCCCTTTCTTGGGATGCAGGCTTCCGATAGCTTCTACAGCTTTGATTTAAAGTAATCCCAGGCCTCCTCTACCTTTAGATCCATAAATTCTTCAGTCCAATCCACTTTCCTAACTAATTTCCTTAAGTTTTGAAAGCCAGCCCTTTTGAAATCAAAAACCCTACTTGCAGATTTTTTTTTTAATCCTTCCATTCAGTTTGAACTGAATTAGCTCATGATTACTTGAACCAAGATTACCCCCTACAACCATTTCTTCTATCAGGTCCTCACTACTCACCAAAACCAAATCTAAAATGGCATCCCCTCTAGTTGGTTCAACAACTACTTGATGAAGGAATCCATCAGCTATCACATCTAGGAAAATCTGAGTCCTATTATTATTACTAGCACTGGTCCTCCAGTCTATATCTGGGAAGTTAAAGTCTCCCATGATCACGCAGTTTCCATTAGTATTTACTTTATTAAAAACATTAAAAAGGGCTCTATCCATATCCAGATTAGATCCCGGCAGTCTATAGCACACCCCAAGCACTATCCTAGGGGAGGGTCTACTAGTTTTCTTCCCCAATGTAATTTTTGCCCAGACGGACTCTGTCTTATCCATTGCATGGCTTCTTATTTCTTTCTTTATTTCTCATCATTGATATACAATGCTACTTCACCAGCTTTACCTTTATTTCTGTCTTTCCTAAACAGCACATACTCTTCAATACCTGTAGTCCAGTCATGACTACTATTCCACCATGTTTCTGTTATCCCTACAATATCTGGTGTCACTTCCTGCACCAGTAGCTCTAGTTCCTCCATTTTGTTACCTAGGCTCCTTGCATTGGTGTACAAACATCTTAATTTTTTCTGTTGGGCCTCGCTCACATTTTGTACCCTATTAGGCATGGTCATTCTACAGCCAGTATAACCTAATAGACTGCGCTTCCTCCTTAAATACATTCTCCTACCCATGACTGTATCCTTTCTTACTTCATTTTCTTCCCTCTCAGTGCTAAAATCCAGTGTGGAGATTACCTGGACATCTCCCAACCATCTCCCCCAAATTTCTAATTTAAAGCTCTCTTAATCAGTTGTGCCAGCCTCCATCCTAGAAGTCTATTTCCTTCCCTACTCAGATGAAGTCCATCCCGAGAGAACTGTCCTCTGTCCATGAATGTCTCCCAGTGGCCATACATCCCAAAGCCCTCCTTATAGCACCACTGCCTAAACCATCTGTTGATAGTCATAATCTTGTCACACCTTTGTTGCCCTTCTCTAGGAACAGGCAGAATCCCACTAAAGATCACCTGAGCCTCGATTTCCTTAAGCATCTTCCCCAGCCTAGCATAGTCTCCATTAATATTTTCCAGCGAGAATCTAGCTGTATCATTTATTCCCACATGAAGGATAATTAGGGGATTCTTCCCTGCTCCCTTTAGGATCCTTTTCAACCTCAGGTCTACATCCCGTATCTTAGCACCTGGAAGACAGCACACCCTTCTATTCTCTGGATCAGCTCTGGTTACAGGCCTGTCTATTCTTCTCAATAAAGAGTCCTCGATCACATAGATCTGCTTTTTCCTGGTGACGGTGCTATTCTCCAATGTATCCCCTGTTCCCTCTGGCTGCAAGTTCTTTCCATTCCTATCTACCTTATAATCCTCTTCAACCCATCCTGTATCCTTCTGGGGTTCATATTTGGTGTAGTCTCCATTGACTCTTTCCCTTTTCCTATAGCCGCTAGCGACTAGCTGCTCTTCTCTTCTTCCTTGTCCTTCCACCTTCAGCGACTACCTGCTGAGCCCCTTCTTTATTTTCCAACTCTGCAAACCTGTTCCTGAGCTCTGTTTCTCCTTCACTAGCTCGTCTTTTCCTCTGCCTGGTTCTTTTAGTCACATGCTTCCACTGACCACTTTCCTCACCCAGTCTCCCCTCAGAATTCCCCAGCCCTGCTTCCATCTGCAAGTCTGAGCTTTTCTCTTCAGATACCTCATGTCTTTGCTCCATAATCTGCTCAAACCCCTTCCTAAACTCAACCAGACTTTCCACCTGCATCTCCAAACCTTGGATCTTTTCCTCCATTAGCTTTATCAGAAGGCATTTCATGCAGAAAAAACTCTTACCAAGTACCCTCTCCAGGATCATGTACATACCGCAGCTTCCACATCCAGTCATCTTCATTGTGTCTTCCACTACATGAGTCACTCCTACTGCTACCTCTGTATCTGTCATAGCCTTCCCACCTAAATCCTGTTAATCTAGGAAACACAAACCACACCAAAAGACCACCCCCGACAGCAAAAACAAACCCCAAACAAGCACCACAATGCAAATTCCCACTCAAACTCCTCTGTTTACAACTCTGTTTGCTGGCTCCTGTGCCACTGCAGCTGTCTGTGCTGCTACCTGACTGGCTGGCTACCTTTATAGGACCCCTAGTCAGAGAAGACTTTGCTTTAATTGTTCTAAAATAGAGGAAGGAGAAGTTTTGCTAGATGTTCAAATATAGCTCTGTATTTTCATATTAGAAAAACTAGTCTAATGTGCTACCTGAGAGAGCACAACATTTTCAAGTGCTATGAATATTTCCACTAGAAATGAGTGATCCAGTTTGTAGAAAAGCAAACTAACCCACCAGTCTTTGCCCATTCTTGAATCAAATCTCTATTTACACTTGAAAATATTTGGTTAACTAATTTTATCGGTCATTTTCATCTTTTTCAGGCCCAGGTTTACAAAAGTCACTAAAGATTTTTGGATGGTTACATATTTGGTGCCTAATTTGAAGAATCTTAAAGGGACCTGACTTTCAGAATACACTGCACACCTACCCTGAAAAATCAGGCATCTTCAATGAGTCTCAAATGAAGTTCCCAAAACTGTGCACCCAAAATCACTAGTTACTAGAGCTGGTCAAAATATATTCTTCAGAGCATTTTTGCAATGAAAAAATGCTTTTGCCTCAAATGCAAATGTTCAGAGAAAGTTTTGTTTAGGTCAATATTTTCCATTTTTTTGGCAAAAGAACACAGGAGAGGGAGAGTGTGATGGGGGGTAGCCCATGACTTAGTCCAGTAGCACCTAGTAGTTAGCGCACCCTGCCACCTGGTTTGGCTCTTTAAGAGTTTGGGAGGATCCAAAAGATAAATATACAGATGAAGAGTCCTGGGAATGAATCCTGCTCCAGGAAACAATCAGGAGACTGTACCTTTAAGGTACAGAGAGGGCAAGGCTCCCCTCTCACCCAACCAACTGGCAAGGGGTTGGGAAAAAGGGAGCAGTATAAAGGCTGCCTCCTCCCTCACAGTAGGGAGATATTGATAGAGAAGGTTGGCCTGATGGCCCTGCCAGTTTGGAAGACTTATTATGAATGGTGTTCAGCTGAGGGGAGCTGGCAAAGGGCCTTGCAGCTGACTAACCTAAGGTAAGAGTTCTTATGCACATCCCTACCTCCAGGGAGAGAGCTGAGGGGGAACACCTCTTGGGAGGATGGTAAGATTATTCAAAGGCAAAGAGGCCTGACAGAACCCCAGTCCCAGAAAGCGGGAACCCTGTTCAAAGGAGAGAGCTATTGACTGCCTTTAGGCAAGGGGCAAAAAGCTGCTAGTAGTACAGTCTGTCTGCTGCACTGAGGAATGGAGACTGACTTGCAAGAGACACCTCCTGAGCTAGTCCCAGGAGAAGCAGAGAGGAACAACAGAGTCAAGCCAGAGACACTAGAGCTCTGATGCTTTTATGAGGAGGAGGAGGAGAAGTGAAATAAAAGTAGGAGCAGCTCAGGAAGAGATTGAAGGAACCACCTAAAGGGGAACCCTGGTCAGAAACCAGATGAGAGGGCAAGTCTGGGTTCCCCTACCTCTTCCAGACCAAGAGGAGGAGCAAGGGTGACAAAGATAAAAGAAGCCAAGAATGGCAAACACCAGACAGTGGCTAGGAGGTGGGCATGGAAGCCATTAGACTTTGTTTCCTATTTTGGCAACTTTTTTATTAATTCTGGAATGGGAATGAACTGAATATTGACCTGGTGAGGCTGCACTTGACAGACTGTTGAAGACCCCAGAATGACAAAAAGGGGGCATTAGACTGGGAAAATCCCTGCAATGCCACACCAGGAAAGGAGACCTCTGGAGGTGAAAGATTTGATAACAAAGGGAAAGGAAGAGAAAGTAGAGAAGGGAAGTGTCAGGGTTTCTTCCTCACTCTGAACTCTAGCGTACAGATGTGGGGACCCGCATGAAAGACCCCCTAAACTTATTCTTATCAACTTAGGTTAAAAACTTCCCCAAGGTACAAACTTTGCCTTGTCCTTGAATAGTATACTGCCACCACCAAGCGTTTTAAACAAAGAACAGGGAAAGAGACCACTTGGAGATGTCTTCCCCCCAAGCCCTACACCCCCTTTCCTTGAGAGGCTTGAGAATAATATCATAACCAATTTGTTACAAAATCATCAAAGACCCAAACCCCTGGATCTTGGAACAATGGAAAATCAGTTAGGTTTTTAAAAGAAGGATTTTATTTAAAAAAACAAAAACAAAGAAAGGTAAAAATCATCTCTGTAAAATCAGGATGGAAAATACTTTACAAGGTATTCAGATTCAAAACACAGAGAATCCCCCTCTGGGCAGAACCTTAAAGTTACAGAAAACATGAATAAACCTTCCTCTTAACAAAGGGAAAATTCACATAAAACAAAAGATAAACTAATCCACCTTGCCTGGCTTACCTGGTTGCAATATTGGAGACTTGGATTAGAATGGGTTGGAGAAGGTTTATTTATTGGTGTCACCACCCAAACCTAGGGGCTTTTCAATGCATATAAGTATTTTTCAGATTAACTAAAGCATAACTATGAACCTGATCATTCCCTCAGCTTCTCTGGAGAGTCAGAGACTGCACAGATGAGCAATTGCCTATCGCCACTCACTGTAAGGGTCCTGAAAACAGTCACTTTCCCTTCAACCCCAAATATATTTCTGAGGTGAGACAATAGCATGTCATGGCAGTCAACAGTATCACCTCCTGGATCTAGCTATAGCAAAATGAGCATAATTGATCTCCTCCTATCTATGAATGAAAAGCAGTCATCCATGAGATGTAGTAGTGTTTTCTCATTTCTGTGTGACCAACCTGACTAGGAGGGGTCAAGGATATTGGCAATAGATATGTGTGAGGGCACTTCTTCACTACTTTCTTGATGTATTTTTCTCCATAAAGGGATATTTGACACTGTTTATAATGTCTGGATCTGGAAATGGTTTCTTGAGACCATGGCATTATTTGAGGTAGCTGGTAAGTTTCTTTCTTCAAACGGGTCTTGATAATCTCTAACAGGCATCCCAGGTGTTCCTAGGCATCTTTGATCAGTGACAATGGGCATGGGTCTGAATAAAACTTGGCAACTTTTATTTCTTTTAGTACTTTGAGAGTGCTTTGCTCCATGAATATACCAAATTTTGTGAGAGGTGTTGAATTTGTCATTGGCTGTGTGTGTAGTAGCTTCTGTCCTCCTGCTGGTAAATAGCAGGTGACCAGTTCACCACATGATATGAACTGGAGGTTGACAAAGTGACTTATGACCCAGTCTGGTTCGTACTGACAGTATTTAGTTGTTGCAAAGAGAGAAATAGAAAAATATCTTAGCTTCTGCCCTGGCTACCTCTCTGGATTTTAATCTGCATTCAACTGTATTGTCCACCAACAGCTCTCTGGATTCCTACCTTCCTGCTTTCCATGATGCAAATCGTCAGATAGCCAACGTGGCTAGTGGGAATATATTGAATGGTAACATAGCCAAGATAGTGGCCAGCATGTGGTCAAAATGCCTTGCCAAATCTTCTAATCCTTAACTCATGCTCAGGACAAGATCTTTCACTGAGGCTATTCTGGATTTTGGCTGGGTCCAAGAGCATTCTATGGCAAACCATGATGACTCTGCCTTATACCCATTTGTATATTTAGTTTCTGATCTTTTCTTGGAAGAGGTTCTATAGAGGTTTGCCCTAGATGTGTGCTTCTAAGTGTCCTATGTCCTCTTGTAGGCCAAGGATGCTGTCTAAAATGTTACTGGCTATGCATGCTTGTCTGCTGGATATCTATATGAAACCCTTATGAATTTGGGGGCTTTGTGTCAGTGGCTTTATCAGCATGGATATTGTGGTCTCTCCAGAAAGCAAGCTTTGAGGAGCCCACTGCCCTGATGGCCATTATCTTTATATTTTTAAGTTGTGAAGAAATCTGCTTGGATGTGTTTTGTGGCTTTGCTCTTTTTGTTTGTTTGTTTTGTTTTAAACATCATCCTTGGGTTTTTTTTTGTCAGTAGAAATACACATAGTCCCAAGAATAGCGTTAGCTAAAAAGAGCTGCTCCAAAGTCTGCTTAGGGACTTCAAGTGCCACAGTATAATGGGAGACAGGCAGATGAGTGGGAAGGGGGAATACAATGTCACTGGTTAGAACAGCAATGTTTTTATTCAGGAAAAATGACTCTAGCTCCAAAGTTTAATGGCAATCGGCAGAGAGGATCTACTGTTCGCAGGGTACCACACTGGACTCACATTGACTAATATGATCTATTTCCCTGGGGAGTGTGCCATTTCTCTTTGCTTAAGGAAATAGAATATTTT
The DNA here is from genome assembly GCF_009764565.3 of Dermochelys coriacea. Taxonomy (NCBI): domain Eukaryota; kingdom Metazoa; phylum Chordata; order Testudines; family Dermochelyidae; genus Dermochelys; species Dermochelys coriacea. The sequence continues at coordinate 83,827,640 of NC_050068.2, forward strand.
TTCATAAAGTTAGGTTTGATCCAATCAAGTGACAGATGAAAATCAAAGAATTTAATAATGATGGATGTTTAAGAGAAACCTGATGAAATTTTCTAATATTACAACGCTGCAAGAAATCAGAGTAGCACAAATCCTTAAATATGTGAGACTGAAAATCTACTCAGGTACAGAGAAATTGTGTTTTCCTTTTTATTTTGTGTGGTAATAATTCTTCCAGGTGGATTTTATCATATAAAGCTTGCATTTGTATTCTCAGCATTCTTAAGATTCTTGCTTTAAAAAAAACACCCGTCTTCTCGTTATAATATCCTGCATGAATGGCATCTGTTGGAAAAATTCTTATTACTTTTGCAAACACTAGGTTCTTGACAATCAATAGATAATAATTAACACATATACACTTTATATTTTAATTAAAGCTGATAACCTTAAGGCACAATAAAGCAATATAAAAATACTTTTTTCTTCAAAAGTTTTCATGACTGCATAATCCTTTAAAATCCCCTCCTACAAGGGAATCTAGATTTCACTGCAGCCAGTATAAAGCAAGCAACATAAGATATCCTATTAAAATAAACTGTTTCTGAAATAAGCTCAGTTTGATTGTAATGAAAATCTTTGTAATCATCAGCACATATTGCTTTAAGCTGATGAAGAAACAATGAAGCTTAAAATCAAGATATTTTAATATGCAATTGCAAATTTGATATCCTCTTATTAAAACCAGACAATAATACCAGATGTCTAATACTTTTTGTACCATCAAATGGATTGTTTCCTAGATAAACACAAATAATATCTGTATTAGTTTCTAAACTTACCCTCCCCTGGGATGTCTTCAGAAATAAATATCCTAGGCAACACAAACCCTGGAGGATTCCAGATCTTGGCTCTGTTGGAGACAGAATAATTCAGAGGAAAATTTGTCCTTTGGCAGAAGCCAATTTAGAGAACAAAACAAACATCCCAAAGGCCAAAAATTAGAAAGCCAGCCCTGAAGTGGAAGGAAAGTTCACACGTAATAAATTAGGGTGGTTCCTCTCTTGCATGCTGCAATGGTCTAAGCTTTCTAGGTTTCCTATATATCTGTCACTTCCCCTCTATGCATTCTTTTCTCCTCATCTTGGGTGCAGGTGAAAGGGAGACACTCTCCTTAAACTAGAAAAACTAATCTGTGAGATCACAAGGGGAGCAGGATGGACTTGGCAGCCTATCTACTGATAGATATAAAGCACAATAAGAGTTAAATCTATCTATCTTATAATGTTAGAGTGGAACACGAGATATCTCTCAGTTTCTTTTCTTTCTCTGTTGTCCATCACCTGTTTGTTACTTTTCTTTAAGGTATCAGATCCGTTCCTGAGCTCAGTCATTTAATCCAACAACACTCCTTTACCTCCCAGACAACTATAGAGGGAAATGATTGGGCTGATTTCATGAACATCTGTGTTAGAAAAGTGTCCTGCTGCAAAATGTGCGACATCTTCCTGTTTGATGATTATTCTTCCATGGAAGAACTTGACCTTTCGTAAGGGCACCAAAGAAACTCCTTGACCATAATTGTGCAATCAAACAATCTGCATTTTAATAAGGTTAAATATAAATGTATAGATCTAGGAAAAAAGAATGTAGGCCACTTAAAGGATAGGGAACTCTATATTGGGAAGGAGTGACTCTGAAAATGATTTCGGGATCATGGTTGATAATCAGCTGAACATGAGTTCCCAGTGTGCTGCTAATGAAAAGGGCTAATGAAATCCTTGGATGCATAAACAGAGGAATCTTGAGTAGGAGTAGAGAAGGTTTTTTATCTCTATATTGGACACTGGTGTGATCAATGCTGGAATACTGTGTACAGTTCTAGTGTTTGCAACTCAAGAAGTATGTTGATAGATTGAAGAGGGTTCAGATAAAAGCCATGAGAATGGTTAAAGGGTTAAAAAATCTGCTTTATAGGGATAGATTTGAGGAGTGCAATCTATTTAATTTATCAAAAAGAAGGTGAAGGGGTGATTTGATCAGTCTTTTAATTACCTGTACAGGTAAAATAAATTTGCTAATAGAGTGCTCTTCATCCTAGCAGGCAAATGGTATATTCAATGGCTGGAAGTTGAAGTTAAAGCAATTCAGACTAGAAATAATGTATAGACTTTTAACTGTGAGGGTTATTAACCACTGGCACAACTTACCAAGGGTTGTGGTAGATTCTCCATCTCTTGAATTGGTTGGATGTTTTGGTAAATCAGAAACTCCTGTTCAGGGAAGTTCTAAGGTCCGTGCTATGCAGGAGGTCAGACTAGGCTGGTCATAGTGGTTCCTTCTGGCCTTAAAAATCTACTAATTAGATAGTCTTGACTCTGTTCCAGTCTTACTCTAGACACAAGTATCCTGACCAACAGAATATGCTATACCTTATAAAGTAAATTTTTCTCCTTGCCTCAGTGAAATCAAAGGTGGAAAGAGACATTATGTCTCTCTCTTTTCCTCAGATGGGTTATGTCTGTCCTGCCACTTACTACACAAGACAGCTCATCATTTAAATAATTTTAAACTATTTTTACTTGCAGGTCTTTTCCTAAGACTTTCAATGAGGTGTTTAACCCAAGCATTACCTGTCTTGTTAAAAATATTTATCTCTTGCTTTTTGTTTAATCTAACTCTTGCAATTTACTGTTGTTGTTGTTGAAATAATGGATCCATGACCAGATTACTTTCCCTAGATAACCGTGAAACTTTCCCATAAGATTGCAGGAGAAGCTAGCACAATAAAGTTTCTCTTCACGCTACTGTATCTGGGTCATGCTATCTTTTTTGGGAAGGTACTTTAGTGAAGTCCACATCTGCTTAGACACTACAATGGATACATTAAACATCTAGAAAAGGAGTACTTGTGGCACCTTAGAGACTAACAAATTTATTAGAGCATAAGCTTTCGTGAGCTACAGCTCACTTCATCGGATGCATTTGGTGGAAAAAAACAGAGGAGAGATTTATATACACACACACACAGAGAACATGAAACAATGGGTTTATCATACACACTGTAAGGAGAGTGATCACTTAAGATAAGCCATCACCAGCAGCAGGGGGGGGAAAGGAGGAAAACCTTTCATGGTGACAAGCAAGGTAGGCTAATTCCAGCAGTTAACAAGAATATCAGAGGAACAGTGGGGGGTGGGGTGGGAGGGAGAAATACCATGGGGAAATAGTTTTACTTTGTGTAATGACTCATCCATTCCCAGTCTCTCTTCAAGCCTAAGTTAATTGTATCCAGTTTGCAAATTAATTCCAATTCAGCAGTCTCTCGTTGGAGTCTGTTATTGAAGCTTTTTTGTTGAAGTATAGCCACTCTTAGGTCTGTGATCGAGTGACCAGAGAGATTGAAGTGTTCTCCAACTGGTTTTTGAATGTTATAATTCTTGACGTCTGATTTGTGTCCATTCATTCTTTTACGTAGAGACTGTCTCCTTCCCCTTTCCAACAGATGACTCCCAGGGAATGGCCTTTGTGTTTGCCCGTCCCGACCCACCAGGGGCTGCTATCCTCCCTCCGCCGCCCCCTATCGCCCCAGCATTCAGGTCAAGCCATCAAGATACCCGTCGGTCATAGTCCAGGAGGTCTCCGACTCTTGTGACCTCTACCAGGACCAACCTCTGGCGCACCGAGCGGGACTCCGCCACCTGCAAACGGAGCTGGGGGTTGTGTAGCAGGGGCTCCGCGAGGAGATCTGCCCCCTCGGTGGCCGCCACGGACCTGCTCGTTGTAAAGAGTTTCCAGGTCCGGAGGAGGTCCTGGTAGAAGACCGGCAGCCCGGAGAGGTCTCGCGGAAGACCTCTCGGATGGAGATAAAGGAGCTGCCGGTCGTATCGGAGCCCTCGGAAGCGGCGCAGGAAGGCGTGCGCCAGTATGCTCCACGCCGGACTACCTGCACCATAAAGGAGCCTCTGCAGGGTCTGTAGGCGGGAGACATGGACCTGAGTAAGCAGACATTTCAGGCCCTGCCCTCCCTCCTCCACAGGTAGATGGAGAACCCCTGCAGGGACCCAGTGCAGTCCTGACCAAAAGAACTCCAGAATCGATGTCCGCAGGTTGGTCAGGAAAGCCGGGGCCGGGACCAGGGTGTTGAGCCGGTACCAAAGCATGGACAGGACTAGTTGATTAAGCACTAACGCTCTCCCTCGAAGGGAGAGGCACCAGAGTAGTCCTGTCCATTTCCGGAGCCGCTCTATCACCCCGCCCTCTAAATTCTGCCAGTTCTCCGGCGGAGAGGGATGCGTGGCAGAAAGGTAAACGCCCAGATAGAGCAGCGGACCCGTGCTCCACCGGATGGCTTGAAGCGCGGGTGGGCGGGGGCTCGCCTGCCACCAGTCCCCTACCACCAAGCCAGAGCTCTTGACCCAGTTGACCCGCGCAGAGGAGGCTGCTGAATAGATGGCCTGGCAAGCCTCCACTCGCACCAAGTCGCCCGGGTCCTGGACCATGAGGAGCACGTCATCAGCGTACGCCGACAGGACCAGCCGCAGCTCCGGCTCCCTCAGCACCAACCCTGTCAACCTCCTTCGGAGGAGACAGAGGAAGGGCTCGATCGCCAGAGCGTAGAGCTGGCCTGAGAGGGGGCACCCCTGCCGTACTCCTCGCCCGAAGTTGACCGGTTCGGTCAGGGTCCAGTTGAGTCTTACCAGACACTCTGCGGAAGCGTACAGCACCCGAAGAAAGTTCACAAACCTGGGTCCGAAGCCAAATGCCTGCAGAGTGCTCAGGAGATACCCGTGATCCATCCTGTCGAACGCCTTCTCCTGATCTAAAGACAGGAGGGCGAACGACAGACCATCCCTACACCCAAGTTCCAATAGGTCCCGGACCAGATATAGGTTGTCGAAGATGCTGCGGCCCGGGACGGTGTAGGTCTGGTCCGGGTGGACCACGTCCGCCAGCACGGACCCTAGGCTCAGGGAGATGGCTTTTGCCACGATTTTGTAGTCCGTGCTGAGGAGCGAGACGGGACGCCAATTTCGTAAATCGCGGAGGTCCCCCTTCTTCGGCAATAAGGCCAGCACGGCTCGCCTGCACGAAAGAGGGAGGACCCCGCTCTGCAAAGACTCGGCCCAGACGGTGACTAGGTCTGGGCCCAGGATGTCCCAGAACACGCGGTAGAACTCCACGGTCAGCCCGTCCATGCCGGGAGATTTATTGGTGGGCATGCGACGGAGGGCTTCCGAGAACTCGGCCAGAGTGAGAGGCAGCTCTAGCCGTTCTCGGTCGCCCACGCTGACCGTTGGGAGCTCCTCCCACAGCACTCTGCAAGCGTTAGGATCGGTCGGCTCCGGGGAGAAAAGGCTTGCGTAGAAGGCTCTCGCCCTCTCGCACATCTCCACCGGATCCGTGAGGGGGGTGCCATCTTCTGCCAGTAGGCAGATGATATGTTTCTTAGCCCCCCTCTTTTTTTCCAGGGCGTAGAAGAAGCGGGAGCCGCAATCCATCTCCCGAAGGAGACGGATGCGGGATCGAACAAAGGCACCCCGGGCCCGATGGTCCTCGAGGGTCCGGAGCTCCTCCCGCTTCTCCCGGCACGCTCCGCAGAGGGGTGGATCCTCGGGGCTGGCGGCCAGACGCCTCTCCAGCTCTAAGACCTCCCGTTCCAACTGCTCTATCGCTGCATCCCTCCGTCGGCTGGTGCCCCGGGTGTAGTCACGGCAGAAGAGCCGGGCGCGCACCTTTCCTACGTCCCACCACCGCCGTGCCAAGGGAAAGGCACGCCGCTGCCCTCGCCAGGCCAGCCAGAACTCCCGGAAGGACGCCACGAAGCCCGCATCCTCCAGCAAGCTGTTGTTAAAATGCCAATAGGCCGGCCCCGGCCTCTCCGCGCAGAGGGAGGCTGTCACGGTGGCTATGTGATGGTCAGAAGATGGGGCCGGCCGGATGTTGGAGGAGTGGGCTCATGTAAGATGAAAGCGTGATAAATAAATGCGGTCCAACCGGGAGTGGCACGACCGATGGGCCTCCACCCGGACAAAGGTGAACGTGGAAGTGTCATCCGGGTGGTGGTCGCGCCAGACGTCCACCAGGGAGTGGTGTTCGACTATCTCCTGGAGGATGGCCACGGCGGCCGGGCTCTGCTCGGTTCCCGAGCGGTCCCGTTCCTCAAGGGTGATGTTAAAGTCCCCTCCCAGGACCAGGCACTCCTGAGGATCCAAGGTGCCAAGGAAGGCGGATGCCTGTTGATAGAATTGCAGCCGCTCCGGGCTCGCTGCTGGGGCATATATGTTGACGAGGTTGACTATGATCCCCTCCATGTGGACCCGGAGGTGCAGCAGGCGACCCGGCACAGCCTCGGCGACCCCCAGCACCTCGGGCCGTAGGTCGGGGGAGAACAGGGTCGCCACTCCACCCGTATGAACTGTGAGGTGGCTAAAGTAGACCCTGTCCCCCCAATCCAGCCGCCAGCTGTCTTCGGCGGTCGGATCCGTATGGGTCTCCTGCAGGAAAACCACAGAGTACCTCCCCTCTCGAAGGAAGGAGAGCACCTGGGACCTGCGGAGACCCATCTTACAGCCACGGGTGTTCAATGTTGCAATGGTAAAGGGTGCCATGAGGAGGGCTGGGGGGGATCCTCGCCGGCAGGGATGCTCGTGGCTCCCAGCGGGCCGCGTAGCAGTCCGTGACCCACCCCGTAGGTGAGTAAGGAGTCACGGAAGTGGCGGACCCGCTGGTAGGCCGCGGCGCCCTGTCTCCCGGTCCTTTTCCCCTTCCCCATGAGGGCCCTTGCGGCCCGGAGGATTTGATTAAAGTCCCCCCATCGCTGGAGGGCAAGCTGGACTTTGTTGCGGGAGCCACGGACGTCTTCTAGGAACTCCCGCAACTCCTCTCGCAGCGCATGGGGGGCTGGGGTTATGGTCTGGTTGCTTCCCGATGGGGCCCTTGGTACAGCCCCCTGGCTCAGCGAGACGGGCAGACAGGGTGCGGACCCCCGACGGGGCTCTTGATGGGTTGACCTGAATGCTGGGGCGATAGGGGGCGGCGGAGGGAGAATAGCAGCCCCTGGTGGGTCGGGACGGGCAAACACAAAGGCCATTCCCTGGGAGTCATCTGTTGGAAAGGGGGTGGCAATAATAACTCGGGAGGTGGGCGGGAGAAGGGCAGGGGCAGGGGTAGAGATGAGATTCTGGGTCGGGAGAGGGCTCTCACCGATGCCGGGCGCAAGCTCTCTGGTGGATTTGGCAGCCACGGCATCAGGAGGTGGACTTTCTTCTGTAGGGTCCTCTCTCGGAAAGGAGGTCGAATGCTCCTCACCAGCGAGGGATGCCCCTGGTGGCTCAGGTTCCAGCCACGTGGCACTGGCCGTCGCCTCAGCTGGCTCGGCGGCTCTCAGCGGGGTGCCCTCTGCAGCCGGGTTGATGGAGGAGTCCAGGGGCTCCTCGGAGGTGGGAGCAGAGGCAACGGTTAAGGAGAGGGAGTATGGGGAAAGGGGGGCTGGAAAAAAGTCGCCCAGATCGAGGCCCGCTGGCATAGGATCGTCCTCCCCCTGGGTGACCGGGGTCAGACCCAGGGCCTCGATCTCCTCATATATAGAGGGGAAATTGTTTTCCGCTACCCCGGGATTCTCCCCGCCGGCACCTGACGCGACGGTTACTTCGGGGCACACTGGGGTTTCAGATGGTGCCTCGGGGGTCTTGGAGGGGAGGGACTCCCGTGGAGGGGAGATACCGCCTTCCAGTGCTGCCACGTCTTCCCCAGCCGGCTCTGGTGGATGGAACACACCCGTGGATAAAGCGGAAGGCTCGGCATCGGTGCCCCCCTTCCTGGTCTTCCGGGGGGCCTCCGCGTCAGATGGGAGGAGCGGAGCTCGAGCTTTCCGCTTGCCCCGCTTCCCCTGGACTAGGGCCCAGCCCTCCATGGCATCATCCGGGGGCTGGCTAGCAGGGGTTGTGTCAGGGGGCAGAGGCGATGGCTCAGGGACTCGAGGGGGTAACGGTGGGGCAGCACAAGGGAAGGAAGATTCCCCTTGGGGCGGGCCCTCTCCCATGCTTGGCGGTGTCCCTGCCGCACCCTCCTCCACAGGCCCCGCTAGATTGCAAGCAGCGGGGGTGGGGTTCTCCCGCTCGTCTGGGCATAGTTGGGGAGATGCCCCTTGGGCCCGAGCGGGAACAATGGTGGACTGGGAAGGAGGAGGGGCGGTTTCGGGCGCCGGGCAGCCAGGGGCGTCAGCGATGATGGGGCCGGTGCCCTGCCGGGGCTCGGGGGTCCCAGATGCCCCTTCTTCCCGGGCCAGGGGGCAGTCCCTCCGGACGTGCCCCATCGCCCGGCAGAGGTAGCACCGGGCCTCCCCCGTGGAATAATGCACTCTGTAACGGGCCCCCTGGTAGGGGACTAGGAAGGACCCCTCGAGTGCCTCTCCGTCGCGCGCCGCCGACGGCAGTTGAAGCTGCACTTGCCGGCGGAACGAGAGGACATGACGGAGGGCGGGGTCTTTGCAGCCCAACGGGAGAGGGCTGATGACAGAGATGGGCTTTCCCAAGGTAGAAAGGGCGGGTAACAGGGCGGCATTGGGGAGAAAGGGAGGGACGGAGGTCAGGACCAGGCGGACGCCCAGGTCCTCTAGCGGCTCTAAGGGGACGAACACGCCCCCCACCGCCAGGCCCTTCTCCACCGCCTCCTGGGCGGCGGCCTCCAATGCTAAGAAGAAGACGACCTTGCCATACATTTTGGAGGCCGCCACAATGGCCGTGGGGCCCACCACCCTTTGCAATGCCCGCACATAGGACTCCATGTGGGGTGAGGCGGGCACCAGGAGGCAACGGACGCCGTGCTTCCTGGTCATGGTGGAAAAGGGGCCCCGGCCGCTATAGATGGTAGCGGAGGCGGTGGGCTGGAGAAATGATGTAGCGGCAGGCGGGGGGGCTGCCGCCACCTGCGCGAATGCTCTGGGGGCCGGGGGAGGGACACCTGCAGAGCTGGTGGAGGGAACAGCAGGGAGGGGCGCCCCAGCTGGAGATGGGGCCGGGGCATCGGGGGCAGCCCCTGCCATGGAGGGCCTGGTCTTTTTACTGGGGCTCTTCCCCTTCTTCTTCCCCTGGCCCTTCCCGCCGGCTGGGGGGACTCACCCCAAATCTGAGGGGGAGAGAGACATGGCAGCAGTGGAGGTCACCCTGGTGCCCATCGCTGCTGGTGCCCCAGCGGGGGCGGTGGCAGATGGTTTGGCAGCGGAGGTAGAAGCTTGGGGGGGTGACAGAGGGGCAGGCGGGGGAGGGGGAGCTCGGGCTACTGGAGAGGTCTCACCCGTCTCATCCCCCGCCATCATGAGCAAGGAGGAAAGGGAGGACATCAAAAGGAGGAGGGGAGAGGGGAAGCAGGTCGACCACTCCTCCCCGCTAGGCTGCAGGCAGGGGAGGAGGGCGCCAAAAGGGGTGGGCTGGACGGGGGGCAATCAGGGGTTAGGGGTCAGTCACCGACACAAGGTGGAATTCCGGCTCCTCTTGGTGCACTATGGTGGGGGATTCAACAACATTGAAGGTGCAGTGAAGAGGGTTGCAACTTAAATGGGGAGTTGCACAAGCGCATGGGCGGGGGCATGGGCACACGGAGCGAGGGGCTAAGTGGTCTGGAGGTAGAACAGGGAAACCAAGGGGCTAGCTTCAGAGGCTGGGGCGGGGCAAACAAACAAAGGCTGCAGAAGGAAATGGGCGGGGCAGGCAAACAAACTGAAGCTAGTACGGGGGGCTGGAGCAAAAGAGGAGACAAAGTAAGTGGCAAATGGGGCAGGTAGTAAAGGGCAAAGCTGGGGGTTAGGCAGTCCGCGGGGGGGCACATGTGCCCATGTGCACTTGCACAAGTCTTTTTTTTTAAGATGGCTGCTGCTTCTGGCCCAAAGGGTGGAAATAGGGCGTGGCAAGCCAAGCAAGCAGCTGAGTCCAGAGGCAGGAGCTGAGGCAGATGGTATACAGCCAGTGGGGGTGGTGGAGGGGGCAGCGGTGGTGGTAATAGTGGTGGGGGTTGGGGGAGGGACACACAGATGGATCGGGGGGCAGCTCCACGCCACACCCCCGGTGTCCCTACAAACACAGTCAAAACCCCCACTACAAGAGCACAGTTTGAAATTACTCAGTCTTAGGTCCCCTCCACGGTGGTCTGCAAAGTTTCTAGGTGCTGCCCCACTGGCAGATGATCCTCTTCTTCTCCTCCTCGGGCTTCAGCAGCTCCAGGCAGCGGCCTCTGCAGCAGCAGCAGCTCCAGGAACTCCAGGTGGTGGTCCAGGCAGGCAGAAAGGACCCCTCTCAGGTGGTGGTGGTGGTGGTATCCACAACAGCAGTGGCTGGGGTCCCTCACTCCTCCTCTCTGGGGAGTGGGCTAGCAGCCCCCTCCCCACCCCAGGGCTGCAGTTGGAGCAGTAGCAGCACCCAAGAGTGAGGGGTCCAGCAGCCAAGTAGCAGAGAATGGGGGTGTCTGGCCCAGGCAGGGGAGCAGCTGGAGCAGCAGGGAGAGCTTAGGGCCTAGCAGCAGCAGGAGGAGCAGCTTCCCACCTCCCTCCAAGCTAGAACGCTATGGGAGAGCAGTGAGAGAGAGAGATTCGCTCCTGGCTAAACAAATCCGTGGTACCAGCATAAGTGAAATGGCAGCTGCTTCAGGTCAACTAAGACACTTGGGGCCAATTAAGAACTTTCCAGAAGGCAGGGAGAAGACTAGGTTGATTGGGACAGCTGAAGCCAATCAGGGGCTGGCTAAAACTAGTTAAAAGCCTCCCAGTTAGTCAGGTGGGTGTGCATGTCAGGAGCTGTGGTAGGAAGTTGTGCTGTTGGAGAGACCTAATAGTACACACCATATCAGGCACAAGGAAGGAGGCCCTGAGGTAAGGGTGAAGTGGAGCTTGAGGAAGTGAGGGCTGCTGTGAAGAAAGTAGCCCAGGGAATTGTACATGTCATGTTTCTAAAAGGTCAGCTACCATAGCTGATACTATTAGGGTCCCTGGCCTGGAGCCTGCAGTAGAGGGTGGGCCCGGGCTCCCCCCCCACACCTTTACCCCCTGATTAATCACTGAGACTGGGAGACAACAGAGACTGTGCAAGGAAGGATAGCTTTTCCTCACCTCCCTTGCTGGCTTATGATGAAAATGGCTCAGTAGACTGTGACCCTTGTCTCTAGAGAAAGAAGGGTTACGTGGAGGGTCACAGTGATCCTCTGAGGCTAGTGAAATCCACCAGGAAATGCGGGGACCCATGGAGACAAGGACAGAGCTTTGTCACAATACTTAAATATACACCATTTTATATGGATAATTTCAATGTCCCATTGTTCTGGAAGTCTGGTTAACACAATTACTAGAACAAAATTATTTATTTATTTGGATTTACAGAAAAAGAAAGGAGAGTTATTTTATTACAAGAAACTTTGGAAAAAGTTAGGATGAACTGAGAAAACAACAGATAAAATATATTAGAAAAAAGGGAAAATGTAGTGCAGTGACAAAGGGAGGTCATCAAATACAATGATGTGAATTGAAGGTTAAAAGCAAAGAAATAAGGCAACACTAAAAAGATGCACAAGGAAGAGATTATTTGTGTGATTTTTTTAGGACTCCCTAGCATAGACAAGGCTGAAGTGATGCATACAAAATAAACTTTGTTTTGGTCTGATGGAGATCTGGACCTCAGCTGAAAAGTCTTGTCTTGATACCTGTGCAAACAAAATGGAAACAGCATGCTGATATCATTTTTACAGGCTATCGGATTAACATTGTCATCTATGGAGTAAAAAAATAGTCAGTTGGAGTTAGCAGGATCATCCTTGTTATAGCAGAATGTTCATGTCACTGTACTTAAGATGATGTCAGCATTTACATGATAAGTAATTTAAGGGTTTGTAACTCAGTAAGAGGAGAGCGCTAGGCCTGCCACAATTAAATGAACTTTTTGTTCAATGTAGCTTACTTTCAAGGATCAAGGGAGTATATGACAAAACTTAATGTTATTCAAAGGACATTAGTAAAATGTTTAGACATTTTGGCTTTTGTCAGGCAATTAAAAATGTTCCTGGAAGATACTTTGAATGGAGTTCATCTAAATGTGGCATACTTGCAAGCAGGGATGGCACAAATATGCTTTGCTGGATTCATTCCAGGTCCAGATACCATAGTGGTGACCAGTATTTGTCAAATAGAGACTAATGATACTCACTACTGATAGAGAAAGCTGTGCAGCAGGACGTCTGTTTGTAAGTAATCTGGAAGTGCCGTAGATCCAGATGGCAGGAGGCAGAAGAGGGGAATTTCATACCTTACTGATCCAGTAAAATAGATTCATAAGGTATCCAATCAGTTTTCAATTTTGATTTGACCAAACAATAAAGGCAGAAAAATGACAAAATCTGTGCATGGTCCATTCATTACGTTTCTACGGTTACTGGTTACCATATTGATCCATTTACTGGATCAACTGAATGAATATTTTTGGAAATTAAATTCTTTCCTGAATTTATACATATAGGTAGTTTAACTCCCAAATTTAAAGGACACTTGAAACAACCCCATCAAGTAATAAACTTATTTTAACCCATCATTTTTCAGAGTTAGAAATATGTAGGGTGGAAAACAAATCCTGAAATGAAGGACATGAACTTCTCCCACAATACCCATTCTATACTCCTCCCTCCAAACACCTCCTTTTTTATCCTGTTCTCACCTATTAATCCTCACCTCCTCCCCAACACTTCCCCCCCCTTCTCTTTCCTGACAGACTCTTCAGTGCTTTGTATGACAAGAGTCTTCAGGCAGACCAAGCAGTCTTGCTCTGGCAGGCTCCTCTTATCCAGACTGGACATGTTTACCTGGCTCCAGTGGGGAATGGGGGGAAAGTGATGGTGCTGATTAGTAGGAACCAAAAAAGCTCTGAGAACTGAAATGTTTGACCCCATCCTCCATCTGTGCCTTCTGCTTAGAAACACCAGAAATTCAAATTAAGTAACAAACTTTATACTGCTTTTCAAACAGTAAAGAAAAATGTAAGTTAATTTCAATGCTTATTAAGGACACAAAGATAAAAATCAATGTTGTTAAAAAGAGAAGTTATCAAAATCAGCAGGGAAATAAACAATCTTCAAATTTCTATGGAACAATAATAGAAAAAACCGAGGGCTGCAAAAATATTACAAAAGTAATTGACAATGTCTCTTGAATCAATCAAGCGTAATCAAGGGCCAGATTCTGTAACCTTTACAGAGTAGCTTTTGACACTTAATTTGCACAGGTGTAAATGACTGCACAAAGTGCAGGGCAATGGAGAACTTAGTCCACATTACTCTGTAGCTAGAATAAATGGATAATGAATTTTAGTGAAGTAATTTCAGCCTTAACTGTGGATTGTTTATGCTTTGGCTGGTTGCAATCTTAAAAACAGTTTTATGGAAAATATAGTCTTAAGAAAAGAGGGGGAGTTTGACCTTTGAGCTCCTGGCCAATAGGCGATTGGGAAGGTTGGTTGTTTTACTACCCATCATACCACAAATATAATGAATACTATAAATTATAAAGCTAAATATACTATTGCATATTTAGTCTGAGTGTAAATGTTTTAAAAATTGTATGAATATTATATATAACTGTAAAGAATGAAAGTTATTACTACTCAAATAGTTTGCTAATTATTGCCAAACTTAATACAATCACCAAAAATCTCATTCAGGTTGTATAGAGGGACTAAACAAGCAAGGAAATTTGCAGGAAAGTCTATGGCTGAACCCTTGATTTAAGCACATGGTAGCAGACATGATTACACATTGCTTTAAACATCTAACACAAGAACTTGAGGGAAGGAGAGCACTTCAGCCTTAAACGTAGACATGTCTGGCCTGAAAGCACATACTAGGGGCAGCAAGTTTGAAGGGACAACAGAAAGA